>NC_065886.2:38492500-39117500 GCF_932274485.2 Patella vulgata | reverse complement strand
TTACTGTCACTGATTTGAAATTAGAGTAAAACAGAAACGATTCAATGTAAATCAGTTTAATTTATTATTGTCAATTTCTAGGTCCCAATATTAGCGATTTAGCTCCTTTAATATGTTTGCTACTGTACATTAATGTCTCATTGCATTTGGAAATGTAGTATTTGAAATTTTACTTTCACTTTCATTTTGTCTGACCGATTGGCTTACCGGTAGCCTGTAAGTTAACACCCATTCCAAGAAAAAGGATCCATAACATTACAACAAACAAGCACTCAGTGTTTACTCAACATATTTGTAGTAAATACTCAATCGATTGAAATTCGAACTCGGATCAGAATAGTTGAATGGATTCAAAAAAGTCTCCGTTCGTTTAGATCGTTGTTTCTTGACGTTTCTTTTTTGAACTTTGATTTTGAAGTCAAGAACGGACAGCATTTATAACCGATTGATATGCCTCCTACGAAATACATTTAGCTTTAATTTTGGATAATATTGTTAGAATGTGTCTGAATTCAAAAAAAATATATATACTATAGATCTACCTTTTAAAAAAGCTAAAAAACCTTCTTCCAAACTACATAATCCGGACGACTTTTCTGTTGATAGTTTTATTATCACGTGACAGTATAGTTTTACTTCCTTCCTTTCCTGAAGAACGATGCGGGAAATTTAAAGGACATTCATTACAGAACGCAAAAAATGAACATATTGTATTTTGGGATAACTTATTCTCTGGAAAAATTATAACCGGAGTTTTTTTTGTTTTCTTAATTTTTTGGCTTGTTTATTTTTTTATTTTTTATGGGGGGGGGGGGGGGCGGTGGATTTCTTTCTTAATTTTTCAACAATATTCTTTTCTCACGTGCCCGTTCAGCCACCCTTTTTTAATATAAATATTACTGTGACGTCACAGCGGCATATCAGACGTCGCATTTCTTCCAAAATTAGTCCATTTATGCACGTTAACAGTAGAAACGAATGCTGATGTAGAGAAGAGGGTATCCCCATTATGGGTTCATAATAATAATAATAAAAACTTTATTTAATGAGGTAACGTATTTAGTTTGCAAAAAAACTAATCTTCCATAGGTCCCTCCTAAGCTACAAAGACATATTAGGCCTACATGTAATATCAGGATAAATTTAAAATCATTAGAAATGCAATAGCAGTTTAAAGTGGGAAGTTTGATAAGTCACTCCCAAACTCCCAAACTACAAAACATATACATTATACAAGTAGAATATAGAAAGAACACTATAATTACACACAAAATAAAATAAAAGGCAGTTGCAATTTAAAAATAATAAGTATGTCATCAGTTGAATATTATGGTTCCTTCAGTGTGCAAAATAAATGACTTTTCAGTGTTATAATAAGGTAGAAGGGGGCTTAAAGTATATATAAATATTGCGGCATTATCGTAAGGTGATACTATTACAGTGGCCGTAGGAACACGGGTTCATTTCCATTGTTGACAAAAATAGTCTACGTCAATAAAAAGAAATGAAATTAAATGGGGTTATCATGTACGTCCTACTGTTCTGCTCCGACTGGGTTCCATCGGTGTGCTATGAAGGGAATTTTGCCCCGCAGTGGCGCAACGGTACTCTTATATATCGAATTCCAACTACCGAGGGTTCTTTTCCTGGACCAATGCATTAAAGGTTGATTGGGCGGGGCTGACCAATTTTGACATTTGGCCCACTCAGAAGTAGGTTAATCCCCAAAATCGTCAGAAGGATTTATATTTTGACACAGGTGTACTCTAGATGTGTTACAAAAAACAGTTTTGGCTGTAATGCGAACAACGCTCCCTGGTAGTTTTCCTAAAAGCATTACTTAAGCGTTACGTTTTGGGGTCCCCGTTCATGTGGACAGACAGGAAGTCAATACCACAGGGTTCAAAAAGATGAAAATTGGTCTACCCGATTTTTTACGTTTTGCCACTGGCTCTAGTTGAAAGTCTGTTGGGCTGAATTAATCCTGATGAGCAAGGCAATGGTACTAGTCCGGTAGTCAAACCCCAGGTTAAGCCGGTAGGAGAGGGGGGGGGGGGGGGGGCAGCTGGGACACTTGTTCAGGGGTCCCGGAGCCCAGAGGGTCCCGGAGGTATGCTGATTAATGTTTTAAAAAACATTTGTTGGTATAGAGAGCATAGCAAGGACAGTATCTAGTCGTTGGGATGGGACGAAACACCGAAGTCCTGTGTACACCTTGGGGTGCACGTAAAAGAAACTTTGACAGTTGGAATTTGAAATAATGAAATAAGAGTAAGTTATAGAGCCGCTAGCCTTGCAATAAATTTCACTCACCGCACACTGTATGGTATGGCGCATGCCCGTCTTCATATTAGCGAAGTCGGTGTAGAAAAGTAGGACGTTAAACCCGATTTCATTTCATATACTACCAATATGTTCTACTTCCATTTTTGTCGTCTAAGTATAACTTCTTACACGAGGTCGTATTTGAGCTTTTGTCACTATAAAAAAAAAAAAAAAATCAAAGTTGACCCCCTATGACTAATTGTTAGACTTTCGTTAAGGACGTGAAAAAAACACGGAAACCATACAACCTACAAAAATATGTATCATACCAGATTGATTTGTTGTTAACATCGGACATGTTTCTTGATTTGGTTTCATTATTTTGTTTGGTTGTAATTCTACCAAAGTCAGGTAATTCTTTACATATTTATATAATGAAAATGTGTATGATTGGATGAATGAATGAATGATTGGGTGAATGAGGTTTAAGGTCTTACATTTCTGCTTCATCTGAGTTAATGAAGACGGGCAATGAAGACGTGGATGCCAAGATGTACACGCGCCTCGGTTTTTTGTCTTATCCGAACGACTAGACGGTGTTCCTTGTTGCATGAGAAATATAAAGAAAATGCGCTTTGTGCTGAATAAGTTAGATTGGGATGGCAAACCTTTTACGCTCCACATTTATATACACTGCACTCACAGAGAGACTATACAAATAGATACAGATTCCTAGAGAGATCGTACAATTAGAAACATATTCCCAGAGAGACCGTACAATTAGATACATATTCCCAGAGAGACCGTACAATTAGATACATATTCTCAGAGAGACCGTACAAATAGATACATATTCCCAAAGAGACCGCACAATTAGATACATTCCCAGAGAGACCGTACAATTAGAAACATATTCCCAGAGAGACCATACAATTAGAAACATATTTCCAGAGGGATCGTACAATTAGATACATATTCACAGTGAGATCGTACAATTAGATATATATTCCCATAAAGTACAATTAGAAACACATTCCCAGAGAGACCATGCAATTGGATAAATATTCCCAAAGAGATCGTACAATTAGAAACATATTCCCTTCCCAGAGAGAGAGAGAGAGAGTACAATTAGATACATATTCCCAGAGTGATCGTACAATTAGATACACATTCCCAGAGAGACCATGCAATGAGATACATATTCCCAGAGAGACCGTACAATTAGAAACACATTCTCAGGGAGACATTTTAAGGAGACCGCGCAATTCACACTGATATGGACACTAACTGAAAACATGACTGGTTTACAAAGAGAAAACCAAGGCGTATATGTTTCATGAATTCACTCGCTAAATAAGGACAGCCAAAGCCCCCGAAAGAGCAAAGTGAAACAATTTTCAAAAGACTATAACTCCGACAATTGTGATTTGAAAATTATGTAAAAAGTTCATATCAATCATATGTTTAATTCCATACGACATAGGACTGTTCTTTGATTATTTCGGACTATGTTTCTCATAAAGGACATACTCCAAATGGGGTATTTCGAAGTTAAGTTCGCTGGTGCCTCTCAAACTGGGCACCTTTCATGTACATGTATACCTTTACCCATAATATTCCTAAATGCAATGGACTAAGGATTAGGTCTAATCAAACGAAACACTGCGAGCAGTATGACCTTTACCTGCTTTTCTTTTCCTATGCTCCTTTCCCTATTGTTTTCCTATTACTATCAGGACCGAATTAATCTTGCATGGGGCTACTGGATGAAACTATCACTTAGGTTCTTGCATCAACAGTTAAATTTTGTTTGTCAGTATGGTACATGTAGTCATAGATTTATTTAGCACACACACATACATACACCATATTACAGCGCTACCAGTTACCCCCCCCCCTTCATCCGACCCTGATTGTTATTGTTGTTATTGCCATTGTTATTGTTATTGCATTGAAATGCAAATGTCTTTGACTGATATTCATATTTATAATTCATTTTAGCCGTATGTCAGTGTGTAACCGACCAGGTAGTACAACATGGGAGTTCGGTTACCCTAACATTTAAACTTCTCAATGCCCCAGCTAACTTAATACAAGTCACCCACAAAGGAAATGCTGACGAACGTCAGATATTGGTTGGCAAAAAAGGAAATGTGAGTTTATTAAACGGTGCGACACCAAATAGTCTTGAAATTTTAGTGAATTCCATTGAAGAACTTAGTTTTAAGTTCAAGAACGTGAGTAAAAACCATCTCGGCAAATATTGCGTAGATGATATAACCAAGAAAGGGACGTCGCCATGTTGTATTCAACTGTTTATAACAGGTAAGTCTAAATTAATGACTGCTAAAGACCCCTGTGTGCAGGCGAATTATTGAAGTAAAATTGAACCATATGTTAGTCCCGAAATGACGTAGTTTGTGTCGAGTGGACGTTAAACCCATCTCCCTCTCTCTCTCTCTCTCTCTCACTCTCTCACAGGGATATCGCATGGCTGTTGATGTGGAGAATGTATATAGATACATACACAACAAAGACGACATGCACGGAACCTCGGACCATGCTGGAAAAACCGGAGAATTTTAGCGACCAACACCATGATGAAACCCAGTCGAGTCTTAACGATTTGCATACTGCCGACGGTTTGTTAATAATATAAGCAACCAACAAACTCCATACAATCTGAACGATCGTATCAGGCTGGTTGCTTGTTTTCTTATTTCCTTGACAGATATGCCCATAGTAAGTCTTCACCCACCACCAGGTCATCCAGTATTAAGATTCGAGAGTAAGAGAAAGAACAAAATGTCAATAACCTGTGAAGCTGTATCAACAACGAAACCTGATAATCACAATTTAACTATGGGATATACCTGGTTCAAAAATGATGTATTTTATGGTAATGGTAAAAGACTATACGACAATGAAGTTGATATAACTTACAAAGCAGCTTTAATAGTTTGTGTAGCTACTGATGATCCAGACTGTAAAACAGTTCTTATAGATTTAACTGCTGCCTCAACAATAAATGTCGGTAAGTCACCATACAGAGGATAATTGGAGTTGTTGACTTATATCATTAAGTTGTCGTCACCGTCATCCTCTCCCCCTGTCTTAGTCCTCAACACTACTATGTGAGGAGTTATCGACCTTATCACCACCATCATTAATAACGATAATAATCAGATTTATCCCATGACCAAGTTTTAAAAATCGGACAGTTCTCATTTTTTTCGCGATTCAAGTAATATGTAGTCTTCGTTGAGAACAAATTGAGATATCAATAATACTAAACACCTGCTTTATTTATGGTCATATTTCCGATTTCAATGCTTTTCTATATACTGGATTCAAGTAGGACTTTAAATCCCATTTCGTTTTATTATATTGGATTCAAGTACACATTGGTTTTATATATTTTGCTAAGAAGTTTGGTTAAATATCCCCAGTATTAAGGCATGCAAGGGTTGCCAGATATAGTAGCAGCATTATACATGGTTTGTCAGATATAGTGGAACCCGTTTGTCAGTGAAAAATACCGTTTCCCTTGGGTGATTCGAATCCAATAGTCACGAAATGATGGGCTGTGAGACTGTTTGCCGATCGTTTGTCCATACAGTCATTTGTTTTAAGTCTCCACAACTCACTTTAAAATCACGATTTAAATATCTGAGGTGTAACATGGTGATGTATGATAAATGAATAACATACATTTTAAAACGGAAATATAATCATCAATGAAAATAACAAAGGGCTGGTTGTTTTTGAAGAGTGTATTTTGTGTTTGATGTAAGGTCTATTTTGGAATGTTATGCTAGCCTCCATTCGTCAGAAAGACAATAATCATGTTCCCCCTAATAAAAGTGTTATTTATATGGTAATCTAGACGATTAAAACAAAGAAACATCGTTCATATATTATCTTGGTCTCGATGTACGTGGATAGTATAAGTTATCGCCCAGGTGCCAATTAGCGACATAAAAGAAAAATGAAAAGTGATTGCTGCATTCAATCAATAGAAAGTAATTTATAATGGAGACTTATAACTGGATGGCCATAACTTCCGTTCGATTTGAATAAGTTTTAGACCATTGTCTTTTTCAATGCATATGGTCTGAAATCCTATAATAGCCTTTTCATCTGGCATATTGTCATATTTGTTTTAAAATCAAAGATTGGAACGAACTGAATAATTTGAACAGAAACAATAAACCATTCTGAGAATAAATATTTTTGTATTAAGAAAAAAACAACATAATACATGTATACAGCAGATATAGATTTTATGTACATTGTTTATTTTTAATTCGATCAGGGCTGTGACGCAATTATCTTTTGGAATTCTTATTGTCCATATATATTTACCGTGCATTTTGTACAAATATATTTATTGTTGTTTTACTATTATTATTTTATTAGTTACAGAAGATAGAAGATGTACAAATGTTCTTGGTGTTTCTAAACCATTCAATGTACAACCATTGTGTAAGTTGTTTTTCTCGCAAGTGTTCTTAGTGTTTCTAAACCATTCACTGTACAACCACTGCGAAAGTTATTTATCTCACTTGGGATACCTGTATCACTATAAACATCCACGAGTACGTGAGTCGGGAATACCATCAAATTTGTATTTGGTTAGCTATTTCTTTTAATATATTAACATTCATTTCTTTAGTATATAATATATCAACAATTGGGTATGTATATAAATAATTTAGTGGACTGTATAGGTGATTGTAGTCGAGTTAACTGTATGGGGGATTGTAGTCGAGTTGACTGTATGGGTGGTTATAGTCTAGTTGATTGTGTGGGTGGACTGTATGGGTGATTGTAGTCCAGTTGACTTCATGGGTTATTGGAGCCCCGTTGACTATATTGGTGATTGCAGTCCAGTTGACTGTATGGGTGATTGTATCCCAGTTGGCTGTATGGGTGGACTGTATGTGATTGTAGTCCAGTTGAGTGTATGGGTGACTGTTTTTCAGTAGAAGGTATGAATTTATGAATGATTGAATTTGAGAAGATAGTTACAATTAGTTGAATGTGTGTATGGGTTAATCATATAGTGGATTATATTTTAATAGAAGGTATAAAACTATAATTGGTTGAATGTGTGTATGAGTGATGGCCATGATATGTATGGGTGATTACACACAGTCCACGGTGTGATATGATTTATGATAATGTATGATAGTGATGATCCATGTCATAATAATGTTAATAGTGTATTATTAGTTTAATGTGATATAATATATATTTTTTTATTTTATTAAAGCTATTTTATATGGTACAATAGTAAACCCAGACATTTGTCATGTTAGTATAATATATGGGTGACAATAATCCACCATCATGTGATATAATATATATTTTATTTTATTAAAGATGGACCATACAGTATAAAATTACAACCAGACCGGGGTCATATTAAACCAATTGTTGGTAGTGATTTATCAGTTAACTGTACCAGTGATTGTAATCCACCATGTGATATCAAATGGTATAAAGATGGAGATGTATTGAGTAATAATAAACATATAAATATACCAGACCCACAAGAGGATGATGATGGCCTATATATGTGCATAGTAGACAATACATATGGCAATAGAAATATGTCATTTAACGTGAAGTTTGAGCGAAAAGGTAAATAATCATATGCCGAATGCAATTTAATTAAAATCAATCAGGTTAAAAGTACTTTTCGTTTTATTTTTTGATTTTATTTATTATTCTGTTATGATCGGGTGGTGTTCTTTGATATAAAATCTAATGTTATAATGGCAAGTCTAAGATCCAAACAGACCGTTTTAAAATTACATTAAATTTACAAGTACTTAAATTACTTCTAGATTGGGATTTTTATTTTCGAATTTGACAAATATCTGATGAATAGATGAATGTTCTATTCCAGAAGGACCCTCAAATGAACCACCTAATAAACAACCAAGTGAACCACTGAATAAACTACCAAGTGAACCATCCAATGATGATAATATTATATGGTTTTTATATATTGGCTTACCTGTGTTTATTATAACTATGATCATTGTTATAGTGACTACATTATTTGCCTATAATAAGAAACGCAAAGGTAAGTTATACAATAATACTCCATGATTACCCATCTACTCCCCACTCCCCTGATTACCGATCTACCCCCCTCTGACAACCCATCTACTTCCCTGATTACCCATCTACTCCCCTGATTACCCATTTAATCCTA
The DNA here is from genome assembly GCF_932274485.2 of Patella vulgata. Taxonomy (NCBI): domain Eukaryota; kingdom Metazoa; phylum Mollusca; class Gastropoda; family Patellidae; genus Patella; species Patella vulgata. The sequence goes on along the minus strand of NC_065886.2, from coordinate 39,109,009 downwards.
ATGATTACCCATCTACCATTTTCCTCACTTTACTTAAGAAACCCGAGGTTTGCTCCCGGTGTCGCCCGAGAAAGTTTCTCGGGATTTTCCGACACGGTCTCCCCTGGACGAGACAGTGTCCAGTCGTTCGTATGAGACGAAAAACCGTGGTCCTATGTATACATTGGCAAGCACGTCTTGACAATTGGAATTCGAAATCAGAGTAGGTCGAAGCACCACTATCCGTGCAATATGCTCCTCATAGCACAGTGCATGGCGTAAGTTCGTCTTTATTAGCCCAGTCTGTGCAGAAAAGTAGGACATAAAATCCCATTTAATGTCTCACTGACACTTCTTAAAGTAACGATGCGTTATTTTTATTTTGTTTTGAAAATATCGAAATTTCTCACTTCTTAATCGTACTCGGATTGATTATTTAAAATTCCAACGCTAAAAATTCTCCCGGCTTGGATTCAATGGGATTAAAACAGATCCGTCAATTTGGTTCACAACGAAGAAAGATGTCGACGGGAACAATATAGATCGATGGAATGTTCGCCATATCTTTGTAAATACTGAACGGAATGAGCTAGTTTTGGACTAATATTCCTTATAACGTTTCATATGTTACAATATTGTAGTTTTCAAGAGATTCAAAGTATCATTCATTTTACGCGACGTTTGTACAAAACTCGTTGGAAACTGTTAGTATAATGCCACTGTGTTCACGCGTGAAAGTCATATTTTGGCGGCTTTATGACGGACTAGGCGTACATTTTTCATCAATCCCGAATGCGCCAACCCTAAAGTTCTCCTTTAAAAGAGCTAAATCGCTAATCTTTGGAACCTTAAGTGGTCGAGTTTGTTAGTCTAGTCTACCTCGGAAGTACCATTTTACGTTTCACTTTCGCACTGACGTATAGCCCCATTCATTAATGTCGCTCATTACAAACGGTGCTAGAGATTTTAAATAGGGTACACGCCGGCGGTTTCTGGTTTTAAAATTGTTCACTGTGTCTTAATTATGCATTATGCAAGAGCAAAATCTGCTTATTAGAAGTCTTTCTTTAGGCCTGAAATGTTATCTAAATTATCAATTAGACATTAATTAACTTATCCAGACCATAATCAACTCTCGATGTCAAGGCTAGCCTTCGATGTTGGCTGGATTAGATTCCTATATGCCGCTAACGGCTATTGATAATTAAATCAATAAAAGCGGATAATCGAGACTATGCTGTTTATATTAATGATTTTAGTAATGATGACCGAGACTATGCAAGATTTTCACCCGCTTCTTTCTCGGCTCATAGTGGATCAATTTGACAAAAATTTTCAGCAAATTACCTTTACACTATCTAGTTTTTAACTATTATAGCGAGAACTGCCATCTCTTTATCTTATCTCCCATAATGTATCTTAAAATTATTGGATATCTGGCACCCATATTTTCACGACAAGATAACAAAATCAGTATTGAATGATATGGACCAAAATTCTTGTTTGTAATGTCGAAGATTTTTAATAATAATATCGAGTTAAAGCCCTTTAAATAACGCTCAAATTAAAAAAAAGAAACCATTTATGACTATCAATTGCTATAGTTTATTGCCGTTATTCATAAAATAGTGTTTTATTAGATTATGTCCCACAATATATTCAACGCTGATACGAGTTTTTTTTTAAACAGGTCTATGTATATTGTTTATATTATTTTCAGCTGCTATAACTATTCCAATACCTTCGAACTCAGATATGATAGTTGCAGATTGGCCACAGCCTGATGAATCAATGGGATATGTTTTTACCAACAGGATATATCAGGGAGGATCCAACAATTAGTCCTCGTTAACCATGTCACAGGCAAAGTTTACATTTAGACTTATGCAATGTTATCTTACAAGAAATCATATTTATGCATAGTTAGTTATTGAACAACCCATAAAAAGGTTCTGCGCTTGGAATCACACGATTCGCTTGATTCAAAAACATAGGCTCTAGACGGTCTGACATTGTGCCAAGTGGCTTGGTTTCGATTCCCAGCTTATCTGTGACAAGGAGTAGGATAACCTGTTTAACATCTTGGGTTTTGCATAGGTGCTGGAGGAACTGATTAAGTATTGAAATATAATTAAACCAGATGTTTGTCTAGAAATGATCTAGCTTGTGTCGTATGGAAGTTCAATTTACTCTCACAATTTTTGAAATTCAAAATGGCGCCCATTAAATCTCCAAATACGAAGTGCAGGAGCCAACCAAAATCACAATGCTCAAAGAACCTTTAACAGTTTGAATTCAATTGGGGGCTGGCAAGAAACAACATCTAGTCGCGCGGATGGGATGCAAAACCGAGGTAACGAGTTCAAGAACCCTTGACAAGTTGTAGCAAAATTTCCCTTATAGCACACTGCATGGCAGGTATGCCCGTTTTCATTATCCCGGGGAGCAGAAAATTGGGGCGTTTAACTCCATTTCAGTTCAATTCTTGAGAATGGTTCTATATCATGAGTATTATTTTCGTAAGATTTGTATTTTTACAAAATATATAATAGTTATTTTAGGATTTGTATTTTTGCAAGATGTGTTATAGTTATATTAACAAAATGTAAACATATTTTAAGATTTGTATTTTTTCAAAATGTATATTAGTTATATTAAGAATTACACTTTTGAAAAATGTGTTATAGTTATTTATAAATTGTGTATTTTTAGAAAATGTACACTTTGATTATTGTAATGCATAATTATTTTTGCAATATTATAGATAAAAGAGCCCGAGAAAGGTTTTTGAAAAAGTTGCATATCTTCGCTAGGGATAGGTTATTTTAGGTGTAATTTTATAAATTAAGTTTCTGTTTATAATCAAATGTTTATTATCATGTCAAAAACCCTATACAAAAACCTTCTATTCCTTTAAACTAACAATAACACCGTTCAGATTAATATAGGGAGCTGACTCGCTTCCGGTGTTGGCCGAGAAAGTTCATGGGGATTTTCCGGCGTGGTTTAACAGTGGTGCAGGACGAAGGGCCCGTCGGATGGGACGAAAAACCGAGGTCCTGTATACGTGCGTGTAGCCTACACATTCGATATAAGAGTAGGCCGTAGCGCCGCTGTCCGGGCAAAGTTTTCCACATAGCACACTGTATGGCATATGCCCGCCTTCAAGGGCGGATTTGGGGGGGGGGGGGGGCGAACGCGGCGTAGCCACACCCCTCCCCGCCCCACACCCCATCTGTCTCATATCACTTGAAATGTCATTTCCGGGCTTCTAATTTTCGAAATGTTCCGCGGGAGGCCACCTTCATCCCCTGTTGAGCACTTTTCCTTCCGTGCATCCCCCCACTCCCCCCGCCCTCCCCCACCCATCCATGGTCTCTGGGCCCGCCCGTGGTCTTCATTAGCCGAGTCGGAGCAAAACAGTAGGGTGTTAAAAACGCATTTCATTTCATTTCGTTCAGACTAAGATGAACTTTACTACACTTATGAACGTTAAATCACATAAAAATAAATATGCAAAAAACTGGCCTCATTTGCTTTATAGCAGAAATTACACACATTTTGCAGTCTGGATTGCCTTTGACATGGATAAATTAAATGTGGTTAAGGGGGCGCTGTGTTTTGTTTATAAATAAGGTTTCCTGTTTGATACGCTGGTGTAATAGAAGCGAAAGAGAAACTACTTGTTACTTGGTGTAAAACGTTCACTACCGGTAACTGACAATGACTCAACAAGCAAGTTAAAATCATTTCTATCAAGTTTAAACCGGTCGTGAATGAAGAGACAAGTTGTTCACTACTCGGTGACACATTTCCTGATCAACTCATTTGTTTGAATGTTTAGGTATATCGCGTCCAAAGACCCCGTTCACCTTAAGTAGGGCCTACTGACATGAAAGACTAACGAATTTAACGAAATTATGTAAATGGAAGCGGCACATGATGTGGTGCTGTTAACCCGTGACACTTTATACAAGTCTGTGTTGCTTGTTATGGGTGCATAACAATGAAAAGAACGGATTCTTTTATCGGTTGAGTGGACGTTAAACCCCATTTTTCTCTCTCTCTCGGGTTAATCAGTGAAAGGGGAACTAACTCCATTTTTGATTCGTAGAAATTTTTTTACTATTCGGTTCAGTGAATAAAATACTGTTTCAACAGATATTTGTACAATTAAATCTAGCAAATTGAATGAAATAGTGCATGTTAGAGAGCCAGAAATACAACATTTGGTTGTGTTAATTCGTCACACAGTTTATGAAAGTCTTTGTTAGTGCCGCTAGTGGTTGGTTTTGGTGGAAATCTAGTGCATGTAAACAACGAAAAGGGAAATAACTGCAATTTTGATTCTCGGATTCAGTGCGTACTGTTTCAACCGTCACCTATTAAAGGTTTTGTAAACATACATATATACCTATTAACTTGCTTATCTTTTCATATCAGATAAACTTTGAAATTATGCAATTTGTATATTATAATAAAGAAGCTTTGGAATTTAAAATAGACATTGTAAGTCAATAAGTCGCAGAACGAAAGTAATTAAGTAGCCTGGCGTACGCCTCCATTTTTAGACGATATCACCCATTGGTGGAAACTGACTCAAGCTGACTTTATCCCCCAACCAAACAGAAGAAGTGCTCGAAAAACTCCTAACAATGGGTGACGCTAATCCTTTGATTTGTAGCATATGTTTAAACGAATTTCGGGAACCAAAAATAATCAACTGTTTCCATTCTTTCTGTAAATCTTGTCTGATAGGTTATGTTGATAGATTTAGTAAATATGGGACGTTTGATTGTCCTTTATGTCGCTGTAATATTCCCCTTCCAGAACACGGTGTTGCAGGATTTTCCTCAAATTTTTACCTTGAACAGTCTAAGTCAGAAGGTAAAGAGAATCTGCGAAATTCAGTACACAGTGAGAAGAATTTAGAAAAAGTTGCCGAAGCTGCCAAAGATAGTGACGTAACAAGGGATGAAACAAAGCAAGTGGAGAAAAGGTGTTCAGAGCACAAGAAAGAGATAGAATTTTACTGCAAGGACTGTTCGTTTCCTCTCTGTTGTAAATGTTTATTGAAGAAACATAAGGAGCATTCGTTTGTGGACATAGACGAAGTTGTAGACGAGGCCAGGACGGGCCTATTAGATCTACAAAAGGAACTGGAAAAACACACCAATAAACTTGAGAAACATTCTGACATCGTCAAGAGTAAGACAAAGGAAGTAAAAGAATCCCTTCAAGGAATCTTTGCGAAAATTGATGAATATGTTGAACAGATCAACCGTGCTGCTACAACAGTAAGTGGTAGTGTTAAAGATGAACTTCAAAAAATGAGCGAAGACGATTTAAAACGAATTGATGAAGCGGATTTGAAAACTGAGAATATAAAATTCGAGTTAAAATCAAAACTGGATAAGATATCATATAGTCTAATGGACAGGTGTAATGTTGAACTAATCGATTTGTTACCGAAGGCCAGGGCGCAAATGAAGGAGAACCGACAAATAAAATTGATAAAACCGGAAGTGACAACAACGGGCATGCAAGAAAAGATAACCCTGGAAACAATGTATCGATGGTTGGGAGTTCAGTTAGAGGCACAGGGTTTAAATGGTGGAGATAATGCCAACAGTCGAAAGCAAGATTCGCCTACTTCGTCGATTAAATTTCTGGTCCTGGCAGAAAAAGTCAATTCATCCTTTGACGAAATAGATGTTAAGACACAAATCCCTGCTCAATATCCGTGTCTGTTTAAATATGCCGATATTTTAGATGGTTACCCGACCTATAGTAAAGATTTTCATCTAGCATTTACCAGTTGGTACATAAGTATAGTCATAAGTAAAGGCAAGTTATGGATCAGCCTATTTTTAGGGGAACTAAAGGATCCCAATATTAAATCTGTAACAGCAAAATTCACTTTAACATTAGTTAATTACAAACGTGATAATGAGTCTATTGGTGTAAGGGATATGAAAGTATTTTATCCGCCACAGCAGTTAATTTTTGACAGTTATGTTTGGAGAGATGTCATAGATAGTGAACATATAAGAAAAGAGGCGAAAGGGTTCTTAGATTCTCAAGAACGGGTTAAGATACTGGTTACCATTGCTATGGTTTCTGTTGACAGACAACTCTTTTCTCTTTAATTCGATGCTCGTGAACTTTAGACCGACGTTTGAAGTTATCATGTAGTATAGGATGTGTGTGCCCAGTCTGACCTCCAGTCTAAGGGAATACATGAACTATTAATCGCTTGGTGTCGTCGGCTACCAATTAAATTAATAGTATTTTCTATTGTTTTCATGGACTGAATCGAGGGAACAGCTGTGAGATCATTTTTCATAATGATTAACATAATGATTATTCACGTGACCGACCATTTTGAGCCAGTGAACAAAGGCTGTGATTCTTATCAACGACTATTATCTTTAGCAATCAGTGTTGTGTTGTATAGTAAATTCCACCATTGTGCAAAGGCACAGTGCTTATAGTGTTTCAATATTAACTTAAAAAATCTTAATGAACGTAGAATATTCTCTCAACGTTATCAAGTCAGTGAGAGAATACCATTCGAAACGTCGCCCAATTATATTAGTAGCTGTTTTCGTGTGTTATAGTTTATTATACTACCCTGTTACTAAATACCTCTAAAAGATTATTAAAGAAAACTGAACGAAAATTATTGTTTTTAAAACTGCTTATTTACCCAATGCTACTATAGCCACACCCATGGAAGGAAGGTAGAACTACTAGTATGGGATGTTTAATTATTTTGATACATCCTGTATTCTTGTCATACTTTTTATTTTGTACAACAGTTTTTAAATTCCCCCCCAGTGAACTAATTGAAAAGATAACAAAATTGGCTCAATCTGATTAAAACACAGATCCTATTTCGTTCCGTTTTTTATAGTTTAAAATTTCGTTTTACTTGTCTTGACTACACAAGGATAGATCTGGACGTTCTAGTTGATGTAAGGAATTAGCCTATGAAACGGTCTGTTACGGCGAGTTCTTGGCGTGCTCTAAACGGAACTGTGAGTAAACGTCAACGCTGATTGATTAATCAATGTCTAACGCCATAGGGTCAAAAGTCGCTCGCATGACCCCTGACATGACCCCCCCCCCCCTATAACTTGCCAGATCTTCATGTAGTAGAGGCCCTCGAAAGTATGAAAAACGAAACGAAATATAGATCTGTATTTTAACCAGATTGGAATTGGCTTCACTTTGAAAATAAATACAAATGCCAATCTAATGCAGATCTTGTTATCCCATCTGACCAATTCAGCCCGCCCTTTGTCCGCCTATGGCTCATTTAAAGATGCACTATGGGAGATGTTAATAGAGATTTGGCCTTTCTTGCTATAACAGTCCAAAAAAGATGATGAAAGAAGAATATATTGAATATTTTAGTCAAATTACTTTATTCTGAACAAAGTTATCACCATTATAATTTTTGACTAGAAATAGGAGTCAACTCTCTTCACCGTCTCCGAGAATGGCCGATCGTTTGATTGACAGGCGTTAACCCCACCTACATAATCTCGATTATCAAGTAACGTTTTCAATGGCTGTGGTACCATTAGCCTATTCGGTTTGAGACGGGGTTGCAATTCAATTCGTATCACATTTATTTTTACTACAAATTAAAAAAAAGGTTTGAAATGAATGGACCAAATCAATGAGGCATAATTATAGTCGACTTACTGTTAGCCTGCGTGTACTTTTGTACCGTAACTGGTAGGCCTTCGTAACTCCCGAAGCAGACAAATTGAACACTAATCCAATGGGGCTGCAATCAATTCAACTGGGGTGATGTTAGCTGCGATGTTTATCAATTTCCATAATTCTTCTGTAAACGCAAGTGACAAAAGAGCGTATAATAGCGACATCGAAACTCTCATTTTAACCACAATTAAACATAATATCAAGGCCGTATATCGAACTTTCAATCAAATTGACTGACATGCGGCCTGCCTCGCTCAACAGCGGCCTTGCTTCGTATACTCTATCATTTAGCCTCGATCTAAAATTTCCGGGAGTATGACGTCAACGTAACGGTTAATCTCCGCTTACGACGCCATTTAAAAATTTAATCAATCAATGAAATCCTGTTTAAATCCAAGCCGAATCCAAGCCACCCGTGGGTCTACAGAGTTGATTTTGTGCTTGTTGTGTAAATAAAGATCTAATTTATAATTTCTATGACATCTGAAGCCGAAATAAAGACTTGTAATAACCAGATTTAGCTCTTGCATAATGTAGGCCTATGTTTAATTTACCTCTCCTTAATGGAAAATGTCTTTTCATAATCCAACCCATCTAATCAACATCTACACGGAGTTTCAAAATTCTACCTCAATTAAATTGCTCATTGTTACTACCACAATGCTCAGTATTATTTATGTGATGGATGCAATGAAATTAGAAACCAAATTTCACCACTCTGTCTTTAAACAAAGCTAATAGATGGTTTGGATCTTGTATAAAGTGCGGATGGGATCGGAGCCGTGGAGGCCCATTGAGTAAGACGCTGGCTCGCTAATATGGAGGTCCCGTGTTCGATCCCAGTGTTGACCGAGAAAGTACATTCGACGTGGTTCCCCCTTATCAGATTGCCTGGCAAGAAAAAACGAATAGTTATTAGGGATTAAAAAGCGAGGTCCCATCCACGTATTGGCTTGTAGTTTTGCCGTAGCGCCTGTGTCAGAGCAAAATTTGACTTACAGACATTGTATGACGTGTGTCCGTCTTCATTAGCCCCATCGGTCATTTCGTTTACCTATTATAATGGTAGCCTATATACCCCCCCCCCCCCTGTTCTGTTTACTGTTACAAATCATCAGTGGTCTGATTCCAAACTGTTTCTCTTTTTGTTGTTGCACGTGCTTTTTCTGCTGTTAAGAAAGCGGCCTGCGTGTCACTTATCATTTTGTGTAAAACCGTTCTCTTAGCAGGAGCGAGCAGTCCCGCCATAGAAGTAACTGTATAATTTACTTAATTCTTTTTTATTTGACATTTAATATATCGGATTTAAACTTAATTGAAGTTAATAGTTGCATATGTATATCTGGTTATAGTGTAACTTTATATATGTGTCAGTTTGTAAGCTAGATATTTTGTTCTATTTTAGATCAAATAACCAACCAATAAAACCAATATAACCATGTAACCATGCAATGCTGTACAACAACTGCCATTAAATATATAAAAGCATCAGAACAGTGTTTTCAACAAAAAACTAATCCGGTTATACGATTAGTCGGGACTCTGCAAGCTCACCCCCATTTCCGTCTTCTTCAACGGTCCACAAAAATTTGATTTCTTTCTGACGAATGAAGCCAGTTACTACTTTTGCTGCTAACCTGGGACCGAAAAAGACTGGAAATACCTGGTAACACGTATGAACTCTGTCTGCTAACCTGTTATAAATGAATCCTGCTACGTAAGTTTTCTACAGTCTGTGAATCTGCTAACCCCTAATACTGTGTGGACAAGACCTGTAAACCAGTCTGATCAATTCTGCTAACCTGTGAGTAAAACTTTTATGATCTGTATTTTTGAACTGAACCGTAAATAAAATGTCTGAATCGGAGGGAATAAGAGATTTAGTCTCCGAAGCAAAGAAGAAGAGACGAAATTGTAAAGCTGGTATTACTAGATTAGGAAACGTGCTTGATAGATTAATTAATGAACATCGAGACAAAGAAGAAATTAATGAAACTGTTTTGAAAATTGACACAGCTTTTGATAATCTTGTAGAAAAACATACTGATTACACGCAAATGTTAGATGATGATAATGAATTTGATGTCGCCGAAGCATGGTTAGATGAAGTGCAAACCTACGTCACAACACTCAAAATATATGCCAAAGATTACTTAAAGACATTAGAATTAAAGACAGCGAATACGGTTCCTACTAAATCTGATAAAAGTACTGATTCTGTACAGAACGTTCATAGTCCCGATCAATTACCTGCTTCGCCACACACAACGCCTGCTAGTAATCAACCTGATTCGGTTAATATTAATGTTTCTGATCCTGTTTTACAAAATGTGCCTTCCTCCGCTAACCTGGTTGTCGATGTTTCTGGTGACCCGAATAATAGTCCTGATAATGTTGCTAACCTGACAAATGAAACTGCAGCTGTTATTCTGAGTAATGAAAATCCTGCTGTTATTCCGAGTGATTATGAGAATATTCCAAAAGATATTCCCGTTTACAGTGGACTGAGAAATGGACGTTCTGCCAATATACCTGTCCAACACACTGATACATGTAGGTTTAAAATGGAGAAACCGAAAATGCCGAAATTCAGTGGAGATGTACGAGAATATTTTACATTCAAGTCCGATTTTTTGCACATGATCGGTTCGAGATGCAGTAAACGAGATGCAATAACTTTATTACGCTCTTGTCTGATCAGCAAACCCTTTGATTTAATTAAGGGAATCGGTTGTGATTACGATGCTGCGTTTGAATATCTTGATTCTATTTATGGAGATCCTAGATTCATTACCGATAATATTACACAAGATATAAACCGTTTCCGTCCACTACGAGATGGTGAAGATAACCGCTTTTGTGATTTAGTTCATCTAGTAAGAAGAAGTTATAACACCCTAAAAGAAATTGGTTGCCCTAATGATATGAATAATAACCACATGTTAGCAATCATTGAACAAAAGATGAACATTGAAGATAGAAAAGTTTGGTTTCGTCATTTAGAAAGAGAAAAACAGTCTGCGTCTTTAGAAGATTTATTAGATTGGATGAACACAGAAATGAAGTCCAGAATAAGAGCCAATGCACCCATCAGGTCCAATCACCAACCGTCCAAATATAACGTCAATCATGTAGCTAGCTCTGAAAGTCAAAATAGTAATCATTTCAAATGTTGGCTCTGTAAGAACTCGACCCATTGGGTTGACCAATGTCAGAAATTTACCGCTATGAAAATTGATGATCGTCTAAAGGCAGTGAAGAATAACCATGCATGTTTTAGTTGTTTAAAAATCGCTGGTAGGGAACACAATTTATCTACCTGTTCAAGAAGACGTCAATGTACAAAAGAATATAACGGTAGTCCGTGTAAAATGTTTCACAACCCATTACTTCATCGCGAAAATAGCAGTCACAATGTCGGAGTCGCATTTGTTGTTAACAGGAAAGAAGCCATTTTACCAATTTTAATGGTCGAACTTGTGGGATATCAAAACTACCATCTTAAAGCAAATCTACTATTTGATTCTGGAGCACAAATAAGTCTTATTAGATTTTCTTTGGCTGAAGAACTGCAACTGAATGGAAAAGATATCAGTATTACTTTAACCAAAGTAGGAGGTGATGTTGTAGAAATGACGACTAAACTGTTTCGAGTAACTATACGTTCCATAGAAAACAATACACTTCACACTGTAACAGCTGTAGGAATTCCATCTATCAGTGGAGATATACAAGGTATTAATCTACTAGACATTGCCGGTCAGTTTGGGCTTAAAGCAGATAATCTGTTTAGAGGTGAAGGAACGGTTGATCTTCTGATAGGTATTGATCATGTACGGATGCACAGTGGTGAAATAAGGGAATCTGATAACCTCATAGCAAGATATTCACCTTTAGGCTGGGTAATATTTGGTGCTACAATGTCTGATAAACGTATCTACGAAAACCACATTTACCACGTAGCAATGTCGGCTCCGGTTGATATGGCAGAGTTTTGGTCCACTGAATCTATGGGAGTTACTAGAAATACTTGTAATTGTAGACCCAGTAAACTTAGTCCAGTTGAACTTGAAGAATACAGAATAATTGAAGATTCCTGTCAAAAGATTGGAAACCAATGGTTAGTTCCTTATCCATGGAAAAATGACCCAAAATAGTTACCAGACAACCGATCACAAGCTGAATACAAATTAAAATCAACTGAACAACGTTTACTTAAGTCACCTGAGCATGCTAGAATCTATGATGAGCAAATGACGGAACTGGTTGAAATGAACTTTGCAAAACAACTGACTGAAACTGAAGTAGAAAATTATCACGGCCCTGTTCACTATATTTCACATCATGCTGTAATAAGACCAGAAAAGAAAAGTACACCTGTACGTATTGTGTTCAACTCATCTGAAAATTACCAAGGTCACTGTTTAAATGAATACTGGATGAAAGGCCCTGATTTACTGAATAATTTGTTCGGGGTAATTTTAAGATTCCGACAACACGAAGTTGTTATTTGTACAGACATTTCCAAGATGTACCACAGAGTCTTAATACCGGAAGCTGATCAGCATGTACACCGTTTCTTGTGGAGAAACTTAAAGATTGAAAACAAACCGGATGTTTATATCAAGACTGTCTTAACTTTGGAGATAAACCAGCCCCTGCCATGGCCCAGATAGCTTTGAAGAAAACTGCCGAGGAAGCTGAAACCTTATTCCCAAAAGCAGCCCAGGTTCTAAAGGAGAATACCTACATGGATGATATATGTGCTTCTGTCACAAACATAGAAGAAGCCAGTAAATTGACGTTAGATATTGACCAGGTTTTAGCTCAAGGTGGATTTAAAGTAAAGGGTTTGACATCTAATAAAATGCTGTTTCCTGCAACAGAAACTGAGTCAACTGAATTAAAACTACTGAAAAGCATGTGTGAAGAAAAGGTTCTGGGTGTTGTATGGAACAATATCAAGGATGTTTTCACATTTAAAGTTAATAACAGCCTGCATAAATATTCATCAGTGGATACGAGGACACCAGCAAATCTAACAAAACGAAGAATCCTCAGTCAGATAGCGAAGATATTTGACCCGATTGGTTTAGCTGCCGCTTTTTTAATCCGTATGAAGATTGGTATGCAAAAACTTTGGCAAATGGGTCTGGATTGGGATGAAAGCCTGCCCCAATCTGTTCACACTGAATGGATCAGTCTCTTTACTGAAATGAATGAACTTAACTGTGTTGAATTTGAAAGGTGCTTAACACCTGTGGAATCCGTTGGCTTACCTGTACTTTGTATATTTTCCGATGCTTCCGATGAAGCATTTGGCGCTTCTGCTTACTTGAGATGGAAAATTGATTTTGGATATGCTGTTCGATTTGTTGCTGCTAAGTCACGTGTAGCGCCGTTGAAAAAATTGACAATTCCACGACTCGAGTTACAAGCAGCTGTAATGTCCGCTCGATTGTACAAATTTATCTTGGAGGAAATTCGGATGAACATAGAAAAGACAATGTTCTTTGTAGACAGTACGATAGTTCTTGCCTGGATTCAAGGTCATGCCCGGAAGTACAAACCTTTTGTATCAGCAAGAGTTGGTGAAATTCAAGACATAACGGATCCATCCCAGTGGTTACATATTCGTTCCGAAGATAATGTAGCAGATGATATTTCCCGAGGCATATCAGTTCAACAACTTACGAAAAGATGGAAACACGGACCTGACTTCCTATATACAGAAGAAGAAGACTGGCCAACTGATACAATTACACCCATAGAAGTAGAAACACAATTAGAAACTCGTAAAATTATCTGTGTCAATGCTGTCACTGTTAAAGAAAATATTATGGATAGCAATAATTTCTCTAGCTGGAACAAGTTGCTAAGAGTTACTGCCTGTGTTAGAAGGTTTATTTACAATCTTCTGGGTAAAATACGAAACAAAGATACCCGTAAAGAGCCGTTATCTGCTAAAGAAATTTCCGCATCTGAAAATTACTGGATAAAACAAGTTCAAACTGGGTTACATGATTGTCACCTGAAAGGGGAATTCAAATCATTAAGTCCATTTACAGATGAAAATGGAATAATTCGGGTTGGAGGTCGCCTGAATGAAGCAGTTATTTCGTTTGAATCGAAATATCCAGTTTTGTTACCCAACGACCACAGAATTTCATTATTAATCGCCCGTCATCATCATAATCAAGGTCATTTAGGAATTGCCGCTACTGCCGCGAAAATTAGAAGAAAATATTGGATATTAAAGGTTCATAAACTTTCAAAAACTGTCAAATTTAGATGTGTTACCTGTCGAGAATTTGAACACAGGACTGAAAGTCAATTTATGACGGACTTGCCCAAGTTTCGCTTGGCGCCGTTTACCCCTCCCTTTTACAATACCGCAGTCGACTATTTTGGACCGTACAGCGTTAAATTCGGCAGAAACAAGACAATTAAACATTACGGAGTTTTGTTTACATGTTTAAACACTCGATCTGTCCACCTGGAACTGGCCGTCGATTATTCAACTGAAGCTTTTCTTCAGGTTTTAAGAAGATTTTTTTCTATTAGAGGAACACCTACGTTAATGATTAGTGATAATGGTTCTCAACTGGTCGGAGCTGAAAAGGAATTGAGAGACATGATTAAAGGAATAGACACTGAGACTTTGAAAGACTTCTGCTCTTTTAATCGAATGCAATGGAGGTTTTCTACGCCCGCCGCCCCACATCAAAATGGCTGCGCTGAATCAATGGTTAAAGTGTGTAAAACAGCATTAAGTAAATCCATTGGAAAACAGTTACTGACACCGTTTGAGCTCTATACTTACCTGTTGGAATGCGCAAATTTAGTCAATCAACGCCCGATTGGTAGAATCCCGAACGACCCAAATGACGGTTCGTATTTGTGTCCAAATGATATTCTGCTCGGTCGCGCCTCGAGTCATGTGGCACAAGGACCCTTTAGAAACACTCAAAACCCGAGAAAAAGGGTAGAATTTGTTCAAAAACTTGTAGACTCTTTTTGGAAACAGTGGTCAAGAGACGTTTTACCATTATTAGTGCCGCGTAAGAAATGGAACACACAGAAACGCAATGTCTGTGTGAATGATATAGTTATTGTTAATAATCAAAACACTGTTCGAGGAAAGTGGACAATCGGTAGAGTTATCGAAGTTTATCCAGGAGCTGATAACCGTGTTAGAAATGTTAAAGTTAAATGTCAAGACTCTGAATATACAAGATCGATTACCAAAATAGCTGTTTTATTAACTGCAAACGGTTACGAATTTGATGAGGAATAATTCCTCATCCGGGGGGAGGATGTTCTGTTTACTGTTACAAATCATCAGTGGTCTGATTCCAAACTGTTTCTCTTTTTGTTGTTGCACGTGCTTTTTCTGCTGTTAAGAAAGCGGCCTGCGTGTCACTTATCATTTTGTGTAAAACCGTTCTCTTAGCAGGAGCGAGCAGTCCCGCCGTAGAAGTAACTATATAATTTACTTAATTCTGTTTTATTTGACATTTAATATATCGGATTTAAACTTAATTGAAGTTAATAGTTGCATATGTATATCTGGTTATAGTGTAACTTTATTTATGTGTCAGTTTGTAAGCTAGATATTTTGTTCTATTTTAGATCAAATAACCAACCAATAAAACCAATATAACCATGTAACCATGCAATGCTGTATAACAACTGTCATTAAATATATAAAAGCATCAGAACAGTGTTTTCAACAAAAAACTAATTCGGTTATACGATTAGTCGGGACTCTGCAAGCTCCTTTCGTCCTATCCGAACGACTACACAGCTGTCCTTGTCAGTTCCTGCGTCATATCGGGACTAACATAAGGTGCGATTTTATTTCCATAATACGCTTGCGCGCGTAGGGAACTCTGGTGGTGAAAGGAAACCTAAGAAAACTCGCGAGGTTGAACAGGCGACCCCAATCCTTGACACGTACGAGCGGGGAATCGAAACCACGTCACTTAACTCAATGAAAAACTGTGTGATCCAGGCCCCCCGCCCCCAAAGAGGTGATATTTAGAAAAAACATTTCAAACATCAGAGGTATCATTCTAATTTGTAATATGTACATTTTGTAGAAGTAGACTTTTTAATCTTTGCATCGATTTTTCGATAAAACACAATGGAAGTGTGTCTATTGAGAGCGGGACAGAATACCTCTAGAAATACATATACATTTCATTCTCCAATAAAAAGATGAAGAGAATTACAAAAAACGACTAATATGTTGTCGCCTGTAAGTCTGTCATCGGATTATTAAAGATATATTATGTAAGATTTAGATAAAAAGCTGGCCATAATTGCTCAAATTTCTTCATTCTGAGCCAAGTTATCACTTGTTTGTAGTTTTGAGAAGATGTGTGCATTGTGGCAACTAGGGCACTGGTATATTCGAGACTTATTCTCGCTTACCCATTTAAATAGCTAACACTTTAGGCCTAAAGAAAGACCTGCAATCGGGCCCGCAGTGAAGTTTTTAATGGTGTGTTGGTTGGGAGTGGGGGGGGGGGCACAGTCTACAGTAGGTATTTTAGAGCTAGGGTCGGCAACTTTTTTTCTTTCTTTTTTTTTGCCTTGCCCCCCACCCCTTTGGATACGGGTCTGTCTGCAATAGGCAGCTTTAGCTCTTGCATAATGTATGTTTAAGTTTCAATATAATAATAATAATAATAATAGTAATAATCACTTTATTTCAATTAATCATTGATACATAACAAATTTCATAAATTTCATTAAATACAAAAAAGAAACAATATAAAGACCAATGTCAGGGCAGACAACTTTTGCAAATCGATTTTCTTAGAAACGACTGGATTAACGGGACTATTGAAGTATTCCGGGAAATAGCTCACCAGCCAGAGTTCTATATACAACGCGACGGGCAGGTAATATTTAAATTATATATTTTATGATATACATATTATGAAATGTAATTAGATAATATATATATATATATATTAGTATATGTTATTATACAGAAAAGTCAAACTTAACGACTCATCACAAGTAGAAATTAATATGTAGCCTAAAAATATGCCCTACTTTCACTATAAATGTTGCGTGAACATAAATAAGTGACACGCTACTTGCGGAGAAAATACGGACTCGGACTAGCAATTATTTGCCCATTGACTTCAATGTTAAATGGCTGTAACATCACGGGCTGTAGCTTTTTTAGCTCAACATTCCGTTGGTTCCAATCTTTATAGGCACAATTGGGACCACATTTGGCAATCTCCCCATCATAATTTTGTAGGGGGTTGACCTTTTAGATTTTTTGCTACGGGGATTTGAAGTTGAATGGGGCGAAAATCTCACTTCCGATACAATGTCTGCTCTGCAGAAAGACACTTTACACCTCCTATCCCTCCGCTGTAATATCACCAGTATTACCCAGAACTGCTATGAAATTGCACATTTGATCCCTTTTCTCCAATTTTAGACCAAAAAGTCAACCCAAAAATGCAGGAAGAGGGGAGAAAAAAATTAAGGGAAAAATTGTCTATTTATAACTCCCATCATGAAATAAGGGGAAATAATTACTAGTCTTAGTCCATACAGCTAGTCTAGCTATATATTTGGTTTTCGGATACAGCTAGCTATATATTTGGTTTTCGGGTGATTGTTACATGTGACGTTGGACACAATTCGAATACACATAGGTCGGCAGATAAACAAAGTAAATAATCCCATTATCGGAATTATGAGTAAGTAATCCGTGCTTTGTGTTTTGTTTTTCTTTGTCAACATTAATAGGTTATTACATAGACGTACGGGCTCGATGACAGTTAGGGGGGCAGAACCCGAAATGCCCGAAAAAATTTCGGGTGTACAGACAGCGGCGCCGATCTTCCTCGAGAGGTGAAGAAGCAGAGCTCCCCTTGTATTGTACCCCCCCCCCCCCCAAAGAAAATTTTTGAATATTTGACGGCTGCAAACATAATTTCCTGCTATTTCAGCCCGTCAACGAAGCAACTTCAAAGTGGTCTAATATAGCCTAATTAAGATGGCTGAATCGAATTCCAATCAAAAGATCAATCGTTTATAGTCCACGGAGACGGGGCCGTTTGGAGAAAATTTTGAAAATTTAACAGCCGCATACGCGTTTTCCTGCTATTCCAGCCTGTGAATACAGCAACTTCAATTTGGTCCAATATAGCCTACCTGGCTGACCCGAATTCCAAATAACCAATCAATCGTCGCGGGGTATGGGGAGCCTCACCCTCGGGGCCTCACCCTCCCGGAGAAAATTTTGAAAATCTAACCACCGCAAATGCGTTTTCGGCTATTCCAACCCGTGTAAGCAACTCCAAAAGTAGTCAATGGTTTTGTAACCGAAATCCCATTCTGAATTACAACCATCCAATCAGACCGTTGCAGCTGCATTCACAAATAATAATCGATGCTCGAAAAATGTCGCACAAAGTAGAGTGGCTCCAGACAAAATGTTTTAATCCATAGTAAATTCAGTACAAACTTGTGGTATTCAATTAAAAGAAAAGTAAAATTAGTGTTTTATTAGAGTGGCTCCGGACAAAATGTTTTATTCCATAGTAAATTCAGTACAGATTCGTGCTATTCAATTAAAAGAAAAGTAAAATTAGTGTTTTATCAGATTTTGGGCTCTTTATTTTGACAACTAGATGATAATTTTTGTTTCCGCTTAATCCATTTCCGGAGGGCACCAAATTGAAGAATGAAATTAAGAGTAATATGAGAAACCGGGTTAGGGAAACTATAAAAAAAGAAGTTGATCTTCCTGGAGATTTGTTTTATGGCACCGAACGTAATTAATGTGGCCGATTTCTATTTAATTTGAATAAAAAAATTATTTCATCTGGTTTTATGTGTTTAAAATGCCTTCCTTTCTCACATTTCTGAGTACTGGACCCTACACTTTAATCTTGACGGCATATGTACTAGGCCCAACAGTTGAGACTTGATGGCATACAATCAAGGAGTTGGGTACCGGGCATCACCAACCCTCTCTGCGCGTCACTGGTAGATATTGTATACAAAGCAGTTTTAAAATCCGAAAATATAAACGAAATGAAATGATTCTGAATAAACATAATGCGATGAATGCCAATCCTATAAATCCATTTTAGAATAGCCACCTAAATCGTGGAATGCGCCCACATAGCCGCTTTGTCTAAACTGCAGCTTATCCGAAAGGAAAACTTGGATGTTCAACATCGTAGCCTTGAAGAAATTTAATCTCTAGGGTTCACCCTCCTATGGCCATACTGCTTCCAACCAAATTTGAAAAAAAATGTATTACAAGCAGCGTGGACAGGTTTCGGCAAAAAGAGGGCATAACTCTTAAAAATATTAATCAGATTTTGATGAAAAAAAATATGGATCCTCGTCATATCATAATCAACTCGTCCTGGACATTTCAGAACAATCTGATGGAAATTCTGACCTCTATTGTGCCATATTCCTGAAGCAATTGCCCGAGAAATCCCTCTCTGGCTATTGCTGGATTGGTTTCTGATGCTTTTGAGGGAATGTGTCTATTCTTCTCATTCAATCAAATCTATCCCAAGTACAGCAACATGACAAACTTTCGTTTAATCGGGTCTTCCCTAAAACTTTGGACAGTGATTTAAGGTATTAAAAACGGTGAAAGTATTGTTCGTCTCCAAACAGTATTGTTCACATTGTATTCGTTTTGGTAGCCTCGTTTGTCACTCAATTAGTTTTTTCTGCAATATTCTGTTATGCACTGGTTAATTGAGCATAATAAAATCGTGAGTCATGACGTAACGTTATGTAAACATTATTTGGACCAATTTGGAGCTCTGTTTAAAGCCTAATGATATTGTTACGCAGTTAGTTATTGGTTGTTAATCGGACTATTGACCAGAAATTTGCTTCCTTTACAGCAGTGTTAAGTGGGATTAGGTATATCAAACGAAACACTGCGAGGAGTATGCTATTGTGCACACAAGCAGTATGGTTAGGTGTCGGCAAAAAAAATGTGCATAACTCTATAAATCCAATTTTGACGAAACGAAATATGGATCCTCGTCTTATCTTAATACTAGCTTCCTGAAAGCTTCAGAAAAATGTGATGAAAAATCAATGTGGATAGGTTTCGGCAAAAAACGCCATAACTCTAAAAATATTGATCCTAGTTTGCAGATGCCTCACATGGTGGGGGGGGGGGGTTCTAGGTGTTGAGAGGGGCATATGCCTGGGGCGACACTTCTTGGAGGGCGGCAAATTATCGAAGTGCATACCAGATATCCCCTTTGAATATTTGTGGACTAGCCTCCTTGGAGACTAAGATAGCAAATCACCGACCTTCGCTTCCCTAATCATATGTAAACCAGTTCATATTTCAGCAAATAGAGAGGGTAGAATTATGATTTTGTCCAAGATATATTATAAGGTTTTTCGGGTTTTTCGATCAAATGGAGAGTTGGTGGGTGGGGGGAAATAGACTTAAAAATATAAAAGATATAAGTTGCATTTGATAAATAAGTATTTACATAAAGTGTTAAAAGTATAAAAAAACCTCTCTATTTTGGAATTTCTTTAATCATAAAAAGTCAACTGAGCGCAGGCACTGGACAAAGCAGTTACAGTATGCGGGGTGGGGAGGGGGCGTCACTAAAACTTTTGCCCTGGGGCGCCATATAGGGTTGTGATGGCCCTGCGAATTTGATGAAAAAAAACAAGGGATCATCGTCATCTCAAAACAAAAGATGTAGGGAAAGTTGTCCAGACAAATCAACTAAAAACTATAGCCTCTACTGCGCTGACAAGAAAGGGTTGACGTACCACCGGACGGAAAAGGTGGTTACAAATCTAAGAATTAAATGACATCTTCATTTCTATAATAACCCATAGGCGTACGAGCCAGGGGGGGGGGGGCAGGGCAGCTGCCCCCCTAACCTTCGGGCAAACTGACTTTTCGGGCAGAAGGGTAAAGTGAAAAAAAAAATTTATTTCATCTACTTGGCAAAATAAAGTGCCCGAAATCTAATAAAACACTAATTTTACGGGCTGGAATAGCAGTAAAACGCGTTTGCGGCCGTCAAATATTCCAAAATTTTCTTCGGGGGTCCATACAAGGTCAGTTCTGTTTCTTCACCTCTCGAAGAAAACCGGTCACAATTTTTATCGATTTCAATGAAACTTGAAATATAGGTTTATCACCCTAAGATCTCGGTTCCTTTCGATATTGGCATGTATCGGACTGTAACTTCATGGATTATGACCCTTGAGTGTACGCAAAATCACGTTTTTAGCTTTTGAACACTATAGAGGTCACAATTTTTATCTGATTTGGTTTAAACTTGAAATGTATGTTTATAACCCACAGATCTCGGTTGCTTTCGATATTCGCGCATATCGGACCATACCTTCCTGAATTATGCCCCCTGGTTGTACGAAAAATCGCGTTTTTAGCTTGTGGACCCTATAGAGGTCATAATTTTTATCCGGTTTGAAAAACCGTATTATTATATCACCGTTACACCCTAAGGACGACTGAATTCGAATTTCGTGAAAATCGGCCCAAAACTGACAGACAAAATGGCCGCCCTTCGTTCTCGTATATCGTAAAAATATGGTATATCAAGGTTGTGGACCCTATAGAGGTCACAATTTTTATCTGATTTTGTTGAAACTTGAAATGTAAGTTTATAACCTAAGGATCTCGGTTCCACTCAATATTCGTGCATATCAGATCGTAACGTCCTGAATTATGGCCCCTGATTGTACGAAAAATTTCGTTTTTAGCTTGTGAACCCTATAGAGGTCATAATTTTTATCTGATTTAAAAAAAAAACGTTTTATTTTATCACCGTTACACCCTAAAGACGATTGAGTTAGTATTGTGTGAAAATCGCCCCCAAAGTGACAAACAAAATGGCCGCCCCTCTATCTCAAATAGCGTAAAAATATGGTATATCAAGGTTGTGGACCCTATAGAGGTCACAATTTTTATCCGATTTTGTTGAAACTTGAAATATAAGTTTAAAACCCAATGACCTCTGTTCCTTTCGATATTCGCGCATGTCGGACCGTAACTTCCTGAAAAAAAATCGCGTTTTTAACTTGTCGACCCTATAGAGGTCATAATTTTAATCAGATTTAAAAAAAAATCGTTTTAGTATATCACCGTTACACCCTAAGGGCGGCTTAGTTAGCATTTCGTGAAAATCGGCCCAAAACTGACAGACAAAATGGCCGGCTCTCGTTCATAAATAGCGTAAAAATATGGTATATCAAGGTTGTGGGCCCTATAGAGGTCACAATTTTTATCCGATTGTGTTGAAACTTGACATGTAAGTTTATAACCCAAAGATCTCGTTTCCTGTCGATATTCGCGCATATCTGACCGTAACTTCCTGAATTATGGCCCCTAATTGTACGAAAAATCGCGTTTTTAGCTTGTCGACCCTATAGAGGTGTTAATTTTTATCCGATTTAAAAAGAACCTTCGAATAATATATCACCATTACACCCGAAGGATAGTTGAATTCGAATTTCGTAAATTCGGGACCAAAACTGACAGACAAAATGGCCGCTTCTCGTACTCAAATAGTATAAAAAATATGGTATAACAATGTTGTGGACCATCTAGAGGTCACAATTTTCTTTTGATTTTGATAAAACTTGAAATGTATGTTAATAACCCAAAGATCTTGGTTCCTTTCGATATTCGGCATATCAGATATTAACTTCCTGAATTATGGCCCTTGATTGTACGAAAAATCGCGATTTTAGCTTGTAATTGTCCTTGTAGAGGTCACAATTTTTATCTGATTTAAAAAAAATGTGTGGATATATCACACTAAGATCATGGATCCTTTTGATAATCGCGGATCCCCGAACTTAACTTCCTGGATTATGGCCCCTGATTTTTCGAAAAATGGCATTTTTAGCTTGCGGATTCTCTAGAGGTCACATTTTTTTCCCGAGTTTAAAAACTGTTTAAATATTTCACCATTAGCTTGGGGACCCTACAATTTCACCATTCTACCATGATGAAGGTTTAATTCGAATTTCGGGAAAATCGAAATGAAACTGCCCAACACAATGGCCGCTGTTTGCACGCAAATTGTGTAAAAGTATGCAATACGAAGGTTGTCGACCCTCTACAGTTCACAATGTTTGTCCGATTCTGATGGAACTTAAATCTTATCTATATATCCCAAAGATCTCAGTCCCTTTTGATATTTGCGCATTTCAGACCATATCTTTCTGGATTATTGCCCCTGATTATATAAAAAATTCCGTTTGTTTTTAGCTTGTTCTCTATCCATCTCTTGCAAAATGTGGGCGTATCCTGCCTGGTAGCCGCTGGTTACTAGCGTAGTCTCACAGTGTCTGGACAGGACCGACCTCTACGGGATAATGTGAGTCGTGTACGAGATGGGATATGCTTATCATGTTATACTGTAATGTACTGTTCCTTATCACTGTTTTTCTCTATTTTCAGACATTAGCTCTGACTTGATAACAACATGGCGGAAAAGACGGATAATAACAACTGTAGTATCTGTTTAAACGACTTTACAGAACCTAAAACTATCGAATGTGGACATGAATTTTGTGTGAAATGTTTGGAAGATTATGTCAGTAAAGTTGGCAAAGATAACCGGTTCCCATGTCCTCTGTGTCGTGAAGATGTCACCATTCCTGATGGTGGAATTGATACCCTTCCATCCAGCATTTCTGGTGTAAATACGGAGAACGAACCAATTAAAAGTCCATCACCGAATTGTGAAGCATGTAAGAAGAACGCCAAATCAAAGTTCCATTGCTTAGATTGTAAGAAATGTTTATGTGCATCCTGTAAAACCCCACACGATTCGTTTTTCTCGGATCATCGTGTTTCAGAACTAGCTCATAGTAGAAATACAGCTGATGGGAGTCGGCCATTTTGTTATCGTCATAAAACTGAGATTTTGGAGTTTTATTGTAAAGATTGTTGCCAGATTATTTGTAAAGAATGCCAGATATCAGATCACAAAGGTCATGACACGCCGGAAATAAACCAGTACGGAAAAGAGGCTCTGACAGAATTGACAAATTTGAAAATAGAATTTGAAAAAAAGATAACAGAACAGACGAATTATGTTGATGATGTCAACAAAAAGATTTCCGCTTTAAACACGTCTGTCGTCACATCCTGTGCTGAAATTGATCAACAAGTAAAAACTATCTGTGAGGCTGTCACGAGGAAAGGCAGTGAATTTAAACTGTATATTCAAAACGCACACGAAAAGGAAGAAAGAAAGATGAAGAGGATTGTGGAATCATCAAAAAATTTCATTGACGAGTTAGAGGAGTCCGTGGACAATATTAACACTATTTTGAAAGTTGATTCAATGTATGACGTATTAGATGTGCTGCCAACAATCAAAAGACAACAGGGAGAAAATGAGGCACGTGAACTTATCAAGTTATATGAAGTCAGCAGCAAAGTCCACCTTGGAGAGATAAATACTTCAACCCTTGATGAAATGATAGGAAGGATAGAGATAACCCGAAACAAGGAGCTTACACACACCTTTAAACATAGTGAAGTGACGAGAGACTGGAGATTCAGTCCTGTCTATAAAGTAGAAGATAGATTGTGGCATTTCAAAGTTTATCAAAGTTTAAGAGGTAGGCCTATCCAGTGCCGTCTTACACTTGGTATGATGGTTTATGGAGAAAATCTAATATCAGGCAAAACTAAAGTTACCATAAAACTTATCAACAACACCGATGTAACGAAAACGGTAGATTATACTCCCCAACCTACAACCACACTGTTTGCCACAGAATTCATCTGGAACGATGTTTGCTTTATGAGACATTTGTCGCCAGCTGGATTTGTAAACAACGATCAATTTACTGTCCAGGCAACACTTGTTGTTACAGATATAAAGACATAATAATGTTATCTATAAATAGATCGTGTATAATAATTGTATAGTCACTCCATGTGTAATATGATTATAGTCCCTATAATTAGATCGTGTATAATAATTGTATAATCACGATACCCCAGGTGTAATATGTTATAATCACTGTAACATGTATAGTATAACCGTTGTTATAACACATACAGCCAAGTATAACCGTTGTTATAACATATTATATAATTCGGCATAACCCTTGTTATAACATATTTATAGTTCAGCAGTATTATAGTTCAGCAGTTAAAACATATATAGTTCGGTATAACTGTTAATATAACATAGTTCAGTGTAACAGCTGTTATATCATAGTTCAGCGTAACAGTTGTTATAACATAGTTCAGTATAACCGTTGTTATAACTTATATAGTTCAGTATAACCGTTATTACAACATAGATAGTTCAGTCTTATCGCTGTTATAACATATATAATTTAGTATAAAAGTTGTTATAACATAGTTCAATATAACCGTTGTTATATCATATATACATGTAGTTCAGTATAACCGTTATTATAACATAGAGACTCCAGTCTTACCACTGTTATAACATAGATAGTTCAGTCTTACCGCTGTTATAACCCTTGTTTTAACATATATAGTTCAGTATAACCCTTGTTGTAACATACATGATTCAGTATAACCCTTGTTATACCAGATATAATTCAGTATAACTGCTGTTTCAACAGATATAGTTCAGTATAGCTGTTTTTACAACATATATAATTCAGTATAACCCTTGTTATAACACATATAGTTCTCTAACACCGTTGTTATAACATATAATAGTTCAGTATAACCGTTGTTATAAAAAGATATATATATATATATACATGTATGTTTATTTTGTGGTTTTCTACTTAGATGTTATAAACTATAACACATGGTAATGGAAAACAGCTATTGATATATTTGGGAGATGCTTCAAGGAGTATTCTTTCAATATATAAGTAGCTGTTTTCCATAAATATGTATTATAATTCATGATTCTATCCAGTTACTGAAAAGCAACTGTCATCATCAATAATAAATTTGTAGTTCAATATCACTGTTGTTCAAAACACATATAAAGGAAACTCAAAATTATTTACCCTTTGAAGGTCAAAATGGATGTTAAAGTAAACAAAGATAGCAATTATAACTTCGCTAGTTTTGATTCATCACTGAAATTTAATCGTCATGCCAGCCAGTTACGTCACAGGGGCCTAAAATGTCATTTCTTGTATTTCCTAGGGTCAACATTTTATCTGCCCATAATACATTTATAGCCCCCGAAGTCAATAGTTTGCAAGATATGAAATTCGATCACCATGCCTGTTATATAGTGTGTAATGTCATAGTCACAGGGACATAAAGATGTTACTTTTGGATTCCTTAGGGTCAACTTCCTATTTGTCCATAATAAACTGATAGGCCCTAAAATGAATAGTTTGCAAGATATCTGTCAATTTAGACGCATTTGTTTTTATGCTAATTAGAAGGTCAACAACTCAATTTTTGACTTGGGAACATGGATATTCGTTTTAAGCACACCAGAATCATTAAGAAAAGTAAAGTTCCCATTTTTTACCAAAAAGTGCTTTTAACATCCAACAAAAATTAGTCTATTAAATTCTAATGTTTTTTTATTAATTTTTTGAGCTTATTCGGTTTTGAAGATTTTATCACAGATGAAGGATGCATTTATAGGAATAGAACTATCTTAGCAGAACTCGAGCATGATGTAACTAAGTTGCACATGCGCGGCAAAAATACAGTTTGTAGCTTACTCAACGCTATTAGAGGTATCCTACTAATAACATTTTCCTCTGTCGATGGATTATATCACTGATGATAATTTAGGTATATAGCTAACCGTTCTTCAATAAAATGAAAATGAAATTGGGTATAACCCCTACTTGTCTGCACCAAACGGTGAGGCGTTTCCATCCACTCTTCAAAATCTGAAGGGTTCTGTTACTGGAACGCCAAACAGAAGAGTAGTCAAACCAACCCAGTTTCCTGTGTGTTGCAGAACTGAGGGCTTAGTCATGGCGGCACCCAGTCGTTCGGATGGGACTAAAACCTAACAGAATTCAATTCCTGTACGGAAGAAATTCCAATAATATATGTCCGTCCTCATTATACCGGTAGAAATGAAATGGGGTTTAACGTCATACTGCTCTGCTCCAACTTGGCTAATGAAGACGGGTATCTCGGTAGATGCAGTAGCCCCACTTCATTCATAAATATTTTTCATATTTCGTGTGAAACCTTGGGGTCGTGAGAAGACCAACCTTATCGATATTCACCGTCTGATTAACCGTCTGCGAGCTTCCATTCCGGACATATCCCCGCCCCCCAATATCCTTTCTGTGTTTCTGAAAACCTTGTTAATGTGTGAGAGACGACAGTTTTTAACATATTTTTTTCAAATTTGACGTGAAGCATTCGGACTGTGATAAGATTGCCCCTATTGGTATTATTATTATTATTATTATTATTTATTATTTTTATTAAGGATTTAGGTCAAAGACCCATAGATCCAAATCATAATACAATAAAGTGGTCAGATAAGACAGTGGTATGGTATGGATTGGTAATAATTCATAGATATATATATATATATAAACATGTAACTATAACAATATAATAAATGATACGTGCAGGTAGATTACTTTTCAACAGCCTTGGTGTATAGAAATGGTGAGATGGTCAGTAAATAGGATTTAGGACTGG
This sequence comes from Patella vulgata, assembly GCF_932274485.2. Classification (NCBI taxonomy): domain Eukaryota; kingdom Metazoa; phylum Mollusca; class Gastropoda; family Patellidae; genus Patella; species Patella vulgata. The sequence goes on along the minus strand of NC_065886.2, from coordinate 39,081,630 downwards.
GTTTTTAACAATTTGTTTCTTAATACCCATACCCTATCTATAAAAGTAGATAATTGTAACAAACGGTTTTCATCGCATGTTAATAATAAATTATAGAATCCATTCTCTTCGTTAATGTAGTCACTCAAATATTGAACTCGTAGTTCATGATATGTCTTACACACAATAAATATATGGTACAAATCTTCAATTATATTGGGTGTACAAAACATGCAATTCGGATGCTTGGATAGTTTTCTCTTATATAAATTTGCTCCTGTGGAGAAGAGATTTAACCTTAATTTTGTGACATTTCTCTTTGCCTGCTTAGGGATTTGTGCAGACAAGTATTTTTCTTGACACAGATTCAGTTTATAATTCTTATAGACTTCAAGGCTTTCAGAATTACTATTGGTATGAAGCATTGGAATAGCAAAGAATTAAGCAAGTTGATTTTCAGCGATCTACGAGTTTGGGTTCCAGAGATATATGATGTGTCTGGAAAATCGTGTAATCAATTTTTCCTTTCGGATAAGCTGTTTTGTTGAGACATAGCCTTTGCGTGAGCGTATTTGCGTGGCAGTAACAAATAAAACTGTTAAAACCCGTGTAATATCATGGACAATCCAACCAAGAAGGCTATGGGTGCACGCGGATCAATTTGAAACATCTTTAGCGTTCAATATTGATCCAACTAAACATCCAAAATTTCAATCTTCCCTCCAGAAAACAAATTGCCTATGGTTTCTAGTATATGAACATCTTAACCACCTGAAAAAGCGTCTTCGACTGAGCGAAGAATGAAATCGTCAAAAACAATATTTCTTGGACAAATACCGACAGATTCTTAGAAACGAAACCGAAATTCAAAACTGCCAGTTTCGTTTTCAGTGACTGTACATTTGTGCAATCTGTGATGATAACTTTCGGCAGGCATTATGCTTTTATTTGTTTATGCCGGTAGAATTAGAAATTTTCCTAATTACTTTGTTTTGTTGGGCAGCGGAATTATCGATGTTTTAATTCTTCAATTGGCATGTCATTCTTACATTGCCATGCCATTCTTACACTGCCATGCCATCACTATGTCATTCTTACACTGTCATGCCATACTTACATTATCATGTCACTCTGACATTTTCATGCCATTCTTACATTGTCGTGTCATTCTTACACTAGCATGTCATTCTTGCATTATCATGTCATTCTTACATTCCCATGCCATTCTTACATTCTCGTTTCATTCTTACATTGGCATGCCATGGTTACATTCTCATGTCATTCTTACATTGTCATGTCATTCTTACATGGTTGTGTCATTCCTACATCGTCATGTCATTCTTACATTGTCATTCTTATAGTTTCATGCCATTCTTACATTGGATTCTAATGTGTTTATTTACGGTAGCACCATAAAACCGATACGTGAAGTTGTCATATTTCCTGTCTCGGGTAGCAGGAGGGTGCTTGCGCATTTTTTAAAGTGTTTGTCCTCTAGTTTTTTTTATGATCTCTGTGGTTAAAGCATAGCTGGATTACAACACAGGCCGCCGGGGTCAGCATTTCCGAAAGGCTCCTCCCCCAGAACATTTTGATAATGGCATCGCTGTAGACAAGATTTAGACTTATTTCCTTACTACGAACGATGTCGTTGTTGATGTCGTTCTCGAAATCATGCAAAAACAGATTTAGACATCTTGATTGTATTCAACGCATCTGGAATTTTCATGTGTTACCCACATGATTCACATGATAAAACTTAATACAACGATTTCCCCTACTCATTACGGTCACGACATTAAATTTTGTTCGAAAAAAGATCCAGGAATCTAATTGGACAGTCTTATAATCCGCTTAGTTTGATTCGAGAGGTGTGCCAAAGCCCCCCCCCCCCCGACACACACACGCACGTTGCCTTCCACAGGTCCATTTTCACACGAGGCCATCACTTTAAACATTTCATCAAATTTCTTAGAAACGACGGGATAGACACGCCTATTAAAGTTTTCTAGGAAATAGATAACGATGGTTATAAAGTCTACTCCACTAGCCAGTCACTAATAGCAGACGTGTATAAATTATACGATATACATATTATTATATTTTTACTACTTCTAGTTCTACGGAGAAGAAAAACGTAACGACTCAACACAGGTGTAAATTAAGGTATGAACGTATGTACATGTAGCATATGATGTTTAGTTTAAACGATGATATAAAAGCTTATACATGTATTATCTATATGTATGTGATGAATAAATGTTCAATTGTAGGTCAGTGTACAACATATATACAATACACTATGATAAATATGCAATTCATGTTTGTACATGTATTTGCACGAGTTAGTGCAGCGATTGCGATTTTGTAGTATTTCCTTTTTTTGTAATCCCCTGTATTTGTTGTAGAAGTGAACATCTTCGGTAATAGCTAAAGACTGGGATTATCCTTGAAACTATTTATTACCAGAAACGTTATACAGAAGGAGAAGAGCACGTCCGACAAGCAGAGTAACCCTTCTGGAAACGGGATGAAACCTATCAGTATTTATAAGGAAATGGTATCCTATGATACTACATGTAGTTAAATACGAAAAACTTAAATCGATTACTAAATGGAAGGAGAAATTAAATGATTGGGAAAGATTAGCTCACCATATAAAAATTAACTCTAAATCACAAAACTTCCATATGGATACACAAATTATTTTGTAAATTAAGACTGACAGAATCAACTTTGTGTTCTTTCTGTCATTCAGATATTGTTATTAGAAATGAAGTTTTGATTGGTGTAATTTAATATTTAGTGACATTCATCATATTACCAGGGGCGGCTTTAGGAATTTTTGCAGGAGGGGGTTTGCCACAAATCAGATCTTCAGGAAGAGCTACTTGAACTACTTCTTTTTTATGGGTTCGCTACTCTGGTTTCGCTTATTAGTTTTTATACGCCCACATTTTCATGTGGACGTATTATGCCGTCGCCCCTGCCCGTCCATTATTTGTTTGTGAACACTCTACAATTCACAATTGTTATCCGATTTTGACGAAACTTGAAATATAGGTGTATCTCCCAACGATCTCGGTTTCTTTCGATATTGGCATGTATCGGACTATAAAGAAAAATCAAATTTTATGGGAACACTCTAGAGTTCACAATTTTCATCTAATTTAAATGCATTTTCATAAACCATCGGTCTTGGTTCCTTTCGATATTGGCGCATACAGATCGTAACTTTATGGATTATGGTCCCTGATTGTGCGAACAATCACGTTGTTAGCTTGTGGTCCCTCTAGAGGTCACAATTATTATCCGATTTAAAACAACATTTGAATATATCAACGTTACATCGTAATGTCGGTTAAGTTCAAATTTCGTAAACATCGGAACAAAATTACCGGACAAAATGGACATCTCCTTGCGCAAATAGTGTAAAAATATGGTGTATCAAAGTTGTGAACCTTCAGTCACAATTTTTATCCGATTTTGATGAAACTTAAAATACATGTTTATTGCCCACAGATATTCGCGCATATCCGATCGTAACTTCCTGAATTATGGTCCTTGATTGTACGAAAAATCGCGTTTTTTAGTTTGTGGTCCCTCTAGCGGTCACAATTGTTATCCGATTTAAAAGAAAAACGTTTGATTATATCACCGTGACAATTTTTTATCTGATTTTAAAAAAAAACCAACGTGTAAATGCATCACCGTTAGTATCACGGTTGAGTTCGAATTTTATGAAAATCAGACCGAAACTGCCTGACAAAATGGCCGGTGCTTGTATGCAAATAGTGTAAAAGTATGTGATACAAAGGTTGTGAACCCTCTAGAAGTCACAATTTGTATCAGATTTTGATGAAACTTAAACTATATCTTTATGCCCCAAAGATCTATAAGTTCCTTCTCTATTTGCGCATAACAGACAGTAACTTCCTGGATTGTGGCCCCTGATTGTACGAAAAATCGCGATTTTAGCTTGTGGGCCCTCTAGAGGTCACAATTTTTATCCGATTAGGATGGTTGAGTTTGAATTTTGTAAAAATCGGATCGAAACTGTCCTACAAAATGGCCGTTCCTTGTACGCAAATAGTGTAAAGGTGTGTAATACCAAGCTTGTGGACCCTCTATCAGATTTTTATCAGATTTTGATGAAACTTAAAATATTTGTTTATGTCCCAAAGATCTCGGTTCCATTTTGTTGAAACTTAAAATATGTTTATATCCCGAAGATTTAGCTTCTTGTAGATATTCACGCATATCGGACCGTAACTTCGTGGATTATGGCCCCTGATTGTTCACAAACTCTTTTCTTTTTTTGAGCTTGTTCTCTGTCCATCTCTTGCAAAATGTGGGCGAATCTTGCATGGCAACCACTTCTTATACTACTTCATAGTATAAAAACTATTGTTTTTAAATCATTTTAGGAAAAAGTACATATTCTACAAAATTAAACTCTATACTGTTTGAAGGGTGTTTAGTTCAAAAGCCTAATGAATGTCATACCAATGTTAGACATCAAAGGAAACTTTTTATTTTCAATGAATGTAAATGCGGTTTTCGCCAATTGGTAGATGTTCGGAATTTACAAGTTTTGTACAATAGAATGAGTATGACCTAATTTGATACTTTTAATTTTTGAAGATTTCGGTTTAAAACTTTCAGAATCCGTTACAAATGGCTGAATTAGGCCAAACATGGCAAAAAGAATTGTTTTTAAAAAAAAACTTTTTAGGACAAAGTACACACTCTACAGAATTAATCTCGATACTGTATGAAATGTATTTAGTTCAAAAACCTAATGAATATCTAGAAAATGTTATCTGGAAGTGACCTCATAGACCAATAAAAACATGCGGTTCGTTTCTTTTTAAACAATACATTACAAGTGCCGTACCGTACTCACGTTTTCTTTGTTTTTCAATTTTATGAAGTCAAGGTCAACAATACACGTTACTATATTAGATATTTGTAATTAATGTATAAGTGTGTGGTAATGTAGCATAAAACCTATCAAAGTTGTCACTTTGACAAGTCTAGTTAATTTTAATTTTATTCTTCAATTGGATGCCCGACCCGTCGCCCCATCTGTCCCTTCCCGACTCTCTGTGCGCCACAGTTTCTACAAGTGACAGGTCTATGTATAGTGACAATACTACGTATAGGGGATGAGACACAGCCGTACTATAACCCTAAAACCCACCAAATCCATAAAAATACAATAAACCACTATAAACTAATATGAGGGATCAGGTACTTAGAAACAGTAGGTAGCCTACACCTTATCATGCGCATGCGATGTTGTTCGATAATCTGTACTTGCAATTCAGAAGCCAATGTAGAACGTAACCTTGGAGCAATGCAACAATCGAGAATTATTTACACAGAACTAAAAATGCACCTGACAAAATTTCCAATAAAGCATTGATTAAGATTCTTACTTTCTTTTTCTGAAATGACTAAGATATCTATGTTGCAATAGCGGTCATTTTTTGTGGTTATAATACACAATCGATGTGCTTTTTACTATACATGTATATAATTTGTGTAGTTTCACAGTGTCTGGACAGGATTTATCTCTAAAGGCGAATGTGAGGTGGGGTATGCTTACCCTGTTGTATTGTTTGGTATTGTACCTTATCGTTCGTTTTCTTTATTTTCAGACTTAAACAACATGGCGGAACAGACGGATAAGATCAACTGTAGTATCTGTTTAAACGACTTTACAGAACCTAAAATTATCGAATGTGGACATGGATTCTGTATGAAATGTTTGGAAGATTATGTCAGTAGACTTGGTAAAGTTGGTAAAGATAACAGGTTCCCGTGTCCTTTATGTCGTCAGGAGGTCATTGTTCCAGTTGGCGGGAGTAAAACACTTTCTTCCACCAAAGAAATTGAATCCATTAAACGCACGACGACGAAATGTGATGTATGTAAGAGAAAGGTCGAATCAAAGTTCCATTGCTTGGACTGTAAGAAATGTTTTTGTTTATCCTGTAAACCCCCACATGATTCTTTTTTCTCGAATCATCATGTTTCAGAACAAGGTCGTAATAGAAAAACGACCGAGGGACGTCAGTCATTTTGTAATCGTCATAAAACTGAGAATGTGGAGTTTTATTGTAAAGATTGTTGCCAGACTATTTGTAAAGAATGTCAGATATCAGATCACAAAGGTCATAAAACGTTAAAAATAAAGCTGTACGGAAAAGAGGCTATGGCAGAATTGGAAAATTTGAAAACAGAATTTGAAAAAAAGATGGCAGAACTGACGAATTATGTTGATGATGTCAACAAAAAGATTTCCGCTATAAACACGTCTGTTGCCACATCCAGTGCTAAAATTGATCAACAAGTAAAAACTATCTGTGAGACTGTCACGAGAAAAGGCAGTGAATTTAAACTGTATATTCAAAACGCGCGCGAAAAGGAAGAAAGAAAGATGAAGAGGATTGTTGAATCGTCAAAAAATTTCATTGACCAGTTGCAGGAGTCCGTGCACAATATTAACACTATTTTAAAAGGTGATTCAATGTATGACGTATTAAATGAGCTGCCAACCCTTAGAAACCAACGGCGAGAAAATGAGGCATATGAACTAAACAATTTATATGACGTCAGCACGGAATTCCACCTTGGAGAGATAAATACTTCAACTCTTGATCAAATGATAGGAAAGCTAGAAATAACCCGAAACGTGACGATTACACACAACTTTAAACACAGTGAAGTAACGAATGCCTGGGGATTCAGTCCTGTCTATAAAGTAGAAGATAGATTGTGGCATTTCAAAGCCAGTCGAAATCTAAAATCATTATGGTTTTATTATCTAAACCTGGGTGTGATGGTTTATGGGGAACATCTCTTATCAGACAAAACCAAAGTTTCCTTGAAACTTATCAACAACACCGATGTCATGAAAACGGTAGTCAATACCTCGCCACCCACAACCACGTCATTAGCCACAGAATTCATCTGGAACAATGCTTACTATATGAATCAAATGTCGTCAGCTGGATTTGTAAACAACGATCAATTCACTGTCCAGGCAACAATTGTTGTTACAGACATAAAGACATAATAATGTTATCTATAAATAGATCGTGTATAATAATTGTATACTCGCCCAGGTATAACATGATATATATTATGATCACTATGAAATGTGTATTCATAGTTTAGTATAACCGTTGTTATAAAATATATTGTTCAGTATAACCATTGCTATAAAATATGTAACAGTGTAACCTTTGTTATAACATATACAGCCCATTCTGTGATTTTCATGTGGACGTATATTGTCGTCGCCCCTGTCCGTCCGTCCACAGTTGTTTGTTAACAGTCTACAGGTCACAATTTTTATCCGATTTCAATGAAACTTGAAATATAGGTTTATCACCCTAAGATCTCTGTTCCGTTCGATATTTGCATGTATCGGACTGTAACTTCATGGATTATGGCCCCTGATTGTACGAAAAATCACGTTTTTAGCTATCTATCCGATTTGGTTTAAACTTGCTTATAACCCAAAGATCTCGGGTCCTTTCTATATTCGCGCATATCGGAACGTAACTTCCTGAATTATGGCCCCTGATTGTACGAAAAATCGCGTTTTTAGCTTGTGGACACTATAGAGGTCATAACTTTTATCGGATTTCGTGAAAATCGGCCCAAAACTGACAGACGGCCGCCGTTCGTTCTCAAATAGCGTAAAAATATGGTATATCAAGGTTGTGGACCCTATAGAGGTCACAATTTTTATCCGATTGTGTTGAAACTTGAAATGTAAGTTTATAACCCAAACATCTCGGTTCCTTTAGATATTTGCGCATATCGGACCGTAAATTCCTGAATTATGGCCCCTGATTGTACGAAAAATTGCGTTTTTTAGCTTGTGGACACTATAGAGGTCCTAATTTTTATCCGATTTAAAAACCGTATTATTATATCACCGTTACACCCTAAGGACGGCTGAGTTACAATTTCGTAAAAATCGGCCCAAAACTGACAGACAAAATGGCCGCCCCTCGTTCTCAAATAGCGTAAAAATATGGTATATCAAGGTTGTGGACCCTATAGAGGTCACAATTTTTATCCGATTTTGTTGAAACTTGAAATGTAAGTTTATAACCGAAAGATCGAGGTTCCTTTCGATATTCGCGCATATCGGAACGTAATTTCCTGAATTATGGCCCCTGATTGTACGAAAAATCGCGATTTTGGCTTTTGGACCCTATAGAGGTCACAATGTTTATCCGATTTAAAAAAAACGTATTATTATATCACCGTTACACCCTAAGGATGACTGAGTTCGAATTTCGTGAAAATCGGACCAAAATTGACAGACAAAATGGGCGCCCTTTGTTCTCAAATGGCGTAAAAATATGGTATATCAAGGTTGTGGACCCTATAGAGGTCACAATTTTTATCTGATTTTGTTGAAACTTGAAATGTAAGTTTATAACCCAAATATCTCGGTTCCTTTCGATATTTGCGCATATCGAATTTTAATTTCCTGAATTATGACCCTTGATAATAGGAAAAATCACTTTCTTTTTAGCTTGTTCTCTATCCATCTCTCGAAAATGTGGGCGTATCCTGCCTGGCAGCCGCTGTGGGTTTTTTTTTTGTTTCTCTTCTGAGATTCTGGCGTTATGCCGGTTAAACGAGATACTAACTTGTTCATACGGGATACTAACTCGTCCAAACGATATACTAACTCGGCCAAACGAGATAATAACTCGGCCAAACCAGATACTAACTCGTTCAAACCAAATACTAACTCGTTAAAACTAGTTGCTAACTTCGTATATTTAACTTATTCGGTTTAGAAGAATTTATCAGAGAACGTATTTTTTTAGAAAAAAGAACTATTTTAGCAGCACTTGAGCGCGATGTTATTAAGTTGTGCATTCACTGCGAAATAACAGTACAATTGAATTTTTTTAAATTGAACACATTTCAGAATGTCGACTGCGTTTTTAGCTTACTCAACGATATTAAAGGTATCCTTCTAACTACAGTTTCCTTCGTTTATTTCTCTGTTAGTGTATTGTCACACCCATTTATCACAGTTCCGGGTTTCTAGTTTGTTGTTGTTATGTGTGGGATAGTCCTTCGTCACTGACGATAATTTAAGCCGCGCGTTTGTCTCTGGGTTTCTAGTTTGTGGTGCTTATGTGTTGGGTAGTCTTTTTGACACTGACGATAATTTAAGAATATAGCCATCCGTTCTTTACTAAAATGAAACTGGGTTTAACTCCTATTCGTCTACACCAACCGGTGCGGTAATTCCACTCACCCTTCATTTAATTCCAAATCTGATGGGGTCTTTTACTTATATGCCAACAAATGTTCAACACTAGTGTCCTCTTCTCTAAGTGTTGCAGAGCAGAGCGCTTGGCTAGGACAGCGCCTAGTCATTCGGATTGGACGAACAATCGAGATCCTGTGCACACGTTGGTGTACATGGAAAAAGAACCCCAAACTGCACGCAGCGATCCATCTACGTCATACTTCGAGATTATGATCACTGCCCTAGTTGGCCTCCATTTAAAATGCTCACGTGATCATTTTGGGGCTGGACTTATCGACTTAACTTCAGCTTTGTGTACACAACAGAGTAAAAAATAACCCGATCAAGCACGTGTTTTATGTAAACACATGTCATTGGCAAAATGTCAACTTCTGCCACTCTGGTAAAAGCGATATATAATATTATGTGCTAGTGGGTAACATTGCAATACATTCTTTGCCATTGTAAACTGTCTTTAGAGTTTCAATCTGTTTATCTTTCAAAACAAGGTTAGATACTCCTAAATTTGTCTTCGCAAACAAAACCGCCTCTATGAAATTATCTTTCATGCGCGCCGCCATATTGAATAATTAGAGGACTATTTTGTGATTCGGCTTAGATTAGTTTGACATCTTTCATACACACAGCGGCTAAATAAACATATTTAATTTCATTCAATATGACAATAGAAGAGAAATAAATACTTCTAAAAATTACTAAAAGCATACTCAGTGTTTTCGACTAAAATCGTCGATGTAGGAATTAAAATGTCGGTTAATTAGCTTAGGGCCTGTTTTCAGGCGGAGCTAGCTGTAGACAGGCAGCCTAAGTTTGGGATGAAAGAACCCTTGACAATTCGCATTCAATCCACGTACGGGTAAAGTGTCCATCATATGGCGTATGTCCATTTTCATTATCCCTTAACCATGCTTCATTCGTTAACAGATGTTTTTCATATTTTGTAAGGAGCATTTGTGGTCCTGAGAAGACCAACCCTATCGATATTCACAGTCTGCGACTTTCCATTCCCAGGCCACGAAATTTCAAACTTTGGCGTAACCAGAAAAATGACCATTGCGTAACCAATTGGTTATATAAAATGGTTGCGCAATTTTCATGTTTTATCCAGATTTAAATGGTGCTACTATTCATTTCCACTTGCGGTGAATGTATTTTTTTAAAAGAAATAACCTAATTTATATTTTTTTATATTTAAAGTTATATTTTGAGGTTAACTGTTTATGACTTTAATCCAACGGTGTCCCCATTTAAAAATTGTTCCACTTCACTAAATCCCTATACTTTAATAATTCTTTTATCAATCGGCTATTTTCAAACATCAAGCGGCCGATTAAGATCCCTGATGTACGTAAACATCTATTCAGTTAACTGGTCACGGTTCGGTTGCAGAGGTGAATCGGTTCCAAAAATTACTAATGGATTTTCGTTCTTATGTCATATCTGATCTTCAAAAACCAGGAATGGTAGCTACCACGTTGTTTTCGGCCACTGAAGACCACATACATACTTCATATTGCATTTGTCATTTGTAATCATTCTTCCAAGCACGTAGCATGAGACGGTATTTATTAACCTCGGCACTCTATAAACAAAGTCTCAAAAGGAAACAGAATAGTTTGATGTGATGAAGTAATATTAAAATAGACAGGACAGTAAAATCGTTTACATTATCGCTCATGCCGGCGGGGGTCAAAGTTGACGACGGGTCATTGGTACTACCGTACAGCATATGGCTATAGTGAAAGAACACGTGTAGTAAATTCTTTGGAAATATAGATGACATGTTAAATATATAGTCAAACACATTTTGTATTTGAAAATCCAAAGGTGCGCTTTCAAATATTTATGGCATAATTAATCATTTAAAGAATTAGGAGAAGGGGGGCATTTTTAAATCAACCTGCTTGCTTGGTCAATACGTGATCTGTCAATGTACTGGTAAGATGGGAAATGAAATGCCAAGAATGAATGAATGAAGTTTGTGCTATAATACTAATAATTTAGACCTGTGTCACAAAGTCATCCTATATAAAAATTGATCAAATGCGAATAAATTTGTTAATGAAATTTGTTAACGTAACCGATATTTCAATTTGCGTAACTAGGAAATCGGTCGCGCGGGTCTGAGCTGGCGTGACCGCATGTAACCAATTGGTATCGTTCGCGTGAAATTTCGAGACAGCATTCCTTTCTGTTTCTAAAAACAACTTTGTATTATGTCAGAGACTACAATTTTTGTTAGATTGTTTTTTCTTCAAATGTTGATGTGAAGCATTCGGACTGTGAAAAAGCTTAACCCTACTGAGCGAAGATTAACCCTATTGATTTTCAAATTTGGTGTGAAGATTGGAATCGGCTAGGATGGACCCTGTTGATTTTCAGCAATACATTTCAGAGATACATTGTGTGTCCATAAAATCTTGTAAACACGATAGAGATTAAATTACTTGACGGGCTCCGAATCATTATCAAATATGGTCAATATCGAAGTTTTCCTTTTGGATAAGCTGTTTTAATTGAGGCATGCTGATGTGTGGGCGTATTTGCGTGGCAATAACAAATAAAACTGTTAAAACCCACATGTAATAATCATGGACAATCTAGTTAAAGCTACAATTTCATATTTTTTAGTTATATTTTTAAAATTTATTAGCCTTAAAATAGATGGTATCCATAAACTGTCCCACCTTGTTAAAGAATAATCCTATTAATCCTATAATTCACTATTGCCAGCTGAGAAATTGGCAAAAATATCAATTCCAACGTTTGAAGGTAGCTAATGCATGGAGGCAATATGAAAACAAGGGAGGTAATTGTGTTATTATTTCCTGTGTCAATGATTTTTAAGGGTGGGAAATAATGCCCATGGTCGTATAATAGTGAGTTGATAACCTATTGAGCAAAAATATGAAAATATGAAATTTCCGCTTTAAGACAGTTGCTGACGCCACGTGGAACAAAGTGAAACATCTTTTGTGTTCATATTTTAATTTCAAATTGTTTAAACTCAATATGACGGTAGAGAACAAATATTTTTACGGCAAACAAGATTTTATCGAAATTGACAAAAAATATAAATAGTGGTCTTGGTTTATACATCTATGAAGGTTGCTACCGCCGACCGAACTCGGCTAAACGAGAAGAGATATTTGTTACTACACTCAGGTATTTAGACCGTAGGCTCAGTGCCGGGCGGTTGGGTCCGGACCCAACTTCTCGATAGTAAAATTTTGCGTAGAATATGACGCCAAGTGGTAATCTGTCCGTCGTTGGGACTTTTTCGAGATATTCGGGGTCAAAGGTCAAATGAGGTCATTTACACCGAAAGTGAATGCGCAGCCATTCTTGTATCATGCAAACATGTTGAAAATGATCGAAACTATTCACTGTTTCAATAAAAATATCAACTTAAATTCATTTTGTTCTTTATGACCCCGGAGGTTAAAAGGTCAATTTTTCTGTTTTTTTCGCTAAAACTATGAAACTATTCAAATGCTTTTCGAACAACTAGTTTCATTATTTACAGAAATCGTTATGAAACTAAATCGAAGAGATTTTGATTTGACATTTTTTACGTATTTTTGAAACAGGTTTCGAGGTGTTTTAGTCCTGTTATGCAAGATTTTTTTTAGACATTCCAAAGTAAACGTACGGTGCTAAAACACTCTAAAGATAAATGTAATGTATCGAAAAAGAAATCATGAAAAACAATTTTTTTTTGTTGACAAAACCCGTTCGATTCTTGGAAACGAAATTCAAAACTGGTAGTTTCGGTTTCAGTAGTGGTAAATTTGTCCAATCTGTTGTGAAAAATGTCATGATATTTTTACACTGACATGGAATTCTTACATTATCATGCCGTTCTTGAATTGCCATGCAACCCTATAGTGTTATGTCATTCTTGCATTCTCATGCTATTCTTACATAGTCGTGTAATTCTTACATTGGCATGATATTCTTACATTTTCGTGTCATTCTTATAATGTCATGTCATTGTTCTATTGCCACGTGAATCCCCGGTTGTACGTGACGAGGAGTGGGGTCGCCTGTCCAACCTCGTGGGTTTTCTCCGGGTCCTCCGGTTTTCTTCCCACTGCTAAAGACCCCTACGCGCAAGTGAATTATGTAAATAAAATTAAACCATATTAGTCCCGAAATGACCTAGTTTGTGTCGAGTGGACATTAAACCCCATTTCTCTTTCTCTCTCTATTGCCATGCTATTATTACATTACCATGTTACCTTACACTTTCAAGCCATTCTTACATTTTCATGCTATTGTGATATTGTCATGCCATACTTACATTATCATGTCATTCTTACATTGTCATGTCATTCTTACATAGGTACCTACTATAATTTTTTAAACCATCCTCCGTCATCGGAAGGCGTTTGTCCTGTGTGGTTAAAGCAAAGTCGGAATACAGCACAGGCCGCCGTAGCAAGCCTTTCAAAGGGCCCTTCCCCAAGTAGCTTTGAAATTGGCATCACCGTACACGAGATTTATACTTTTTTCCTGTCATCTTTATTGTATTTAAGCCCATAGGCGTACGAGCCCGGGGGGGCAGGGGGGGGGGGGGCAGCTGCCCCCCTAACTTTCGGGCAAGCTGACTTTTCGGGCAGACGGGTAAAGTGAAAAAAAAAAAATTATTTCATCTACTTGACAAAATAAAGTGCCCAAAATCTAATAAAACACTAATTTTACGGGCTGGAATAGCAGGAAAACGCGTTTGCGGCTGTCAAATATTCCAAAATTTTCTTGGGGGGTCCATACAAGGTCAGTTCCGCTTCTTCACCTCTTGAAGAAAACCGGCCCCGCTGTCTGTAAACCCGAAATCTTTTCGGGCATTTTTAATTTTGCTTCCCTTACTGTTATCGAGCCCTAATATAACACTAATTTTACTTTTCTTTTAATTGAATACCACGAATTTGTACTGAGTTGACTATGGATTAAAACATATTGTCTGGAGCTAATCTACCTTGTGCGACATTTTTCGGGCATCGATTATTATTTGTGAATGCAGCTGCAACAGTCTGATTGGATGGTTGGGATTCAGAGTGGGATTTTGGATACTTTTGGAGTTTACACAGGCTAGAATAGCAGTAAACGCATTTGCGGTGGTTAAATTTTCAAAATTTTTCTCCGGAAGGGTATAACCCCGAACCCAGCGACGATTGATTGGTTGTTTGGAATTCCGGTCAGCCAACTGGGCTATATTGGACCAAATTGAAGTTGCTGTATTCACAGGCTGGAATAGCAGGAAAACGCGTTTGCGGCAGTTAAAATTTCAAAATTTCCCCCAACGGTCCCCACACTGATCCGCAGTGAATATTCGCTTGGATGTCGCATTAGGTCTGTAAAACAGATTGAACGGTCCCGTCTTCGTGGACTGTAAACGATTGATTGGAATTCGAGTCAGCCACCTTAATAAGGCTATATTAGACCACTTTGAAGTTACTTTGTTCACGGGCTGAAATAGCAGGAAAACGCGTTTGCAGCCGTCAAATATTCCAAAATTTTCTTTTGAGGGTGGGGGGTGGGGGGCAAGGTAAGCTCCGCTCTCTTCGCCTGTAAAGGAAGACTGGCGCTCTCTGTAAACCCGAAATTTTTTCGGGCATTTCGGGTTCTACCCCCCTAACTGTCATCGAGTCCGTACGCCTATGTTTAAGCCTTCTGGCTCTTTCGGTGTTATTCACATTATTTATACTTTAAAAAAAACAAGGGGAGCTTATTTAAACCCTTTCCCTGTCCCTCCTTACTAACAGGCCCTGCTTTTAGCCCTTTGCCAATGAAAATGTCGCACTCCTAAAATAGTTTCGTTTACACTTGTATGAATAAAGCCGTAGACCTGTAGCTGATCTAAATCTAGTCATTCTTAGAAATGACTAGATTGACACGCCTATTGATCGAAGTTTTCTAGGAAAAAGCTAACTACGGCTATATAGACCAATCGATAGGATATTATCACTAATAACAGACCTGTTTAAAATATATGATATAAATATTATTATATTTTATTACTTCTACAGAGAAGAAAAACTTAACGACTCGACACAACTGCAAATTAAGGTATGTAGCCTATAAGCGTGTCCTACTTTTAAGGATTCATATGCAAGCTTTGTATTATATTTATATACGTGGGAGATACATATTGAATAGATGTTCAAATGTAGGTCGGTCTACAACATATATAACAGACTATGATAAATATGCAATCTATGATTTTATTTGCATGAGTTAGCGCAGTGGTTTCGTTTATATTATCCCCACTACTTTTATTTCATAATTAAAAAGCTTTGTTTGGTGTAATAAATTATTTGATATTATTGTTGGCATGGACGGTCGCTGAACGGTTAACATTTCCCTCGTAGCATAAGTAAAACTAATTCGTAATCCGACATACTTTCGGTCAAAACCGTGTTGCACCGGTGTCATTTCTGTCAACCCCGAGTCATATATTAACCCAACCCATCTGATCCACTTTATACGAATACCGACATTTGAATCTAAACACCTTCTTTAAAGCAAATATAACTAATTTATATGTGATAAATAATATTTATTTCGGGACATTTCAATGGGATTATGGAACAGGCTTAGTCTATATAAAACCAATCCTGCTAATTCCATAAAAAAAATCAAACGAAACTTAATTCTCATCCGGTTTTGATTCTTTGCAATGGCCATTATGTGAACAGAGCAAGCATGCACTTTCTCGTGTACTAATTTCGCCGTTACGTAATTTCGCCGTACCTATCATATTTCAACTGTACCTGAATGATCTATCGTGCACAAGTAATTTATGTCGAATAATTTTATAACCTGAACTAAGGTAGCTGAAATAAATATCCCCCCTTTTAAAACGCGCAGGAGTAGTATATGGGCGTATGTTTTGATCAACCTTTTCCCTGACTCGTGCTTACCTACATTTCTTTGGTGTTGGTTAAACATGCATATGCAAGAGCAAAATCTGCCTATTTGCATGTCTTTCTTTAGGCCTGAAATGTTATCTAAATTATTAATCCAGACCATAATCAACTCTCCATGCCATCGTTTTGTTGCGGATAAAATAACCGTAAAAATTGATAATCGAGACTTTGTCCTTTATCGTAACAACGGTAGTAATGGCATTCGAGGCTATCCTAAAATGGAATCGCTAATATATAGGTTCAGAGTGAAGCAATTTGACTGATATTTTCATCATATTCTCTTTTCATTATCTATATTTAACTATTATAGCGAGAACTCTCAGGTCTTTTTCTAATCTTACCTATAATGCTCCTTTAATATCATTATGAAGATGGCCCCAATCGAATTTGACGAAGATCAGATAAATTTACTTTAAACATGTGTACCAACTCGTGTCCACCCTGCAGGCTAGAATGAATTCCAGATTCTTTTGAATTTTATGGTGTGAAGCATTGATTTTGTAGAGGGGGTCACGGTGGCTAAGTGGGTAAGATACTGGCTCGCTAGCCTAGAGGTCGTCTGTTCGGTCCCTGCATTGGCCGAGAAAGTTCATCCAGATTTCTGTCGTGGTTCCCCATTGTCAGTGATGCAGGACGGAGGGTCTGACAAGGACAGCAGCTCTCTAGTCCTTCGGATGGGACAAAACAACGAGGTCCCGTATACACATTGGCGTACACGGCAAGTTTTTGAACGCTTTAAAGTCTGCAACACACGCTATGTATAGGGTAATGTACATCGTGTACGAGGTGGGTGTGCTAGTATTATCTACAACGTCCGATATACTTTTGTTTATTATATTTCAGATATTAGCCCTGGTATTAAAAGAACATGGCGGAACAGACGGATAAGATAAACTGTAGTATATGTTTAAACGACTTCACAGAACCTAAAACTATTGAATGTGGACATGGATTTTGTTTGAAATGTTTGGAGGATTATATTACTAAAGTTGGTAAAGATAACAGGTTCCCGTGTCCGTTATGTCGCCAGGATGTCACTATTCCGGTTGGTGGCATTAAAAACCTTTCTTCCACCACGGAAATTGAATCCATTAAACGCACAACGACGAAATGTGACGTATGTAAGAGAAAGGTCGAATCAAAGTTCAATTGCTTGGACTGTAAGAAATGTTTTTGTTTGTCCTGTAAAACCCCACACGATTCTTTTTTCTCGGATCATCATGTCTCAGATCTAGCTCATAGCAGAAATACGACTAAACGACACCCATCAATTTGTAATCACCATACACTGGAGAAGTTGGAATTTTATTGTAAAGATTGTTGTCAGACTATTTGTAATGAATGTCAAATATCAGATCACAAAGGTCACGACACAATGGAAATGAACGCGTACGGAAATGAAGTAAGGATAGAAATGGAAAATTTGAAAACACAATTTCAACAGAAAATAGCAGAACTGGAGAAATATGTTGATGATACCAACAAGAAGATATTCGATATGAATGCGTCTGCTGTCACATCTTCTGCAAAGATTGACCAGCAAGTAAAAGCTATATGTGAGGCTGTCACAACAAAGGGTCGCGAATTTAAACTACGTATGCAAAGAGCACTGCAAAAAGAGGAACACAAGATGAAGAGGGTTGTGGAATCGACAAATAATTTTATTGACCAACTGAAGGAGTCCATGTACAATATAAATGTCATTTTGAAAGGTGATTCAATGTATGGCGTATTAGATCTGCTGCCAAGTATTAGATGCCAACAAGAGGACAATGAGGCACATAAATTAACCATGATATATGACGTCTACAGCACATTCAACACTGGAAACATGGACACTGCAACTCTTAACAGTATGATAGGGAATTTAGAAATAGTTGGGCAAGCGGCCATTACCAATACATTTAAATATTATAGCCAAACAAATCATATTGCCAGGTATAGTCCCGTGTATGGGGTTGAAGATGAGTTGTGGTATATCCGAGCCTCGCGAAAAAAGTACACGATAAACCAGCTAAATGTGACATATTCTATTGACTATGTAGATGTTGGCATGGTACTATGTGGAGCCAAAGCCCAGCCAACTAACACTGTGGTTACCATGGAACTAATAAGTAATAATGCCACAAGCAACATAGTATCTAAAACCCTTCCACTGACACGTGAACCTTTGGCCACAGTATTCGACTGGCAAAAGGTTTGTCAATGTGATGAAATGAAATCATTTATAAGCAATGATACTTTCACAGTCAAGGGAACAATTTCGAAAATAAACATTATGAAATAATTCGTCATCTATAAATATATCTTGCATACTAATTTGGTAGTTCAGTTCACATTGCTTTGCTTTTAATATTTCAAGTTTTAAATCTGGTAGGGGTAATTTGGCATCACAAAGCATAGCATGCATTACATATAGTTAGAACTGAGAACATTTCCTATGTATATTATATGTCTTAATCAACAAACACAACGTATTGCAGTCATATATAGATACCCTTTCGTTGACGACCACGTTCCTAGCTACCCACTGATAGCGTTATAGACTCTTTGTCATACGAAACAAGGAGGATATTCCCTAGAGCAGGGATAGGCGCTAATTCCACCACAGGATCCACCATCAAACAATAACTAAAAGCTAACTGGGAGAATCCTACATCAAATCGTTCACCATTAACAGGTTGTATATATAAGTTGATTTGTTCCGGCAATGACCAATGTACAGGGGAAACCAATAGAGCTTTAGACACAAGAACCATAGAACACCAACCCCTATCAACAGAAAACCAATCTGCAACCAATCGTTGAGCACGTGAAGTCCCTAACAACGACCAATACGTGAAGAATACCAGAAAAAATTATGGAAAGCATTCCGATCAGAGGACACAAAATGGGATCTAGCCTATGAGTATACAATCGGACCATTAAGCCTTGTTTCTATTAATCATATTTAGATAACTTGTCTGCAATATCATAATCGATGGAAGCAGACGTTAAAAACTAGTAGAAGGGAGAAGATTCTCTCTACTCACTTGTGCCTTCAACTAAGAAAATGGAAGCGATTAGGACTCTAAATCGTTTACCCATCTCCAACCTATGCGAGACGAACCTCCACTCTCACAAGTTTCCCAGGAAACACTTGTGTGCGATATCACCCTAGGTGGAAGCGCGCGTTAAGCCCCACTGACTGGGAGAAGATAATGGTTATCTGCGATATCACCCTAGGTGCAAGCGACCATAAAGCCCTAGAAGAAGATGATCCGGGCCACTTTTCTCACAATACCGTGTTTTAAGGTGACGTTTTTACACATACGGACTAACATATGGTTTAATTTTATTTACATAATTCGCTTGCGCGTAGGGGTCTTTAGCAGTGGGAGGAAACCGGAGGACCCGGAGAAAACCCAGGTTGGACAGGCGACCCTACTCCTTGCCACGTACAACCGGGGATTCGAAACCACGCCAGTCGACTCAATGACAGACTTTCTGATACAGCGCGCGCGCACGCTAACCATTCAGCCATCCACCCCCCACCCCCTTCATATGTTAGCAATCTTAATTAAAATCAATCTGTCCATAATATCTAAAATAGTGTAGTGGATGTCAATATTGTAATAAATAAACAACAACAACCTATATAATTAGTGTGTTACTCTTCAACTAATAAATAACATTCAAAACGAGAAAGAGAGAATTTGGGTTTAACTCCCACTCAACACAAACTGAGTTATTTTTGGACTAATATAACATGGCACAACTTTATTTCAATAATTCTCTTGTGCATAAGAGGTATTTAGCATTGGAAGGAAAACGGGACTCGGAGAAAACCCACGAGGTTTAAGCTATAGACTCTACTCTTTGTGTGTCACGCACAAGTGTGTCATTGAAACCAGGCCGCTTAAATCCATGGTAGATCTTATGATCTAAAGCGACGCGTTAGACTATTCGCCACTCCTCCCTCCGAAGCTCCGTCCGCAAGAAGTTAACTCCCAAATACATGTAGGATAGCAGTTGTACTGTATGCTGATTATAGCTGTGTTATTGAACGGTAAATGTTATACCGGTTTATCTGCGAAATCATTATTGTGGAAGCACCAATAGACAGATGGGTATTTCAAAACCGTCCGTAATAATAGAAAGATTCTGATGAGGATCGCGTGTTAAATGTACGGGTTGGTTTTGAGCGTATTATTTTTTTTTTTTGGGGGGGGGGGGGGGCTTGGGGCCCGGATAGTTAAACGCCAGGAAATATTATTACATTAACCTCCCTTACCACTGGATTAAGTAATGCTTTGTTAGCCTTCCTTATCACAGGGTTGAGTAATGCTATTTTAGCCTCCCGTGTCACTTATTGAGTGATGCCATGTTAGCCTCCTTTATTACCGGCCAAGCTGTATTAGCCTCCCTTATCGCTGGATGGAGTAAAGCAAAGTTAGCCTCCCTTTATGGATTGAGTAATACTCTATTAGCTAGCCTCAATTATCACTAGACTGAATAATGCTATTCAGTCTATGTCTCTATGTCCCGCACGCCTATATCTCATGTAGGGAAGGTAAGCCTTTGAGCTCTAATCATAAGGGGACTGTAAGTCTATAAGCTTTAATCATAAGAGTCCCAAACGCTCGTATCATATGGGTCCGGTAAGCCTATGATCTCTGTCCCATATAACTTTGTCTCTAAAACAATTGTTCATTTTTCAAACATCTTTACAGTGGGGATTAAGTGATTAATTAATACTTCATAGTAAAAATTACAAAATGATTTTATTCACAAACAAATAATTCTACATTACAATTTAAAGATAAAAACAATCAACAAACAAATGATTAAGATATAAATTATATCACAGGTCAATAATAATAAAACCAATAAAAATATATAACAATGAAAATAATGCTGAATACGGAAGTTTGAAACCAGAGCAAGGCTCGGAATATTGGACGGAATGATGAGCATGGGATTTGGAGAGCGGTTTGGAACCAGAGAAAGGCTCAGAACACTGGACGGAATGATGAGCAAGGGATAACAGGGAGGAGTGCATGGCTGGGAATATTGGGCAGAATGCTGAACATGGAATATTGGGCTGGGCTGGGGGAGGGGGGCTTAGGACTGGAAAATCTGGAAATAAAGAGCATAATCATATTACTTAGATCATTTAAATACATAAAACTGGACATAATGCTGAATATGGAAGTTTGGAGCAAGTGCATGGCTGGGAATATTGGATGGAATGATGAACATGGGATATGGAGACCATGGGGTGAAATCTGGAAATAAGGAAGAGTACCTAAGACGTGTTAAAATCGCATTGTAACTTGGAGTCAATCTTTAGGTAACACTGTGATTTAGCATTCTTAAAATAATAGATTTTGGTAAAAATGATTTGAGTTTTAGGTACTTAATGCTGTGATATCAAAGATTTCTTGGGATTTTAAAACCTGAAATGGAAATAAGCTACATAATGCTGAAAACCTGAGACAAGTTTCTGAAAATATGTATCCAAAATTTAAAATGAAGGTCCCGGTACACAATTCTTTGAACTATAGAAGGAATAGGGGATAGAATGTGATAATTCCTGGTTGGCATTATAATATAAAAAAAAACAACCGAAACAAATAGTAGCAGTCTAAAACTTGTACCTTATTATATACTAAATTCACAAGTGCAGGTTATTCAAGCTATTTGTGGTTTACAATTTTTCCTTTTCAGTATTCAATAAGTAATATCTTTTTGGGGGTGTTTCTCGGTGCTTGATTAACAGTTTAGTTGAAATTACAGGTTATTCAAACTATTTAAGCTTTACAATTTTATCTTTTCTGTAATCAATGAATAGTATATTTTCTTGGTGCCTAATTCACAGTTTATTAATTAACATTACACTCTCTGATAGGTTCTTACATACTATTTCACTGATGCAGGTTAATCAGGGTATTTGTGTTGTATCAATTTTATCTTAATATCAGTATTCAGCAAATTGAATCTGTGGATTTCTCTCCATAATTCCCAGTTTAATTAATATAGAAATGTCCTTTCATTTCTTTTATATGTACCGCAAAAATACTCAAGACTGTATGAAATAAACAGCTTATTTTAATTAGATTGATTACAATCAGATTCTCAAGACTGATCGCTTGTTTTCTAGAAACTACATTTAACTTCACATTAGCTTGTTTTGAGAGGTAAAAGAAATGTAAATATAATTATTTAATGAATTCTCCCAATATAATATGTTTACATGGTCCAAATTTACTATTATTATTTACAAACATACTGATTGGTATCTTAGAGGATGATGCTGAACTATGAAATGAAATGAAATGAATCACTCAGTAGAAGAAATCTGTTGACATCAAACTATTCTTAATTCATCTTTGAGAAGCTTCAGGTATTAATTAAACACAAATGGCAAATTGTTATAGACTTTTGTGATCTAACAAACAACATCACTATTTCAATTAATACATGGGGTTGTGGTCTTTTCTACCACGTCCACGATCTGATGGGGTTTGTGTGACCTCTGACCTACTGTCGTATTCCTCTTCGTCATCTTCGGTCTCCTCCTCACTACCTGGGGTACTGGTATATGATGTTGTACCTGAAGCAGTTTCTTCAACAGATAATTGACTACCAGAACTAGGTCCAGAGTTACCTCCCTGTAATTCTTGACCAAGGTATTGGACGGATGGCTGATCATGGGACGGTTGTCCTGCTTGATCCACACTTTCTGTGGAAAAAACTTTCTCCATTCCACGTTGATCAACTGGCTGCCGTTCTAGTTGTTCACGATCAGGTTCCTTACCCCGAGGAAGCTCTAAAGGAACTTCACTCTGATCTTTAGATGGACGTGGCAGACTATCTTTAGAAGATTTTCTACTTCCTTCATCAGAACCTCGAGATACTCTGGAATCTTTTCGCTTCTGTTCATTAAAAGGAACATCCTGCTGAATACTTGTTTTGGATTTTCTGCGACTTTCAGATGTCCTTCCACCATCTACCCGGTCTTCACCCTGAGAGCCTCTGCTGGACTGGGAACTTTTTCTTGGTAGATTTACAGGTGTTTTTGTTTCGTTATTGTTGTTGACATTTTTTGTTGGAGAATCTGTCATTTCACTTCCACGATCACCACCTCGAGATCCAGTGTCACTTTTTAAAGAAGTTTTTGAAACTCTTTGAGATTTCTGACTCGTAGTTGACCGTTGACTTGCAAGAGATCTCCGACTGGTGTTAGACTTTTGGCTGGTTTCAGAAGGAGGACGTACATTGGATTGACTATCTGCTCGTCTTGCTGATTGGGTGGAGTTAGCTGAGGGTTTTTCAGCATTGACCATTGGAGCTTCACGTTTCAACCCAAGACCTGGTGGTAATGGGTCTGCCTGAGGGGGCATTGCTTTGTAAGATAATTGCGAATGTTCTGATCTTTCAGAGCGTGATGTTTGGGAACCTGGTTCCCCAAGGCCTGCTTCCTCTGGATTTTCTCCTTCTTCCTCTTGTTCTTCTGATAATGATGGAGCCATTTTCTGCAACATCAGATAAGATCGGGACTTTTTACATCCATCCTCTGGTAAACCTAAAATAGATAAAGAGGTTTAAAATTATTCAAATAAAATTATCGGATGTATTGTTAGTTGTCACTAATTCACAAGCCCATTTCCCATTGTTTGTGTAAATTTAACACTAACAGGAAAAGTGACCTCAGTCAATGACTATTAAAGAACTGAATTTTATCCAGTCAGAATGTTCACTATCCTCCAGAAAGAATAGGGGAGTGGATGGCCGAATGGTTAGCATGTGCGTGCTGTACCATAAAGTCTGTCATTGAGTCAACTGGCGTGGTTTCGAATCCCCAGTTGTACGTGGCAAGGAGTAGGGTCCCCTGTCCAACCTCGTGGGTTTTCTCCGGGTCCTCCGGTTTCCTCCAACTGCTAAAGACCCCTACGCGCAAGCGAATTACTGAAATAAAATTAAACCATGTGTTAGTCCACCCAACCCCCCGTGGCGCTAAGGCCTACTCTTATATCGAATTCCAACTGCCAAGGGATCTTTTACGTGCACGCCAATGTGTACACGGGACCTCGGTTTTTTGTCCCATCCGAACGACTAAACAGCTGTCCTTGTCAGGCCCTCCTTCCTGCATCACTGACAAGGGGAAACCACGCCGGAAAATCGGGATGAACTTTCTCGGCAAATGCAGGGATCGAACACCCGACCTCCAGGCTAGCGAGCCAGTGTCTTACCCACTTAGCCACGTGATCACCCAGAATGAATGAATGAATCATCATCCAACCATCCAGAATGAATGAATTAATGAAATGGAGTTTTATGGCACATCATCCAACCGTCCAGATGATCAGTGATTTTTTTGTTGACTTATACAATACATATAGAGAGAGAGAGAAATGGGGTTTAATGTCCCCTCGACACAAACTAGGTCATATGGTTTAATTTTATTTCAACAATTCGCTTGCACGTAGGGGTCTTTAGCAGTGGGAGGAAACCGGAGGACCCGGAGAAAACCCACGAGGAAGGACAGGCGACCCTACTCCTTGTCACGTACAACCGGGGAATCGAAACCCTGCCAGTTGACTCAATGACAGACTTTATGATACAGCGCGCACGTGCTAACCATTCAGCCATCCAACCCCCCCCCCCCCAATACAAATAGAATTTTCATTGACCAATAAATAAACTATACACAAGACAAATGATTTGATGCAAAACTGAAGTAATATTAAATGGACATGTTAAATGGGAATACTTGATAAATCAGTGGACGATCGAAGAATTTGTTTCCTACCATCTAGAATATGAAAACTACACTTACCTGGATCAAGAACCAGAGCTGTTCTACTTTGTACCCATCTATCAGATGATGGAGAACAATTCAGAGGGAATTTACCAACCAACATCTGACGACTCTGTAGAAAAATAAAATAAATTATAATATATTACATATTGAAGAGAATATAACATAGATGCACTACCAAATCATAACTTCATACATGGGCCATGTTCTGAGAATGACAAACTTAAGCAATTCTCTTGACATGAAATATAGTACTATTAGAATATTACCTTTCATTGACATTCGATTAGCCCAACTGATGTTTGGACTATATTCTTTCATAGATCCAGGCAATAAATAGAAAATGGGGTTTCATGTCCACTCAACATAAACTATGTCCTATTGATATTTTATCATGAGAACAAACCTTATTGATGTAAACAGGGCATTGATACATTCTGGGATCATCTCCTTCACCACCAAAATCTCTTGCATGTTCATCATCATCTACCTCATCAGACTTAGCTACAGGTCGTAGATATATACAGGGAACTTCAGATAGACATCCACTGAAACAAGAAATTAAACAGTCATAGATTGTTAAATGGCATAAAAACAAGACTTTACGAAAGTATACATTTATTTCTGATTCTATTAACTGGATAAGTTTCGTAAACATATTTCACTAATCACACAAAATGAAAAATAAGAATAAAATTAATTCTGGTTTGAGTTTGATATTTAAGGATTTCCTATTTATTTTAGTTATTGTAATAAGCTTATATTACTAATGACTTTTGGTCTATGATTTTATTTTTCAAGGTCATTCAGTTTTGCGTTGCACATGATGCTGAATTAAACTTGAGAGAACATATCCAAATAGAATACTAAAGATCTATATAAAAGCTTTGATGGACAAGCATATAGAAAAAAATTGGGTTTAATATCCACTTGACACAAACTAGGTCATTTCAGGAATAACATATGGTTCAATTCTATTTCAATAAATTGCTTGCACGTATGGGTCTTTAGCTGTGGGAGGAAACCAGAGGACCCAGAGAAAACCTGAAAGGTTGGACAGATTACCATACTCCTGGGAATTAAAACCACACTAGTTGACCCAATGACAGACCTTATGATCCAAAGTGTATGTGTTAGACCATTCTACCACCTAACCCTCTGACATGTAGAAATTTACATATTGACATTACATTATACTGGTTTTCATACCTTGGATCCGAAAGAGAATCATTTTCAAAACTCCAACTGGCTCCTTGTAAATACAGACTAGTTAGAAAAACTCCTCCTTCATCTAATTCATAGTCTTCTGTTTCAGTACTATCTAATACAACACACTCAAAATATACCTGTAATATAAAACACACTCATAATATACCTGTAATATAAAACACACTCATAATATACCTGTAATATAAAACACACCCAAAATATACCTGTAATATAAAACACACTCAAAATATACCTGTAATATAAAACACACTCATAATATACCTGTAATATAAAACACACTCAAAATATATCTGTAATATAAAACACACTCATAATATACCTGTAATATAAAACACACTCATAATATACCTGTAATATAAAACACACTCAAAATATACCTGTAATATAAAACACACTCATAATATACCTGTAATATAAAACACACTCAAAATATACCTGTCATATAAAACACACTCAAAATATATCTGTAATATAAAACACACTCAAAATATATCTGTAATATTAACACACATTCAAAATATAAGGGAGATCAACATTCAACAGAATATCTTAAATTAAAGTTTATTTTGACCATCTCTCTCTCGATAAGAGAATTGATTTCTAAGATAAATTAATGATCCTGTAAGATCCTGTTAATAAACTTTAGTTACCTGTTGTACAGATTTTTTACTGACAATAGCTTTCTCTTGTCGTAATGCTGTTAGTAATGCTTGTGGATTAACTAGACCACCTAACCATACACTGACCAACTGTCCACGAGCTATGGCAGGGTTCTCTACTAATACACCATCTTTATATGTAGGTACCATTCCCCTCTTCACCCAACAATGTAACTGTTGATGACGTTTTCTCAGATCTACAGAAATCAAAATGCGATACAATTATCAATAAAGAAAAATCTACTTGTAGATAAAAATGAAATGAAAGAAATGGGGTTTAATATCCTACTGTTTTGCTTTGACTGGGCAAATGAAGATGGGCATAAGCCATACAGTGTGCTTTGAGGGAAATTTTGCCAGAGCAGTGGCAATATGACCTACTTTTATATCAAATTCCAACTGCCAAGGGATCTTTTATGTGCACGCCAATGTGTACACAGGACGTTGGTTTTTCGTCCCATCAGGATGACTAGACAGCTGTCCTTGTCCTGCACCACTGACAAGGGGAAACCACGTCGGAAAATCCTGATGAACTTTCTCGACCAATGCAGGGATTGAAGAGGCGATTTCCAGGCTAGCGAGCCAGCGTCATACCCCCTTAGCCACCCTGGCTCCCTGTAGATAAAAATATTGAATCATTTCGGGGCAGGCTTTGGGCATGTCCATGATTTATTTACCACACACAAGCCATAACTTTCTATATTAGCCAATATCGACAGTATTAAATAATTTAGCTTCATTTTTTGAAGGGATTAGCTATCTATTCTTGGATATAACTAACTATATTAGCCAACATTGACAGTACCATTCATAATCATGTGTCCCTTTACATACAAAACAATTCAATTGTATTTAGATCAGCTATTTCTTTGGGAAATGAGAATAATTTTCAGTAAATTTTCATTCATCAAAACTTTGCCACTCTCCCAACAATGTTTAAAGAAAGACCATGTTCATGTTGAATAATTGATAATTACCTTGTAGCCATGAGACTAGAGCATGTGTACAGGGTTGACAATTAGGATGTATCCATGATACAGGTACAAACTCTTCTTGTAGACAATATATAGTATTTATATGAGACATGGGTAGGGCTTCGGTTCCTCCTAATAAACAAGCCTGGAGATCATTGATCTGTTGTCTGATGTGACACAGAACAGAATTTAACCACAGACATTCCTGGAATCGAAAAACATAAACAGATCAAATTTCAAATCTTTTTAAAAATAACATGAAAACATTCAGATCTCTTAATTCATAACTATCTAGACCAGTGGTTCTCAATCTTTTTTTGCCAACGGCAAAACTTGGAACACATGAAAACCGCGGCATATCTGGATAAATACATATGAAAAAAATTTCAATTTTGCAAATAAAAACATGGCAAGTCATAGACGGCATACAAACGTAGACACAGATAGTCATAGACACATAGACGGCATACAAACGTAGACACAAACTAGTCATAGACACAAAGAATGACTAAAACTAAATAAAGAAAAACACAGCTATGAATTTTTCAGTAGACACCAGTGAATACTCAATTGGGATCACATGGTTTTTTGCATTTTCTTAGTGTGCTGTTCAAAATTTTGCGGCACACTTTGGAAGAGAGAGGGAGAGAGAAATGGGGTTTAACGTCCAGTCGACACAAACTAGGTCATTTAGGGACTACCATGGTTTATTTTTATTTACATAATTCGCTTGCGCGTAGGGGTCTTTAGCAGTGGGAGGAAACCGGAGGCCCTGGAGAAAACCCACGAGGTTGGACAGGCGACCCTACTCCTTGCCACGTACAACCGGGGATTCGAAACCACGCCAGTCGACTCAATGACAGACTTTATGATACAGCGCGCGCACGCTAACCATTCAGCCATCCAACCCCCCTTAGGAAGAGAATCACTGATCTAGTCTATGGAACCTAACTCACAATTTTTCAAACAGTTTGAAATAAAAAGAGAAGTGTTAGGGAATAACCTGAACATTAGTAATTTCATTGGAGTCTGCATTTAAATTAAAATATGGCATATGTGGGAATGGGTGTCATTTTAGAGTGATTTTTGTTACTTTATTTCACAGATTAAATATAAATCTGGTCTTTTATTGATCAAAAACATTTTTTCTTTCTTTCAATAATAAGATGTATTGCCACTTATACAAAAGATTAAACATAATATCCAAGTTGATAAATCGCATTATATTTTCATTACCTGCATTAAAACATATCCGATACTTTCTGGCATCAACGAACTAGAAGAACTTAACAAACTGAGTACACTAGGACGATGATAGGGAAAGTTATATTCCTGGGTAATAGGATGAGGAACAGCACCCAGTTCTAACAGGGGAGGTAATTCTTCTACACAGATATCGAGAGCTGATCGTAGTTTGGGTATATGTATCTGATCTAACTGGTTAACAGCCACATCACCAGCTTCCATACTCTGTGTCTCATACATTCTGTCAAGGCTCCTTACAAATACTACAGAACTGAAATGTACAAACGTGTTCAACATTTTATTAACAGGGGCTCTTTTGTTATGAAGGTTATGAAGGAAATGAAATGGGGTTTTCTGCACTCACTGGGTTAATGAGGACTTGCTTACATCATACAGTGTGCTTTGAGGGAAATTTTGCCCAGACAGCAGCATTACAGCCTACTCTTATATCAAATTCCAACTGTCAAGGGTTCTTTTATGTGTATGCCAATGTGTACACGGGACCTCAGTTTAACGTCCATTGCCAGGCCCTCCGTCCTGCACCACTGACAAGGGGGAACCATGTCGTAAAATCCAGAACAACTTTCTCGGCCAACACTGGGATTGAACACAGACCTCCAGGTTAGTGAGCCAATGTCTTACAATCAGAGCCACCATGACTCCCTGAGTGGCTCCCCATAATATAGAAAGAAAACTTGTAAATAAAATCTATAACCTGGCATCATTACATTCTTTTTCCACACTGACATGTAATTGTAGAGATTCTAGGGCCATTTCATTAGCTGTTTTATCAAACCAATCACCATATTCTTTTGGATCTGAAAGATTTAATACATTATATAAGGCTTCTATAATCAACACTGAGAGTGAGAGAGAAATGAGGTTTAACATCCACTCGACACAATAATAATTCGCTTGCGCATAGGGGTCTTTAGCAGTGTAAGGAAACCAGAGGACCCAGAGAAAACCCACATGGTTGGACACACGACCACACTCGTCAAGTACAACTGAGGAATTGAAACCATGCCATTTGACTCAATAACAGACCTTATGATACAGTGCACATGCGCTAACCATTCGGCCATCCAACCCCTCTAGACTGAGAGAGCTTGCTGTAAGTATTAAAAATGCAACTATAATAAAATTGTGTAAAAATTGTCTTCTTTAGCCTGGTTTATGGACAAACATAAGGACAATAAATCCTACTCATTTCAGTTCTAATGCAAACAAGAGCAAACCATCGAACAATGGGAGAAATAAAATTTATACATACCAACATTAGCAGGAGGTGTTGGTATAAGTGTTGTTCCAAGCATTATTTCAGCTGCTGGATCTTTGTAAGTCACAGTTAAAATATATCTAGTTAAATTATCTATATATATTCTATCTATATCTTCTACTACCAAACAGTTGTATAGAAACTACAATAAAAAAAAGTAAGACATAATGGTGAATCAACATTAGTGATCCTACAGTTAGGACTTTTTGTTATTCGAATAGCCGTAGCTATTAACCGGTTAGTAACCGTTAACCGTATGGTATCAATTTTAAACATTAAACAGAGCTTGTCAGGAGGTGCAAGTCATTACTCGTGCGCACGCTATACTCGCCTAAAAGGCAATACACGCGCAAAAAATTCAGGAATTTTTTCAGACATGTACATTTTAATGAAAAATTAAACTATATTAGGTCGTAATTATTTATTTACCATGGTTAACTTGGTTCATTTGAAACATTTTTTAATTCAATATAACGATAATATACAAAACAATACTCTGTTTCCCTTCGTACGTGACAGATGGCAATAATATTACAATTACACAATGTTACTAAGAATAGGATAAAGTAAATTGGAAGGCGTCTATTGATTGGACAATAAAGAAATAATTCCTCGCTTGCAAGTAGAATTTTTATGATTGGTTAATTTAACTAAAAAACAAAGTAGAATTCTTGCGAGAAATTACGAGATATGAAACGCGTTGAATGTCGTAACAATCTAGTATAATGTCATTTTGAATATTTTGAATGGTGGTTACGTTTTGAAGTAAATAATAAACAAGGTAGAATATAGTTAGAAATGCCGAGAAGTATTTAGATTGGATTAACAATAGCTAAAGTCAGAACAAGGTCCGTTGACTTTGCCGTATGACTACGACGAGTGCTATTAATAGTATTATTTTTTAGCAGTCGACATCGTAGGACGACTGTTACATTCTAAGATTTTCAAACATCAAATACAAAATGACAACGGGCAAGTTTTGTTATAAAGAGGAATATAATCAGACACAACTCTATGTAATGGGGGACATCTCCGAATAACCGTACCGTTGAAATCGAACCGTTTAACCGTCCAGTTCTAACCGTTTACGGCTATCCGACTAGTCGTAGGAGCACTAATCAACATTATCCATTAATCGCTGAAATGTAACTACACATTACACAATCCAAATGGGATTGCTATAGTCGGAAACATTCAATAAACTTTTGTCTTCTTTTATATTTTTCCTTACTTAAAACTCTTTTCATAAGTCTTCAAGATATTTCTATTTATTGAATGTAAGTATTCATAAGCAAATTTACCTTTGCCATTCCATAACAGACATCTTCTAAATTGGGTTCCCCATCCTCCATTTTCAACATGGAGCCAGTTATAATGTCAACGGCCTGAATCATCTGGACTGAACTGTATGGAAACCACTGACTCATTCCAATACTACCGAATAACTGACGAGCCCTCAATGCTCCTTGAATAACAGCTGCACCAAATATCAATGCCTTGGTAAGCTGTGTTTGTTCACGAACTCGGTCCCAAATTTCTGCAGGAACTTCTTTCAGTGTTTTCACAATAGCTGGAGTATAAATAGATTAAAAAAACTATCACCAGCGTCATAAATAATATTGCCAGGAAACATTTTGCCTGTATATCAATGATAGAGACATATATACTGATTAAATTGGGTCCAAACAATAAGACAGGTTTAGATATTGTGAAAGTTGAATCTATAAATGGAATATTGACCAAAATGGTGTTAAATTTTGTTCCAATATTTACAAAGATATAATGAATTGAACACTTGTCATCATTTGCCATCATGTGTGGTCACACTAGTCAGCAACGCCTATAATTTTCAATAAAATCTTTTGAAATCTGATTGAATCGATTTCGGGAGATTATCTACAGTTGATATTTTGATTTCTTTATTAATGTAAAATAATCAATCGGAGTACGTTTTTAAAGTGTTATAATCAATGAATTATTAGATATTGTCCTAAAAATGTAATCGGTGACTTCAACGATGAGAGACAGAAAAAAGGCTTAACGTCCATTTCAGGACAAACATATATGGTCCATTTAATTCAGTGGGATGGAACCTATGAGGCTTGGCAGGTGATCCTACTCCTTGTTGTGCCAAGCATTATTTCAACTACTGGGTCTTTGTAGTTAAAATATATGAGATCAAAACCCATGAGGTTAGGCATGCGACACTAGTCCTGCAAAAGTGAGGGATCAAAACGCCACTTGACTCAATGAGACCTCATAATTCAAAGCGCACAAGTTAGTCCATCTTTGTCCATCCACCATTTTAATGGCACATCAGGTTCAACTAGGTGCTAAATATACAGTAAATAAAATAGGTAGGACTATATATAATAAAATGTTACCTGTTTTAAAGTAAGCTTGTGGTACGAGGTAGTTTAGCGTAGGAATGTCGGCTTGTTTATCAGGTGATCCAGTGCCAGATGGTCTGTTGACTGTTGCTAGATAATTCCATGCTACTTTATGTAGATTCTGTACCAAACGATCAGGGATATGTTCACATGGTTCGCTAGTTAACCAAACACAGAAACGACTGGTCTGTTTTTTATTTGACAGAGTAGCTGAAATATTTAAAATCAAATGAAAATAACAATTTTTGGTCTAAATTTAAAATTTAATGGTTGGTTGCTTCCAAATTGTCCAGTCTTCAACTTACTTTGATCATTTTCAAAAATGTAAAATTGAAAGGCCATTCCAGAATCAAATATAACCTGTAACAGTGTCTAAATTACATAACATATTTTCATCATTGTGAGGTTAAATATTGCATAACCTAATATATGACAAAATGAAAAATCTTTATAATTTTTGTAGGAAATGAAATGGGGTTTAATATAGTTTCTGCACCAAATGGGATAATGAAGACAAGCATACAAGTTAGATGGGAATTTTGCCCTGACAGTAGTGATTCTACCTACTTCTCATTGAATTCCAACTGTCAAGGCATCTTTTACCTGCATACAATCAAGTACACACAGGTATAGGCCTCATATTTTTTTATCCTATCTGAATGACTAGAAACTTTTCCTTGCAAGGCAGTGTGTCAAGGGCCAACCCAGCTAGAAAATCCACATGGCACTTTCTCGGCCAACACCTGGGTTGAACCCTGGACCTCCTGGACCACAATGTTTGTAAGCTTCATTTCAAAATATATATAAACTACCTCTGCTTTTCTTTAATCTCTGTAATTTATTTTGTAAGTTCTGTAAGAAGTCAACTGGAGCTAGATGTAAATCTTCTATAACTACCCAGCCTTCATTCTTCTCGGCTGTATCGATAGCTTCATCAACATATATCTCACATCCATCTCCTATCTTTACTTGCTCTATATTAACATCATTACTCTGGTAAATAGAAACACAAAACAAATATCTTTAAACTACTCAGACTTCTTCCTTTCAATGAAACACAGAATTGAATAATCTGACAATGGATATAAGGATTAAGAACACGCCAATTTAAACCCTTGTTCTTTGAATCTTATATTTGTTTTGTCAGCCCAATAATATATAGAGAGAGGGAGAGAAATGGGGTTTAATGTCCACTCAACACAAACTAGGTCATTTTGGGACTAATACATGGTTCAATTTTATTTCAATAATTCGCTTGCGTGTAGGGGTCTTTAGCAGTGGGAGGAAACCGGAGGACCTGGAGAAAACCCACGAGGTAAGACAGGTGACCCTACTCCTTGTCACAAACAACCGGGGAATCGAAACCACGTCAGTTGATTCAATGACAGACCTTATGATACATGCTAACCATTCGGCCATCCAACCCCCTTCCCAATGATATACAGAACCGAATGATCTGATGAGGGAAAGAAATAAGGATACGCCAATTTAAACTTTTGTTTTTCGAATCTCAAAATCGGTTTGTCGGCCCAATGATATACAGAACAGAATGATCTGATTAGGGACAGAAACAAGGATTACCAATAATATCTAAACAACACAAATAGGTCATCTGTACATTTCTTTCGTAATTTTAAGATAACAAATTATTTTCTTTTCATACCAAGCACTTTGCTGCAACTCAAATCAGTCCAGATAACACATTTTTGTCAATCTAGGCCAACAGATATCAAAATCACGTTTGCTAGTAATGTTTAAAATACTAGTATTTTTTAAAATCATACTAACAAGTAACTTCTAAAATACTAGTATTTTTTAAAATCATACTAACAAGTAACTTCTTAAATACTAGTATTTTTAAAAATCATACTAACAATGTTTAAAGTTATACTATCATTCACTGTAGTATATTTTAAAGTACCAGTTCTAAATGAACCTGATAAGGTCGCTTGAACGTCTGAATATTTACAGGTGCCATATTTCTGACCTTGGAATAATAATCATTTTCAAAAATATGAACAGATGTTCTTACCTTAGCAATGTTAACCAATGATTGTACTGGAGATTGAGTTAAACGGAGACGTTTTACCGGATTTTTGTTATGTTTTGGAGGTAGTAACAGTAGAATGCCATCATGGTGTCGAGCATCTAATAAAATATCAGCTAATCCAGAATCAGTTTCCGCTGGCAGGTTGAGATTAAGATGTTTGTCAATGTAACGTACAAGTGCTGCTGGGAGACGATCTGGCCGTAACATTCGGATAATCAACAATTGATGGAAATCGCTGAGGGGACCAAGGTCAGGAGAACCATAGTTAGCTCCCCTTTCACTACCTCGAGATACAGACCTCTCATCTAGAAATAACCAAAAATAAAACTAAATGACAAAGGTATAAAGAATAGTCAAAAACTAAACCCACTTTAATTCCACCACAGACAGAGGATGACTGTACTGTTGGTTTATCTTTGAGAAAGAATTATTATTAGTGGTTGTAACTTCTAAGGAACAAGTGAACATGGTCAACTGATCAAACTTTTAAAAGATACACAGTAGCATTTGCATCTAGGAAACCCAAATAAGCATTTGTAAAAATTCTATTTTTATCAACTATACTCTCTTTGAGAAAGAACTTTATTGTTAGTAGTTGTTAGCAAACAAATAAACACCCCCATCTGATGATCGAAAAAGGTTTAAAAGACCATTTTTTATGGAAATATTTATGAGAAATATCCACATAATAAACCTAGCAGAAGCATTTGCATCTGGCCAATCCATTTCAACATTTGTAAAAATTCTATTCCAAGAAAAAGTTACATCATTTCACTTTTGGAAATAATTTGCTGTACTGTACCTTCATCTTTCTCTTTCTTTTCTTCAGAAGGTGGTTTTGGTGGTGCCACAGGTAATGGTTCGCGTTCAGGATATGCAGATTTATACCAGGATTGCCACATATCTGGATGTTCCGCAAAATTAACACAAATACAGTCTAGAGGTCCTGGTAAAACAGACAGCGCCAATATGTCTTCCCATTTCTCTTTAGGCAACCAGGACGGTGGTGGTGCCAAACATTCAAAATCTGCTAGAGTCAGTTGTAGACCTAGACCAGGATTACCTACAAGATAAAAACGTAGTTTACAGTGTAAGCTTATATGCATGTGCTGAGCTAGCTTTTATATCATGCTAGGAAGAATTGTACTACAGGAATATTAAATACCCTTCACACTACTCTTTGAATCGTCCTCAGGGTAATGAAGATGGATGTACTATTATTTTGAATTGTGCATACCAATGTGTGGACAGCAGCTTGGATTTTTGTCCAATTAGAACTACTAAAGGTGATTCATTTCCAGGCCGTCTGTCCTGCCTCACTGACATTTAAAACTAAGTCAGAAAATGTAGAGGAACTTTCTCAGCCGACACAAAGATTGAACGTTGGACCTCCTGGTTCGCGAGCAATGCAATGAGCCATAGCCGCTCCCACACATACACTATACTATTCAATATGGCATTTAGTAAGTGAACTGAAAATGTCCAGGACATGCAATGCTATAGAATGTGATTAATGTCAAATGAGCGATGGTTAGGTTTTGAGTCCAGTTTCTTAAGGACACAACTACTGCAGTATAAAATGTCTGTGCTTCTAAATCAATATTAAAATTTTACTTCTGATATTTCAATTAGTCAGATTTTGTATTAGTTATGAAAATTACCTTGAAGTAGCAGAGACATTTCTTCTGCTGAGAAGTTTTCACCAGATTCAGCTTGAATGTTTAAACACATCAAAGTAGCAAATAACAAACAATCTTCTTCATACAGACTCCTGAAATATATATAGGGCTTGACGGTCACTGATCACAACCAGGGTCCATTAAAGACTCTTTAATTCAGTAATCTGCATTTACATCTGACTCTTTTAGCAGTGGGAGGAAACTGGAGAACCCAAAGCAATCCAATTTAGTAAGTTCTAGCATCCTTACTCCTTGCAATCATGTACAATTGTGTGGGATCAGATTTCATGAAACCCATGCTACACATGGACAATATATCTGTAATTTGCAGTGCGACATCTTGAAAATTCAGCCATCCACCCAGTTGAAAATATATCAATGATACCAAAATAATAATTATTTCTGTATGCTATTAGATGGCTGTCAGTTTACTGATAAATCAAAATAACTATATCTTCTTAATTCAAGTCAATCGTTTTACAAACAAAAGTCATTCTAGACTAATTTATGACTATGAAGATGTCCTGCCAGTCCATTTAAAAAGTCTCTTCCAAATAAATTATTGTTATTATGACTTACTGTTTAACTCGATGGTAAACTAAACTTGTCAAGGCATCCATCATCTGTTTGATTTGATTGATTGACAAGCTTGAGTATTGAACGCCCTCTGTTGGTAGTCGTTCTGTATTAGGTATATCAAGGGGAGGTAAGTCATCCGATTCAGTCGTAGCTATAAGCTTACGGGCCAATGTTGAGGTTACAGAGTCACCTGAGAGAAAATAAAAAATAGTATCAGCCAATATTCAGATGGATTGATTTTTAACCCTGTGTGTGGCCTTGTCACCTGGTCATCATGCACATTTCAAAGTTTCACCTGGTCATATCCATACGCCCTGCTGTGTTTCATTTGATTAGACCTATCAAACTCAGACACTGCTGTAATATCTACATATTTCTGTTCCAAAATATGACTGGTCAACAGCCAGATCAACAACCAATACATTACAGCCTAACAAAATCATTTGGGTTTAAACAGAGCTCCATATAAGTTTACATTACGTTACGTCATGACTCACGAAATGTATTATGGTCCACTAACCAGTGCATAGGAGAATATTGCAGAAAAACTAATTGTGTGACAAACTAGGCTATAGAAAACGCGTACAATGGATAATGACCAATATAAACAAACACATGGAGACGAACAACATTTTCACCGTTTCTAATACATTAAATCACTGTCCGAAGTTTTAGGGAAGACACCAGATCAAAGAGATGGCTGTCATGTTGGTGCACTTAGAAGAGATTTTATTGAATGCTAAAAATAGACATACTCCATCAAAAACTCAAGTTTTCAGTCTCGATACAGCAATGGCCAAAGAGGAATTTCTTGGCCCATTTCTTCAGGAATATGGGTCATATCATACACTACTGAAACTGCCTAAAGGACTGGGTTTTAATTTTATTATTAGAAATATAGCTATAGTAGAAATAGACTCAGTATAAGAAGGCGGCCATAGTAACCAGTAACCAAACTTTTATACCCATACATAAATATGACTGCTGGAAAAAATCTGTAATTGTCAGATATGAAATAAATGGTAAAATACTGAAAATAAAATGTAAGAAACATCTGACTTTAATCAGATTAATGGTAAATTAGTGGGTGGGGGGGGGATGATCTATGAACAATAAAAGAGGGTATATCATAGATTGATGGTAAATGAGTGGGTGGGGAATATTTCTGTCAGGATGATCTAAATGAACAATAAAAGAGGATATATCTTAGATTGATGGTAAATGAGTGGATGTGGAATATTTCTGTCTACATGATCTAAATGAACAATAAATGAGGATAGATGGGAACTATAATGTTATTTTAAATCTTGTGTTGATAACAAGACCCACCTTCTGTGACATTATCTTGTTGTGATATTTGTATTTCTATCTGGATTTGTTGTTCACCATTTTTACTGACACCAGGAGTAGATTCACTTGTCTTCACTTCTTCACTTGTCTTTACTTCGTTACTGGACTTTTCTGCTGGTTTATCACCTGCGGATATATCATATCATACAGTCAGTCAACATATCATTCAGTCAAAATATCATTCAGTCAAAATATCATACAGTCAAAATATCATATGCCATTGACTGGTTTTGAAGAGGATTTTGCCCTGAAAATGGCGCTACATACTAGTCTTATTTTATTTAATTACATTTGCACAGAGTTCTTTTTGCTATGAAGAGATACCAGAAACCATTTATCAAACTCACACAGATGTAACACTGTGAACTACAAGACACTGCTCTAATTAATTTATTGTTTGCATAAATGGAACTTACTGGTTTGTCCAGTTTGTTTTTCTCCATCTGATTTTTCTGTTGATGTTTTATCTGTTGCTTGGTTACCACTGGATACTCTGGGTGCTGCACTGCCATCCCATGTAGTTGTATCCTGTCCATCTTCATAACCCTATTTTAAATACATAATAATATCTTTTTCTTATGATCTTGTCACAGGTTAGATCAGCAAGATGGTTGACTGAATCTTAATGTTTCAAATGGATGTCCGGTTGATCAAGACTTTTGTTTGTAAACAGACAATACAAACCAAAAGTCAAACAATAACAAACAATGTTAAATCTTTTCTTTAAAATTTCTGATCTATTATTTAAAAGGGGATAGTTTCTATAATTTCATCTTCATAGATATTGAACATTGACACCGTGCACATCCACGCACAATGCAAATGGATTTAATAATCGGAAACATTACAAATATCTCCAAGGGTTCTCCCAAATATGATCACATGACAGATCCAAACACATGTGCAGTATAATAGCCAAGAAATTATGTCAGAAATAAATTTGGTTGAGAAATGTTACAAATAAAATTTTACCTCTTTTTCGTTGTTTCTGAAGAAATCTTTGGGTAATTTTCCACCAACTGCCTCGTCAAATAATTTGATGAAATGGGCCAAGCTAAACTGATATTCATTATGAATAACATTCAAACTACGTAGAGTAGAATACAACATGGCCGCTCGTCTTGCTAGAGGATATAATTCATCTCTCAATAATTCCAAATCTTCCAGTAATTTCTGGGTTTGTGACAACTGCTGAGCCAACTGAAATAGAAACAATGTATTAATTGTATGTAATCCATATTCACTATATATTTGTGTATGGTTTGTCGGATATTCAAATTCACTATATAATTTTCTATGTTTTGTGGGATACAGTCCACCTGTATTAAGGACAAAGAAAATAAATTTTTAGTTATTAAGTTTTTTTATTCTCTTGATAAATATAAATGTTTTATTTAAAATTTAAAAAATTAAACTACCATCAACAGCTTTTGAAAGAGCAATTACCGGTAAACATTTTTAGTTTTTAAATTTTTCTCCCCGTATATCCAGGCAAAATTTCCCTCATTGTACAATACATGGTATATGCCTGTCTTCATAGTACGGTTCATTAAGAAAAGTAGGACATCTAACCCCATTTCATATCAAAATTAGCATACCTCTAATTTAGCTTCTGTAAGATCAGTAATGAACTGTAATGCCTTGGGACTACTGATTATAGCTTTCTGTCCAGAAGACAGAACACGATCTTTAACAGTATTAGACAGATTATACAGAGTTTCTTTCTGAAGCTGTAGATTCTTCAATGCTTTACGTCTTTCCTTGTAAAGATCTGTCCTCACACGAGCAAAAGCTCTGGTTAATAAATCTTCCGTCAATGTGTCATGAGAAGCACCAAAGTTTATCATGGTCGTTGTTGAGGCTATTTCGGGATTAAACAAAGGTTTTGGTATGGGTGTTGACATGTAGAACCTAAAACCTTGATGACATAATGTACGTCTTCCACAGAACATTATCATACGTGCATCTGAAAAATAAAATTATTGGAAATTAAATGATTAATTCTGTGAAGTAATTATCAATAAGAAGATCTGAATAATACATAAAAAAATAACAAACAGAAATGAATGGAATTTAATGTTTCCTACTTCCATCATGCGCAATGTCATGTAGAATTAGCTCCAGACAACAATGGCTCCACCTGCTCTTCATTAAATGTCAAGAGAGACAGAAATGGAGTTTCAAGTCCACTCAGAACAAACTAGGTCACACACGTATTAGGACTTACCCATTAAATTAAAGATAGTATATCTATAAATAAATTGCTTCCCAATAGGGGTCTTTTTTGTCGGTGGGAGGAAAGTGCAGGTAAACCCACCATGGCTAGGCAGACGACTCTACTCCTCATCACACAGATGCCATGATTCTGATCACATCACATCTGTTTTGAGGAATGTCTGAACTATGACAGGATTCTAATCTGTGCCAATCAATTGCAATTCTGTCAATTCGAAGCAATCTTGACTGACCATCAAGCACTCCCAGAATGAGTCATTATGTTGCTGTATATCTTACCTTCATCGCCACCATTTTCAGTTGATGTATTACGATGATGCATAAGAGGTGTTATTACATTATCTATATGTTCCTCACAGTTACGTAATAAAACTGGTTTACCACGTGTTATAGCTTTCTCTAATGTAACTAGAACGTTATTATCAGACCTTTGAATAAAAAATATATATATCCATTATCTAATATGTGCAAAATTTAAACCAGTCACTGTTGACATTCTTAAAATATAATTCAGTTTTTAACTTTCTTTTTTTATGTTATGCATATTCTCTGTTGCTAAACCAACTTATTCAAATTATTAAGGAATAGTGGTCTGAAGCCTTCTTCAGTTCTTTGTGCTAAATGAGTTATTTCCCTTTATTAATAAAAGGCTTTGGTCCTAGAGGGAATTCTGGGGTGGAGTGAAATGACAGATGGTTATTTTCAATTAGCCCTATTACTTGTCATAAACAATCCTGGCCATTTTGTCACCCCAATACCACAGTTATAGGCTATTTCACAGTTGTCCAATCATTGGC
This sequence comes from Patella vulgata, assembly GCF_932274485.2. NCBI lineage: Eukaryota > Metazoa > Mollusca > Gastropoda > Patellidae > Patella > Patella vulgata. The sequence continues at coordinate 39,040,133 of NC_065886.2, read as the reverse complement.
AACTTTCTTTGTCAGCACTGCTTTTTCTCTCGTTCTTTAATAAAAAATGTTCTTTTACACTTTAGTATAGAAAAAAAATATTGACTTGCAAGTTCATATTTTTCCTGCAGCAGCAAAGAATTTGTTTTAAACTTTGTTTTGACTTATTCTTGGATAAATTTTTAAAAATTGTTGTTTAGAATTATTGTTTATCAAGTCAAAGCTTTACACCATTTTGCATGATCATCATTATATACATGTAACTTACCATCTATACAATGTAAACACCAATAGTTAGTACAACATCCACGTTAACACACAAATATATACATAGAAAAAAACAAATATGGTGCATTAGATAATAAAATACATCTCTACTACAGTGATGAATATAGTCATGTATAAATTTCATTCAATACAATCTAAGTAAAATGTACACTTCACAATACCCTTACTTTAAATTGTTTCAATGGTATTTAGAAATTAATTAAAGATACATTATGGGAGCTTAGATAAAGAGCTGGCAGTTCTCGCTATAATAGTTAAAAACTAGATAATGTAAAGGGATTTTGCTGAAAATTTCAGTCAAATTGATCCAAGAATTTAGCGATTGAATTTTGGTCCTAGCCTTGATCGTCAGTACTAAAGTCGGTACGATAAAATACATAGTCTCGATTATCCATTTCTTGATTTAATCATGAATGAGCGTAGAGCAGCAGATCGGATTCTAATCCAATAAATATCGCAGGCTAGCGATGACATCGAGAGTTGATTATGGTCTGGATAAGTTAATTAATGTCTAATTAATAATTTAGATAACATTTCAGGCCTAAAGAAAGACCTGCAATAGGTAGATTTATTGTATGTTTAAACTAGAAATACACAAGACACAATTCTATGGAATAAAATGAGTGATATTTCAACTAGCCTTTATCAAGCTATGATACAATAAGATTCTTCTCCTATTCATGTTTAACGTCTGTTTCCACCAAGGGTGATATCACAGATAAGTTGTTCTATTTTTTTTATTATCTTAGCGCACACGTAGGGGTCTTTCCACGAAGTAAACCCACAGGTTGAGAAGGCGCCCCTTTCTCCAAGCCACATACTCTCACACCAGGGATTCAAACCACGATGTAAGCCCCAGGTGATCCGCCAGCTCGAGCTCGAAGCGCGACACTCTAGTCCACGAAAATAAAGCGACATTATATAACAATAACAGTAATTTTGACCAATCAGAGACTTGCTACTAATAACCTTGAAGTTAACTAAATTATTCGATGAGTTTGCCCTTCGCATCACATCTTGGCATCACATTAAGTAAGATTGCTACATATATATATATATACGTATATATTTACCCTCGTATTGTATGATTTCATTGATAAAGACAGTATCCCAGTTGAAACATTTTTCAGTACTAAACAGTATTTCATAGAATTGTGTCCTGTATTTTTGCAATTTAATTACTAAACTCCACTAAAAAAAATTTAATTAAATTTTTATCTTTATTTTATTCCAGTCTTAATTTTGCTTGGCCTACATGATTAAAATACCATTCAAGTATTTATGTACCTTTCATACAATTTTCGTAGAAAGTCCAAGTTTAAAGAAAATCTGGCATTATCAATAATGTTGCTGATCGAGATGCATCACTGATGTAGAGATTTAAGTTGTTACATTTATTATGTTAAAGTGCAGTTACAGCAAACATACATTGTGCAATAAAACAGTTTCAGACCATTACCATAAATATATATTACATAGCGTACTGTAATAATATAGCTTGAAACCATAACCATATATATTACATAAGCCATAAGTGAAATCATACTTTCAGACCATAACCCCAAAATCTCCAATGCAATAACATAGATACAGACATTAACCATAAAATACATATGCATGTGTTTTATCTTTTTCAAAGGAATGGATATCAGTAATCCAACAGAGACTTTACTAAGTGATTAACCAAAACAGAGATTTTTGCGATATTGAACACACTGATTTTTTTATGGTTAATGAAAATAAAAAGATCGAAAAGAGTTATTATTAACATTACCTATTTGTCATGTCTAAAGATATAAGTTTAGAATCGTTCATCAAGTGATTGAGCCAACCTAACCATGTTGCTCCTTCTCCAGTAGGATCAATCAACATTGGAGGCCTCTGCCAGGATGAACACAAAATTGCTGCATTTTCTATTTGACGTGGACCAAAATCTACATAAAGGAGGAAACACAAATCAATTGATTACACGTTCTCAACAATGCAAGGCATATGTATGAAACTACAACAGACGGTATCCATTTTGGTGTGCCACAAGGCTCTGTCTTAGTTACCATTTTATTCAATGACATATTTAACATAGAATACACAGTGTCAAACTTAGCACAGAAGAGCTATGCCTCTGCTTTAGGGTCCTAAACATTAAAAAGAAATGACCAGTTACCTTTACACAACCAATCTGTGAGGTTTTTCTCTCCAACTAGAAGTTTAATGAGACTGTGTATATACCGGTTGTATAATGATACAGACAGAATTGGTGCTGTACTCTCTGTAATTACACTACCCGCTGCATCATCCTCCTGTTCTTCCTGTATTCTCTCCAGAGCACCAGATTCTGACTCTTCCACTTCACCACTGGGCTGACTGGTATCAAATTCTATAAATTTTCAAAAAGTAATTTAAAATTCATTTTTTGACCACAAAATCCTTAACTGGTCAAATGTGATGTCCTTAAAATTATTACAAAATTTCTGTTTTCGTATTTTTTTACTTTAGTTTACAATATTCATCTACTCGAGTTTCCTAAACACATTACAAAGACATACACTGTGGCCCCCAAAACTTAATCCTCGAATTTGGAAGACAGTCGACAAATAGTAGCTGTGAAAAATACCTTTTTCTTCTGTAACTTCTTTTTCTTTATCAGACTTTTCTTCCCCTTCAGCCATACTTTCTTCTGTTCTAGTAGTTGTGTTCCCTGTTGTCTCAGCTCCATCTTCTGTCTGTCGATCAGATCTCTGAGTATTGGCTGTCCTTTCAGTACGAGCTGTATTCGGTGGTATCGTCTCTTCACCACCTTCAACTTGTGATGGATCTTCCATATTTGTCTAAATTAAAGAAGAAAATATGTAATAAAAGATGAAAATAGTTCACCATATCAACAAAAGAGACAGTTTTTTCTATATTCTGTGCACAATGCTCTGTGTGAGAAATCTGCCAGTACCTCATATGATTTCATCAACATATTAGTTTGGTCAGTTTTAGACTAACAAATATACAGTAATTTCTAAATTTAACAGTTATGCTCCAGGGGAGAATTCCGCCTGAAACTAAAATTGGTTTATCTGGAAAACAGTATTCATAGATATATTTTTAATATCGAATTTCACCCTAATATATTCAGTAAATCAACTTGACTTCTTGTACCATTGAGGGATCATTCTACCTTATCTGCTGGGTTGGACAAGGGACATTCGTTAAACCAAATGGTTTTAAGAAAAAACCAAAAAATTGAGGTACAATACCTGATCTTCCTGGTTACTGGCATCTGCAACTTCTTGTTCTAACTGTATTGAACCATAATCCACATCGTACACTGAACTGGCACCAGATGCTGTCTTCAAAAAGTTGATTGACCAATCTACCACACGACCTAATGACAATTGATAACATATTGTATGTCTGGACCATTGATGGCATGATGTCTTTAATTGATTATACAAAACAATTTAAAGCAAAATAATGATTTATGTTATTTATATCCCTCTTGTTGTCCACTAACTAACATGTCACAGATTAAACAAACACAAATTAAATTGAAAACAGGAACAACACAACACAGATCTGTACATAGTACCATGATACGAAAGGCTGGGATATTAAATGGTGAACTTTCAGACAAAATAAAGCATTCATTTTATCACAGTTTGTTATATGATACAAGTGACAGGGATATGTGAGCTTCCAGATAAATCAAACCTTTCACTGAAAACTCACTTCAAGCTCTGGTCATTTATTTGATAGTATTCTACAGTACTAACCTTTTATTCCATCAATCGTGTCAACAACAAGTGGGACACCTCTTTCACGTAAACAGTTGGGCCAATGTAATGTAAGCATTGCTCTACGATGGTTGTGATGATAAGGACCAAGATAAACAGCAAAAGCAGCTGCCATGGCACAACCTCCAGGAATGGCTACCAGTCGTCGTTTAAAAGAATCAAAGATTTGTTGACACCTCTTTCTTTCACCTCTTAGAATCTGTAATCATGGTTGAAGATAAGTTTAGATTGAGAATGATATTTTGGTAATTTGGGGCTCTAAAAACAAAACTTGAAATTTTGCTTCAACTGAATAACTATACATCACAGGAGAACATTGAAACTCACCTTTCTTAGTTCTGCAGCAGTGTCTAACATCTTCTTCATCTTGACTGTTTTCTCTTCTTGCTCGTTTTTATCAATAGTAGCCTCCTCAAAACCACGTGCTAAATCAGCAAGACGAATCTCTAGTGCCTAAAATATTTCAATAATAATAACATGGTTAGAAAGCTGTCATAAATTTCCTATTCTGGGTAAGGATAGACTTAAACATACTGGAAATTACAGGAATTTATTGAAAAATGTTGATCAATTGACTTTGATGTATTTGATTTTTAGTGAGGGGAAACCTCAGGACTATCTGCTCTTTTTGTTTAAGTGTATACTATTTATTTTTTCAGGTTAGAGTTAGTACATCAATTATTCAATGCTAAATATAGACGGTCTACCTTGTGTTTACTCTCCAATGTATTCATCTTATGTTCAGCTATATCTACTTGTTGAGCTGTTTCATCTACTTTTTGATGTAGTGGTTTAACTTTAGATAACATCATTCTATGATATCTGTAATACAATATAAACTAATAGTTTACATATACATCATTCATCAGATGGAAATAAACATCCTGCTGACATACAAAATACCCCATTATGTTGTCCTATGGTGATATTCCTGGGATGCTTGATAGGCAACCCAGAATGTTCTGAATAGACAGAATTGCAATCAAGTGACACAGAATTCACTCCCATCACAATTCAGATGTGGTGTGAGAAGAATTGTGATGTAATCAAATGTTTCAGCTGTAGTGATTGGTCAAGATAGTATCATATTTATTGCATTCCTTGTCACAGGAAATTTCAGTGTGTTTATTCGATTAACATCTTTTGACGAATGGAGAGAATTCAATCCAAGAATGTTGACCTGTGTGTGGACCATGCATGGGATACCATCTTTCACTGCTATGGAGAGCATTATGATGAGTCTCACATCATTTCTGTTGTCTTCATGATTGGCATAAATGTGTTACTTCATGAGCTCTGTTTGTATGCTGAGTTACATGAACATCTTAGTTTAAGAAGCTAGTGATACGTGTTCTGCAAATTTCCACATGACTTTCATCAAAGGATCTTACTCACGCACCACAGGATATCATCACCACAGGATATTATGCTGACAACATCTCAAAACCCATATAGGATGATTATGGAATACTTTACAGAGAGAGAGAAAGAAATGGAGTTTAACATCCACTCGACACAAACTAGGTCATTTCGGGACTAACATATGGTTCAATTTTATTTCAATAATTCGCTTGCGCGTAGGGGTCTTTAGAATACTTTATAAGGAATAAGGCTAAATACCAAATCTGATAAAAAAAAATTGGAAGAAAATCTGATCTAAAATCCTTTAGAAGGGATAACGCTGACTAAAAATCTGATTTAGGAATTTGGTAGAAATTATTAAATCTGTCATCTTACCTGACAACACCTCTAACCCAGCGACAGAGGGAGCCACAAGCTGAGTTATTTGTTTTCGTCTCTAGGGTTTCAGGATCAAAAGAGGGTTTTTTAAGATATGGCTCGACAAGGTTGAGTGTATCTTCTGGTAATTGATTATCATCAAATGTCATCAATTCTTCCAAAAACCTTTCCAAATTAGCCATCTGTCGTTTGGCACCTTTCTGCCATGTTAAATCTGCTGATGGTGATTTTACTATAAAATAAACAGAACTGTCAGAGGGGTGACCATGGCAGAACAGTTTGGGGGTTTGTCAATTTAAAACAGCATCATCGTGGTATCCTTGAGTGTCATTTAGTTTCATTTCCTGAAAATTTTGTCATTTAGATCACAAAATGAAATGAAATAAAATGGGGTTTAACGTCCTACTATTCTGCTCCGAACTGGGCTAATGAAAACGGGCATACACCATACAGCATGCTATGAGCGAAATTTTGCCCGAACAGCGGCACTACGGCCTTCTCTTATATCGAATTCCAACTGTCAAGGCTTTTCGTCCCATCCGAACGACTAGACAACTGTCCTTGTCAAGCCCTTCGTCCTGCATCACCATTTCGGTCACAAAGGATCATTTTCCATGGGTTTTACCAGCATTGTTTCCCCTTGTCAGTGGTGCAGGATGGATGGCATGACCAGTGGTCTGATATTCCTTATATAAAATAAGAGAATGATAATCCCACAAATGACAATCAGCGGCATTAACATAATGCTCAACTTACAAATCATGATGATGGCTGTCATCAAGTCTTCGATGTCTATAATAGGTTTGGACATTCCTCGTAGATCAGTTAATTTATCTATATCTATATTCTTAACAACTTTCTTGGTATCCGCAACAATAGCTATAGCTTTATATACAGCTCGTTCATGGGCAACTTGATACTCAGGTAATAACTGAAAAATAATTAACACTTACCCTGATTATTTGGAATACTTAACACAAATTATTAAACATACATTATGCAAGAGCTAAATCTGCCTATTGCAGGTCTTTCATCAGGCCTGAAATGTTATCTAAATTATGAATTAGACATTAAGTAACTTATCCTGACCATAATCAACTCTCGATGGCATTGATAGCCTGCGATGTTTATTGGGTTACGTTCCGATTTGCTGTTCGATTTCCATTCATAATTAAATCAAAAAATGGATAATCGAGACTATGTTTTTTATCCTACCGACTTTAGTAATGAATAGCTCCAATATTCAATCACTAAAATCTTGGTTCATAGTGGACCAATTTGACTAAAATTTTCAGCAAATTGCCTTTACATTATCTAGTTTTTAACTATTATAGTGAGAATTGACAGCTCTTTAACTAATCTCACATAATGTATCTTTAATGATTACCCATAGTAAAACATCTGAATAACAACTTTTTTAAATTCTACTTCTTTAGCCGATTTGGCCAATTAAAAGATTGATTTTGAATTTTCAGGCAAGTTATAGATCATATGATTGAAATGTCATATATCCACAAGTTTTCATATGGATTCCATATTATATATAGACGGTAAAACAGTATATATTTTATCTACACAAGACCTAGAAATAATTTGATTTTATACAAGTAAACGCTACTTACTGTTTTAAGTTTTGTAATTTTTTCTAGTTGATGTTTAACAACTTTAATCTGTTGTTCTGTTATGGCTCTATCTTGTCCTATCTGAGATAGTATACGGATAGTTCCCTGAAAATATAATAATGTAACTTTCAAATATATGAATAGTTAAATTCAAATTCTATAATTCATACAAAGTTGACAACAATCAGACAATCGTATATTGATGATATTGATATCAAGAAATGTTTGCATCTAAATGAAAAATGTTTAAAATTCAATAATGTCTGCGAAACAGCAACTTTTTAAATGTTTATAATTGTTGATTCAGTAAACATGTAATCAGTTTATTCAACAGTGGCAAACTCTTATTCATATGACAATTATGTGATTATATAATCTATCAGCATTGAATTGTGTTAATCAGATTTATATTACATGAAAGTAGGCTAGTTCCAGCCATCCACATCCTAAGTGAATTTTCTCATTTTTTGGTCAGCCTTTCACTTCCCATTTTGGTTTGTCTCTTGGGTACCATAGATGCACTTGTATAGTTAAATTTTACTTATTGTATTTGTTAATCTACTAAAAGCAAATTACAAACAATAGGAAATATTCTAAGGCCCAAGAGTGGGTTAGGCAGTATACAAACTTACAGCTTTCCTTTCTTCTAATACAACCATCTCATGTTCTAACTGTTTATTTAGTTTTATAGCCACTTCATTCTCTCGTTGTATATTAGTTAATGTTTTAGTTACTGATTGCTGGACATCATTCACATCTTTATGACGACATGATGCTATCGAAATAAATCTGAAAATAATAATTACCACCATCTTTCACCATGGATTACAAATCATGATTTTACATTGCCTTAATATTAGAATTCAGATGATCTTTGCTTTTAAAAATTATATCAATATTCCATTCCCACCCAACACAATAGAAATTCTTTAAATATATGTTTTCACAAAAGTTAAATGAAATGAAACAGGGTTAATGTCTAACTTTTCTGCACCAATACTGGTATAAGAGGGAAATTTTTACCGGAAAGCAGTATGTCCACCTACATCATTTATCTGTATCCCAAGAAACCAAAAGTTAAATTGACTTGCCATTTGGCCTAATACAATTATATTGTATCTTAATCTAACAAGTTATTTTACAATGTGTCAAATGTAGATCAAAAAGAATGTGCTTACCCTTTCAAGAAAAAGCAAGAGATTACTTTTTAACAAAAAACAAGCGATTACCTTTCGACAAATTTTTCATAAGCTGTATTAGTGACGTGACCATATTCCCCGGAACTGTTTTCCTGGCCATCTTGTTGACGTAAAACTAAATGCATGGAGGCCAACATGTGGGCGATATTTTCTCTCTGGATACTGTTCAACCATTTTACATCTGATGATAATATCAGTATTAAAACGTATTATATCGTGTTATTTCACCACGGAAATATATTCAAGAAATTTAACACATTTTGACTTGAATCTGAGATGTCCTATACTTTAAGCAATTCTGCATAAAATATCCATCTTATCAGTGGCATGCAGAGAATTGGTGATGCCTGGGAACGACTCCTTTATTGCATGCCTGAGTCCAACACCTTGACTGTTTGCCCCCAAGACTTGTGTATAGGGTCTAGTATTGGTACTCAGAAAAGTGAGAAAGGAAGACATTCTAAATATGTCAAAATGGATGAAATAAAACTTTATATTCAAATTATGTTGAGAAGCTTGTATAACAAAGTTATCAACAATAAATTCAAATTTATAAAAAACTTAATTTAATTCCACTCTTTGATTGAATGCCTTCCCCACCCCCCAAGAAATGAATACACAGGCTGTCAGCCCTGAACATGCCACTGCATCTTGTACATTAAAGAGAATGGTCATATTTCTTGGGCATTCAGCTGTAGGAGGGAGGAATCCAAAGAAAACCCATAGGCTAATTAAGGCACCCAGTATACTCTTTGTCATTGAGCCTGTAAATAACAATTTTACCAGATATTTTTAACTTTGTGATGGACACAATCAAAGATGGGTGGCTTATTCTATGGCTTGCTTGTTACGGTATCGAATTAATGGCTTGCATGATGTCAAACCTGTGTATCCGCAGTGTTAAAGGATAAAGAACTTACCTTTAAGATGGTATGCAGCATGATCAACTAGTTGAGTTTTTGTCCAGTGACCAAACCAAAGGAAGTTCACATTCTTTGTAAATGATGGATAATTTCGACATCTTCTTTGGAATTCTTTACCTCCGTTACTGGCTATCAGACAAACACGGAAGTTCTTACGGACTGTCCTAAAAAGTAAACATGGAATAGTCTGGTTTAGATTAATGTTCTGTAGAGGGTCAATCATACTAGTGGATTTATCTTTTCAGTTTTATTATCTACAAGAAAAATCCTTTCATATAAATGATTACAGTTTCTTTGTCCCAACGATAAATACTAAAGTATAGAATAAGTACTATTAATTTAGGATTTGTGCTGCTAATTGACCAGCACATAATAGCTGATTTTGAAGTCAACCGGGCAGAAACCGAGAATAATAACCTACAAGACTTATTCTTTACACCTATTTCTAGGATTTGTCTTAACAGATCAGTCCACTAGTGTGACTCTGGCTTAAGTTTAACATCAGATGAGCAAAGATTATTATTAATCTGTATATTAATAGCTGTGAAGAGCCAGGTCATTCATAAGTCTGAATAACCTCTAGAGATAAAATCAGTGAAAAAACACTGAACTATAGCTCATAGATTGATAATCCAATTATAGAATTCTTGTTTAATATACAGGCATAAACCTATCCATATCTAAAACAAATAGTAAACTCATTAAATAAATAAGAAATGATATTGGTTGGTCTTGAGTGAATAGGTATACTCTGCCTCATGTATGACACCAATAGAAAACAACAGTCACTTACTTGAGGAAGAAGTTCCATGCAACATCTCTAGTATAAGCTAATCCAGCTTGTGTTACTTCTGTTCTGATTGAGTTAATAATAGTTGTTTGTTCTTCATAGGAGAACAGATGCATTATAGAACCAGATACAATAAATTCTGTGAGGAAAACCAGGAAATCTTCATCAACCAATTCTTCTTCGTGTAATAACAGTAAAATCTTCTCACCCTGTTACAAAAATAAATTTGAAATAAGACAACAATTTCCTAATCTGGTATATATCAGTCGAATACATGTCCTGATTTATACCTCTGTGATTAAATTTATTAGGAGATGTGGGTGGGTGGCTAAGTGGTCTAATGAATGCGCTTTAGATCGTAAGTTATGTCAGTGGTTCAAGGTCACTGGTTTGGATCTGAATTATTGATGCTGAGTGGACATTTAACTCCATTTTGATCTCTCTTTTACAAAATTTTCAAAATGGGGAAATCATGGCCAGTAAATAATCTTGGTCTATGCATGTGAGCATGTAAATAAAAATTTTTGATCATATGTTGTCCTATATTGATTTGGACATTATCATATTCCACAAGAGTTATCTTACCTTAGTCCCAGCTCTTGTATAACCTTGAACCAGATCCATTTTGAATTGATCCCGTTTATAATCTATAGAACTATGTATGGGACTGGGGTTAATCTGGTACACTGTATAAGCACATAGATGAGCGGCTAGTTTTACAATCACTGAACATCTACCAGGACAACCTTCGGCCACTAGTACAGTGTTGGCACCATCGTGTGGTGAGGCTATTGTACGTGCCAGACGACAAACTTGAGATATCACACTCTGAAATTGAAACAAAATAACAATGTAAATAAAAGACTAAGAGTAAAAGAACCCTTTACTTTTTCACTAGTTTTTAGAAATCAAATTTTATGAACCCTGACATTACCATATAAAGAACACATTTTAAAGTCACCATATAAAGATCTAATTTAAGAGCCCTGACCTCATCTGATAAATAAGAAGTTTTAAGAGCTCTGGCTTCACTTTATAAAGAGCTCACCCTAAAAAGAGATGATTTTAAGAGCCCTGGCACCGAGTTCACAAAGCATTTTCAGACTTAAGTTAAGAATTTACTCAACTTTCAATCATTTACTCAAATTATTTTAACTAAAATATAGCCATACATAAAACTTTTCTTGTTTTAATGTATCAAATACATCAACTATGTGCAAAGAAACTGTGTGCAAAGTTTTGTGTTTCTGAATCAAAGATATTTCTCATAAATAGTGATTGAAAGTTGAGTAAATTCTTAACTTAAGTCTGAGAATGCTTTGTGAACTGGGGAACTGACCTCACAACATAAAGAGCACATTTAAAGAACCGACAAGAAGTTAATTTTCAGAATCCTGAGCTTACCTTGTAAAGAGCAAGTTTTATAGAGGGATGTACTTTGTTATATTCCTCTACACCTTTCTCCATCAATTCTTCTACCATTGAACAATCATTAACTGATTTATACAGATCTGTCAGTGCATCTTCCTCGGATACATTAGTACTTTGTCTGGCATCCACCATACCAGCAGTCACTATACCACTATCTTGTTCTATTAAATTACTAAATAATCGGGGTTGTGGCTTCAATATATCGTGCATCTGAATAAAAAAATATGTAAAACAATATCAATTAAAAGTAGCTACCCTTAGAAATGAAATGAAATGGAGTTTAACGTCCTAATGTTCTGCTTCAAATGGGCTAATGATGAATTTATGCCATACGGTGTGCTAGGAGGGCAATTTTTCCTGGACAGCAGTGCTACAACTTGCTCCAATTCCAATTATTGAGGATTCTTTTAAGTGTACACCATTGTCTCCACAAAACCTTGTTTTTTTGTCCAATCCAAACAATTATACATTGTCTTTTGCCAGGTCGTCCATCCTGCACCACTGACAAGGGGGAACCATGCTGGAAAATCATAAGCTTTCTCGGCCAACACTGGGATCGAACACGAAACCTCCAGGTTAGTAAGAATAACTCGGGACAAAAGAATCAAGCTACCATTTACTAAATATGACGGCATATAGAAAATCGAAGTCTGTCAATCAATGCATTTCATGTCCATCATACTAAAGCGTTTTTCAAAGAGCGTCGGCCCCAAAGAAAAGAACAAGAAGATGAGTAGCGCTTTGGAATCAGTTATGAAATTCTCGATATCTCTCCTCAATATTTTTTAGTATTCCATTAATCTTAATCCTGCCACATTTTCAACTAAGCAAGGGCTGGAGTAGCGCTGTGGTTTTTATGTCTGACAATCAACGATGCAAATATTACAGCCCAGAGATGTGTCAGAGAAAGATTGTGCATATCTTGGGAAGATGCAGTATGGCAGTCATTAAGATGTAAAAGATTTTACCTGTTCCTCATCAGTGAATTGTTTTCTAACAGCTGTAAACAGAGCTTGACGGAATCTTCTTATATCAACTTCATTCACCATTCTATGTCCGTAAACCCAGAAACATTCATGTTGCCATAACAACAAGAGATTACTCTTAGAACAACCAGGACGCAGAGATAGACAGACATTCCTAAAAGACAACATTATAAAAAAATTTCACTCGTCAGTCTCCTGGGTAATTATCAACTCAGTGAATCACCAGTACATGCATCATTGTGACCTTAATACAACAACGAGAATGGCTGATAATGTTGTGACTGTATAAATAATGAAGCCAGAGAGAGAGAAACTAGGTTAAACATCCTCTAGACACAAACTAGGTCATTTCAGGACTAACATATGGTACAATTTTATTTCAATAATTCGGTTGCACTTAGGGGTCTTTAGCGATGGGAGGAATCTGGAGGACTCAGGGAAAACCCTCCAGGTTCTGCAGACAACTCTACTCCTTATCACATACAAGCTTGGGATCAAAACCATGGCACTTTACTCAATGACATACCTTATGATCTAAAGCGCATGAGACAGACCACTCGACCACCCAACTCCCCAAATTAAGGAGCAAGGAAACTGAAAGAAAGATAACTCCACAGTGCTTATATTAGTGTGGTTACATTCTCCGAAATCATATTTAGCCTGTATCTTCTATTCCTAATTATTTGTGATTGCAAATAATTATAATAATCCAAACATCCAACACTGACATATAATGATAGGTTGCCAGACCACAAAACATACACCCACAGCAGCCGAGTCGTCTGACAGTTTATGAATGTTGTCGCAGAGAGAATCTTTAGGGAATCAAAAAGCAAAATCTTTATACTGTATAATATTGTTGGTGCATTCTATCACATAATCAAGGGCATAACTCAATATAAATAAAAAACTTACTTAAAGATAACTGATATATCTCGTATAGTAAATACGTAATGACATCTCTGAGCTGTTGGTAGGAACATTGTACGTAATCTATCTTGTAATTCAACTGTTACGCTCACCACTAGACCAATCAACCGCCTCCTTTTCTCTTCCTCACGTAACATCTGTTTAAACTAAAAACAACCCCAAATTATTCAACGTACAGAAATACTGATATGATATAGTGTGATTGTGTATAAATGAATAGACCCCTTCGATTTTGATAAAAAAATTAAAGTGCTGATTTGACTAAGTTTGGTGTGTTGGTTTCCTTTGTGATGTGGGTACCAATCTACATTCAAAATTTTAGATGCACAGAGAGCCAATTCAACACTTTTTATGACCCAAGTCAGTGAGGTCAGTGCTATGAGGGAAATTTTGCCCGGGCAGCGGAACTATCGCCTACTCTTATAACGAATTCCAACTGCCAGGGGATCTTTTACATGCATTCCAATATATACATGGGACCTCGGTTTTTTGTCTCATCCAAAGGACTAGACAGCTGTCCTTGTCAGGCCCTCCATCCTGCATCACTGACAAGGGGGAACCACGCCAGAAAATCTGGATAAACTTTCTCGGCCAATGCAGGGATCAAACACCCGACCTCCAGGCTAGCAAGCCAGCGTCTTACCCACTTAGCCACGTGATCCCCTATGTAATCAAGAAAGAAAATTACTCTATAAATCTAAAATTAAATTGAATCGAATATTCAAAGAGTATTTTAAATCAATGATTTAAAATATTTTCATAGTAAATTCAGCCTTCACTGCAATTTCTCTCTTCCAATCAGACAACAACAGAGAGTTTGTGTGATTTAATATCACAAACAAAGCCAAGATCGTACATTTTGGATTCTATTTATAAATTAAGACAATATGGAAATGAGACAAAATGAGTTACATGCACGAGTACATTTTTATGTTTACATCAGATATCGCAATTTTTTACCTTTTCATCATGTCCACCATGATGGCTACTGGAAGGTTCGTGGGCTACGAAATGTGTATTGAGAAGTGTCGAAAATATTGTCTCCAATTCATTACTCCTATTAAGTGCAAAAACAAAAAACATACAGCATTCACATCATGCAACAAAATAATAGTGATTCTAAATAAATATATCACAAAATATTCAAAATAAAATCAAATTTATTGTTGATAAAATGTGAGAAACATAAAAATAAAGCTAAGTTTTTAGTGTCAGTGACATCTATGTAATAATATCGAAAACAAAATCATTTCAATGTTTGATACTGAAACTTAATTCAGAGTCGTGAAGGCTGACAGGCCAAAATTATGTTGACACAGTGCAGACATAAAACAAACAGACATGCCAATTTTGTTTTCTACTTCTCAGTTGGACATATATTACAAAAATCGAACAATGAACATATTTTACAAATATTGAACAGCTTTAATGATAGCTTAAAACTTTAATGCGAGGCAGACATCTTTAATTCAAAGCAAACACATTTAATGCCAGGCAGACATCTTTAATTCCAGGCAGACATCTTTAATTCAAGGCAGACATCTTAAATTCAAGGCAACCACAATGAATGGCAGGCATACACCTTTAATTAAAGTCAACCACAATTAATGCCAGGCAGTTATCTTTAATTCAAGGCAACCACATTTAATGCCAGGCAGAGACTGAGCAAAATGACCAGACAGAGACTGAGCAAAATGGCCAGACAGAGACTGATAAAAAAATGGCCTAAAATAAGAGCCTGGAATAGAAATTGGTACCCACCTTGGATACGGACAACCAAATATAGAGAAATGGCGTAAAAGTCTTTGACTGAGTTTAGTAGAGGTAGCTGTGGTATTAGGATTAATGGTTGTCACGTATGTAACGTTCTTCACATAACGCCAGGAATGTGAGGTAGCGCTGTAGAAACCACCATCATCTAGATGTTCACGGACCAGTTCTGCTGCCGTCTGGTTGCCGAACTCATCAACCTGTTATTATAATCAGTTATAAATTTATGCCACACAATGAATCTTGATTAATAATTATGATCATAGGAACAGCAAATACGGCAGCATTAATTATAGAGAGTGGTTCATGAACTTTCCTTGATGCAACAATTATCTGTGATCACATCATGATATAATAACTGATTACCTTTGAAAGATTCAAGTCATCAATCAAGAAAAGAAGACGTTTATTTCCTCGAGGTACGTAGGTTCTACCATGTTTCCATTCTAATCTCTCATCTAAACGTTCATATACTAATTTAGCATTCGTAAAACTAAAAAGAAACAATAAAATCATTTGTAAGCCTACAAAAAAATAGCATTTAAAACCTTCAAAAACTTGTGGGTTTTTTTTTATGAAAAAAGATTGATTTACAATTTAAACACATAAAATTAAAAGACATGTAAAATTACAAAAAAAAGCAAAAGTTTGATGATAACATATTTATAGCATTATATTGAATATCAATGTGGTGTGGTCTGAAACCTTATATGAAGTGGGTATAAGTTGTCTCCCTTATGTTGTAGTTCTTCTGCCTTTTTGAGTATCTTAATAAAGATAAAGATTTGAATTCTAACAAGGAGAATGGTTGTTTTGTTTTTTATCTTTCACCCAGATGTGTCAGTGTAAAACCCAAGGATCCGAATATAATAATATAAAAGAAATATTTACTTATCTAGCAAAAACACTAATTGGCCTTCGTTCAGCTACAAAACCGATTTCATTCACTTACGTGTTAGCATATAATGTCAACGAAAGGACTTCAGCTACTTCTCCAGAACAGACAGTTCTAATTCTTTCGTTAACGATAGATGTTTTACCACAGCCGTTTTCACCAACAAGCATCACAGGACGACCAGCATCCGTTAACAGTCCAACAATATACAGAATTTGCTGAAAAAATACATAAAACATTTCTGGAACTGGCCTCCAAGCGCTACCCATCTGGTTGTTCTTGGGGCCTACGCTCTTAAAAAAAAAAGCCTATGGATCTGCCAATTCAAGTACGATGGTCGTGAAACTTGGAAAGTTTGTTCCTTGGACAACTGCGGATCGGTAGACTTACTTTGATATGGATGTCACAATTACAAGATGGTTTCGCTGATGGCATGCTTGGTTCCAAGTATAATTGGAATCAGAATCTAAATATTACGTGAACATCAAGTGGGACTTCCACACCCAAAAACCCCCAAATATAATATATATCAAACATAAACCTGGTAGAAGATATAGACATATTCGTTTAACTGTTTCAAACAGACTTAACCAAACAACATTAGCAACTGAGGATCAAACATTGCTGAACAACGCCTACCATCTGTCAATCAAACTACATGCCGAGAACAGACAATAGTAGACAATGACAGCCAGGTCAATCTTATAGTATATTATCTTTTACATTATTGTGTAATTGATATCAATTTATAGCAGATTAAAATCATTACTATTTATATATACTGTATTCCAACTACTAACCTCCACATTAACAGTATGTACGAAAGCTTCTGATGGTATACCAGAATGAGGTACACCACTGTATGTTGGTAAATTATCACACCATCTACTGAATTCATGACTATCATTATCAACTAAATAATCAAATACCTGAAAAACAACACATGACTATCATTATCAACCTGAATAATCAAATACCTGAAAAAACAAACATAACATTAAACATAAATAAAATTTGATATGAAAATAAAGCACGTTTTGTTCAGTATGATCAACCCTCATCATGTCAGTAATATTTTTACTTCAATAATTTTAGGATTTCTTCAAGGTAATTAGAAGGGTGTCTCTGGTTTGTCAGCATTGACCAAGTTTTGTTTTTTATATGTATATTATTGTCTCATTATATTTCATATTTTATCATTGCTTGATAAAGACCAGATAAGCCTAGTTGAAACATCGCTCAGTAATAAGCAGTAATTGTATTCTATAGAATGGTGACCTGTCTATTTAGTGCTGTAGATGTTGTTCTTTATTGCAAGATGAAATTTAGAAAATATAGAATGAATACTACAAATATACTTACAGTGCCCTCTTCAGGATAATCTATATAATGTTCAAATGTTTCCTTCCACCAATAACTAAATGATTCACGATGCTCTATAGACAAAGTTCCAGCGAACGCCCAGATACAAGCAAAATTAAAATATCTTTCACATTCTACATCACTCAACTCCGGGAAGGGATTTATCAGGGTCTGAAAAATAGGATGAACAATACAATGTGATATTATACAACAGAGGGAGACTATATATTCCTTTAAATATTGTTATCAATCGATAAAACGCAAATTATGTTTAATCTTTACATAGTGTAAAACATAATATATTATGGACTTTTTCAGCTTATTCTTTCCAAGAGAGAGAGGGAAATGGGGTTTAACATCCACTCGACACAAACTAGGTCATTTCAAGACTAACATATGGTTCAATTTTTTTTCAATAATTTACTTGCGCGTAGAGGTCTTTAGTAGTGGGAGGGAACTGGAGGACCCAGTGAAAACCCATGAGGTTGGACAGGCAAGCCTACTCCTTGTCACATACAACCGGGGAATCGAAACCACGGCAGTTGACTCAATGACAGACCTCATGATACAGCGCGCACGCGCTAACCATTCGGCCATCCAACCCCCTAATTTTTCTGAAAACCTCAACAAATTTCTATAAATACACTTGTCAACAAAATCACATCCGTTTACATTTAACAACATTATAAAGAAATAGACAAGAGTGTTTTATATAAAAGAGCTAAAACTCTCTTCTAGTAAATTCATATGTATATTTATTTATTCAAACTGGCATATGTTTTCGGCCACTTCAAACTAAAGATAGATTATACTGGGTCATTAGTCCAATTTGTGAACTACAAGCCAACAGTGAGGCTGATGTCCCCCGCCGAAATCCCAAAATAAATAGATGACACATATTAATCGCACATTCATTTTTTTCAAAAGTATCGAGCAATCATACTGATTATCAACTATACACTAAGATTCATCACTCTATATCAGATAGAATCAAAGTTATCTTGTCCCAAAGCAACGACAAAGGAAATTGCTTATCTCTGCTTAGCTTTAGCTCGATATGTTAATCATTTAACTCAGTCAAGACGAACATCTACATCAAGTTTAAACATTCTACCTCAATTAGAAGCAGAGTTGTTATGTTCTAAAGTCTTGACGAATCAAAATGCTTATCGCTCCTTAGCCTAAGCAGACAATTCTCATCATCGAACTCTCACTTAATTAGAACTAAAGTTATCGTGTCCCAAAGCATCAAGCAATCAATCTGCTTATCTCTGCTTACCCTAAGCAGAAAATGCTCATCTTTGCATTTCATCAAGGCATTGACCTCATAAACACCTACACCAAGTTTGAACATTCTAGCTCAATTAGAAAGAGAGTTATTGTGTCCCAAAAAGTGTGACGGATAGACGGACGGACGAACCCATTTTAATAGTCCCCTGCTTTCTTCGAAAGGCGGGGGACAAAAATCAGTATTTAGTAACTATGTAGTAGGGGGAGATCTTTTTGATAAACATTTAACCTTGGCGATGAAAACCACAGACTCTGGTAACAAATGATTTAAATCTTTTGATACACACAACTATTAAACAATAATTAGAGATAGTATAAAAAAACTGGCATTGGTATCTTAGAACAGAATAAGATTCAACATATCATTCAATTAAATTATTTTACTTCAAAACAACTGACTAAAAATACTGAATATGAATACGTACCTCGAAAAGTACACAGAAAGTATGCACCATATTTTCCATAGTGTGATTAAGAAGTCTTTTATAGCGGGGTTGTCCACTTGTTTCTTTACATCCAAACATGGGTGGTTGGGTACACTGGGTGATGTAGTCTACAACCTTCTCAATATATATATTACAGAGATTGGTAATGAAATCTTTATCTGTGTCTGGTCGATGTTCTAACCACTGGACTAACAATATCTTCCAGCCAACGTCCGCTTCGCACATCACCAAAACACCAACATTAGCCAGTAGAGATGGACTCAGATTCTCCAGGCTACCCAACTACAAAATATTTCCAATATCAATCGATTATCATTACAATAATAGATAGTTAACAATATCAAGATCATTTTATGATAATTAAGCATACAACAGTCATTTTTTATAATTAAGCATACAAAAGTCATTTTTGGATAATTAGGCATACAAAGTTTATTTTTGGATAATTAAGCATACAAAATTCTATTTCGGATAATTAAGCATACAAAATTCTTTTTCGGATAATTAAGGATACAAAATTCCTTTTTGGATAATTAAGCATACATAGTTCATTTTTGCAATAGATAATTAAGCATATTGAGGTCATTTTTTGATAATTAAGCATAATTAGGCATGCAACAGTCATACATTGTAAATACATTATATTTCAGGACAAGCAACATATAAGGACATGTGGGTACAGTATTAAAGGTGGGTGTGTGTGTGTTAGGAAGAAATGTATGACTTACCTCCCAGATGAATCTGAGTGACTCTGGAATAACTAATCTTTCATTATTAGCTAGAACAACAGATCCGTTGTGATCCAATAATTGTTGTAATAATTCCATCTGACCACTATCAGCCTGTATTAAAATAATTCATTTTTTACAATTATACACAGATAATCATTGTTGATACGTAATTGTTAAGTCTGGAATGTCCGATGTGATGAAATTAAAATTGAGTGACACAGAACTGAGGCTTATCACAGTTCCACGAGTCGGAAAACAGATGCGGTGTGAGCGGAATTGTGACGTAATCAAATCTGTTAGATATAGTATTATATTCAGTTTATGCATGCCTTGTTGTCTGAAATTTTCCAGATAAGAGAATTCAATCCCAGAATGTTCGAATACCCTCTTTTAGAATTTGAAAAAATATTTTTAATTGTGGTCTGAATCTGTCTGCGTAAATAATGTTTACTTTGCTCAGACTAAAGTAATCTGAAAGAAATTTTCAATATAGTTATTATTCATTATCTATTTTTCAACTATTATAACAAGAACGGTCAGTGCTTTATCTTAATCTTACATAATGCATCTTTAATTGTTTATATTATATCTTACCTCTCCATCTAATTGCATTATTTTCATGACAGGTTTGTTATCTTCTGTTGATGTTATTGTTGATGGTTTAATACAGAATTTACGTAATAGAGATGTCATCAAACCTTCCTTCCATTCTCTAAAAATATAGGACATTTGTTTGATAATTTGTGACTAAAACCAACTGTTTAAAACAAAATGTTGAACTATGAAGAAAAACAACTGTTTAACCACCACACATTAACAATATACATAGACATCTCACGTATGGTTTTATTTAATTTTGGATTTTGAGGTTACAAACAATATCATCAAATTGACGATAAAAATAAGATTTTTAAATATGCTAAGTGCAACAGATCACTCCTGTGTCAATTCAAATCTGGCACCTCATCTAAATAATTCACTTGTGTGCAGGGTTCTCTAGAAGTGAGAGAAAACTGGAGAACTTTTGAGAGAGGGACCCAGGGACTTATAAGGTAAGACAGTTGACTATTACCTGACATATGTAATCGTTGGATCAAACTCACAGATTATATAAGTGTCAGATTTTCAAGAGATCTACTACCCAGGCAGTTTTATAGGGGATTTCCCATCCCAAACTTAGGCTGCCTGTCAACAGCTAGCTCCGCCTGAGAAGAATGACATAGATGGATCGCTGGGTGCAGTATGGGGATTTCCATGACATACAGTTTGTATAAATTAGTCTCACCCAGGGCTGTCGGTAATTTTTCACAGTTGATTAGCAAATCAAAAAGTCCAATTTTGCCAAATTTGATTAGCAAATTTAAAGATTGATTAGCAGTTTTTCAGTTTCAACGTAAAACACCTAAATAACAAGATATTACTTTAATTCATAACGAATTGAAATATGATTAGATTCCATTCTGACTATTCTTAGATTTTTTAGCACTGCCACAAGTACTTGTGACAGTTTGTGAATGTGATGTAGACATTTAGTTAGGTCTTATGTCTGAAGCCAATTCTTGACAATTCCGAAGCCCCACTCATTTTAATTGTAATTTTTTGTTACGTTAGAAATCTTCGTTAGAAAACAATTTTGTCTGCTTTTTATCGTGTATTATTATTTTTGTTCAATCGGGCGCACCTCGATTAACTAGACACACGCGATATAAACAATAATATTTTACGGGAATTTTTACTTTGATTTATCATTTTACAATACGTTAACATGTATTTATTTTTTTTATATTTTATTTACAATACGTGGGAGATACACTGGATTTATTTCTTTCAAAATGAATATGATATAATTACTTGATGTCTCACAATGTGAGTGGTACTACTTGATTCCCTATTTCCGGTTTAATAGTCCCTATTCATAGAGTTATGTCCCTGTGTTATATAGTATTGTGTCTGAGCAGTTCGAGAAGAAAATGTCACACGGAGAATTCAGTTTTGTTTATAAAATTTTATTCAACATTTTATACACGTTAAAAGTGTTGAGTAAGCCTTCTAGTCTTCAAAATGTGGATTATTCTTGTGTCAATATCCAAAATGACAGGCATATTAATGATTCGCAGTAACTGCGAATCAAAAACGTTAGATTTTAATTTTTGGTTAGCAACGGACAAAATATGTATCGCAAATTGCGCTGCGATACTGGTTGTCGGCAGCCCTGGTCTCACCCCAATAATAGATTTACACAAATACTTTTCTTATGGGGAGTTTGAGTAAATAATTTGATATAGTTCAGGAGGACCGCACTACATACAAGCAAATCAATAAGAGAAACCTTTGGACAAGACAAACTACACAGATATTAGAAAAAAATAAACACCAAATATAAAATCAGGAGCAAAACCCAACAACGAGAACATTCTATGGTACAAAGGTATATAGTAAGTTCAGGAGGACCACACTACATACAAACAAACTCATAAGACAAACCTGTGGACAAGATAAATAATTTGATGATACTTACTTGGTTTTAGGATGAACGAAACCCATAAGTTCTTCTGATTCTACAGCTTTAGTAAAGACACTCTGTACTGTGATAGTTTTACCTCTTTCTCTTTCAGCTACAGCAAAAGTCTTAATGCATTCACTTTTACCACATCCTGGTGGACCAACCACAATAATCTACAATACACAGTTATAAATGAAATGAAATGAAATGGGGTTTAATGTCCTACATTGTTTTTAACCAGTCCTACTACTGAAGACAGGCATATGCCTGCTCTTCTTCAAATTCCAACTGCCAAGGATTTTTCGTCCTTATTGAATGAACAGACTCTTTTCCTTGCACGGCCCTACATCTTGCAACATGGACAAGGGCAAATCAGGCTGAAACTGAGGAATTTCTAATCCAACACAGGTATCAACCCAGAATGTCCTGGTTAGTCAGCTACTGCGCCATCATGGATCCGACATTATTAATGAAAATATATACCTGGTAACACCCAGTCAAAAACTTAAAACCAAAGCTTGATATACAGTTAGATGATGACCAGTGGATATGATATAGCCATCATATTATAAGCAGGGCTCTATAAAAGTTGAGTGTGCCTGCGCACACACTTGAAAATGTGCCTGCAGGGTCATACTGAAACAGAGGGATGTAGCCAGGATTTGGGGAGTGGTGTTAAAAAAATTTTGGGAGGGGGCGTGGTCTTTTATGAAAATTAAACCCTTCTTGGTGTATTTTCAGAGCATCTGCTGCCTTTTGTATTTGGTTCAGTGCAAATCAAATTTCCATTTATATATTCAAATTTTACCAAATTCACTTAATTTTCATCAATGATACAGGGATCTAAAAACTTTTTGACACCACCCGACCGAGCATAAAATTGTCCCGCCCCACTCTGTTTCTCTGGATAGATAAGTTGGGGACCTTTCGGTATTTGTTGTTTTGTTGGGTTTTTTTTTTCAAATATTACTTTATTACTTTGAGATTAAACATTATTAAAACGGTGTTTGTGTTTTATTTGAGTACAACGAATTATGACAACAGGTAGATATTGATAATTAAAACACGTTGTATTATTTGACTTGTTTGTAAAGTTGTTGTACGTGTCTCACGAATATTATTATTATTACGGTGGAATGAGAATCAGGTCAGGCAGAAACTGAGAAAGCTCTCATCGTCCTCCTAGTCCTACTCTCGGGCCGTAGCAAATCCACGGTCAACACAGGTAAGAAATAAAATAAGATCATCGTGAAAATTTGCAGGCACGTGTTGGACAATTACGACATTCAAACCTTTAACATTGGAGTGCCGTAAATTGGTCTGGGTGACCTATTTACGGCAAATAAACAAATATAAAGACCGTAGAATAATTGTAAAATGAATAGACCTAGGCCTACACATCTAAGTATAAATAAACAAAATACCAATACATACATCTTTCTTTTAACTAATTTGGGATGATAGGGTCTACTATGGCACACAAAAATAAATTATGCCCTGACAGACATGGTTTGCGTACGTCGGCTTTTACCACGGCTTTGCCGTTTAATTGCCATGGTAAATTTCGAGCCCCGAGTTTGTGTACAGAGAAGGACGAAGTGGTTTAAATACGACTGGGCCTTTTTCGATTTTTTCTTTGTGCTGGGCGGCAAAAAATAGTGCCGGGCTACATCTTTAAAAATGTGCCTGCAAAAAATTTGTTTCAAGCAAATGTGCCTGCGCACGCTGTGTGCATGTGCGCGGAAATATTCGTATGACAGTCCAGATTTGACTCCACCCAATATAATAACTTGTAAGATATAGTGTTTTCAGAAACAAATATATTTTTCTCTGATTACTTTTGGTATAGTTTTAAATCCATTGATTCATATTGTTCTAATTTACTTAGGCGGGTTGGATGGCCAAATGGTTATTGAAATAAAATTGAACCATGTGTTAGTCCCAAAATGACCTAGTTTATGCCGAGTGGATGTTAAACCTCATCTCTCTCTCTAATTTACTGAGTCTAGGACATGGATATTCTATATTAAAACTGATATAGGAACTGTGTATATTCATTAACCCTTGGAATTTTAGATCGAAAAAAATTAGCTCTTATTAATAGCTGGCTAACTTTTCTAGATAATTTAAAGAAACTTACTGTTTTATGAGCCAGATTAAGATGCGCCAGCTGAACAACTCGTGACTGAAATGATGATCCTGGCAATAGACCCAGATCGGCTGTAGCCACAGCGATAGCATCCTGTATATCTTCTAATACATTACAATGGGAGTGCAGTGAACTATACTGATCTATTCCTGTCAGATTTACTACTGGGGTATTCAAATTCAACGAATCTGAAAAACAGGAAAAAGACAATAATTTTAAAAAAGTAGCAACATTCAAACAAATTAAATGAATGAGATCACTTGTTACCCAGCACAGACATCAGTGAGAAGCACTCAAATTCTTGTCACATCTAGAAACCCTATCAAAATAACTTGTCAGAAATGAAATGGGCTAATGAAGACGGGCATATGCCAGACAGTCTGCTATGAGGGAAATTTTGCCTGAACAGTGGCATTAAGGTCTACTCTTATACTGAATTCCAACTGAAAAGAAATCTTTTATAGGCATGCCAATGTGTACATAGGACCTTGGTTTTTAGTCGCATCAGAATGACTAGACAGCTGTCTTTGTCAGGCCCTAAATCCTGCACCAATGACATGGAGAAATCACACCAGAAATTCCTGATTAATTTCTCGGCCAACATTGGGAGCAAACCCATGACCACCAGGCTAGTGAGCCAGCATCTTACTCACTTTAGCCACTGTGGCTCCATAACTTGTGAGTATTTGGTCTCCATTTTAACGTCATATCGAAACCCGAAGTCTGTCAATCGATGTGCAATTGTCTAAGGAACAAGCAAGCACGTTAAGTTTTATGTCAAGCTTGCTTGAGTTTGAGGAACCTTAGAATGTTGCCCCCAAGAAGAACATGATGAGGAGCACTTGTGGACCAGTTCCAAATCCGAAAGCTGGAATTTGTAAATAGCTACTAAACAGAAGACTGATCGTACTATGGACCAGGAACTGACCATGTTGTTGCATGAAATTTGAAAGCCTAATTCACCAAATTGCGACAGAAAGGTTCAAAGCAGAAGCCTGCCAATTTTCATGTCGATTGGACTTTAATTAACAGAGCCTTAAGCTTTTTCAAAGAGTGTCCCACCAAGAAGAAGAACAAGATGCATAGTAGATAGCGACCAGTTCCTGGTCCAAAAATGATAAATACCTTTTAATGATTTCTGAGATTCTTGACTTTTGGCAGTTTTTAATCTCATTTCAGATCTCAGCATTTCAAGAGATTCAGATTTAAAAATAGGTGGAGCTCCCTCTCCATCGAAAGTCATTGGAACCTCTACATCTGGCCAGTAATCTGAGACTAGTGTTGAGAAGACACTGGCATCCCGAGCTTGCATGCGGGGTAAGAAAGTATCCCGTAAAGCTTGGACTAATGCTTCATCTTCCATTCTCTTCTTCCTCTCTGATATCATAACCTCACCATCTATAAAACAATAAAAAAATACTTCCGAGAATACATAACAATTTTCATCTTTATGATATATCAGTGTGCCATGAGGGAAATTTTGCCTGGACAATGGCACTACGGCCTACTCTTATATCGAATTCCAACTGTCAAGGGATCTTTTACATGCACGCCAATGTGTACACAGGACCTCGGGTTTCCATACCATCCGAATGACTACGCAGCTGTCCTTGTCAGGCGCTCCGTCCTGTATCACTGATAAGGAGGAACCAATGCCGGAAAATCTGGATGAACTTTTTCGACTAATGCAGGGATCGAACACCCGACTTCCAGGCTAGAGGGCCAGTAGTGTCTTACCCACATAGCCACCGTGACCCCTGCATACGTTAGTCCAATTGACCATCCATACACCTATATGTTTACAGACATTTTTAGCATAAAAAAAGGAAATTTTCTACTTTATCTATTTCAGCTAAATTAAATAACTATTGTAGTTTCTGATTATTACTTTGTAGTCAATTAAATTTTCACTCTTGAATGACATTCTATAAAGTTGATGTAAGTTTAATACTATTGAAGTTGAAGCCCAAAATTTAATTATTTGTGCCCATTTCAATTTGGTTTTGTGAAAAAACAAATTACTCACCTTTTTCTTGGTCTTCATTTTCATGTTTTTCTCTGATGTCAACTGACCATGAATCTAAATAAATACATTGTTCATGTTGATTAACAAGATGTCTGTTTTTAGTTAACGGTGGAGTGAGGAGTAGGGGGCTGACTTGTTGAGGAGGAATTTGTGTGTGTGAACCTTGTAGTTACATATGACCCGAAAATTTAATAGAAATTTACCATCAATGTCCTAACCCAATTTTCGGCTGGGTTTTTCACTGTCCATTCTGTTTTGGATGTGGTTGTTTCAAATTTAAACATTAGTAATTCTGCTAGCATTGAAAAACAATCTGGATTGTGTCATGGGGGGGGGGGGCATAAGTATACTTTGCACAGTGTCTGAGATTTCCTAAGAACCATACAGTATAGTCTGCACAGTGCACAAGATATCCTATGAACCATACAATATATTCCAAGATATCCTAAGACTAGCGCTGTGAGATGGTATAAAGCATAAAGCAAGGATCAGTCCCCATCTTATAAATATTCTGTTGTGATTACCTTTTTCATAAGATTCAGACAATGCTGCTTCTAAATTAGCACCAGCCTCTCTAACTACAGCTTTTAATGTATGTAAACTCCAGCCATGTATACTAGAACTTCTATCATAACCTATAAATAACAATTTATATCTACATTGGAATTGAATGTCTCATCAACACAATACATCAATCATTTTGAAACAAACATATGTTTATTGCTATTTCTATGGTTACTGTCATATACTCCCTTTACTAAACCAACTTATTCATATTATTAAGGAATAGTGGTCTGAAGCCTTCTTGAGTTCTTTGTGTTAATAGAGTTACTTCCCTTGATTAATAAAAGGCTTTGATCCTAGATGGAATTCTGGGATGGAGTGAAATGGAAGATGGCTGTTTTTAATTAGCTCTTCTGATTGTCATAAACAATCCAGGCCATCTTGTGGCCTATACACCCCAATACCACATGGTGGAGATGCCAAACTCCCATTTCTAGTATGTAGAATGTGAAGAACTAGTTTTCAAGTGATATTTTTGATTTGTTGCCAAGAATTGACTTGTGATGTGAGGAGCACATGTTTTGAGATTTGGACTCTAGTTTGTGGAGCACATTCTCCCATCAGTCAACAGATTTTGGGAATCTACTTTATTCTGAGGAGTAAACTTTCATCAGAAATAGACCTAGTGAGGCCTGATTATAAACTCTAGTATTATTAATTTGTGTGATATTAAAATCCAGCCTAAATTGCTTTTGTACAGAGCCAGAGACATTTCAAATAATCCAAATGAATAATAAGACTTAGTGAAGACTTAGTTAAATCCATACACATGTAGGCCTACGCTGTGTTATAATTATAAAGACCTAATGGAAAATCTGTTTTGACATGAGTGCCATGTTAAGGTGTGGATGCCTAGAACTCTAACTAGCCTAGATCTAATTCATTTATAGTGATATAATTAATGTAGTATTGACTACAGACAGTGTTGTACAGTGACAATCTTGGAATCAAGTTTGCTTTCTTGTGACTGTGTTGTTGTAGCCTACAACTTAGTACAAGTGACAATATTTCAACTCAAGTTTGCTGTCTTGTGAACTTTCACTGAAGCCTGATGTATAAATCAATGACTTTTATCCCTAAAAGAGACAATATTTTTTTCTTAAAACAGAATTGTGAAAGAAGGCTTTAGAAATTTTAATTTTGGCTTATAAGTAAATTCAAATTTACAACTTTCAAATTAATTTGGCAATATTCCAGTCAATTTATAATATAAACGTTTTCTGATACTATATTTGTGTGAATTATGCTGAATGGTTGTGTGAATATGTTATTATTGTTTCATGATCTTAAATATTTAGATAATTTGTTTTGCTAATTGATGTTTTCCATGTTTACAAGATGCATTATTTCTTTCTTTATTGGTTAAACTTGTAGTCATCCTGATTTGCCGTACACAATTATTTTGATAATAGTTGCTCATATAGTGAACGAATTAATCAAGGTCAATCATATTCAATGTTTGGACAAAATTGTAAACATCTTTTAACTATTTTGATTATTTTGTATACAATTACAATTATGGCTAACCGTCGGAACGAGGTTGTTGAACGCAAGAGACCTCTGTCATTTGATAGATTTGATGGGTCCGTATTAAATAGGGATCTGGCCACTGCCCATTTTTTATCTTTCGAAGATTACCTTGAGTACTCTGATGAGGAGATGAATCCTCAGACAGTTCTTGCTATCAATAAGATGATAAATCTTTTCAAACAGTCTTTAAAAGGAACCGCGAGATTGTGGATAGAGGAGAAAATATTTCGCAGTCGTGAAGATTTACGCACGCAGTTTATTAATAGATTCTCCGAAAATAAGTCTTCATTTGGTTTACACCAAGCCTATTCCTCATTCACTTACGACTCTTCTATCACTCCTGCGGAAAATGTAGAAGGCTTGGAGAAATTAGCTACTCAACTTGGAGTAGGTCGCACCCAACTCAAACATAAATTTGTTTCAATCCTCCCTACAAACTGTCAACAAGTCGTTGCCATGTCAACAAATGACACAACTACTTTGAATGACATCACAACAAAAGTTCAGTGTTTCTTTGATATTAATAACCCTGACAAAACTTCTGGAACCGTAAATCCTAGTAAGGAGGTATCCTTCTATACATCTGACACAGATGATCTTTCTTCATTACGAAAAGAATTAGATGAACTTAAGTTGCATGTAGCATCAGATGATCATGTCAGACACCGATCCAAACATCCAAATTATAGTCATTCGTCTTATGCTCGTGAGCAATCACTTTCACCCAGACGACGCCCTTATTCACCTAGTCCCAAATCGCATACAAACAACCCTGGAGTTCGATCAAGACGTGATTATTCTCGTTCACCTAGTCAGTATAGATCAAGACGTGATTATTCTCGTTCACCTAGTCAACAGCGATATTCCTCGTACACAAATAAGCATTCTAAATATGACAATAATTCTAGCCAGTCAGCTGATAGACCTATATTTTGTGACTACTGCTTGAAACCAAATCATACATGGAGATCATGTTTTCTGCGTCAGAAACAATTTTCTGCTAAAAGACAACAACAGGATTTTCAATAGAGGGAATTTATTCTACTGCTCGGAATGAATTCCCTAAATCTAATCAAACCAAACCTATTCATTCTACTTCAGGTAAACAGAATCATTCTAGTTCTGTTTCTATTCAACTTTCAAAACGAAATTATTGCAAAGGAGAATTTTTAGATGGTCATTCAGCTTTATTATTAATTGATAGTGGTGCATCAAGGTCGATCATTTCGTCTTTACTTATTCAATCTTCACCCTATTTAAGTGGTTTGCCTGTTCATTTGTTGTCAAATCCGCTTAGCTTTAGACTTGGTAATGGCAATCTACTATTGTGTAAATATTCTATTAAGTTTGATGTGCTTATTCAAAATGTAAAGTTTACCATTCAAGCTTTTATTGCTGCCGATTTAATTGGAATTGATATCATCATTGGTCAAGAAACTTTAGCTGATTTGAATGGAAGTCTTAGTTTTCGTGACAATGTATTTCATTGTAAAGCTACAACCATTCCATTTATAACCGCTCATAGTGTATATGTCAGACCTAAACATTGTCGTTACATCACTGTTCATGGTAAAGTTCCCCCTTTGTTTAGGAATCGTGAAGTTGTCATGTATTGTGGCAGTCATATTTCTGATATGTGTCCTTCAACAATTTTGGTTAAGCTGGAAAGAAATAAAGCCATTATACCAATTCATAACACAAGTGCTAAAACTTTGCATATCAGACCTACTCGACCAATTTCATTTATATCCCTTCAAGATATTGTAAGTTATGATAATATTAACTTCACTTCTGAGTATGATCAAAATAATGTTACATCATCAAGTAATATTAAGTCTGTTTTCAAGTCACAAATTGATTTGTCCAAAAGTGTGCTTGATCTTTCTCAAAAAGACAAATTCTATGATATGTTGTGTCAACATCGGGAAGCTTTCAGTCTTCATGGTGAAATTGGAAAATGCCCTGACATACAAGTTGATATAGAAGTAAACGACAATCGCCCTTTCTACATTCGCCCTTATCCAAAAACAGAAGTTGAGAAAAAGATTGTGGATCAGGAATTAGAAAAGCTTGTCAAACTAGGAATTTTAGCTGTTGGTCACCAGTCGTATACATCACCAGTTCTCATTCTACCTAAGAAAGGTACTAAAGAAAAACGTGTTGTTGTTGATTTCAGGTATCTTAATTCTAAAATCAAACGTCTTAACCATCCATTTCCCCTATTATCTGACACCTTAAAGAGGATTGGTCATGCTAAACCTAATGTTATAAGTTGCTTAGATCTGAAGTCAGCATTCTTTTCACTTCCATTATCACCTAGAGCCCAACAATATACGGGTATTTCATCATATTCTGGAGGCAAACACTTTTACTTTAAACGGTTAACACAAGGCTTGAGTGTCTCACCAGCAGTTTTTCAATCTAAAATTGATGAAATATTATCAACAGTTCCTGGTAGTTATTCATTTTGTATAGCCCATCATGACGATATTATCTTATTCAGTAAAGACAACGAAGCTCACAAGAAGCATTTACAGTTAATTTTCAGTGCCTTAATTCAAAATGGACTCAAAGTTACACCAAGAAAATGTTCATTTTTCTGTCATGAAGTGGTCTATATGGGTCATAAGATTGCGATTGATAAACAAGGTTTAGTCACACTGCAGCCTTTGTCTGATAGATGCCGCTCAATCCAAAATATCCCAAGACCTACGTCAAGTAAAGATGTAAGAAAATTCATAGGTGCTGTTAACTATGTTTCCAATTTTCTCCCATACTTACAGTCAGTTCTACAACCCTTGCATAAAATTTCCAGCAAGAAATCATCATTTAAATGGTCTGCAGCACATGAAGAAGCATTTGTTAAGGTTAAGTCACTACTTGTACAACCACCTATTCTGTACATGCCTAATGATAGTGGTAGGATTACCCTTTATAGTGACACCTCAAGAACAGCTACAGGATCATATCTTACCCAAATTATTGATGGTGAAGAGAGAATTCTTGGATATTATTCAAAACGACTTCCCAAGGCATGCGAGCGCTATTCAGTCACAGAATTAGAATTATTTGGTCTTCTGATCAATATCTCTAATTTCCAATATCTACTTAGAGGAGTTGAATTTGATGCTTATGTTGATCACGCTGCCATTGTCCACCTTTGTAACTCTAAACGTCCACCTTGTACCAACAGATTACAGAAACTGTTAGTCAAACTTAGTCATTATGCCTTTAAGATTGGTTACAAAAAGGGCACAGAATTAGTCCTAGCTGATTTTCTCTCCCGAAGCCCACTCGAAAGTGATTCGGAGATAGACAGTATTGTCCCTACAGCATTCGCTATTCTGAATCCAGTAACTGATAGACCTGTAACTCGTCAATGGGCCAAGACACATAACATTTCTGTACCTGCAGTTTTCCCTTCTGCCCAACATCAGACAGTATCACATAATTCGGTTGATACAGTTAATAATCAGCCTTCTGATGTTCAGAAAATCCCGACAATTTTCCAATCTCCCAAACGATCTCATATCAGGATATCAAATGATAGTTCTATTAAAGCATCATCTACCACACAAGACCCAAGGATTGTGGATGATGCTTTTCAACCTGAATCACCTGAAGAAATCGAGATACCAATTGAACTATGTATCCCACCTACACCTGTAGTTCATAATGCGGATAATGTTATTCGCACACATTTTCCTAAACAAGCTCAGCTAGATAAACTATTAAAAGTTATCAAGAAAAAGATAATCCGTGATTATAATTTACCAGTAGATAAAAATCAACTACGGTTAGAACAAGAAACTTCTCCATTCTTCAAACCTGTATATGATTTTCTCAGTCATGGTATTCTGCCTTCACACCGTAAAGCAGCAAAATCAGTCAAACACAAAAGTGAAGAATATATTATATGTGATTATATTTTGTTTCGTCTTCTCATACATAATGATAATACATTTTCTCTTCAGCTTGCAATTCCAGAATCATTATGTCATAATATTATTGCTATATATCATGATAGTTTATTATCTAGTCATCAAGGTATTGTAAGGACATATCTCACAATGCGAAAGTTATTTTATTTCCCTAGTATGTTTTCTACCATCTCATCATATATCACTAGTTGTCATAAATGTCAACAATTTAAAGGGAAAACAGACAATGTTCGGATGTATCATCCACGTATACCAACAGAGTATTGTACATTTGATAAAATATGTTTAGATTTCAAATCTATGCCTGCATCACCAACAGGATTTAAACATATTATGGTAGTCTGTGATGAAATAACTCGTTTTCTTATCTGTATTCCCCTCAAAACATTAGATGCTGAGACTATTTGTGAAGCTATTATACAGAAGATTGTATGTATATTTGGTCCGCCATCAGTATTAATAACTGATGCCGCTTCATCGCTTACAGGAAAACTTGTCTCTATTCTTTGTTCTGCATTACAGATTGATCACAAACTTATCAGTGTATCTAATCATGGTAGTCTCATGGTGGAGAGACATATTAAGTCAATATCAGACTTACTCAAGTTCAATTTGAACCAATATGGTACCGACTGGGTTCGATATGTGTCAACTTGCACATATGCATACAATTCCTTTGTCTCCCCACAATTAGGAAATTTTAGTCCATACGAACTTGCCTTTGGTAAGCCACCAAAGAATCTTACTTCCTTAGCTTGGAATTTCGATGGAGTTAGTAAATCCTATGAGGAGTATTTAAGTCATTTAAAGCAAAAATTCAATGCTATATCATCTTCTATGCTTGATCTTCAACGTGGACAACAAGAACATCAAAATATAAGCATTTCTCACAGTATAAGTAAAAACCCTATTTATGGCCTTGGACAATTTGTCTATGTATTAAAACCATCTTCTTCATCTCTTACTTGCAACTCTCGGAAGATGAAGGCTGAATGGTGTGGTCCCTTAGTGGTTCACCAAATCTTGGACAGAACGCATTATATACTTTCCACTTTGGACGGAAAGATATTACAAGATGTTTATTCTATAAATAGACTTAAACCATGCTTTGTTCGTTCTAATGAGCCAAATAAACGTCTAACTCATATTGATCAATTACGAAAACATCTTGGTAAAACTGTAAATGGTAATGTTCATGTAGCTAATGATTTGACTTATCAATACACCGATGAAAATGGTTTTGTTTTGCCAAACTTTGCTGATCAAAATGTTGTATTTAATAGAGTTACTACACCTTACACTATATCTCAATGTGTGAGTTATCTAAATGATAATAAGAATTTAGCTTCAATATCTAAATTATGTCATACACAGATGGAAGAACAATTAAATTACCTAGTTGATGTCAATAATAATGATAATGTTTTTCATATCAAGAAAGGTAGAATTAAGTGTGGAAATCTACAATTGTTATTAAATTTTAATGACGATAAACCTCATGAATGTGAATGGGTCAATATAGACCAATCTCCAGATTTAATTGACATAACTGAGAAATTACTTAGTAATAATAATCTTAGGATTACAGGAAAATTGAGTAAATATTAAAATGTGATTTAATAATGTTCTCATTGCATGTTTATACAAAATTGTTATTAATACAATTCTCTTGTTGTTAGTATACCTTGTAATGTATGTATTTTCAATCCTAATTCACATTTATTGTGATGTTCAAAACTATAGTTGATATTGTATTTGAATTTAGGAATAATTAACGCATGTTTGTTTATAAGATACCTCTGCATAAAGGTTTGAGCAGTACTCAACAATTTAAGAATTTTAAGAGACATGTAAATTGTAAAATTCCACTGACAATTTGATATTTTAAATGTTCAACTTTCATGTTTTTAAGCATTTTATTTGCTTGTAGTGAAGTATGATAGTGTGTGTATGCTATAATTTTGCTTCATGGTATAAGTTAACGTTTCATTTCTAAATTTTAATTACCGGAGTTTTTGTTTGAGACCGGGGGATGTCATATACTCCCTTTACTAAACCAACTTATTCATATTATTAAGGAATAGTGGTCTGAAGCCTTCTTGAGTTCTTTGTGTTAATAGAGTTACTTCCCTTGATTAATAAAAGGCTTTGATCCTAGATGGAATTCTGGGATGGAGTGAAATGGAAGATGGCTGTTTTTAATTAGCTCTTCTGATTGTCATAAACAATCCAGGCCATCTTGTGGCCTATACACCCCAATACCACATTACGTATGAAATGCGAAGTAGGAGAAACTTGTCATTTAAGTCCATTAAAGAGTTTTTATGGTATGGTGTTTGTCGAACTGAGAATTCTTAATTTTGATATGTTATTCATTTGCTATCCAATGAGTAATTGCTGTACATCAACCCTGCCTTGACCAATGGAAGAAATATGAAAGACAGTACAGTGGACTCTGTCACATCCGATCTCTGATCACTCCGGATTGCTGTGACATCCGGTATGATTTTCATGTCCCGATTTATTTCCTTATTACTTCAGCCAAAAAATCGCTGGTAAATCCGAATTCTGTATGTTCCGGATTCCGAAATCAATCAGCCGCCCCGTCACATATTTTCCATTGAATCGACACCGTATAATCTGTACTTCAAACGGTGGGTGTGAAGCATCCAATTATCGGTGAGATTAAAACTCAAAGGGTGTGAAGCCAGAAAAGATTAACAAGTAATCACCAATCAATTATCGGTGAGATTAAAACTGTGTTGATTACTTTGATCGGTAAAGCAGTGAACTTGAGTTGTTTTAAAGGAGTGGACAAAATCTACCTGCCAGTCAATTGGTCGGCCAATCGCAAAGCTTGAATGACAGGTGCCGTTTACTTTGATTGGCTTGAAAAACTGGACATACAACGACAGATTATAAATGACAGTTGACTGAAGATGGGGACGATGAAGAATATACATTAACGACAGACTTGACCTATTCAAAATTCCTACGCATGCCCAACGATAATAAACACTTCGCAAAGATTAAGGACGAAATGATGATCGCAACAATTCATTTGTTAGTAGATGTTGCCCAGGACTCCGCCTTACGATATGCTTCCGGTAATCTTAACTAAGCAAACTACTTTAAACGATTACATGCATTGATATTTATAAATATATTGTACGCATGCATTGATATTACATGTAAACGATTTTATGAATATATTGTACGCATGCATTGTTATTGTTAATTATTTAATATAATAAAATTTTGAAAGTACAGAAAAGTTTATCATTTATAAAGGGAATAGCATTCTGGTGATTCGAAGCTACAATATAAAAATACTTCCGGTTTTCGAAGTTACAGTATTTCCGGTTTTGGAGAAAGCTTGGTATTCCGAAACGCTGTGTGATCCGAATTATTGTAACGATCCCGCACGATGTCGGATGTGACAGAGTCCACTGTATATGCATCTCCACAAGATAAAACCATATTGATCAGTCCAAGTACCCAATGATAGTTTTAAGTCATATCTTCTTGACTGACTGGCAGTGAAATTGACCACTTTGATTGACTGGCCATGAAATTGACCACCATATTTAATTGTCTGACAGTGAAATTGACCACCTTGATTGACTGGCCATGAAATTGACCACCTTGAATGATTGACAGTGAAATTGACAGCATGGAGATCTTAACCAGTCAGTCAATTTACAAACCATAAGGAAATAAATACAATCAAATTTATTGTTTTTATGTGTAAAACACTTTAAAACATATTTTAATAACTGGATAATGCTAAAAAATTGTCATATTCATTGGAAATAATATATTGCCAAATACTACTTGAACCTACCTAGAGCTACATTTTCTGTGATATAAGTATTAGTACCAAATAATTTACACCATAAATCTTGTAACTGGAGAATTTTATTAGCTAATGTTTTACCATGTACAAAACCTACAAGAAAGAACAAGTTAATTTTATGAATAATTTGCTAATCTGAATCATAAGATTTATCAAATAAAATTAAAAACTGTCAAAAGCCCTTTGCTGTGAAGATCTCTAACATGACAACAGCATTTCTACATACCCTTCTTTGATTTCTATCAAAAGTTGATTTTTACGTCACACCAACAAGGACAGATATCTAGTCATTTGGATGGGACAAAAACAATAAGGTCCTGTCTTCTGCCTACTTTTCTTTGATTTCTAACTGTACACAGCTGGACCTCCTTTGATAAGAGGGAACCATGGTGGCTAAGTGAGTAAGACGGTGCATTGCTAGTCTGGAGGTGGTGGGTTCGATCCCAGTGTTGGCCAAGAAAGTTCATCAGGATTTTCCGGCATGGTTTCCCCATGTCAGGGATGCAGGGCAGAGGGCCCGACAAGGACAGTTGTCTGTTGTTCGGATGGGACAAAAAAAACAAGGTCCCGAGTACACATTGGCTTGCATTTAAAAGATCACTTGGCAGTTGGAAACAATATAAGAGTAGGCTGTAGCACCACTGTCCGAGCAAAATTACCCTCATAGCACACTGTATGACGTATGACCTTCTTCATTAGCCCAGTCGGCGCTGAACAGTAGGACGTTAAACCTTATTTCATTTCAATTTCTTTGATAAGAATGGCCAAGCACTGTTATACATTTCTAGATAGGTATCCTGCACAGGCTACTAGAAAGGAAAAAAATTGATAACTCATATCTGTATATATTTCTTACAGATTTCTAGTTGGTTATCATTGAAATTCATGTCATATCACTGTCTTTACAATCATCATAAATGAGTCATAATTACCTTCACTGAACAGCAAAACTTCAATAGCTAAACGAGTATCAGGTTTAGGAGCCGAAATAATTCGAAACTGCTTCAGAACATCATCAGGAAGGTTGGCACTAGCAGACATGTAAATCAACATCTTGTCTGGATTTCTGGGAGTGACAGGAACAGCAGAGTCTATGTGAGCGAAACAAGCGCCATTGTGATTCAGCTGGATGTCATCAGATACTAGATGTACAGCTGCTTTTCCTGCTTGTAGTGCGGCCATGACAGTTGACATAAGTTGAGCGAATATACTTAGTACAGCCGGTTGACAATAGTTCAAACTGTTGAAGCTCACCCAACATCCTGCAGTAACACACAAAAAAGAAATGAGTTAGAATATTTCTACAGGACTAACAATTATATGGTAGACCTTTTGGATCAAGATTGCAGGACTCCTTAGTAACAGCTAGAAGTACCGCAGAACACATAGAAAACCCTTAAGGTCAAATGGGTAAGCTTACTACAAGTCAAAATGAGTATTTGAATCAAACAAATAAGGTCCCCCACACAACACTTTGGACAAGTGGTAATCAATGAGAGCTACAGCATGTTCATTTTATGTTGATTAACAAGCAAAGGAATGAACTTTAAGGAAAGATGCTTATTCAAACTATGAATTATCAATCAGGCACCTTATACATAAAAACCTTAAATATTTTCAGGTTGCAGCATTTTTAATTTTTTTTTTTTTTGATTCCTTGGTTGTATATGACAAGGAGTAGCATCGCCTGGGTTGCCTCCGGGTCTTTTGGTTTTTTCCCACCGCTAAAGACCCTACGCGCACGCGAGTTATTGAAATAAAATTGAACCATATGTTAGTCCCAAAATGACTTAGTTTGTGTTGAGTGGACGTTATACCCCATTTCTATCTCTCTCTCTCTCTTTAAGTTTTGATGCATAATTAAGACTTATAATCACAATTAAATTAAAACAAGAGTAGAAATGAATGTTTAATACAAGTACCTGTAGCAGCCATTCCGTGGAAGATATCATGTAACTGGAAATGATTCATGGTAGCTGTACAGTTAAAACTATAATGTGGATAACCTAGACATCTAGATAACTCCTCTACATTTCTTTCTTTATCACTCTCCTTTCAAATAATATAATAGCTTCATTTAAAAAACGTAATACTAAATAGGGGTCTGTGGAAGAAATGGGCTAAACTTTTAGGCATTTCAGTCATTAAGAGAATACTAATTAACTGAAATGCATTAAAATATGAAATCCACGAGACTCTGCAGATAAAATGCAATAACCCATACCAGTAGCCTCCCTGGAACAAAATATTTGGCACTAATTTTCTATAAACATCTAAAATGAAATGGGGTTTAAAGTCCTACTTTTCCGTTCCATATGGGTTAATTAAAATAAAGCGTGCAATGATGAAAATATCACGTGGACAGCAGTGCTATATGGTCTAGACGAATTCCAACTGTCATGGGTTATTTTACATGAACTCCAATTTATACATGACCCAACTGTCAAGGGTCATTATGCATTCTAATTTGAACATGGGACCTCATTTTTTCGTGCCATCTGAACAACTCTATACTGCTCCTTTATAAAAATCTCAGACAATAAATTACCTACTGCAGGTACAACATAATATGTTCCAGTATATAAATTACTTACTGCAGGTCCAACACACAGAGATCCTATATGAGCTTTAACAGCTTGAGTTAATGTTACAAACATTCTTTCTGTTACTGGAGTCAGTATCTCATGATTAGCTGCACCCAGATATTCATAACCATAGTCAAACTCAGCATCTAAACACTGGTTAAAACATAATATCATTAATTAGTATATTATAATACCCAAAACCTCAATTAGAATTAGCAGTCTAGACTGCCTAGTATTGAAATTAAACTACAAGAGAACTTATTTCAGTCTCTTAATTTACATGCCATACAATTAACCTTCAAACACAATAAATACAGTTATATATATGTGAAGAAATACTTTAAAATATATTAAAACACACCCTTTTTTTAAACATATATACTTTTAAAATAGTAAACAGAATGGATAGATATATTATAGTATTTGGTTGACCTGACTACAGAAATAATGCAAATCAACAGAAAATTAACCATACTGTAAAATGTTTGTACAATCATGACGTCACAAGTCAGTTGACGTCACAAGACAGTTGACCTCAGAAGGCAGTTGACATCACAAGAAAGTTGACATCACAAGGTAGTTGACGCCATAAGACAATTGAAACCACAGGTCTTACTATAACTGTATTTACATATATTAACCTATTCAGTACCAATTACAAGCAGAGATTTACCTTAACTTTGACTGTTTTATTGTCTGTTAAATAACTATACTGTAGCTGACTTCTCCAATCAAAACTCTTAGCTGGTGATGCGTTACGTGATACATCTATCAGACGACTAATCATATCGCGTTGATGTGCTAGTAGAGCCAATAGCGACGTTAATTTATCTATCTGACACGGGAACAGTAATAGTCTTAGGTCTTCTGGTACCTTGTCGACCTCATCTACAACCTCACCAGTAGAAACAGCTACAGGTTTTGCCTCTGTCGATTTCATATCTTGTATTTCCATGGTGAGGTTCATTGTGTCTGCTGTTCGTGCTCCCTCTGAAAATAATATTTTTAAATGTATGTATGTATGTATGTATGTATGTATGTATATCTCTCTCTCTCCAGATAGTCAATTATGTATAAGATGAGTGTTGTCATCACTGATTACCT
This sequence comes from Patella vulgata, assembly GCF_932274485.2. NCBI lineage: Eukaryota > Metazoa > Mollusca > Gastropoda > Patellidae > Patella > Patella vulgata. Next base: position 38,999,711 of record NC_065886.2, on the reverse strand, counting down.
AATATAATTTGCCAGACATGGGACAAAATGCAATCAAGTATCATGAATTCATGCTTTTAAGTTCAAAGGCTTTAGATTACATGCATGAATATTCGTGACTCTGTCGAATATTATAAAAAAAATGTTTTTCATTTCATTTCACTTATTTAAAAACGTTACAAAAGAAACAAATACAAGATATGTAAATAATTCTATCCTGTCAGATAGAGATCAAATAAACAACAAATCATGCATTCGTTTGCTTTGGGACACAATGGAAAAATGGAAGAGAAGTAAACATATCAACCGATAAGCATAACGATAAGAGTATACTTGTTGAAACGTTGTGCTATATGTTTATAAACTAGTGATTGTTTTCCACATAAATTGTGTTGTTCTTTCTAATGTGCTCAATCTCTAAATGACAAATGGAATGAAATGAAATGGGGTTTAACATCCTACTGTTCTGCTCCGAAAGGGGCTAATGAAGACAGGCATACACCATACAGTGTGCTATGAGGGAAATTTTGCATTGACAGTGGCACTACAGCCTACTCTTATATCGAATTCCAGTTGTCAAGGGATCTTTTACGTGCACACCAATGTGTCCACAGGACCTCGGTTTTTCATCCCATTTATCCCCTAGACAGCTGTACTTGTCAGGCTCTCCGTCCTGAGTCACTGACAAGGGGGAATCATGCCGGAAAATCTGGATGAACTTTCTCGGCCAATGCAGGGATCGAACACCCGACTTCCAGGTTAGCGACCCAGCGTCTTACACGCTTGGCCACCGTGTCCCCCTCTAAATGCCACTCAAGGATTAAATATGATTAAAATTATACCATTGGTTTCCTGCTCTTCCCCAGCCCTGGCAGATTCAGCCATAACGTCAGCCATTGAACCTTTAATAGATGGTGCCACACTGATGACCACTGATTCTGACATCATGTCCTGTTCTCTTTCAAAACCACCTGGTGATTCTAGAAGAAAACAAAAAAAGAGTATTTAATATAGTTTGAATGTTTCTACTCTTTTTACATAACAAGTTGGAGGGTTTTAAAATGAACGCAACAGGCTTTTTCATGGCTAGGAGTGAATCTATGTAACCTCTTATATTTTAACTAGTCTTAAAATCTCTGGAGGCTTTAAGACAGGATAATGTTGCACTCACATGTAACTTAAGTCAAATCAGTTTACCTATTTTGACCTTGTCGGTTAAAGTTCAGAGTTCATTATGCAAGGATGCATGTCATCATTGAGCCAGAAAGACAATTTACTGTGTGTGCTAGTGTTTTTAAGCCAATTTAAGACAGTTTTTAAGAAAATCCTTCTCAAAGACAGTTTGAGAGCTTGGGTTTTTCAATTGGTTTATTTGCCCCACTGTTGCTTTCAGACGACATTTAACTGTGACAGGGTTTTTAAACCAGTTTAACTTAAGTGTATACCAGATACAACAGAGCAGGTTGGGCTCCTGAACAAGAGGTCTACCTAATAAAAAGACATATTTTCTTTACACTCCTACCTTTCCTGGCTGCAGTATTTGCTCTCAGTTTTCTACTTTCATTTTCTTGTTCTCCTTCTAAGCCTTTTAATAGTATAGTTGTAGCTATTATACTTCTCTCTATTTTCTCAAGGGCATCCTAGAATATAAATCAAAATAAATAATAACAATAAAGCTTTGTATCAACATACAAGATTTATTTTTCAACTTCAATCAATCTGTTTATGCTTCTTAAAAACATGCATTATGCAAGAGCCAAATCTTCCTATTGCAGGTCTTTTTTTTCGGTCTTAGATGTTATATAAACTATTAATTAAACATTTATTAACAAAACAAGACCATAAACATCTCGTGAAGAGATCAGATACTCGAGATTTTAACTAGATTAGAATGGTTCGCCATTTAAAAATTTAATTTAAAAATTGAAAAGCGAGGCTAAGTCTCAAATATACCAGTGCCCTAGTTACCACTATGAATAAATCTTGTCAAAACTACAAATGGTGATAAATTGGCTTAGAATGATGTAATTTGAATATTTTCATTTTACATTATCTATTTTTGAGCTATTATAGCAAGAATGGTCAGTTCTTTATCTAAATCTTACATAATGTATCTTTAATAGTAAGTGCAGGGTGACTACACCACACATAATTTACACAAAACAAATCTACGGACAAGACACAATACGCAGAAATCACAAACAGACGAAAAAATATCAAATTAAGTGAATGGATCCTGAGGCTAGTTGCAAGCACTTGGAATAATTTGAAATGCCAGAAGAGATACTTTGATGTGTCAAGGGAGATAATTTGATGTGCTAAGGGAGATAATCTATTGTGTCAAAGATGGTAATATGAATAGGTTCTAACAGTAGTAATTATGACATTGTTCAGTCCACCATCTTGAAACTCGTCTGACCAATGTGTTCTATCATGGTTTGGCTAATCTTTAATCTATATACCATTTGGATACAAATAGTTAAAGAATAGTACGAAAATCAATGCACCCAAAAGTCCCATGGGAGTTTTTTTGTGGAAAGTTTTTGTGTTAATTCTAGATGACTAACATATATCCAGGTAAATATGAGAATAATCAACAACCAACCTGTAAAGCTTCTCGTTGACCTTGTTCTAAATCTTTTAAAGCTGAATTCATATAATCCGTCAATTGTATCTTCGTTGTTAAATAAACAATTTCTTTTACGTGATCTAAAGTCCACGATCTTTCTGCCAACTGAGTTCCTCGAATAACTTCCTGTACACTTGATGGAGGACGACTATCTGATGCTTCACCTCTAGCATGTACACTCTCTTGACTTGGTCCACGACTTGGTGCTCCCTCTTCTGACAATGGAAATAAGAAATTTAATAATTAAATCATGTCTCTACTTAATTAGAACACAACATTGAGTGCTTTTCTCATACAGGCCTTGTGCAATGATCTGGGGCATTGTTAAGCCATATTTGTTATTAACTAAGTTTTGTGATTACAACTTCTATCTTACTTTTCTTCAGCAATAGAAGACGACATGAGGGAAATTTTGACTGGATATTGGTGATCAAGAATGGAGTAATTACTGATTATATCGATTAAAATATACCAGGCTTCAGAGAAAGTCAAACATGAAAAGTCATGATAATTAAGAGTGACAGGTTACTTACTGAAGCGACAAAAAAAATATAAAAAATAATCATGATGCTTTGATCCAGTGTCTTGCGATTCAAAGCGCGAAATGTGAGAAGGTGAATCGCGGTACATCGAATCAACAATATATCATGCCAGCACTGGCGATAAGATCAATTAAAATAGACCAGGCTTCACAGAAAGTGACACATAAAAAGTCTAGTTTTCTTTCCTTTTTTGTACTAATTTCTTGTTCATTTTACCACCCCCCACCACGTCATATTTCACCCAATCTTAGCGTATTTTCATTCATGACAGGAAAAATAGTAACTGACTACATGGCAAATTAAACATTTTGATCAAGTCATGAATATTGTTTAATTTGCACCAAAATCTGTAATTTTCCCTACCTTTATTAACCTTGGTTAATGAGCTTGAAGGAGAAGCTTTCACTGGAACTTTCCTAGCACCAGCACTTTGAATATTACGGACATTTTTCTGTTTTTCCTGAAGAAGAGCTGTTGAGGTTTGATGTTGTAGTGTTGTTTTAATACTGTTTAGAAGAGCTGTCATCCAGGTTTCTAACTGTCCTTCACATGCTATGGGCTATAAAACGATACATAAAATATAAAACAATACATACAATATAAAATTGGAGAACAATTTCTCAAATCAATAAAATTATAAACCCCCCAAAAAACCTTTAAGATCCATTATGCGTAAGAGCTAACTCTGGCTTCAAATGTTATATAATTTTTTATTTATACATTTATTCACATCCAATCTCATAATGAACTCTCTAGATTATCAGATGGCTGAGATATTGAGTGGATTAGACAGTGGCTTCAATATCTTTGCTAAACGTGTTAGAATAGACTTTGTTTATTATCATAGGAATGGTACTTGACAAACAGGACTATTTACACCGTTTCTTGTCAAACATTGATAAATTTGCTCAGAATAAAGTAATTTGACAGCATTTTCAATATATTCATTTATCATTATCTATTTTTAAACTATTATAGCAAGAAGGAGCATTTCTTTATCTAAAACTTACATAATGCATCTTCAACTTTCACTTCAGGTAATTCTATAAAATCCCTACCTGTTGTAACAAAAGATTCTCTCCCATTTTGGATTGAACACCATTTATTATAAAATTAAACTTTTCATTTTCTTCATCCGTTTCCTCGAACAAAAGCTTATCCACGTGAGAGAACAATTTGTTTATATATATATTCACTTGATTTAAATCATAACCTGTAATAGACAAATAAAATGGTAAAAATCAATTACACAGAATATGTTAAAATTATATGATTTATAACAATTTAAAGCTAAGCCAGATCATTCACTTATATTTCAAAAGTGAAAAATATGTACTATTTTAATGTAAAGACTGTTGTTACTATCTGTACTATTTTAATGTAAAGACTGTTGTTACTATCTGTACTAACTACTATTTTAATGTAAAGACAGTTATTATCTGTACTTCTTTAATGTAAAGACTGTTGTTATTAAATGTACTATTTTAATGTAAAGACTGTTATTATCTGTACTATTTTAATGTAAAGACTGTTGTTATTATCTGTACTATTTTAATGTAAAGAGTGTTGTTATTATCTGTACTACTTTAAAGTAAAGATTGTTATTATGTAAAAAGAATATAAGACCTACATGTAGAGTGGGCTGGCTAGTACAAAAAGATAGAACAATTATTTATTACTTTATTATTCAAATTGAGTAAAATCAACCAGGAAGTGGGGAGGGGAGGGCACATGTGAAGAGAGAGAGAGAGAGAGAGAGAGAGAGAGAGAGAGGTCTTTAGCAGTGGAAGGAAACTGGAGGACTCAGAGAAAACCGATAAAGATGGAAAGGCAACACCATTCCGTGTCAAGCACAATTTGGGAATCCAAACCATGCCACTTGACTCAATGACAGACCTTTTGATCAAAAGCACACCTGTTAAACCAATCAGCCACCCAACCGTTGGACAGGAGCAAGAGCACTAATCATACAGATAACCACTGAAACAACTTACCATTACACACTATATGTAAAACATCTTCCATTGAAAGGAAATAAAACCGTGGAAACAATTGTCTTCTTCGCTCTAAATGATTAAGTAACGAACGTCGACATGATTCTAATGAAGCATTCATATTCTCTAGTACTGATAAAATATCTAAGATATACAAAAACAAAGGGTTAATACATCTAAGAATAAATGAACATGGTTTGTACTTTATCAAATTATTTTGTTCTATTTAGATATTGCTTTCTTTTTAATGACTATGTCTATAACACAAAGGTCGGACAATACTTTTGTTATTTGGAGACTAACAACCGATTATATTTTTCTATGGCCATATGTGCAATGTATGGCGTTCTGCATACTCTTCATCAAATTGTCATGGGTTCTTTTACATTTACACCAGTGTGTAGACTTGTGGACCTTGATTTTTCTTCCCATCCAAAAAACTAGGAAATATTTCTCTTGTATGAGACCTGCAGGTACTTGCAATGACAAGTGGGAACCAGTTTTGAACAACACAAGAGAAATTTACAAACTTAATTCCAACAGCCTAAAGAATAGTGTCTAGTCGTTTGAATTGAATGAATAACTGAAGCCATGTGTATAGGATTGGCAGCACGTTAAAGATCCCTTGACCATTGGAAATTGGAATAAGAATAGGCTGTAGCATTTTCCTACCCCAGTTGGTACAGCTGATATTTTAAGTAAAAAAAAATTAAAAATCTAAAAAAGTTGACAAATTATTACCGAAAACAACTATTTAGGATTACAATATTCAAACTTACTTTTTCTAGAACAACACTGTAAAACATTTGGATTTTTCTCTGTTGCCCTCATCAAAAGACGGAAGTCGCGATTGACTTGTGAAAAACGATTGGCGTCGTGAGATAAAGATGTTTTTATATCAGCTCCAGAGTAAATCTAAAATAAAATAGTATTTTAAAATATCTATCCTTGAATGTGATATTAATAGGATATAGAGATATGGTTTAACCTGAAATATATTTTAAAATATCTATCCTATTATGTGATATTAATAGGACATAGAGATATTGTATAACTTGAAATATATTTTAAAATATCTATCCTAGAATGTGATATTAATATGATATAGAGATATTGTATAACCTGAAATATATTTTAAAATATCTATCCTAGAATGTGATATTAATATGATATAGAGATATTGTATAACCTGAAATATATTTTAAAATCTTTATATCAGTGCTTATTTAAAATAACAGTATTTTACTCTTGTGAATATTGTTGAAAACAAGAAATTGAATTTCGTACATCTGACACATAAAGACCCAATCTACAGGAAATACACAATGCATTCAGTAAATTAAAGTTACAGAAAAATAACTTCTAGCACACTCCCTTTATAGAGAATTTCACTTTGGAAATAAAAAAAAGTACATTTTTATTTCAAAAATTCTTTGCACATAGGGACCATTATTATATAAGCTGTTGGAGAAATCTGGACACTCATCCTTGTTGGATCTAAGACTGGGATTCAACCATTGTACTTTTCTCAATGACAGACCTTATGATCTAATAAAGTGTCTCTCTTGATAGTGCAATGTGTTTCTTTACCTCTTCAAGCTCCACCCATTTTTCTTGAACATCTAGCCAGGTAGTTAAAACAGCTTCAATAGTCTGCAGACGCTTCTGCCATTTCATCACCTCGTCTAAGAAGGAACCGGCAGCGCTGCTACTCTGCATGGTCTGTAGTGACACCTGGTGGCCTTCCAATTCATCAAATATAGGATCGGTACCTAGTAACAACTGTATACTTCCAGTATCCTGTGAAATATAAGGACCATGACAGATTTTTTAAAAGACAAAAGACAGTTTAGATATTAGGTTAACAATCATGCCAATATAACATACACTAAGACATCTCTTGATCGCCATTAATGAGAAGTGGTACTGAGTCTTCTTAAAAGACAAAATCTACAAAAAATGTTTTAATACCTCTCCCAGGTTGAGTAAAGAGGCAGGAAGTGATGCTATACTGGTACGTTTGAGTCTACTGTGCGAGCTTTGATTAGAAACACGACTGGTAGCTCGAACCTGACTTCTACTTTGTTGTGTTCCACCAACTTCACTCGCTACCTCACTCTGATTATCCTGTTATATAAAAACAGTGTATAAACATTATTTACTGGTAATATCAGTATAATGAAAGCGGTAAAAACTTTATGCAAGTCAGATTAATTTGTTGCCATTAATCAAACTAATTGTTGATAATTTAAGCTCAACATGACACAAAATAAGTCATTTCGGGACTAACATATGGTTCAATCTTATTTTAATAATTTAATAATTCACTTACACATGGGGGTCTTTAGGAATGGGAGGAAACCGGAGGACCCAAAGAATACCCAGGAGGTTGGACAGACGACTTTACCCCTTTGTCACCTACAAGCGAGGAATCAAAACCACACCACTTAACTCAAGGACAAGCCTTATGATCCAACACTTGGTTGTGTGAAATCTCTTGATGGGCCTCTTTTCAAACTGATTGAATGCATGCCACAAGATTATCTTTCACTGATATTTTTGTTTGCTTTCTTAACTATAGGTATAAATAATCAATTTGTGTATATGAATAAAGTCCTTAAAAATTACAATATAGGAATTTATACCTGTATAGTTGTATCAGCTGCTGCAGATGATTTAGTTCTAATATGTGATCGTAGCTCAAATACTTTACTCAACCAAACCTCTTCATATGTTTTTAAACTTTGTTCTATAGTTAAATCTTTAGCTGCTCTCTGTACTATTGCTCGTACATCATCTACATGTTCTATAAGAAAGATTACAAAGTAGTGTCATATTAAACTTAGTAACATATAATTAAGAAATAGTGGGCTGAAACCTCTTTAATTCATTCAGTTAAAATGAGTTATTTCCCTTTATTAATAAAAGGCTTTGATCCTGGAAATACAGGATGGCTGTTTAATCCTGGTCATCCTGTTGTCTATATACCCAAATACTACAGCAGAATTATAGATATTTAAGCATATCAAAAATATAATTTCTCTTAAAAATAAGCTAAATGAGAGAAGACGCCCAAATATCTCTTATGTAATAATTTTAGTAGGGCCTAGATCATGTGGGCAACCCTAGCTATTGAGTTTATATAACAAATTAAAACTTTATAAAGTCTTATAATAAATGTACATTGGTGTGTTACTTATTGCTAAACAGTCTTTTAAGTTATACCAATGCCTATGCTCAAAACTTAATTAACATTTTTTTGAAAATAAAGTCATAGTTTGGTTATTTTGAGACTAACATATAGAAAGCACAAGCAATAGCATTTCAACATCTAAGTGTTCTTTACATGCACAACAAAGCTACAGAAGTCAGTTTTTTGCCCCATCCAAAGAATTAGGTAAACACTACTGTAAGTGAGAGCCAGAATAACTATACTAATAATAATAATAATAATACAAACTTACTCTGTAATCCGAGACTAAGTAGTTCACCTAGTGTCATTCTTTTTAACATGTCATTATCTATAGTGAGGGCACCACCAGTCACACGAACTAGTTGTTTCCAATGACGTGTTCTCATTGCTGGATTGCTTAAATCATCTATCAATGGTAGACAACTCTGTGGAATAAAACAATAAAACACCACAATTAGACGCTTTTTATGAAATGAAATGGGGTTTAACGTCCTACTATTCTGCACCAAATGGCATGGGCTAATGAGTGAAATTTTGCCTGGACAGCAGCACTACGGCCTACTCTTATTTCGAATTCCAACTATCAGGGGTTCTTTTATGTGCACACCAATGTGTACACAGGACCTTTATTTTTTTTGTCCCATCTGAATGATTATACATTGTCTCTTGCCAGGCCTTCTGTCCTGCACCACTGAGAAGGGGGAACCATGCCGGAAAATCCCAATGAACTTTCACGACCAACATAGTTTTTTTTAAGAAACAGTAGATGAATAATAGATGCTTTTTTGAAAACGTTATAAACATTATGCCACTCTTCAAATTATACCCCCATCTTCATTAGCCAAGTCGAAGCAGAACAGTAGGACGTTGAACCCCATTTCATTTTATTTTCAAATTATACCTTGAAAGGTCCAAAGAAAGATATCTTGTATATTGTACATTTCTTCTTTACCATGTAAAGTTTGCAAAGTTTGAATCAGTACAAGATGTTATAGGGGTTATGTTAGGACATATTATGTTGTGTAGGACAGAGGCATGGCAAGGATCATCATAAGACGTCTGAATGGGACGAAAAATTGATATGAAATAGTGTAATTGCTGTTGGGTTTCAGATGAAGGAACAAATAGCTATTTACTTATAATTGTTGCATAATATTTAAACAATGCAGACACCATGCCCAGATTGTGAGCCTACGACTTACTTTTATTTTAATTTCTGTCGGGATATCTTTAAAATGCTACCATTATTTTGTACCGTCCGAATGACTAGACATTTCTCCTTGCCAGGCCCCCCTCCTGCACCACTGGGAAACCAGGCTGGAAAATCCCAAGGAACTTTCTCGGTCAACATTGTGATTGAACCAGGGACCTCCTCAATGGAGAGCCAGCACCATTCTCACCAAGCCACTGTAGCTCAACCGGTTCAGAACTGTACAGTGCTGTGGATGCTATGGCCGACCACTAGATCCATTTACTTGATCTGATAGTTGTTGTTTATTTCTTGCAACGTCTATGTACTTGTAGTTTGTCTTGTCAGTTTTCTTTTGTGTGTAGTGCAGTCCTCCTGCACTTACTATAAAATACATACCTGAATAGTTGTAATAGATTCATGTAGACCCATATAAACATCCCACGTAAATACATCTTCCGATAAACCACGAACAATAGCGAGTTGTTTATTTGTCTCGTCACGTAAAAACTTGGTGTTCATCTTCTGCCATCTGTGACGTTTCCACTCTGTCTGCTGTTCTTCAATAACTCGAACTTTCTCCCACAGTTGTTTTAGATTAGTCAACTCAATACGACATCTTTTAAAAAATAAAATTCATTGAATGATAATTCTAATATTGTTTGAGAAAACATGGAGGAAAGAGAACAATGATAAATTTTAAAAGGGTGGATTTTTGTATTTTTATACATGATTATTGAACAATTCAAGGAGCTAGGTCTCCATAATGTGTTGCTTCAAAGGGCATATGGCTATACTCTTTGGAACCTATAAATAGATGAAAATGGGTCTAACAGCATATATTAATGTTATCTGAAAGAATATATTAAGTGATTTATATTCAGTCTTCAAAAAAGATATTGTTATTTCTGATCAAACTGAATGGCAGTCTTTTACGTCTGTTTAGTCTATTCTACATGTTATTTTGTCATTAAGTGAATCAGTCATTACTAATTACTTCCGCATTGTTTTGTAGGATATGTTTTTCTTTTTCATTACAAATCGCATACTAATTTAAAATGTGCATTGTGTCTTAAATATTGGATATTAGGATACCATATTTTCACAAGATAATAACATCAATATTGACTGAAATGACAAAATTTATAATTCTAATTTGTACTTTTAATTTCGAATATTATGGACATTACTGAGTTAGAGGTTTAGCTCCTTTAATTCAAAATTAGATAGATAATGCTTTTCAAATTTTGAGAAAATAATAACATTAGGCTTCTCCAATTAGAACTTTTGTTCTTTGGAAACACTTACTTAAATTTTGCTTATTATTTCTTCCAAAATATGTGTTTGTTCTCGGGTCTCAAGAAGCTATTTATTTATTAATAATTCAAAAGATCTCAAAATTAATATTGATGTAAATAAATTAAAACTTACTGAGGTAGTACAGAGAAATTCACTACAGAACTTTCTAATAATTCCTGTAGTTCTATTAAATCCTGAAACACAGATATTCAATAATAAATAATTATAATATAGGATTATCTATATAGTAATGGGAGAGAATAGAGTAGAACAAGGCTCATCTACACTAGATAGGATATCTATATAGGGATGGGAGAGAATAGAGTAGAACAGGGCTAATCAACATTAGATGGGATATCTCTATAGTAATGGAAAAGACTAGAGTAGAACAGGGCTAATCAACATTAGATATGATATCTATATAGGGATGAGAGAGAAAAGAGTAGAACAGTGCTAATCAACACTAGATAGGATATCTATATAGGGATGAGAGAGAATAGAGTAGAACAGTGCTAATCAACACTAGATAGGATATCTATATAAGGATGGGAGAGAATAGAGTAGAACAGTGCTAATCTACACTAGATAGGATATCTATATAAGGATGGGAGAGAATAGAGTAGAACAGTGCTAATCAACACTAGATAGGATATCTATATAAGGATGGGAGAGAATAGAGTAGAACAGTGCTAATCTACACTAGATAGGATATCTATATAAGGATGGGAGAGAATAGAGTAGAACAGTGCTAATCAACACTAGATAGGATATCTATATAAGGATGGGAGAGAATAGAGTAGAACAGTGCTAATCAACACTAGATAGGATATCTATATAAGGATGGGAGAGAATACAGTAGAAGAGTGCTAAATATCTGATGAACACTCTTAGGCAATTCTGAGACTTTGTGAGTATTAAGAATTGTGTTTCATCCAAATGACCAGGCACACTTTTGGGGTCAGCACGCAGTCATTTCCCCTGGTAATTGGGCATGAAAAAGCCCATAGGACCTTTTAGGTCTGGATATAGCCTAATCTTGTGACTATAGTAGGTACCGTATATACTTCACCTCCTAAATTTAAAAACTGATGAATTTATTACCCCATATCTTGTTTTTACTTCAATTGCAAATCTGAGATTTATTACAGAACAAAGTTATAAAGACTAACGTCTCTATTAATAACTTCTTTAAATATTACCGTACCTGAGCTTCGTTTTCCAATATGTGTAGTTTTTTACTAAAAGTATCGATACTAATCCAGGCATCAGGTATATTACATTCTCTACTGTATACGTCAGAATTCTCCATATCTTTATTAAAATAATACACTCTGTTGGCAAACGCTTCTAGATCCTGAAGATTAATAAAAATAACTCATATTTAGAACATATAAAAAAACCAATATTCTGAGAGCAAAGTTGAAGCAATACATGTCTCCTACCGGTCCCTACAAATTTTACAATGTTAATAATGTGAATACATTTCTATGAATGTCTACTGGTAATCCAAATAGAATGAATAAATTCTGTAAACTGAATTTTCAGTGAACTGGTTTGTAACTCTTCAATTTGTAAAACAGACACTAAATTTCAATCAAATACCTCCAAGTTTAACCTGAAACAATTTGGGAAAACAAAATTTTCATTGATTTTAAGTTAACAAAGGGCCATAATTCAGTTAAGAATTTAAAAGAATCTCATTAAAGGTAAACTTTATCTGTAAATTTGAAAGTAACAAAAATCAAATATTCGACATAATTAATGAATCATCTGTTTGTAGATGTTGACTACTGTTCGAGAACAGTTATCTTTTTTCTAGAGATGGTTCTTTCTTGAAAACTACCTGAAAAACCTTAAACTACTTCTCCCTTAAACCAAATGAATAGTAGTTCCGGGGGTGGGGTTAATATATATTCTTACCTGTGTGATTCTAGCTGATTCTTCTTGTATTCTTGGACCTAATCTTTGTTTTGCTAGAGAAACTTTAGTTTTAAGAGAGTTCCAGCGACCAGGTGCTGCAGTAAATAAGAACTGTGTTTTGTCATTTAATGTTTGGCCGTATTTTTTTAACAAGATCATTGTTCTATGCATTGCTGTAAACTTTCCATCCATTTCATTCTGTTCTGCCGACACCTACAATACAAAACACAAAAAATCAAAAAAACAATGAAATTTATTCTTCAATATATTTATACTTTTCTCAAAAGTATTCTCAGATTTATTCAGACCACTCTATACATTTAGTACACCAGTAAATGACATGCGTATATTTTAATATCAACACTATGTGATACACGCCAACAGTTAGGTTGATGTTCCCCGGCCTTAATCTCAACATAAATAAATGACACTCATTAATTACCTCCACATTTATCTTTTTATAATGTATCAAGCTACCAAATTGCTCATATCTATGCTCATTATCAAACTTAGTCAAGGTATTGATTTAATGAAACAAACAGTTTATCCCTGCTTTGCCTAAAATCATTCACCTAATGAACATCTATTAATTGCAATAGTCCACTGCTTTTTTCTGACAGGTAATTTTGTGAGTATCTGACATTAAAAATAATAATCAACTCTGAACTGCAATTATCATTTTTGTAAATTTTGAAATATGCTATTGTTATAAATAGTTTCATGGTAAAACCCTGTATCTCCTGTTTTGTTCAAAATTAATTGACGCATGTCCAGATGAAGGATATTGGTCTTAGTTTATTACAGCCCCCACATCCCCTCCAAAAACTCTAAAACAAGAACTATACAACTCGATATGACTTACCTCGTTAAAGAGTCTCATCATTTTCATAAAGCTTGCTGTATCTCTCTCGTCACCAGTGATACTTTCAATCTCTGGTTCAATTCTCTTTAAAAATAGATCCAACTTTTCTAACATGTCGCTCACCTAAAAAAGAACATCTTTATTTGAAAAAACAAACCATACAATTTCACAGTAGCATCTAGTGTACCTCTAACCTCAGATGTGTTATGGTTAATAGCCCTTTTAGGAGTTAGAGTGCAAGTAGGGGGTAGAAATATACATAGACAATAGAATTTCACATTCAGGTTTTAAAATTTACATATATATATCTGTTGTAAAGTCTTACTTGATTGGATAAATATTTGGTGAATGTCCACATCCATTTACTGGCGTAGGTTGTTAGAACTTGTTTGATTGGTTGTAAATCAACCCGAATCCAACCTTCATTATGATAATCTTGTAAATCTTGAATCTCATCACGAGCTGTCTGTAAGAATAACAAAACAGAACTTTTATGAAAAAGGTTAAAAAATAGCAAGAATAAGATTTCAGTCAATTTGATTCACTAACATTGGTCTGTGGGCGAGTGTAAGAAGTAGTGATGTTGATTAGAGTAAATATTCAGTAAGGTTGTTAGTGTAAATAGTCAGGAGGGTTGTTAGTGTAAATAGTCAGTTCAGTTGTTAGTGTAAATAGTCAGTACGGTTGTTAGTGCAAATATTCAGTACGGTTGTTAGTGTAAATGTTCAGTATCGTTGTTAGTGTAAATAGTCAGGAGGGTTGTTAGTGTGAGGATTGTTGTCTAATGTTGATTCATTCAACACTATTACTTCATAGGAATATTTGCATTCCTTAATATGTCGACTTTCAGAAATTGTTTTACCGTATATAGTGTTCATGCAAAACATATCACCATAAGGAAATGTAGACAGACAATACTATTCCATAAGAGATTTAATTACCTGCTGTAGTAGGAAAATATAAAAGATCTAGTCCAGTGTAATAACATTTTACATGTTTACCTTGTAAATATCAATTTCAGCATCAAATTCATCTAATGATGGTATATGTTCATTTTCACCATCTTGGACACCTTTAGGAGTTAGAAAACTTCTTTCAGCTGTTCCCATTAAACCAGCTGATCCAATTGAATTCTGTGAAGAGGCCCTGATAAGAAATGAAGAAGATGGAATATATTTAACAGATATTACAACCAATATACAGAGAAATAGCAAGTGCTTTACTGTCAGTCCACAATGTTCTGAATAGAGTGAGATGAAATTGAGTCCTGTCACAGTTCAGCCAGTCCTGAAAACGGGTAGTGTGAACAGAATTGTGACGTTATCAAACATTTCAGCTGTAGTGATTGATCAATTGACACCTTTGGAGGATTTGATAGAATCAGATTCCAGAATGTTCAATCAAATATCCCCTTAGTTTACTTGATTTCTCTATTTAAGTAAATAAATTCTATTGTATCAATCAGATGTGACCTGTACACAATGGAGAGAGAGAGAGAAATGGGGTTTAACGTCCACTCGACACAAACTAGGTCATTTCGGGACTAACATATGGTTTAATTTTATTTCAATAATTCGCTTGCGCGTAGGGGTCTTTAGCAGTGGGAGGAAACCGGAGGACCCGGAGAAAACCCACGAGGTTCGACAGGCGACCCTACTCCTTGTCACGTGTACACAATGGATGAATGAGATAAAACTGAGTAAATATAAAGTGAACCCTTCAAATTGAATGGAATTGAGTTTAATTAACATCTTGTCAACACAATACATCAGTCATATTGAGACTAACACATGGTTATTTTCATGTCTATGGTCACACATGCAATACTTGGAAGGAGACTTTTGCCTGAACAGAGCCGTTTCCGATTGCTCTTTATTGGATTATAACTGTCAAGGTTTAATTTATGTACAAGTATTTATAAAAATTCCTTCTTACTACCACATATTAAATGTTAAAATGTGTTACAATGTTTTAGACAGACTCTGTCTCTAACCACTAATATATATATATATTATTTTAAAAAATATTTATGAAACTATTTTCAAACCTTGATATAGTAGATTTTTCAGCAGCGTAATTTCTCATCTCAGCAGCGACACTTCTATTGGGTGTTCGTAGTGGGTTGGGGGATATAATACCTTGTAAAAACTCTTCAAATGTTTCATTGACATCTCGTAACCATAGGAACGAGTAATCTTTAAATACCTCTAATAATTTCTGTAACAAACAAATAATTATGTATTGGAGGTTGGTCAACTCAATTGTTATCTTTCTTTATTCACAGCATTAAATTATAATATTTTGGTGTACCACATGAGAAATGTCTTCTTTAGCCCAGTTGGTGCAGAAAAGTAGGACGTTAAACCAAATTTCATTTCATTTTGTTTCATGTGCCACATGTTATAATAATTCATCTTTCCTTATTCACACTAAAGAATTATAATATTTGGGTGTGCTATATTCATCTTTCCTTATTCACACTGAAGAATTAGAATATTTGGGTGTGCTGCATTTCCTTATTCACAGTATAGAGTACCTAGAGAAACCCACAATGTTAGACAGACATTAACCCTTCTCCTTGTCACATTATGGGATCAATCACATGACTGCAAATAGGTAACAGACATTAAGTTATATCCACAACCTCTGTTAGACTTCTCAGCACCCACTCTTCCCCCTACACTATATGGAAGATAGGTGGGAGCATTTTGTCACTCCTCTAGGTAGACATACCTTACATTCCAGGCTATTATCATCTACAACCTGGTGTATATTAGACAGTAACTGTCGAACTTCATCATCAGCTTCAATATAATCCTGATATGTTCCCTGAAAATACAAGTCATCATTAATTTAAAATAAATTCATCTTGAGATGATAAGGATGATTGATTGTTTATTCAACATGGCGGTACCTATTGTCAGTACTACGTCTGTTATATAGCTTACTAATTTGTGCAATGGGGGGCTTGGCTGGTTAGCATGTGCGCGCTGTATCATAAGGTCTGTCATTGAGTCAACTGCCGTGGTTTCAATTCACCGGTTGAACGTGACAAGGAGCAGAGTCGCCTGTCCAGCAAACGAATTACTGAATTAAAATTGAACCATGTTAGTCCCGAAATGACCTAGTTTGTGTTGAGTGGATGTTAAACACTCTCTCTCTCATCTTCTCCAGTTCAGCTTGTACAGTTCAGCTTGTACAGTTCAACTTGTACAGTTCAGCTTGTCCAAACTAAAAACCATACAGATGTGAGCAGTTCGACCACAGTATGAAAATCAGTGCAACCGAATATCCACCAAGCTTTTACTTAGCACACAATCATCAAGTATTAATGGGAGACAACTTGTACTATAGTTATAAAAGTTTCTTGTCCGTCTGTCCACAACAAGCAATAATTATAAATATAAAAGTATATCACCTTATTGCCCAGCATTTTAACAAGTACACCACGAGCCAGGTAACTGTCCAACCATTTGTGTACAAGTTCCTGTACACTAACAACTGATGTATTTTGATCTAATGGTGGACAGAATGATACGTTGTTATCTATCAATTCTAGTCGGATTGTTAGGATAGGTATAACAGTCTCAGGTATCTGTAAAATAAATAAAAACAAATCATTGACAGTAAACAGAAAACACAGAGTGAGTATAAGCAACAAGTGATATAAACTCTCAAAAATATCCATGAATCGGTCCATAAAACATAAGCGGGGGCTTATTATCAGATTCTGAATGTTAAAATTCAATAATTCGTTGGCATGTAATCCACATGTAGCCTAATTGATGAAATGATATCTTTATAATCTGTATATTTGATTATTCAAAAACTGCACCTTTAAAAGCAGAAATCCTTGCATATTCAGGTGATTTAAATTTAAAGGGTTATTATGAAAGATTTAGATAAAGAGCTTGCTGTTAATATTTCAAAAATAGATAAAGAAAAATAAATATATTGAAAATTTCATTAAAATTACATTATTTTGAGCGAAGTTATCAATGGTTGTAGTTGTGACAAGATGTGTGCATTGATTGTATAACCACCGTACTAGTTATTCAAGTCTTAGCCTTTAAATCATTAAATGACCGAACTGTTCTAATCTACTTAAAATCCGAGTCAACCGATGGCATCAAGAGTTGATGTCTTGTCAAGTTAATAAATGTCTAATTAATAATTTATATAACATTTAAGGCCCATAAGAAGACCTGCAATAGACAGATTTAGCTCTTACATAATACCTGTTTAATTCAAGATAAAAATAAACTAAATGATACTTACTTCCGTTTCTGCCATGTTAGCTTGAACCAGTGTATTCAACATAGACATAAGACTGGTTAATGTGGCTTGTTTTAGACCATCCAGTACAATAGCATCTATATAATCTATGTAGTCCTGCCAGGCAGGGGATGCTTCACTAATCTGAACAGCCTGCAAGAGCAAAAAGAAATATATTATCTAAAACTCCAGATAATATAAGTGGTCACATTGAATACTCATTTCGATTCAGGGGCCACATGAGATAAAAATTGACATCAAGTGGGCCGGAGATACAAAAATTCTAAAAACAAAGCCAAACATCCTTGAAATTTACTGAATTCAGAAAAGATAGTCAAACGTCCTTGAGATAGGGAATTTTCTAGATTGGTTTCCAAATTGCCAAGATATAATATTGAACACAACCTTCTCTTGTATCAGATACAACTTAGATATCTGTGTCATACAGTACTGACATTAGATAACAATAATAAATGATTTCCATGGCTAGCTTCTAAGAATAATCGACACATCAGTTTAGTAAAATTTGTTTCACGGGCCACATTTAAACCCTTGGCCAGCCAGATCTGGCCCACAAGCCACATGTTTGACACCCCGGTTCTAAGTCATTATTCAAATGCTATTTGAATATTCAATTTAAATGATCCAGGTTTTCATTGTTTTCGGTGCTTTTTCAGATCTTTAGAAATTAAAATTGTGACAGCTAACTAAACAAATGAGAACCAGGCTGATAAATAACAATATTCTATGTAATAAAAAATATACAGCAACATGCACACAACTAACAAAATTTAGTTGATGCATTGTATCATTTGATTTATTACATTTGGCACTGTTTAGAAATGTATTTCTAAATATTAAATGATAATATATAAAAGTGTATTTATACTAAATGTTAATAAATACCTCAAATGATTTACTGACTAATTGATGTATTCTATTACCAGATGGTAAAACAACATTCTCTAATTCATCGGCTAATTGACTAAAAATATAAAACTCAGTTTAATTATATCATCAGAGTTACTTCCCATACATCAGTGTGCATGCATGCCTTAAATATAAATAATATTAGAATAGTATATGGATACAATTATTATGTTTATTACACCACAACATTTCAAAAAGATTTAAAAAGTTGCTCTCAAGCTAAAAACCAATTTACAAATGATAAAAAATCCTGGGCAAAATTCTAATGTGGGCTTAAAGTCTTAACCAGTTACAGAATCACCTTCTTCAGGCACAATTCCCCATCCCACCTTTACAATCATTTTCACATTGAAAATCAATGATGTATAAACACACACTAAAAATGGCACAGGTGGGAAAATTAATTTATTAAAACTACACAATAAATGAAAACAGACATAATAAAATCAAAAATATACCATTCATAACAAATAGAAGAACCATATGAAATGATAATTACTACTTACCTCTGCATCTCTAACAACTCTTCCATAGGATATGACATCTGTGGATCTCGAGCACGGAAAACATCCAGTGTATTTTTAGCCCAGGATATTGTAATTTCTACGATGTCATGACAGTTAGTTTGTACAATATCGAGGTTTTGATGGACATCCAAACAAACTAACGACATGGCTGTTTCTATAAAATCAGTCGATTCTTTCATCTTCCATGTATAATCTTGTAAACCTTGTTCAAATAACTACAATATATAACATAAAAACAGTTATAGATTTAATAATGTCAACACAAGACAATCTGGAGTATATAAAACATGATCAGGTGAGAGTATTACATTTAATAATGTTAATACAATTAGGACATTATCTATTTAATGAGGGGCTTAATTACTAGTAGTCAGATACCGGGGAGATTTGACCATTCAGTAACCAGCTATACCCCAATTTTAGCAATAGTCTGCACATTTTCAAGAACAAAACATGCGGACTCAGCCTTCAACATCCTGTGACCTTGTAAACCCAAAACTAAGTCAAATCTTCATAGAAAAACAAAAATGATTAAATCCACGAAATTTCTAATGAGCAAAAGGCACAATTACTATAATACTCAGATTGTTGTGTGTACAATTAATTCATAAAGATATCTTAAGATATGTTGTGGAAACAAAACCAAAACAGAAAGACGAGCCTATTTCAATATGCCTTGATTTCTTTCGGCATGGGATAAAGTATATCTCCACTTATGTCTGGAGTCAGAAGGATGTTAAATTTTGGCAATGTTATGTCAGAACTGTTCTATTCTGTCAATTATAAAGTGAATATATTACAGGCTGGCATAAAAGACATTTTCTGAACTCACATGATCTATTTTGGCCAACTTGCGTTCAAACATTGGTCTTTCAAACGAGGTTATAGTCTTCATGATAGTATTATATTTAGATACGATTGTCTCTAATCGTGTCGCTGTCACCGATAGTTCAAATGAGTCTGTATTTCGTATCAATTCTTTGGCCCCTTCTGGTAGTTTGATATTAAAGGGTTTACGACCAAGGTAGCGTATCTCTCTCAGCAACAGCAACAACTGAGGGTCAAGGTTGACATGGACAACTTGAGGTCGAAGGTCAATATCTTCATCATAATCTTCAGCTGTCTGTAATAAAGATATTGATAGGTATAATCACAGATAATACTTCTAGATGATTCAACAAGTCATCAAATTAAATCAGCCAATAAATAATCAGTTTATTCATTTATAAAATAGATTTCCATATGGTGGCAATATAACAATGTCTTATTATAGTGCTAAAAAGTGCAAATTACCATGTCGCAGAAAAGTCATTCACAAAATTCTATTTAAAGGCCAGAATATTTACTGGTTTTACATTTTGTGGTAAAGAAATGAAATGGTGTTTAACGTCCTAGTGTTCTGCTCCGAACTAGGCTAATGAAGACCAGTATACATCGTACAGCGTGCTATGAGGGAAATTTTGCCCAAACAGCGGCCCTACAGCTTACTCTTACATCGAATTCCAACTGTCAAGGGATCTTTTAAGTGCACACCAAAGTGTACACAGGACCTCAGTTTTTCATCCCATCCGAACGACTAGACAGCTGTCCTTGTCAGACTCTCCGTCTTGCATCACTGACAAGGGGGAACTACGCCGGAAAATCTGGATGAACTTTCTCAGCCAATGCAGGGATCAAACACCCGACCTCCAGGCTAGCAAGCCAGCATCTTACCCACTTAGCCACAGTGACCCCTTGTGGTAAAGAGTTCCATATGATGGGAGCAGCGGATAAAAAATGCAAGTTGACCACAATTAGAGATTGTTGAGGGTATTGTATGAAGGCTTTTATCAGATCTATAAACAGAATCAAATTTTACCAGTAGCGGTTGTTTCAGACGTAACGTTAATTCTGCAGTTATATTATTCTGCCAGTCACTGATCAATTTATTCTCGTATCTAAAAATAATAAAAAACATAAATAAAAAAACTAAGGTTGATAAAAATACTTTTTATTTTACTATCACCTCAGCAATTCATAGTCATTCTAGGTTGAGCTGGTATTACTGGTAACTGTTTCCTGACAAAAAACCTGCTCTACCAAATATTAACTATAAAGTGGTCAATCCACTAATAACTTCTATTGATACAATTAATCATATGGAAATTTTCTTCTATGTGTGTAATACAAGTGAGAATTATTCCAATTGAATTCCAATTACCAATTGATTCACAGTTTTTGTGTCATCCAACCAACTAAACATGATTTATTTGTCAGTTGTACAGGTCTTTGGTTATTTTTTCTTCGGTCACAAGGGAGGTGAATTTTGCCCGGGCAGTGCTGTTTCCACTTACGGTTCTTCTTGGCCCAATCCAAGATTTAAGCCTGGGACGTCCTAGTTCAGGGAGAGAGAGAGAGAGAGAGAGAGAGAGAGAGGGAGAGAGAGAGAGAGAGAGTTTTGGGACTAACCTTTGGTTCAATTTTATAACAATAATTCGTGAAGGGGTCTTTAGCAGTGGGAGGAAACTGGAGGATCCAGAGAAAACCTTGTCATATACAAGCAAGGAATCAAAACAACACCGCTTGACTCAAAGACGGACCTTATGATGCAATGCGCACGTTTTAACCATTCGGTAACCCAACCCCCATCCAGTTTAGGGGCCAGTGTCCTTAGAAAAATCAGGACAAGAATAGTAATACTATATCATTCTATACCTCTCTAATTCTGATTGACAACCATTATATGTATCCCTCATCTGCCAGCCTGTATCACCATCTAGTGAGTGTGGACTCACCTGTCGTAGTTTCTCCATCGGAATCTGTAAACAATATAAATATAAACATTGTGTTTATTAACAAGGTTTTTAATCAAAACTTTGAAATGTATTTCTCAAATTTGGATTTCAAATTTGGAAGAATTATAAAGACAGAGAAATGGTGTTTAACTTCCACTCGACACAAACCAGGTAATTTTGACCCCCAAAAAATGCCACTAATTGGGAGGAAACTGGAGGACTCAGAGAAAACCTACGAGGTTAGGCAGGCGTCCCTAATCCTTCTCATGTACAAGCTGGGAAGAATTTCAAAATAAAATAAAATAAAATAAAATAAAATAAAATAAAATAAAATAATAAAATAAAATAAAATAAAATAAAATAAAATAAAATAAAATAAAATAAAATAAAATAAAATAAAATAAAATAAAATTCAACTCACCCTAATGCGTTCTCTAAGAGCATGTACCCACATCAATCTACTAACTATAGGTGGCATATTATAATGTAATGGTGGATTAAGAGAATTATCTGCAAACATATCTTTAACCTGTATTAATTCAGCTGTAAAAGCCTCAACTAATTTAGCATCTTTATCCTTTAGATGAGCCTGAAAGTATCAAAACAATAATAAAGATCGTTGCATCAAAACAATAATAAAGATTGTTGCATCAAAACAATAATAAAGATCATTGCGTCAAAACTATAGTAAAGATCATTGCATCAAAACTATAGTAAAGATCATTGCATCAAAACTATAATAAAGATCAATGCGTCATAACTATAATAACGAGCATTGTTTCAAAACAATAATAAAGACCATGAGTCAAAACAAAAATAAGAAACACTTGTCAAAATTATTGAATATATTATATCTATATTCATTCTAATAATTAGAATTTATGTAATTAAAAGATGGGGAGAGGTTACTTAATTACCTGAACTAATTCTCTACTACTGACACCTTCAAATACTTCTAGCAGACGTAACTGTGCTTCTACAGTAGGACATTGACTAAACGCTTGTCGTAATATTCCTGCTAGTCGCTTCTCTAATCCCTGGAATAAAATAACACAATCGAATATTGAGACTGTTTTACATCCCAACCAAAGGAAACACAAATAAACAACTAACAGAATGATTTGCACTAAAATACAAATTATTTACCTTGACAACTGTTCGAAATTTGAAGAAACATCGTTCGAAAGATTGGGATCCATCAATACTGAGAACATTATCTACTACAGAGAAGAATTCGTTCATTGCTAGTGTATATTTCTGATGTATTTCTTTTACCATGGCATCCAGACTCATACTACCAGCACCACCTACTTCTGCTGCATCTGCTAGCAGACGGAAATGACGTGTTGTTTCTACCAATTCTAATACATCATTACATCTATAAAACGGAGAAAAAAAAATCCATTAAAAAACAAACAAGTGGTTGCCATGCAAGATACGCCCACATTTTGCAAGATGTGGACAGAGAACAAGCTAAAAAAGCATGTACAATAAGGGGCCATAAACCACAATGTTACGTTCTGACATACATCAATATCAAAAGGAACTGAAATCTTTGGGATATAACCTTACGTTTTTTAAGTTTCATCAAAATCGAATAAAAATTGTGACTTCAAAATTGAGAGTCCACAAGCTAATGACACAATTTTTTCGTACCATCAGGAGCCATAATCCATGAAGTTGCGGTCTGAACAAGCCAATATCGAAAGGAATCGAGATCTTTGGGATATAAACCTATATTTCAAGTTTCGTTAAAATTGGATAAATATTGTAAACTGTTAAATGTGCAGGTTCTACGACAATATACGTCCAAATGAAAATGTGGGCGTATAATAAAAAAACATGGTGTGTCAAGAAATTTTGCGTACTGTAGATGCTGTGTTCATGGGTGTCCTGCACTGCTGAAAATGGGAACCAAAACAACTTTCAGGGGCAATACCATGATCAAACCCAGTCCCTTCTATATATACTATTCAAAAAAAGTAGAGGATATTTGATTTTGGGGGCATAATACTAAAATATGCAAATGACTACGAAAAAAGTCACTATAGAACCTAACAGAAGAAACATTTCCAGTTACATGTGACGCCCAAACGCACCAATAGCTACCGCATGGAATGCAGGTGATGCTTGGGATCATCATGGGGGTCCAACCCAAGATTTGCACGACTCTGACTTTGAATGTTACAGTCATTGTGGCATTGAATTCCAGGGTGGAAACATCAGCTTAATTGTTTTAGTGACCAGAAAACAAATTTTGATATGCATCGGCTTACCCAAAATGAAAGGTTACGTGCCCTTGGCATGCTACAGATCGGCACAACACAGGCGGTTGTGGCGCGGACGATGAATGTTTCTCAGTCTGTCATAAGCAGGCTATGGTCCAGATACCGTGATACACAATCTGTACAGGACAGACCACGCTCAGGTCGACCAAGGGCGACAACTCAAGCCCAGGATCGATTTATCCGTACCTTGGCCTTGAGAAATCGTGTCATCACAGCAAATCAGATCAGCGCTCGTCTTCAAACAGACACTGGTGTGAGAGTGAGTGGCCAGACGATTCGGAATCGACTGCATAGGGGTCACCTTCGCGCCCGACGTCCTCGCGTGATCCCTTGTTTGAGAGATCATCACATTCAGGCAAGACGTCGTTGGTGTAAGGATCGTCAACACTGGGATAATCGACGCTGGAGCAATGTGATGTTTTCAGATGAGTCCAGGTTCACTGTTGATTTTTTGGACAGACGTAGGAGGGTGTGGCGTCGTCGAAACGAGCGCTTCCAAGACGTTAACGTCATCAGACATGATCGATTTGGGGGTGGTTCTGTTATGGTATGGGGAGGCATCACTGTTGCTGGAAGAACGCCTTTACATGTTGTTGCAGGGCGTGTTACAGGCCAGTACTACCGGGACAACATCTTGGCAGTCCATGTTGTGCCGTTCGCACGACGTCATGGCCGCCGTTTCATCTTCCAGGATGACAACGCAAGACGTCACAGGGCCAGGATCGTTACAGGTTACCTCCAACAACAGAACATCACCACATTACCTTGGCCAGCACTGAGTCCCGACCTCTCCCCCATCGAGCATGTCTGGGACATGCTTGGACAGAGGTTACGTCAACGTCAAAAACGTCCTGCCATTGTCCAAGAACTTGCTGCTGCGTTGCAACAGGAATGGGACAATCTGGACCAAAATGACCTTAGACGTCTCATTAGGAGTATGCCACGTCGGATCAATGCTTGTTTGGCAAACAGAGGAGGATTTACCCGTTACTGACTTGGTTGTGATGCTGTGGTAACTTTGCTGTTTGACCCCGGGTATCATTTTACCCTTATAATGGTCAGTCTGTGCCTTACTTAGTCTAACGATCATTTGGAATAAATCGATGAATGTGAACTTCATTTCATTTTGTCATTTGTTTCTTCGTCAGTTTCATTAGGTGACTTTAATAACACTTAAAAATCAAATATCCCCTACTTTTTTTGAATAGTATAGTTAGTGAGTCAGCACCTTACTCACACAGTCACCATGGTTACGAATTAAAACAGAAAGAGTAAAATATGGTTCCTGAAAAAAGTTTTAATAAAGAAAGTGCACAAAAAGATACCTTTCCATAAAGCTGTTTAGCAGATCAAAACTAGGTGCATTTCGTGGAGGCCATGGACTATCAGTCCACAGTTCATCTTCTTCCAATGTTTGACTAGACGAATCACCATCCGATTTCCTTATACCATAACGGGGTGTGTAGGCATGAGGTCCATACATTTTAGTCATAAATAAACTACCTTGAGGCCGTGCAGCACTGAAAAATTAAAAGCAAATATATTGATCCAGGAGCATAGCCATGTTTTCAAAAGTTAGAGGGAGCAAGCATATATGTATACATTTCTTTTTGTTTTAAAAAAAGGAGGTTGGTCGGAGAAAGTGACGATTCCAGAAAATACCTTCAAGGCCACTGATATGTTTTATACCAAATGTTAAAAAAATCTTTTTAATATATCTATTTAGCCATAAAGTGCATTTATTTGATACTGCAAATATTTAGTGGGTGAGCAGTTAAGTATTTGAATTCTAATTCATCCAATTAACTTACAGTCTCTCAGCATTTTCCGCAATATTTTGAGCATTTTGATCATCTGCCTTATCTTTAAAATCTAAATATGTTCCACGGAAAGCTGCACAAACTTTTAAAGCATCCTTTAATTTGGTATAAGACTGAAATAAAAAGAAGGAAACAGATTTCTTGAAGGCAGGGCCTGCGCTTAGGTGACAAAAAATGTGATGCTGTCCACGTATGTCCCCCAAAATAACATTCATACATAAATATTTATCAAAATATATTTCTTCTATTCTTCCAAATCCAATATATGGAAGAGCTGTTAAAATTAAATTATGGGCAAAAAAATAGGGGTTCTCAAACAATCTAATGCAGGAGGGAAGTATGTGTCTGTCTTTATAATTTTGTCAAAAGGATCACTGTGCTAAATGACTTCTCACAAACATCACATATGTAAATCATGGCTATGTAACTCACAAATTGGTAATTGTGTAAGTGAATTCCTAAAGTACAAATTCTGATGATGAAACAAATGTAGGAACTTGAAATGTGATGTTTGTAATAAATCACTTAGAGCCACATAATCCTTTAACAAATCAAAACAACCGATCCCTCTGGCATTAGATTTTTTAAAGAATTGCCTGAGAATTAGATAAAAGCACATTAATTTAGGAGCTTACCTCTAATGGTTCTCGTAATATATCAGCACCAACCATAGCAATAGCTCTATGTACAACTTCATTAGATAACAAGCGTAATAAATTATGAAATTTGTCAATTTGATGATAATATCTGAAAATATATATCACATAAGGTATAGTTGTAAAATAAAAGATAAGCTGTCAGACAAAGAAATATACACCCACAGCACTAACATTAGCCTTAAGAGTGTTCACAAGCAACTTTGGACTATATATTATAGAATGTTATTTCAAACAAGGAATAGTTGCATACATTTGGTAGTCTTCTTCTTTTTGGGGTACAACTCTTCAAAAAGAGGCCAAGACTCGGCTAATTCCAGTACGATCAACATGAAACTTGGCATGCTTGTTCTTTGGACAATTGAATAAGGAATAACAGACTGATTTTTGCGATGACATTACTGATTCATATAGTGCTCTCATACTTGTTTAAAATGGAATTTGTAAAACTTACGTGGAATGTGTCCAGACTAACAGTAAAGATGTCATCAGAGGTTTAAATAATATCAACATATCTGCTGGTTGTGTTGACTCATGTAATCTATCAAACCATTGTCTCATTGTACTAAGGAAATTCAGTATTTTATTGGTATCAATAACTGCCTGGAAAAATATCAATATTTATCTAGTTATTAAAGTAGCTAAGTCTCTAACTCAATATCATCAAAAATCTTAGACATTGAAAACACGAATTATTTGTCAATTCAAATCAACATTGGTCTTAATATATGATCTTACAGGGAAAAGATGGGTTTCTGATATCCAATATTCAAGACAAAATAAACATTTAACCATTGGTACACAACTAGTGTACCATAATGCGTTTCAGCGCCATTTGGAACAAGGGAATCAAAAAACGCAGCTAGACATATTCCACAAGTCATGTCAAATGGTGACGCTATATTCTTATCTGGAGAGCATGTGCAATAAATATCACTGGTGTAGACTGGAATAACCAGACGCTAAAGATTGCCATTCAATTGAGACTTCTGGCGCATTTCGCCGAACATAACTGATTAGAAATTACAGTAAAAACAGAAACGGTTGAATGTAAATCAGTTTATATACATTCACATTACATTATTATATGCGTTGCGACCCATTTGTGTCAATTTCTAGGTCCCAAATATTAGTGATTTAGCTCCTTTAGAGTCGCTGATTAACATTTGAGGGATTTTGAATCCCCTTGCATACTACAATTGTAAAGATAAATCTCTAACAAGAATATCAGTTCAAACAGATTCAATTTTGTTCTTTATTACAAAGATACGATAAACTGAACTAAACAAGCCAGTACAATCTATAAGTGTTGAGTAAACTCTTTTGATTGGCTGGGCTTCTTAATCCAGCTGACTCTATGTCAGGAGATCATCTACCATTGATATATTGGGCTATTAATAGTTCAAGTTTACCAATTTAGTGTAATTTTTCTTGAGAAGACAAAATATTTTGTCATCTATTCTTCAAATATAAACTGTTAAAAGAAATGAAATGAAGTTTAACGTCCTACTGTTCTGCTCCGAACTGGGCTAATGAAGACGGGCATACGCCATACTGTGTGCTATGAGGGAAATTTTGCCCGGACAGCAGCACTACGGCATACTCTTATACCGAATTCCAACTGTCAAGGGATCTTTTACGTGCACGCCAATGTATACACGGGAACTTGGTTTTTCGTCCCATCCTAACTGTTAAAAAAGGGAAGGATATTTCATGTCATTTCTAATCAATTAAACCACTCTGCATGAATGTTTTGATCAAAATGACACACTACCATGTAAGGTTCATAGTTTCTACCAGTAACTAGAATAACAACCTGTTTACATGTTAATGAAAATTGGGGCCATTTGAGATTTTTATAAATGAAAGACATAATTTAGACTTCAAATCAATGACAGTAGTAATATTTATATTTAATACCTTATCAATGTCTTTTCTAACAGTATTAAAGGAATGTGCATATTGACTGTTGGCTTGTTCTAGATTGTGTAAAATATCTCGAGCAACATCAGAATCTAGTTGTGAATTGACAGACTGCAGTCGTTCTAATTGTTTTTCCCACATTTTGATTTCCTCTAAAGGACCGGGTTCTGCTCCAAACTGTGATAATAGATCAGATTGGGGATCGTGACGTAAAACAGTCTGAAAAACAAAACATGACAATCTTTATTTAACTAGAGTCCACATTGAAATAATGCAAAATAATCAAAAACAACTGACATTCATTGAAACTTCTGATTATTCAATAAAATATTAAAACATCATACATTATATTAATTTTATTTAAAAATTGAGGTGAAACCCCTGTCAACTGTTCTGGCAACTGATACACAAATTTTACTCCCCAAAAAATATAAAGAAATAACAAATTAAAAATAAGTAAAATAAAACATTCTCAATAAATGTTTGTTCCATTACAACTGGTTATCAAGAGGTTAAAGTTAAAGCCGAGAGGGTTATTTGAAACATGTCAACTTGGATCTCATCAGGGCTATGGTGAAGTCACTACTGTGTCTAATATCTTATGTTTTTTTTTCTTTGGAGTCCAACAGAAGCATCATATGAACACATGGCTTTTAGTAATAGTCATTATTCTATATGCGTAATGTTTGATAATCAGTTTAAATGGTTAGTAATCAGATGGTAGTCATTAAGTAGGTGTTAAACCATGACTAAAAAGTGATATACACCACTGTTGTTTGGGTTTGTGTATTCAGTAGTGTTGGATATTAGAAATAGTCTTCTTTTCACACCAGAAGTGGCATGGTTTACAGCTAGTTATAACACCCCTGATAATTAATGACTACTGTATAATTTGAAACCACTTTCTATACATACTAAACATTACTTTTAGGGTTGTGATAACTTCTATGATTTAATGGCAAAAATGTTCATTAGTAAAAGTTCTTGGTGCATAAATTAATTGTATCTGTTTCACAGTGATAAGAATTTTTCACCATATAATACAGTTATTTAGAGTTTGAATTAAACTGATGAATGTGCATTATCAATGTTACATCAATTTCTAAATATTAAAAAACAGTAAGTAGAAACTTGCCCTTATTTGCTTTATCCAGCCAATGACTGTGGTTTCTAAAACATGTAGTACAGCTGATCGTCTGTTCACTGCTGATGCTGCCTCGGCTAATACCTCTATTGATGGCAAGTTTAAAATAATACGGCCCTCAACATGACCCTGTGTAATCTCCACCGCAGCCATTAACCTATGTAAAATGTCCATTAATTTATCACCATTAATACCAGCCCCTGTGACACTGGGCTGATTAATACCCAATAATGGTAAAAATACTTCTCTTATAGTTAATTCTAAATGTTCTAATGGCAAAGATGTACAATCCATATAAAATACCTCTTGATCTGAAATGTAATGTTAAAGAAATTACAAAAACTCACAGATGATGCAGTCTAAAGGGTTAATATTTTTAAATGAATTCTTAGAAATAGTTTTCAAAATTATGTGGTAATTATTCCAAAGGGTCTGTTTTTGTGTGTAGTCTGCGGTTAGTTTCTGAAATGAAATGGGGTTTAACGTCCTATTGTTCTGCTCCTAACCTTGGCTAATGAAGACGTGCATATGCCATACAGTGTGCTATGAGGGAAAATTTGCCCGGGCAGCGGCACTATGGCCTACTCTTATATCGAATTCCAACTGCCAAGGGATCTTTTACATCACGCCAATGTGTACACGGGACCTCGGTTTTTCATCCCATCTGAACGACTAGACAGCTGTCATTGTCAGGCCCTCCATCCTGCGTCACTGACAAGGGTAAACCACTCCGGAAAATCTGAATGACTTTCTCGGCCAATGCAGGGATCGAACACCCGACCTCCAAGCTAGCGAGCCAGCGTCTAGCCCACTTAGCCACGTAATCCCCGCGGTTAGTTTCTAATTAAACTTTGACAGCTGTAATATAGTGCCTGAATAACCATGTTTATAAGCAACCTTAGGTCACTCATTATGGCAATTTTGTTGAATACTTTCAAATGGCTCAGTGTTTTGAACTGAAACTTTCCAACGAAGTAAATAGGGTATTTGGGTGTTGATTTGTGTACTTCAACACATTTGAATAAATTTTAATTCTAACAATGGGCATTTTTCTGAAGTTAATCAAACAAGCAATATATGGCACTGGTGTAATAACCTAGAGTTCCTTGGTTCGACCCTCTTATTGTCCGAGAAAGTTTTTCAAGCTTTTCCAGTTGGACAATGTGTAATCTCATCCTCATCAGCATGGCTATGACCCATTTTATATATTTTGGAAACAAAACAACTAATCATTAATCACTTACCCATATTATCCTTAGCTAACTTGGTACCTGAGTTACATTTTAAGAAGAATATACATTTAGACTGTAAATCATATGGTGGTAATTGTGATGCTGTGATATTTCTGGGTGGACGTTTATAAACATACAATCTCTTTACATCTTCATTATTTATAAACTCATAAAAAGCCAATCTGAAATCATACAAAGACAAAAGTTAAGCTCAGAACTCTCAATACATTTAAGTTGTTTATATGATACTACTGGCCTAATTTGTTCCAGTTGCACTATTGAAAATATCTTGTAAACGGCTAAACAAATGGAAGACAAACAACAAAAAAGAAACAGTACTTTTATAAATGTCTAAATAATAGTCATATTGACAAGATGAAAAAGTTTAGTCTCAGAAAATCTCTACTGCTGCCATTTGCAATCTAGTGAGAATGTTGTCAACACACACTTGTTACTGTAGCCATTATTAAATGAAACATGGTCAAAGGCCTTTATCAAAATCAGACTTTGATAAGATCAAAATGCGAAAAAAAGAAATACTTGTAACAAACGTGGGGAAAATGGTATCAAATATTTAAGTTAAATGAATGTTTCCAGTAATTATTAATGACTGTTGGTGATACTTAACAACAAAGCCTGGACATAAGGCACTTGTCACAGATTTTGTCCAGTACAAATTATAACACAACTTATATATAACAAGCCTGGACATAATGCGCCTATCACAGACTTTGTCCAGTACAAAATATCACACAACGTATATATCTTAAACTATGTGTTGTGTAATAATTTGTACCTGACAATATCTGTGACATGTGCCTTATGTCTAGGCTTGTTAACAACTAACACTAGATAGTCCTTATATAGCTGGATTTTGTCAAAACCTGAGTTGTGCATAGAGTTAAATACAAAAACAACCCTTTCTACATATTTGTTTCAAACATCAACCAATCCAATCCACATCAACAAAGAGAAGTTATCTTAAATATGTGCGTTTATTTCTGACTTTTTTCTTTCTACCTTTCAATTTAAGTTACCTCAATCTTCTCTCAAAATCTGATTTGATATGTCAATTTAATCAAATAGTCCGAGGGTTCCATTTCTTAATATAAGCAAGTCTGGAATTAATGATTTCAATTGTACCCGATAAAATGACAGACAATAATGAACTATATTAGGCGTTTTTATCGACCACTGATTAGCCAAAGTGATATGCATTCAATCAAATTTTCATCTTTAACGTCCATCTAATTCAAATTGGTTACCCTAATCAACGAATTTATCGACCCTGATTTCCGAACCGATTACATCAAATTGCAAAATCACATCAGGGTGCGATTTGACGATTTAATCGGGTGATCACATGTTTTTTTTCAACTGTGTCCAGCCACAACAATTGTTTACAGCTAATCGGAGCATTTAACAAACTCGCCAAAGTACTTTGAAATCGACTATACTGTCACATGACATCTCCACTAAATTCAAATCGATTTGGCAAGTCGATAAAAAAGCCTATATTGGGCTACCTGCTTGATATTATGAACTTGGTGTCGGGAAGGCTACATATTTTTACATGTACCAATAAAAACACTGAAAAAAACAAACCCGGTTCAGACAAACATGATAGGCACTTGCAATCATGCCTTGACATTGTCTGTGACAGATGCCTTATTTACTGGTTTGAAAACACCAAATTAAATAAGCTCTTTCAAACAATTTCCTATATTATGGTAAAGTCTCCCCTGAACAATACAAGTCTGTACCTGTTTTCATCATTTAGGAACATATTCTTCAAGTCTTCATTTCTTGGTCTTAAAGAAGACGTTATTCTTGTTTCTAGCCACTTTAATCTGTCATCCATTTTGATGTTTATTTATTTCAAGTTAATCTTCTTAATATGAAAAACAAAACAGTTGATCATTTTTAATGAAATATAGAGCTGGTAGTATCAGTATTTCAGAACGGGACATCAAGTGTTAAATTCAATAACTTGAATAAAATTAATATGGTAACGGTACAATACCGGTATATATCTTATTAATGTCAGAAAAGTTAACATGCATTCTATTTTTATAACATTAGCCACACATTTGTTTCACAGCCTTCTATAAATAACTGTTTCAAAAATTCAAGAACCATCAACACTCAACGCATTGTCATCATTCATAATAATCTAATAGAATCAGGAATAATATGGAGTTCATATTTGAAAGTTGTTTTGATGCTAGCCAGAGTGGGTGGGTATGATTAATTAGACTTAATAATCTTAATTTTGAGGTGTTAAACAAAATGATTTACATGGTTAAAATTAAGGGCTCGCTATTATTATTATACTATTTATATTATAGTCCAATTGATCCTCTTCAAAATTAACAAACATAAGTCATTTGAAAATTTCCCTCATTATACTAATTATAGCAAAATTTTGGAGGCTAAAATTACACTACTAGCGGTACTTCTATTAAAGATCTAAATCGCTAATACTTGGTACCTAAAAATTGACACAAATGGGTCGCAACACATATAATAATGTAATATGAATGTATATAAACTGATTTACATTAAATCTTTTCTGTTCTTACAGTAATTTCTAATCAGTTATGTTCCGCAAAATACGCCAGAAGTCTCAATTGAATGACAATTTTTAGCGTCTGGTTATTCCAGTCTACACCGATGGTACTTATTGCGCATGCTCTCCAGATAAGAACAAAGCGTCACCATTTGACATGACTTGTGGAATATGTCTAGCCTCGTTCGTCCCTTGTTCCAAATAGCGCTGAAACAAATTATGGTACACGATTTGTGTACCAATGGTAAAATGTTTATTTTGTCTGGAATATTGGATATCAGACGCCCATCTTTTCCCTGTAAGATCACAAGACCAATGTTGATTTGAATTGACAAATAATTCGTGTTTTCAAAGTTGAAGATTTTTGATGATAATTATTGAGTTAGAGACTTAGCTACTTTAAGTCTTGTGTATTTACGGTAGTCCAAAAAATGAGGGAAACAAATAGGATCTCACTTTTTCAATAACACTGCTTCATCTGACCTGTCAGTCAAGATCTCTGTCAGTGATTGACAGCAGAACGCCAGAACAGAATTCGAAGCAGGTGCCCAAAATAAAAAGAAGGTATATTAGCCTATAACATGTTGTTTGATGACAATAGTTATTGAAATACCTATGGATGATTTGTATTAAATAAAACAATGTTCCTTGGTATTCTAGAAGATATTTTACAGTATTTCTCTCATCATAAAATCCACAACTTCGTACTTATTCTTCAGTAGCAGAAGTTTCATGTTTATCATACCGCCATATTGTTTGCAGGTTGCTACACAGTGCTAGTGTTTCAGTTCGGTCGAAAAATTCAGTCAGTATTTCACACCATTCCACGAAACTGGGGATTACCTCCCTTATGTACTTTGAAGGAAATGAATGAAGTAATTTATAATAATCTGGCTACAAAAATGTAAGAAAAACAAAGAGAAAAGAAAAACAATCAGTGATAAAGAAGAGTACACATTTTTTTCAGATTTCCATAATTTAACAAAATATTCCTGATCATACAGTTAGCAAAATTTAAGTTTGTAGCAGAATCGTGTTCTCATTTCGTGTAAAAAAAAAAGAAAAACAAATGGAAAATTATATTAATAATGTTTCAATAAAAAAAAGACACATTAGCTGACCAATCTTTTGTTCAATTCTTAATGGTGGTTTTAGATTAAAAAGGCGCATTTACAAACGCTAACAAAACAATATTTTCCAATAAATAGTCATTTCGTTCAGGTTTATCTATTTCTTGGTTGGGAATATTGGATTACCGGAAAGAAGATTGTATTTGGTAATTTTATGTGACTCTGTTATTCTGGTTTTAAAAGAATTTGGTAGTTTTATTTCGACATGTTTAAATAAGTGTTTTTTTTAACGTTTCACCGTTATATATGGGAATCATTTCCTCCTTGAGTAGGTGTGGACTTGTGAATAAACTACCTAAATGGTCGAAAATTACTTGTACTTGCTCTAGTCATTCCCACAGTAAAAAGTAAAATCTGAAAAAATGACAAATTTGCGTCATCAATCAGGAAGTTTCTATGTAAATCAGTTTATTTTATCATGTGATGCTTCTAGAACACTAGATATTATTTCATATTTCAGCTACCGATAAATGCTGTTGTAATCTATTATAAAAAATATATGAAATATAATTGTCAATATCGCATTCCTAAAACTGCAGCAGTGACAGCTGTGCGCTGGCCATAGATTAACTATTGAAATGTTCATAATATTGATTAAATATCTATGGAGTCATATCAGTAACCCATTTTACTTACTTTTATATCCATATGGATCACAAAACTCATTTTCTATATCTATTAAACTAGATGTACATGTACTATGTAGGCCTATAGATGCCTGTATTTTAATTTTAAAGTGGCATTATGTGAGAGCTAAATCTGCCTGTTGGTGGTCTCTATTAATTTTGGCTTCAATTAATGTTATATAAATTTTTATTTAAACATTAATTCACATGACAAGCCCATAATCAACTATACATGTACGGTATACCACCAGATGGCAGAAACATTGAATGGATTAGAACCTCTGTGCCATTGAATAAATTAACGTTAAAATGGATAGTCAAGATTTTGTTTATTATCATAGCAAGGATGCTTGACAATCAGGACTATGTAGCGATATTTTGTCAAAACTTCAAACACTCAATGAGAATAAAGTTGTTCATTGAAATTTTCAATATGTTCATTTTTCGTTATCTATTTTTGAACTTGTTTTATGATAACAAGAACGACCGGCTCTTTTTCTAAATCTTACAATGCATGTTTAAGGTGTGGCTAATATAACTGTAAAGAAAAATAAAAAATAAAGATTTGATTGAGGGAATATCATTAAAGATACGTGTTGGTTAGCTTTTCTATGTACCGTTAATATTTTGTGTTGTTAAAAAATATATGTAAGATAAGGAAGATGAAAAAAACAATACCGGGTATTGAGGTCATCATTAAATCATATTTAGCAATTCAGTACGGTACATATATATGTATGTTTTATTATCTATTTCCTATTTTTTATGCATATGAAAAGAACATAATGTATATGGCCTACATTGTATGTACAGTATCTACAGTTTTTATTTTTCTTTCATTTCAGGCAATAGTGAACATCAATGAAAATGGTTCAAGCCAGTTTTCATGGAAATTGAAGTGCAAATCAAAAGACTAAAATGGATTCGCAGGAAGCAATTTCTAGTTTTATGAAAATGAATGCTGAAATTTAATGTTAAAATATTTTGTTGAAATTTTAAGAAAAGTTAGTACTGGTAAAGGTCAACAATATGGCAGAATTTATCTGTCCCAGAACTAGAAACTATAAAGGTGAAAGAAAAGATTTAGTCTTATTAACGGTTGTTGTGCTATTTTCTGTTTTTGAACTGTGCTGTTGTCATGCAAGTGAAAGGATATATCATGTTCCATTGAAGAGATCCATAGTCACAACATTAATGACAGGTTACTCCGTGGAGAGTGACAGACGTGCTATTGATAAACGTAGTGCTTCTAAAAATTTATATGGTCACGCTGGAGAAGGCTATTATTTGGAAATGTTGGTTGGAAGCCCTCCACAAAAGGTACAGTATGTTTCTACATATTTTATCTTGTAAATTTAAACTGGTGTAAATTTATATGCAATTAAAGATACATTATGGGAGATAAGATAAAGATATGGCAGTTCTCGCTATAATAGTTAAAAACTAGATAGTGTAAAGGTAATTTGCTGAAAATGTCAGTCAAATTGATCCACTATGAGCCGAGAAAGAACAAAGCGGTTGAAATTTTGCATAGTCTCGGTCATCATTACTAAAATCATTAATATAACCAGCATAGTCTCGATTATCCACTTTTTTTGATTAAATTATCAATGGTCGTTAGCGGCAGAATCTAATCCAGCCAACATCGAAGGCTAGCCTTGACATCGAGAGTTTATTATGGTCTGGATAAGTTAATTAATGTCTAATTGATAATTTAGATAACATTTCAGGCCTAAAGAAAGACTTGTAACAAGCAGATTTTGCTCTTGCATAATGCATGTTTAAATGTTGAGTACCGTATTTACATGTATGTGTTGAGTTAACAAAAAATAAATAATTTGGTGAAAGCTATTGAATGCTTGCTATACATTGATAGCAGAAGTTGTGTGGCCGAATTGTCTTACACTTGTACTTAAAGTTACAATTTCATATTTTCTAAGAAAGTCAAAACATAATTATTTCTATGGTTTTTGCTCAATACATGTAGGTTGTCAACTCACTATTATACGATCATAGGTGCCATTCTCACACTTAAAAATCATAACACCGGAAATAATAACACAATTACCTCCCAATTACCTCCCTTGTTTTCCTATTCCCCACCATGGAATAGCTATCCTCAAACGTTTGAATTTGAAATTGAAAATGATATTTTTGCCAATTTCTCAACTGGCAATAGTGAATTATAGGATTAAGCCGATTAATAGGATTATTCTTTAACAAGGTAGGACTGTTTATAGATACCATCTATTTTAGGGCATTATATTAATACATTTTAAAAATATAACTTAAAAATATGAAATTGTAACTTTTAAGATCATAAGGTCTGTCATTGTGTCAGGTGGCATAGTTTCGAGCCCACGCATGTAGACTCACCTTCCTAACCTTGTGGGTTTCTTCCACATCGATCAGCAGTGAATATTCTCTAGGCCACTACAATTACTGAGGGTTAATTAGCTCACAATATTAAAGTTTTCCCTTCTGCAAATTAAATTCTAGAACATATTTTTGAAGTATTAGAAAAGTAAATAAAGGTGTTTGAAGTATATCTCTGGGTTTAAAAATTTTTCCTATTTAGTGTAAATGGGTATATAAAAGGCATCATTTTGCCCCAATCTGATTAAAACACAGATCCTCTTATAGTTTAAAATTTCGTTTTACTTGTCTTTACTACACTAGGAATAGGATCTGGGGAAGTTGTAATCATTGACGTGTTCTGGATGATGTGAGGGATTAGGCAATGAAACAGTCTGTTACGGCGAGTTCTTGGCTTTTTGATGTACGGAACTGTGGGTAAACCACTAGAAACGTCAACTCTGATTGATTAATCAATGTCTGACGTCATAGGGTCAAAAGCCGCTCGTTTGACCCCTGACGTGAACTTCCACTATAATTTGTCAGATCTTCATGTAGTGTAAGCCATCGAAAGTATAAAAAACCGAAATATAGATCTGTATTTTAATCAGATTGCATTTTGCCCGGAACAGTATATTTATATGGTCTTTATATGTAAACAATGCTATCGAGTCAATGATCGATGACATGTAATGTGATATCACACATAGAAGACATGTGAACTTATAAAGGTCAGTCGTCTTACAAGAAGGCTTTCGTAATACCTCTGTGAAACAGATTGTTTTTTCTCCTGATCTTCCTGTTTCCTTCCACTGCGAAAGAACCCCAACGCACAAGAAAATTATTGAAATGAAATTGTACCATATGTTAGTCCCCAATGTTACAGAATTTATTTTTCACATTCTCTCTAAAGGTGTCAACATTTGGAGTAAACAAGGCCTGCTCCAGCTCAACACAACACTTTCGCAACCAATTACAATATCTTCAACACGTTCTCTGTAGTGAATACATCATGATTCTCCTCACACCTCATCTGTTTGTCTTGTAGTCACTGTGACAGGACTTAATTCTGTGTTACTCAAATGGTTTAATTTTCTATCTGTTCGAAATGAGTGATCTCTGATTTTGATTATTTAATAATCAAGAAATAGAATGTGAAGTTTTAATATTTTGTGTTTAGTAAGTTTAAATGTTTGCCAACATTAAGTCATCTCAAAATGTAGTGTTTGAAATGATTTGATTGTCTTTTTTAATACTTATTTTTTTTCATTATTAGATAAATGTATTAGTTGATACCGGTAGTAGTAATTTAGCTATAGCAGCATCACCAAGTCCAGAAATAACAACTTACTTTCACAGAGATCAGTAAGTAGCCATACACTGTACTACATGTACATTAGTGCTTGGTATTGCCACTGCAGTTACAATACGATACTATTGGTATTCAGGTACTGCGATACGATTCGTATCGCGATTCATAACCAAAGCAATAATAACGTAGAAAACAAAAGGATAAATGAATAATTGATATTTTTAGTCCTGCCGATGTTGAAGAAATAAAACTTGTTTTTATATCATGATATTGATAGGTATAAAAAAAAAAGGACCCAAATAATTTAAGAGTGTTTGTGTACCTACATGTACATGTATAGATAATGTGTGACATGGATAATTAAGAGTGTGACATGTTACTTACTGAGGTGACAAAAAAGCTCCTAAAAACTGTGAAAAATCGATTCAGCATCTCATGATTCAATATGCGAACCGTGAGATGCTGAATCACGATATATTGATTCAAGGATATATCGTGCCAGCACCAATGTACATGTATAAACCCACAAGAAATCTGCAATCCTCTCCTGACACCTCATTACTTATACAGCGCTCTTATAATTTATCAACATAGTTACTGGTCATTCCATGTTCAAGCACCATTGTTATGGAATAAATTACCAATTCAAAGTCATAATGCCACTGCTATCACTACATTTACAACTAAACTAAAGACATATTTATTTAAAAAGTTTTTTAATAATAATAATAATAATAACTAGATCTGCTAAGCAGATATTAAAGCTTTCATATTCACAGTCACTGTCACATGTCATAGAAATAATATGAACAGAAAAAAAAATCATTATAATGAGTAAAAATTTGGTGAAGTTAATTCGATTTTTCACTGGTAAATAATTAAATAGACAAGTGGCATAACTTGACCCGCATCCCATCAGCTATCCTGAAAAATGCTGGAAAAATTAAACAAGTAAATTGTGTTTAGTACTGGGTTAATTAAGACAGGCATATGCCTTTGCTATACAGGATGACATGAGGGAAATTTAGCTTGGGAGGTGTAGGCCTGCAGCCAAAATTTCTAGCTAGCTTAGAAACACAACTCCGCTACACGGTCTTCCATAAAAGAAAAACTATACATTTTTGGAAAGTTTATGATGCCAGGAAGACAAAATCTGGGAGTTCCAAGCAAAATGTTTGCAATTTATTGATTTAGGGCCAGATGAAATTCGTCAAAATTGTCAAATAAATGCTATTTGTGTACTAACAATTCTGAAGTTGACAAAAAATTAAATAGTTGGTAAAACACCTCGTGTCTTCATCATTGGCAATGAACAGTTTATTGGACAGATTTTGATGTAAATAAAAATGCTCAAAACACAAATGTCATGGGTGAATAAAGAATTGTGGAAATCCATTAACGGTAAAAAAGAATTATCTCCCTTTCTGTCAAATGCCTGTAATTGATAGACTATCAGGTCTTGTATGAATCATAAGACCAGGTGCGGGCAAACAAGCCCAATAATTATTTTGTTTGTTGGATCTCAAGGGCCTGTTAGGGTTGGTTGTTGGATGTTTGCTCAGAAATTATCGCTTGTATGGAACATGCTAGAGTCGATTTGTAGCATATTCTAGCCAGGGGATATGTTTGACAGTAGTTGAGTGATATGCTTTTGAAATAATGGAGATCAGTAGCACTTTATAAGCATTGAACCACATGATTTTTTTCCACTAAGATAAACATTCTAAACCCACATACATGTTCCCTTTCAATTAGCCACTACAGTATTTTTACAACTGTACATGTAGCTGTGAACTACTATTTCGGATATGATTAATGGTCAAATTACAAACATACATGTAGATATAAGTTAAAAAAAATAATTGTGTATCTGGGCTGGAATGAAGGGAAAGGTTAGAAAACAGGATGAACAGTTGTGAAATTATTTATTAAAGTGAAACAATCATTGAAAATCAAAATTAAACAGTTACTCTGCACATCAAATGTCATCAAAGTTAATCTTCATTATCATCATCACTGTCACTAAATGTATTAACATCAAATTCGGTCTCTTTAACAGTTTTTTTTTCATTTTCACATTGACTACACATGCACAGGTCTGTACAAGAAAGGGGGGTTGGGATGGCCTAGAGTGCCGCGCTTCGACCTCTAGCTGGTCGGTCACCTCTGGCTTGTGGCTGTGGCTGTGGCTTTGATCCCAGGTGTGAGCGTATGTGGCATGGAGATAGAGGCGTCTTCTCAACCTCGTGGGTTTCCTCCGGGCACTCCGGTTTCCTCTCACTGCTAAAGACCCATACGCGCAAGCGAATTATTGAAATAAAATTGAAACTGTATGTTAGTCCCAAAATGACCTAGTTTGTGTTGAGTGGACGTTAAACCCCATTTCTCTCTCTCTCTCTCTGTACAAGACAACTTTGCTGGCCATTTATGATTCTTTCTCTTATGACATCTTCACAGAATATATTGTATGTGGTTTAATATTCGACGGAGGGCTAGTCATCTTTGCTGAAAAATATAAATAAACATATACATGTACACAATTAAAACAAAATTCTGGAGCTTGGTTTACTCTCATTAATTTCGTACAACAGAGGAAAAAGACACTTACACAGGGGTTAACATCTTATTTTCATGCAGAAACCAGCTAATGAAGACAGGAAGGCATTAGCAGTACAAGGAGAGATAGAGAGGAGAATTGCGGTTTAACGTCCACTGGACAAAAACATAGTAATTTCAGGACTCACCCATGGTTCAGTTTTATTTGAATAATACCAGTGGCAAGAAGGCGGAGAATACAAATAAAAAAAACATCACAAATATTTACCTTTCTGATAACTGTCTAAGAAATTCAGTACATTAGCCACAATCCATGCGGGTGCTGTGAAATTTCTAGAGGAGGGAGCTGGAACCCATGAGCCCGTTAAATTCGCCACTGTAAATGAGCAGAGCTACATCAAACCTAATTTTGAGTCCCTCAGTGATAAATAACTTGATTCAAAATCGTATTATAGCCCCAACGACGATTTGATGAATGGAGACCGTAACGTTACGACAAAGTCTAACACTGTAAGTACCAAATAGTCATACGAGATATGTGCATCTCATCAAATTCAGCTTATACCATACCCACAATAATGTTACGGAGTCAGTGAGTTCAAGTTAGACAATACGCTGACCTTCCACTGACCATGCTTATAATATAAAATCTGTCAATGACAGCTGATTCATTGTTTAGTCTTTTATATGATATATTTAATATCAATAATATATGTATATGCATGCTTTATTTTACTTTACACGACCTCTAAAAATGCCCCAAATCGTAAAAATACGACTTTTTGGATTTCGATCTCCTTTTTTCGGCTACCCCGGACATTTTCAAAAAATGATACAATGATTTCACACAACAGGCCAGCTATTAGCCTCTCGATTGACAAGAGTTTCATCGCCCTCCATTCATTATAACCAATGTCATCGTGCCCTAAAGAATCAACAAATCAGCTTGCTTATCTCTGCTTACCCTAGGCAAAAAATGCTCATCTTTGAACTCAATCATGACATTGACCTAGTGAACGCCTACACCAAGTTTGAACATTCTAGCTTAATTAGAAGGAGAGTTCTTGTGTTCCAAAGTCCCGGCCCTTCAAATTGCTTCTATTTTTCATTTTCAATTCAAAATGGTGACCATCACGTGACCGAAATCAAAATTCTGATCCGATAGATTTTTAGGCATTCCTTCCAGGATTCCGAAAATATGACGCCCGAGTCTGTAAGTAAAATAGCAAAAAAGCCTTTTTGATTTTTCACGTTTAAAGATGGTGGCACTTCCGGTTCGATCGACAAACTCCATATTTTGTGTACGAATCAGTAATTACTTGTCTAGTATCGAATTTTTTTTTTAGGTCATTCTGACCTATATTTCGACGATTTTTTTGAAAACTTTGATCCTTAATTTCACCAAGGGGAGATAATTTAGAAAATTTCCAAGGACATCATTGAAGTCGCATTGGCAAGATCTACTAACATTCTAAATTTCACGAAAATCGCACAACTATTAAAGAAGTTGTCAAATTGGTAATAACTTCCGGTTCGAAATGACAGCGACGAATTTTCGAAATGCCAAAATCCGAAATTGCAGATTTGAAGTAAATGTTTCAAGATACTCAAAGAAAAAGAATTAGTAAAATAGGTCAAATAGTCACAAAGTTACAGCATTGTAGGTC
This sequence comes from Patella vulgata, assembly GCF_932274485.2. Lineage (NCBI taxonomy): Eukaryota > Metazoa > Mollusca > Gastropoda > Patellidae > Patella > Patella vulgata. The sequence continues at coordinate 38,956,320 of NC_065886.2, read as the reverse complement.
AAATGCATTCCTTCGTAAAATTCGGTGATTTCGGATTCGTAAAACGTTTTGAAAATATATTTAATCAACAGCCACCACCCATTTTTTGGGGGATAGGTAAAAGTTTCAGAACGATCCTATGGTTAGATTCTGAGAAATCCGATTTGTGGACAAAACACAAAAAAAAAATAACAATAATAATCTTAACAGAAACAATAAGCTTTCATATGTAATATGAAAGCTTAATAATAATGTCCTAAAATCCAACCAAAGCTGCTCTTTGGTAACATTATGGTCAATTAAAACAAATCACTACTGTCACTAGTTAGAAAATCAACAGTTAAAAGAAAACGTTTCTAAAAAGATGGGTTTTTAGATTCTTTTTAAAACGGACAATTGATGCACAGTACTTTAGTTCTGTAGGAAAATCATTAGAATTCCACAGTTCTGCTGCCGCAAAAGCAAAGAAGCGTCTACTGAAAGAAGAGTTTGCAGTTACTGATTTAATAAGGTATTTAGTTTCGGAACGAAGATTTCTGGTAGGGTGGTAGGGTTGAATTAATTCTTTAATATATATAGGAGAGTCATCACATGACAAAGCACAGAAAGTCAGCATGAGAATTTTAAAATCGATTCTGGTCTTAATCGGTAGCCAGTGGAGTTCTTTCAAAACAGGGGTAATATTGGTGTATAATTTAGTTCTTGTAACAATTCTTGCAGCTTTGTTTTGAATCTTTTGTAGTCTATTAATTTGATATGCTGGTAAGTTGTAGAGTAACGAGTTGCAGTAATCGAGACGTGAGGTCACCAAAGAGTTAATTAACAGTTTTGTAGAGTCAATGTCGAGGAAATTGGGATCCGTCGAATTTTGTGAAGTTGGAAGTTGGAAGCTTTACAGATTGAGGAGATGTGAGCATTCATGTTCATATTCTTATCCAAACTTACACCAAGATTTCGAACACTATTAACCGGGTTAACATTAAAATTACCAATTGAGATATTACTTACAGATATTTTGGATAAATGATGATTAGAACCGATTTGCACGAACTCTGTTTTTTCATCATTGAGCTTTAAGAAGTTCTTTTTCATCCAGCACTTAATAGCATCAATGTATGATTCAAGTTTAGACACTCGAAGAAATTCATTTTCGGGTTTAATTGAAATGTAAAGTTGAGTATCATCAGCATAGATGTGATAATTCAGATTGAATGATTTCAAAATACGCCCTAGAGGAGTGGTATAAGCAGTAAAGAGCAACGGTCCGAGCACCGATCCCTGGGGCACGCCGAATTTAAGTTCTACAGATGAAGACTTAACCTTATTGATGACAACGGATTGGTGACGGGATGTAAGATATGACCGGAACCAATTTAGCACACTACCCTCGAGTCCGAAAACGTCATGTAGCCGTTTTAACAGTAGAGACTGGTCGATTGTGTCGAAGGCGGCACTTAAATCAAGACGAACCAGTAAAACCACATTTTTATTGTCAAGACTAGTTAGGATATCATTATTCACACGAGTTAAGGCTGTTTCTGTACTATGTTTGCTTCTGTATGCTGATTGGAAGGGTTCGTTAAGATTGTGTAACTTCAGGTGGGCTTTGAAACGTATTGCTACAACCTTTTCAGTAAGTTTAGAGATGAAAGACAGGTTAGAGACAGGTCTGTAGCTTTTCAAATCGTTGTAATCTAATGTACTCTTCTTGAGAAGTGGAAAGACCAATGCTTTTACCCAGTGATCCTTTTATTTTATCTAAATTTGTTTTAAATTATATAAATATAATATTGTCTTGTTCTATAATATGTAAAGCTCATATGAGCACATCATGTGGCAGTTCTTGTACTTATAGAAATGTGTAATAATAATATAGCAATAACATAGGCATGTTTTAGACAATAATAATGTCTAAGTTTTCATTGCTAACTCCATGCTATAATGTAACCAGAATTGTTATTTAATATTTAATTAACAGAACAAAACCAACATTTCTTTCAATAATACATGTAGATGAACTTCTTGCTTAGATTCATCCAGATTCAATAAATGTAGAGGCCTATCAAAAGATTTTACCCAACACTTATCGGTGACACTGGTTTGTTTATAATGTCTGCTTAACAAATGTCTTTATTAGTTCAGTTAGTGCAGAAAAATATATATATATACATGTAGGTTGTTAAACCTCATTTCATTTCCTTCACATAAAGTACATGTAAGAGGTTAAACCCTATTTCATTTCCTTCTCATAAAGTGCATGTAAGAGGTTAAACCCTATTTCATTTCCTTCTCATAAAGTGCATGTAAGAGGTTAAACCCTATTTCATTTCCTTCTCATAAAGTGCATGTAAGAGGTTAAACCCTATTTCATTTCCTTCTCATAAAGTGCATACAAGAGATTAAACCCTATTTCATTTCCTTCTCATAAAGTGCATGTAAGAGGTTAAACCCTATTTCATTTCCTTCTCATAAAGTGCATACAAGAGATTAAACCCTATTTCATTTCCTTCTCATAAAGTGCATGTAAGAGGTAAAACCCTATTTCATTTCCTTCTCATAAAGTGCATGTAAGAGGTTAAACCCTATTCCATTTCCTTCTCATAAAGTGCATGTAAGAGGTTAAACCCTATTTCATTTCCTTCTCATAAAGTGCATGTAAGAGGTTAAACCCTATTTCATTTCCTTCTCATAAAGTGCATGTAAGATGTTAAACCCTATTTCATTTCCTTCTCATAAAGTGCATGTAAGAGGTTAAACCCTATTCCATTTCCTTCACATAAAGTGCATGTAAGAGGTTAAACCCTATTCCATTTCCTTCACATAAAGTACATGTAAGAGGTTAAACCCTATTCCATTTCCTTCACATAAAGTACATGTAAGAGGTTAAACCCTATTCCATTTCCTTCACATAAAGTACATGTAAGAGGTTAAACCCTATTCCATTTCCTTCACATAAAGTGCATGTAAGAGGTTAAACCCTATTCCATTTCCTTCACATAAAGTACATGTAAGAGGTTAAACCCTATTCCATTTCCTTCACATAAAGTACATGTAAGAGGTTAAACCCTATTCCATTTCCTTCACATAAAGTACATGTAAGAGGTTAAACCCTATTCCATTTCCTTCACATAAAGTACATGTAAGAGGTTAAACCCTATTCCATTTCCTTCACATAAAGTACATTGTAGTGGTAATCTTAGTAATAGACAGTATATCATTTTGATGTTCAAATATTCTATGACATTATTTTTTTTTATTGCAGATCAAGCACTTATGTGAAAGATGGCCGTGAAGTACATGTACCTTATACACAAGGTGAATGGTCGGGTGAACTCGGACAAGATGATATAACCTTGACCTTCTTACCAAATGTCACATTCCGTCCAAATATTGTTTGTATAACAAGTTCCCGTAATTTCTTTATAAATGGATCTGAATGGCAGGGAATTGTTGGTCTCGCCTACAGAGTTATAGCAAGAGTAAGCTAAATCTCCTTATTATTACAATAAAATGTTAGGGGGGGGGGGGGCAAATGGTTAAATTTAAATGTGTGCACATTAGATCACAAGGTCAGTCATTGAGTCAAGTGGTGTGGTTGCGATTCCAGTCTTGTACATGACAAAGAGTAGAGTCGTTCAGATGGGACGAAAAACCAAGGCCCTGTGACCACGTTGGTGTGCACGTAAAAGAACCCTCGACAGTTGGAATTTGATGAATAGTAGTAAGAAATCCTGCTGTCTGGGCAAAAGAAAACCCTGACAGCACACTGCATAACATATGCCAGTCTTCATTAGCACAGTTGGTGCAAAAAAGTAGGAACTTAACCCTTTCATTGCGTATACCCGGTAGTACCGGGTATTATAAAATGTCGGTAAAATACAAGTACCTGGTATTACCGTGTACTCAGTAAAGCCCTCGCTAAAATTAGTACCGTAACTGCCATCTGTTGTATTTTCTATACACTGGAATATATTTCCACGTGTTTCAAAGCGGCAAACCGTAAAATGGCAGAGTGCATAGTGACAACGTAGACGATGCACTCTCGACGAAGTCGTGAATGACGTCTTGCTGACCAACACGTGGACAATTTCGAGGCGGGGGGTACACTTAATTCGTTTCCAGTTACTTGATAATGATAGTAGTCAGGACAGTGATATGGGAGTATGAAGTGTGTGATTTGTTGCGCGACGTTACGCCCATGGCTAGCTATGTCTCCCGTGCATGATGAACAAGCCCAGTGTGAACACGATAGCCCTGTGTCTGCAGTAGATTCTGACAATAATTCTGATGTTGATAATAATGCTGGAATGCGGGATCGTAAAAGACGTAGGCAATTCCTGAGTCCCGAACGTGTAGATCTATTGACTGACTATATTGATAAAGATATGGGACTTGGGGATGAAAGTGAAAGTAAAAACAAGGTATTGCAATCTGCACGTGGTCATGGGAGCGGGAGACGTGATGCGCATGTTCGTGGTGGCATTGCTCATGGCTGCCATTGATATTTTTGTTTATTTTATATCTTTATCAAAATCCAGTGAAAAAAACAATATTTTATAAGTGTTTCATGGAGAAAAGTCCGTTTTCGTGTTAGCTTTAGTGAGAAATGAGAAATCAAAAATGGCCGCCATGACGTCACATGACTTCATTATTATGCAAATTTCCAAAATTCTATTTTTTCCTCTTAGCCCAACCTCATGCCCATCCCAACAGACAAAAAGATTTTTCATAAAAGCTTCCATAAGTACTTTTTGGCATTCAGTTCCAACCCCCCTTTTTTTCCTCAAAAAAGGGTCTAGCACAGGCAGTGGATTTACGTCTAGCATTGAAAGGGTTAAATCCAGCTTCATGTTCATCTCTTAATTTTGATAAATTCTCTTTTCAGCCTGACAGTTCATTGACACCATTTTTTGATACATTGATTGAAGAAAGCAAACTGAACAATACATTCTCTATACAGTTATGTGGACGTCCATCGTCAGATATTAGCGGCGATATATCGTCATCTAATGATGACAGTATGGGAGGTTCTATGGTTAGTATTGGTTTAAAGAGAAAATTTATGATTCCGTCCGTACAGTTTTTGAACAACATCTAATTTTTCACATGCTAAAATGTATCATTTAGTTAAGAAAACAAAATTGAAATATCAACAATCGATGATCTCACAACTTGGATTCAGTTACATTTAAAAGAGACCCATCAAAATTTTTTACCCAACATTATATGTGGCACTGACTTGTTTGTAACATATGCAGAGAATGCTGAATGTTTATCTTTGTTCTGATATTCCTTTTAGAGCTTCAACTTTTATAATATTGCAGTTTGCAAGGGATTCAAAATCCCTCAAATGGCTAACAGCAGCTTTAATTGTTCAATTTACCTGAACATCCACAAATGTATTTATCAGTATTGATTATTTTAAGTGAATCATAACAGGGTTTTATTCTCATCATGTACTACATGTATGTTTACTTTTGTTGCGTTTGTATTGACTACAGTTTTAAATCCATGCCATTGCTTGTCCCAGTGGTTCTCAACCTTTTTTGGAACCGCACACCTTGGAACACATGACAAAATAGCGGCACACGTGGCTAAATATATATGAAAAATATCTGAATTTTGCAAAATAACAACACGGCAAGTCATAGATGGCATACAACGAAACATAGAATGACTCAACTAAATAAAGGAAAACACAGCTATGAACGTATCAATAGACGCCAGTGAATACTCAATTGGGATCAAGTGGCTTTTCACATTTTCTTAGTGTGCCGTTCAAAATTTCGCGGCACACTTATGAAGATCTTTCTTGTGTGCCGTGACAAACATTAATCTTTATAACCACAAAGAGACCAACATGTCACAATCATCTGATAAAACTATTGAAGTGGGTTGACCATCTCACTACGTCCAATCATAGGCTCTGACTTCATTTTTGTACCTGATTTCCCAAATTTATGTCTGTTCACTTGCTGATTCTTAGATATATATATATTTGTTGTAATGTATATTTCAGATATAGGAGATATATTAAGTTAGATATATTTTTGTGGTGTTGTATATTTCAGATATAGAAGATATATATCAAGTTAGATATATTCTTGTTATGTTGTATTTTTCAGACTATAGGAGGCATATCAAGTGACTTATATAAAGGTAATATATTTTATACACCTATACAAAAAGAATGGTATTATGAAGTTTTAATAACAGATATAGAAGTCGATCAAGCAAGTCTAAATTTGGACTGTAAAGAGGTGAGTGTGTTTTCTGCAGTGTATATTTAGTTGGTACTGCTCTGTATTTTCTGTAAACAAGTATTTTATTTATATACTTTAGGGGAACCACAGTTGCTCAGTCAGCTAGACGGCTCGCTAAACGGGATGTCCTGTGTTCGTTCCCTGCATTGGCGAGAAAGTTCATCAGGATTTTCTGGCGTGGTTCCTCCTTGTCACTGGTGCAGGACCGAGGGCCTGGCAAGGGACAAAGTATAGTCATTCGGATGGGCCAAAAAGACGAGGTCCCGTATACACATTGGCATGGACAAAAAAGTTGCCTTGACAGTTGGAATTCGATATAAGAGTAGGCCATAGCACTGCTGTCAAGGCAACATTTCCCTCATAGCACACTGTATGCCTTATACCCCTCTTCATTAGCCCAGTCGGGGTAGGACATTAAAGATAAACCCCATTTCATTTCACATTAGACGTGAGTATACGTTTGATTGGTCTAACGCGTGTGAGTTAGATCACAAGGTTTGTCATTGAGTCAAGTGGCGTGGTTTCTTCTCCCCATTTGTACGTGACGAGGAGTATGGTCATCTGTCCAGCCTCATGGGTTTTATCCAAATCCTCCAGTTTCCTCCTGCTTTTAAATATCACATCGTGCAACCAAATTATCGAAATAAAATTTAATCATATGTTTTCCCGAAAAGACTTTTGTGACGAGTGGACATTAAACCCATCTCTCTCAAAGAATATGATAATTTTAGCCTTATCTCAATTTTGCAGTATGTTTTAATGCTTTTACACATTTCGCTATATTTGTTTATTAATACCAAGGAGTTTGTCTAATCTTCACTGCGTATAGGGGTTGCTTCTCAACATATTTAGCTATATTTATTGGTCACAAGAAGGAGACAATAAAACCTCACATTCGATCGGAAAAGAATCGAGGAAGAGTCCCTATAACAGTGCAGGCAAGTTTGGATCTCAGTGATGCATGGAAAGACAGGAACCAATCCTTGTAGATAAATCATAGTAAAAAAATCCCCGGTAACAAACTTGACAAGACTGTGTGGATATAAAAAGGATTTATCCAGAACGCATTTCGGGTGATAGGCCCTTCATCGGCTGGTTACAACAAAACAATACTTTTTATTATTATATATTTATTGTTCTTGAATTTATTGAATTTAAACCTTTCAGACATAATGGATGAAATATTATTTTATATTTCAGTATAATTTTGATAAAACAATAGTTGATAGCGGTACAACAAATGTTCGATTCCCTGACAAAGTTTTTAAAACGCTTGTAGCTCAAATAACAGCTAAAGTTCTTGTGAGTATTAGCTTTACATGTGTATCCATATCTTCATATTCCCGAAGCAACGAATACAAGCATTATCAGCTCATTAACCTTTGCTACATTTACTATGTTGAAGTCTTGTTTGTGATCATATGTTGTCCCCTGTGTCTGGTTCCTAAGTCAGCTTAGATAAATAGGCTAAGAACGAAAATCAGTTTTCTCTAGAAAGCAGGTCCTGATATGTTCGTGAAGCAACAGTTGCAAGTATTATCCGCTCATTAACTAGTGCTTGATATATCCACTGCAGTCACAAGACGTATTGCAATTTATGTGCTGTGATAAAATTTGTATCACGATTTCATAACCAGATCATTATTTACCAAAAAAACAACAGGATAAATGAATAATAGATATTTTTAGTCTTGCCGATGTCGTAGAAATATAACTCTTTTATATCACGATATTGATGTCGGATCAAAATAAGGACCAAAACAATTTAACAGTACCTACATGTATGGATAAGGCGACATAAAAAAAATTAGTTGGTGATCGTCCCCGTCCGCCCAGAAAATTCTACCCGACCAGAATTTTTTTTTATTTTTTATTTTCAAAATTTACGATGTTTAAAACCAATGGTAAAAGTTCCAAAATGTAGCCAGGCTACGAAATTCCTAATCGCAAGAGTTAATGAAGCGAATATAATTATTGGCACGTGTTCCAATACTTGTAAAATGCGTAGGACAGAATGACCTAAACAAATTACGACCTGTTAACAGCAGCAATGGCTGACATTTTCGTTTGCACGCGTACAGCACCAAAATACAATATTTTGAATACAACATATACAACCTGGAACTATATGTTAAGATGGGAATACGTCTCACCGATTCTGAATTACATGGAACAGTCTCTGGAATAAATGTAACAATAGATTTTCGGAATGGCCATAGGGGGCATGAATGACTAAATCGACCGATTATTAATATTAGTGATCGTAAGTCGTTATGCAAAATGTTTTTTTTTTTGGGGGGGGGGGGGGCTCTTCTGGTCTTACTATTCGCAAAATACAATATTATGAAAGTTGAATGTCTAAAAAGAATATCAGTCCAAAGACATGATATGAATTTAAAATTTTGCAACATTTGATATCCTGCAACATTAAACCAGTCGGCACCACCTATAGGCTTAAGTGTTCAGTTATAAATCTCTTTATATTATCTGATTGAATCCAAGTCGGAATATCAAAAGTTTAAATAATTCATCTGAACAATTCAAATGACGATCATGCAGATGAGTTGTGTTTTGACATGAAATAAAAGGTTAATATTCCTGAAGTATATTGCTTATTCTGTATATTCATTAAAAAAAAAACTCCAAAAAAACCTCCCTCCCTCCCACATTTTTTGAAAAAAAAGGACGATCACCAACTATTTTTTTTAGGTGGCCTAATGTGTGACATGGATAAATCAGAGTGAAAGGTTAATTACTGAAGCGACAAGAAAAAAAAGCATAAAAAAGAGTTGTGATACATCAATTCAACGATATTTCATGCCAGGACTATAATTAACCATTGTCTGGATGAGTTATTACTACATCCGTGTAAACCAAGGAGTAGCCTACTCTAACATGGAAACAATACTTTTATCTAGGCAGGGGTTGGATGGCTGAATGGTTAGCGTGCGCACGCTGTATCATAAATTCTGTCATTGAGTCGACTGGCGTGGTTTCGAATCCCCGGTTGTACGTGGCAAGGAGTAGGGTCGCCTGTCCAACCTTGTGGGTTTTCTCCGGGGCCTCCGGTTTCCTCCCACTGCTAAAGACCCCTACGCGCAAGCGAATTATGTAAATAAAATTAAACCATATGTTAGTACCGAAATGACCTAGTTTGTGTCGAGTTTTCAGGCAAAGATAGAGGTCATATATTGTACGCAATCCATTTTCTATTTTTATTTTACAGAATATAGAAACAAAAATACCAGAAACATTTTGGAATGGTGAGGAAGTCATATGTTGGAATGATACTGACGTCCCTTTTAATGCCTTTCCTACCATATCATTATCTTTCTTTAAGACTAAAAACTCTATATTTAAATTACATCTTTCACCACAAGTAAGTAGAGATAGTTTATCACATTTATCACTAATCCACCTATCTTCATTAGTCCGGGGTGGCACTGGGTGGTCTAGTGGTTTGACTCGTGAAATCTTAAAGTTTGTTATTGAGATGAGTGGCATGGTTTCGATCCCCTGCTTGTACGTGACAAGGAGTAAGGTCGCCTGTCCAATCTCATGGGTTTTCTCCGGTTTCCTCTCACTGCTAAAGACCCCTATGCACAAGTGAATTACTGAAACAAAATTGAACCATTTGTTAGTTGCGTAATGACCTAGTTTGTAAAACCCATTTCTCTCTGTGAATAAGAGTAGAAGAGTATGATGTAAACCTATTTATTTCACTCATTGGAATAAAAAGGCGAGGAAATTTCATATTCCTGAAGCAATGGCCTGAGAAATCCCTCTCTGGCCATTGCTGGATTAGCTTCTGATACTTGCACTTTTGAGGGAGTGTGTCTATTCTTCCCGTTCAGTCAATTATATCCTCAAGCACAGCAACATGACAGCCCTTCTTTTAATCAGGGACCTTCCCTAAAACTTTGGACAGTGATTTAAGGTATTAAAAAAGGTGAAAGTATTGTTCGTCTCCATAGAGTATTGTTTACATTGTATTCGTGCTGATAGCCTCGTTTGTCACACAATTAGTTTTTCTGCAATATTCTGCTATGCACTGGTTAATTGGGCATAATAAAATTGTGAGTCATGACGTAACGTTATGTAAACATATTTGGTCCAATTTGGAGCTTTGTTTGGTATTGTTACGCAGTTAGCTATTGGTTGTTAATCGGACTAATGACCAGTCATAATTTAGAACATGAATTTGCCTTCTTTACAGCAGTGAGTAGTGTTATTAGCTCTAATCAAACGAAACACTGCGAGGAGTATGGGAAATTTAGATCAATTATAAATTACTCAATGTTATAATGAACTCTATGTCTGAAACATAATAACTTCAAAATATTTATGATCGGCTCTGGCAAGAGGAGAAATGTGTGAAAAATATTTTTGTCTGAAAAACAAATTAGTACTAAACAATATGGCCTAAATGCATGTATTTCATTCTTTTTTTTGTTTCAGAAATATCTAAGACTTGTGACAGATACATCATCATTCATGTCAGTTATTTCAAAACTTGATAATATCCCACAAAAATGTTTTAAGTTTGGTATCTCAAGTTCCGAATCAGGTAATGAGTTTTCTTATCTTTAAGGGGGGTTGGATGGCTGAATGGTTAGCGTGCGCGCGCTGTATCATAAAGTCTGTCATTGAGTCGACTGGCGTGGTTTCGAATCCCCGGTTGTACGTGGCAAGGAGTAGGGTCGCCTGTCCAACCTCGTGGGTTTTCTCTGGGTCCTCCGGTTTCCTCCCACTGCTAAAGACCCCTACGCGCAAGCGAATTATGTAAATAAAATTAAACCATAGGTTAGTCCCGAAATGACCTAGTTTGTGTCGAGTGGACGTTAAACCCCATTTCTCTCTCTCTCTCTCTTATCTTTATCTTGCCTGTTCAAAATATATAGATGGTCTTTGGTTCTGCACTTGTACATAATAAGGAGTATGGGCACCTAAGACGTTTTTTTCTGGGACCCAGGTTTCCTTCTATTACTAGGAGTTGGGTTCGCCTGTCCAACTTCGTGGGTTCTCTCAGTGTCTTCCAGTTTCTTCCCACTGCTAAAGACCCCTGCGCGCAAGCGAATTATTGAAATGAAATTGAACCACATGTTAGTCCCAAACTATATGCCGAATGGAGTTAATAATTATTAAAATAAAGTAGTACCCTATGCTAGTCTTAAAATGACCTATTTTGTGTTGAGTGGACGTGGACGTGAACACAATCGGGCCTAACTACATGGAATGCACCATGGGGGATTTGGTTTCCCATCGGCATGGTTTTGTCTAATTGCCTCAGTATTGTGTTAATGTTTTATATAGACAAAATACATTCATTTTCTATTTTATTATTTTGTACGTATAGGAACAGTTTTAGGTGCTGTATTAATGGAGGGTTACTATGTGATATTTGATCGTGAAAATAAACAGATAGGTTTTGCATCTACAACCTGTCCTGCTGTATATAACACTGGTTCTACTGATACCATACAGGGACCTATTATAGTTACAAGTAAGTTAAAACTTTTAATATCATGCTGATAGAAGATAAGAACCTTGCTAGTATTGTGGGATTGTTTCCTTTTATTAACATGTTTATAGTTATACCATGATGTAATCCCAACATCATAGTGAGTTGGAAAAATAAATATGACAAAGAAATTATCTTTGAAAGAGTAGAGACATAAAAAGCTTCCCATGCTGCTACTGTGGGGTGTTTTATTTATATATCAATATTTGTACTCATTAAGTAGCTATAATCCCAACATCGGGATGATTTATAAAAATAGTTGTATGTTAAACAAATAAATATCAACAGAGAAATTATCATTGAAAAAAGTAGAAACCTTCAACGGAGAAATTGGGGAAGTAGAAACCTTTAACAGAGAAATTACCATTGGGAAGGTAGAAATCTTCAACAGAGAAATTATCATTTGGAAAGTAGAAACCTTCAACAGAGAAATTATCATTTGGAAAGTAGAAACCTTCAACATAGAAATTACCATTGGGAAGGTAGAAACCTTCAATGGAGAAATTATCATTTGGAAAGTAGAAACCTTCAACATAGAAATTACCATTGGGAAAGTAGAAACCTTCAACATAGAAATTACCATTTGGAAGGTAGAAACCTTCAATGGAGAAATTATCATTTGGAAAGTAGAAACCTTCAACATAGAAATTACCATTGGGAAGGTAGAAACCTTCAATGGAGAAATTACCATTGGGAAGGTTTAACGGAGAAATTAACTTTGAGAAAGTAAAAACCTTCAACAGAGAAATTATCATTGGGAAGGTAAAAACCTTCAACCGAGAAATTATCTTTGGGAAAGTAGTAAACCTTCAACATAGAAATTATCAACATGGAAAAGCAGAAATCTAAAATGGTTTCTCCAGGAAAAAATGACGATATATAATAATCACTATATGATATAATCTACATTAATGGCACCCCTGATCAACATTATATATATTTTAAATTCAATATATATACAAGGGTATTACCTCCCTTTATCCTTCCTCACAATGTTATTAACTACATTATGGTTATTTTAAAATACCCTGTTGATGTATGTGGACTCGAAGATTTATACTCTGTATTTGCTGTATTAAACTGTCATTTTGGAGTTGTTTCAAATTTCTTAAACTACCCTCTGTCTAGTGGACAGTGATATAGCATGATTTGTTTTGTTTTCATTTAATTTAATCACAAGACATGACATATCTTAGTCACGATTGTCACTTTTTCAACTGTATTTATATTTATAATTTATTATATGCTATAAATCTGATTAAAACACAGATCCTATTTCGTTTCATTTTTATAGTTCAAAATTGTCTTTAATTGTCTTTACTACACTAGGATCTGGAAGAGTTGTTATCACTGACATGTTCTGAATGATGTGAGCTATTAGCCAATGAAACGGTCTGTTACGGCGAGCTTTAGGCGTGTTTTAGACGGAACTATGGGTAATCCATTAGTAACATCAATGCTGATTGGTCAATCAAATGTCTGACGTCATAGGGTCAAAATCCGCTCGGATGACCTCTGACGCAACCTATCGCTACAACCGGTCAGATCTTCATGTGGTGTAGGCCATCGAAGGTATAAAAAAAACAAAATGAAATATAGATCTGTATTTTAATCAGATTGTATATGCTATTTGATTTCTAGCATTAAATTAAATGTAACTTGATCTGAATACTTTGTTAATATGGAGAATGAGAAATGAAATGGCGTTTAATATCCTACTTTTCAACACCAACTGGGCTAATAATGATAAAGGAATATGCCACACATTTTGATATAAGTGGAATTTTGCCCTGACAGCAGCACCATGGCCCACTTTTATTTCAGTTGCAATCAGGATAGCTAAACACTTTTCCTTGTCTGCCCATCATTTCTGCAGCACCAATACATGGAAACCAGTCTGTAAAATCCCAAGGAACTTTAATGGCCAAACTGTGAGCGTATGAGGCTTGGAGATAGGGGTGCCCTCTCAACTTCATGGGTTTACTCCGGGTGTCTAATATAAGAAACACTAATAGAAAAAGAAGAAATGACCAAACCTTGTGCTTAATAAGCCAGAAATGTACTGAGCCATGGTCTTTTCTTGTGATGAATTAGAAGCAAATACACTAAAGACAGCACAAGTAAAATTGTCTGCAGTGCGCAGGCTAACACAGTTTGACTTGTAATTAAATTTCATAAAATTTCTTTATTTCTTTTGCAGAGAATATTACAGATTGTTTCTATGTGAAATCCACTAATGACCAGTCAGCTCTGATGGTAGTAGCTTATGTTATGGCTGGAGTTTGTGCTCTCTGTCTACTTCCTCTTATAATCATGGTTATCCAGTGGCAATATAGACGCTCATGTGGCAAACAGCCTGGCACAGACACAGATTCCGGCATTCTCATCGACAAATAGATCAAACGCCATTTGTTAAAGTTTTAAAATATCTATTGTGCCTACTTGATTTCAGCATGTAGGATGTGCTGCTTGTTGGTTAAACAGCTATGTGACAAGACCAGAATTGACCTGATGTTGTATGAAGTGTGAAGGTTATATGATAAATCTTAATGACACTCAGCTAGTGTATCCTGTTTCAACTTTATCATACAGTTATCAGTATTATTACTCTATATCTACACAATTCCTCAAAACATAAATCGTGATTCTGTGACCAAGGTACATAATAATAGTCAGAAATGTGTGTTAATCAGATACTTTATAAAAGAATATTTTAGTCTCTGTTGCAAGTAAGAAACAGGACCAAGCATCAAATTCAGGTTTGGATTGCTACATTTTAGTCAACCATACCAGATAAATGCCTTATTTTCAAACAGCTTTAAAAAATGTTGAAATTATTAAGAAATTTTCTCTTTTAGGTGTAAATGTAAGAGCAGTTTTTAAAAAAGCCTTATTTGACTGAACTCTGTGAATATTGTAAAAGTGAGAGTTTACCCACACAGGCCTTGTGCTATGATCAAAGAGGGGGGGTTGGATGGCCGAATGGTTAGCAAGTTCGCACTGTATCATGAGGTCTGTCGTTGAGTCAACTGGTGTGGTTTCGATTCCCGGTTGTACGTGACAAATAGTAGGGTTGCCTGTCCAACCCCATGGGTTTTCTCTGGGTCCTCCGGTTTCCTCCCACTGCTAAAGACCCCTACGCGCAATCGAATTAATGAAATAAAATTGAACCATGTGTAGGGTGACCCACCATAAATAAATATCTCCATATATCTCGACAATTACGCCACAATATTTAGATATATGCCAAGCCTCAAATCAGTTTCACACAATTATAGTCACTAAATAAACGATCATGTTGTACTTAATAAGCTATGACCATTAATCACGTATAAAAAATAGACTGAAAACTGGTTCCAAGAGTCGTCCATAACATCCAGACACTTTTGAGTAAAAGATAGGTTACGTGCCCTTGTTTTGAAATTAGTCTCGCTTAACCAGTCTATCGACCATTCTACATCTGATTGACAGGTCGGGATAATCAAGACTACTTTTTTTCGAAACATAACAGAAAGCTAGAACAAGAAATTGAATTTAGAAATAAGCACGTTAGGTAGCTCAACAATCATTTTAAGAAGCTTGTAAAAGTAAAATGAATCTACTGCTAGTATCATGTTCCTGTCTAACCCGAGTGATTCAGAGATATTATTTGTACTAAACCAAAAGATGCCGCTCTTAACGGTACAGTTAATGATAAAGCGATTTAAAAAATGAAACAAACGTAATTTCTAAATCTGCTGTAATAACCAAGAAGCTTAATTTTACTGCTATTCAAAATCGTCAACAATAAATTTTTTACGGCTGTAATAGTTGATAGATTTGTAGAGAATTGCACGTGCCATGGCTATTTATAGTATCATACTGTCAGAAAGTTGGTCTCGGCACGGCGAATGTGCACGCTTCAGTGGTAGTCTCGAACTATCAGCGGTGGACTGTATTTCTGTGAGTACATGGGTCAACCTACCATGTGTTAGTCCCGAAATGACCTAGTTTGTGTCGAGTGGATGTTAAACCGCATTTCCCCCTCTCTCTCTCTCTCTCGCTATGATCAAAGCCATAGTCAAGTCGTATTTGTTATTTAGTGGTTGAAATTTATATTTTACAGTTCTGTACCAACCTGACTAATTTAAACGGGTATATATCATGCAGCTTGCATTGGGTGAAATTTTATTCTACTCTTATTTCAATTTCCAACTGTCAAGGGATCTTTAATTTGCTGACGATGGTATATTTTCCTCCCATCCAAGCAACTAGACACCTTTTCACAGACAAGGGGAAACCATGAGGGACTTTCCCTTCCAACACCAAGATCGTACCTGGATTCTCCTCTTGGTTATTGAGTCTGTGCCATATACTCATTGAGTCATGGTGGCTTTTATCCAAAGTATCATTCAAATGTCATATGTGTGTATAATATGTACTAGTACTCTGGCTTCAAACATATTTTATCGTTTTTTGCTAATTTGCATTTATATATATAGCTCATAGGCATTGATTATATTTTTTATCACGTACAATTTTATGTGTGATTTTAAGGAGAAGGTAAATTTCTGATGTATGAAGGTTTATTTGTTTTAATTAAGTGTATTTCTATTCATGTCTTTATATTTATATGTAATGCTCATATTTTATTGGAAGGCATAATCATATTCTATCTTATTATGACAATTATTGTAATTTATTATACATATGCAATGATATATTTGGTGTGATATACATGTACAACATTACCGTTTCATTGGCTTGAATGAAAAACGTAAAAGCGACGACCCAACTCTTTAAGTAGTATTTTGATATGTAGATGGTATAGTAAAATTATATATTCACATCATTCTACAACATTACACTGTCATTGGCTGAAATAAAACTCTTAAAGTTGCAATTTCATATTTTCTAAGAAAGTCAAAACATAATTATTTCTATATCTTTTGCTCAATAGGTTGTCAACTCACTATTATACGATCATAGGTGTCATTCTCACACTTAAAACTCATTTACACCGGAAATAATGACACATTACCTCCCAATTACCTCCCTTGTTTTCTATTCTCCACCATGGAGTAGTTATCTTCAAACGTTTGAATTTGAAAATGAAAATGATACTTTTGCCAATTTCTCAACTGGCAATAGTGAATTATAGGATTATTCTTTAACAAGGTAGGACTGTTTATAGATGCCATCTATTTTAAGGCTTTATTTTAATAAATTTTAAAAATATAACTTAAAAATATGAAATTGCAACTTTAAAGGCGACGATCCAGCTATTTTTATATTGTAACAATAGCTAGACAACAAAGTGTCGGGAAAGGATGTATAAATAAACATTACAAATATAAGTAATTGAATGCATTTAATGTCTTATTTATCTGCTCGATTCAGGCTAATGAAGATGGATTACAAATATAAATTTATATATTAGATATCTCATTTAAACATGCGTCTAGTATTTATTGTAGCTAAGTTATAATTTTATTGAAGATATGGCGGGAAATGTAATACAGAGGGTGATCCCAAAAAAAGCAAAACCCCATAAAAATTTTATTAAATCCAACAAAGGTCCAGCAAATTTCAAATGTCTTGCCTTTGGTTGACTGAGACATATTGGTGAAGACTATTGTTCCAATATTCCATGCACAAAGTCAACTTGTATACCCTGAAAAAAAAAAGAAGAAAAATTAAAATTAAAAGTTTTGTAGGTTCTGGGGTTTTTTTTGGTCACCCTGTACATATTGATAGATAATGTCAAATTTAATATTTTTTAATCAAATTGGCAGCGATTGGACATGTTTGTAACTGTTATTGTTTTAATTGTGAAATTCATAACTGAATTATGTTATTTAAAGAATTTTGTATTATGTAAATATCAACCTTTGATCCAGAAGAATGATGTATGTAAAACAATAAATATTTTGAAAATTACATATAATGTATATAACACTAGTATAAGACAATAGATTGTGGTAGAGAATAATTTGATAGCATTCCGGTTTAAATTAAATGTTGATTATGTTTATTTTTTGGTATAATACATTGTACTGAGATTGATTATTTAATATCTAATTATGAAAACAAAATATCAAGGACAGATAATCTCATTTACTATATCTTTGTAAATACTGAAAGGAGTTGAACCACTGATTTCTCTTTCAAAGATTAAATTTGCAAAGTATTTTAGTTTTGCAAGGGATTCAGAGTCCCTCAAACGACAATCAGCTTTAATGATAAACTAGTTTTTTACCCGATGCTTCAAGGGTTGTGCCCGTAGCTCCGAAACTAGCCTAAGTTTATCCCTGGTTCGAGTATGATATCAGGACCACTGGATCTTAAGGATCATATGACACCAGGGCAATTGGATCTTAAGGGTCATATACCAGGACAATTGGATCTTAAGGGTTATATGATACCAGGGTCGTTTGATACCAGGACATTTGGATCTTAAGGGTCATATGATGCCATGATCATTTGATACCAGGGCCATTGGATCTTAAGGGTCATATGATGCCATGATCATTTGATACCAGGGCCATTGGATCTTAAGGGTCATATGATACCAGGGCCAATAGATCTCCGGGCTATTTGATACCAGACCACTGGATCTCAGAAACTGAGCAATATAGAAAAGTAATTTCCAATGCTTTACATGTATGTGCTTTGGCTATTTTAAGTCAAGAATTGTGCTTAAATGAGTGTAATCTGATATTGTTATTGTTATATATCTCACATGTATATTATTAAAGATAATCTTGTAGGAATGTATCTTTAAATAAAAGATAATGCACAAATGAACAAAATTGCTTCCATTAATAAATAAATTAAATATTGTATTATTTTAAACTCTGTATAAATAGGTGCATGTTACCTTGCTGTCCCATGAATAAGACAGGGCCCATGAGAGGGTGAGGGCAGCTGGGAGACTGAAAGGCCCGGAGATATGTAGATTAATGTTGGTATAAATTAATAAAGACAATACACTGTTACTTGATTGTAAAGAAGAAGACAACCAGAGACATTTCTGAATGTGGGTAACTATAGTGGCGTGGGTAGGATTAGAATCAGATTTTGTCGGTCCACTTGTTTTGTAAAAATTGGTGAATGAAAAAGTATAAGCCACCTGCCCGGGCAGGGCCGTAATTAGCTCAAAGCAACGAGGGGGGCGGGAAGTTTTCTCAGGGGTGTTGTAAAATTGACGGACAATGTGTATCTATTGTTTTTATGGTCGACAATTTTTTCATAGGGGGGGGGGGGGCTCTGCCAGGGCCGTCGCGCCGTGGGGAAAGGGCACGTCCGTATTCCGTTTGAGGTTCCCGCCACTGTCCGGGTATCCTCGGTAGGTAATCGAGGACTAGTCCAGGCCTGTAGAACTAAACAATGATGGTGACCTATGTCGGGACTATAAAACTAAGCCGAATATTTTAAGCTAGGAGATAAATCTCCTTAGTTTGTAATAAATAAAACTTCATAGTTTTTCACTAGTTTCTCGTGTAAGTTATTCGTATTTTAAATATAGTATAGGAAAGCCTGTCGTTGTCTGTTTCGTATGGCTTATATACAGAGTTATATGGTGGTTAATTCGTCAAAGTTTTTTAGAGCGTGACAGCCATCTTCATTGAGGGGGCATAAAAAGGTTAATACATAAATTATCATCCCGTATTGTTCAAATACTCAAATAACAAACATCAAAGACTGGATATACTAAACATAAGGAAAGGCTGAATTATGGTTTTCCCGTAGGGACTGGGCAAGTTAATGAATAAATATCGACTCCGGATTGTTTATGTACTCAAATGACAACTATTAATGACTAGATATTCTGTAGAGGCCTTTTAAGTCAAAAAGTAAGCGTAGTATTGTAAAAGTACTATAAGATGGCTTCATATAATTTTAAAGGGTGGTTACGAGTATAGAACGACTTTGCTTGGATTATCAGCCTTTGAAGATATTTGACAAGGGAGTCAGGGTGGCTCAGTGTTTAGGGCGTTGCTCTCTAACCTACAGTTCCCATGTTTTATCTCTGGGTTGGCCGAGAAAGTTTATCGGGATTTTTCCGGCGTGACTTCCCGGAGGGCCTGACAAGAGATAGCGTGTAGTCATTCGGATGGCACGAACAACCGAGGTACGGTGTACACGTTGGCGTGCACATGTTGACAGTTAGAATTAAGAGTAGGCCGTTGCGCCGTTGTCCGGGCATAATTTCCCTTATAGCACACTGCATTGCATATGCCCGACTTTATTGGCCCGGTCAGTGCACACAGGTAGTACTCATTTTATATTTGACAATCACTATTTAAGATATTTGGCCTTTACCCCATACAATTTGTTGTATCTAGGTACTCTTATCTCTTTCAGATAAGAAACTGAAATTTTGAGTTTTAAAAGTAATTAGTTATCTCAAAAAAGCGACATCGCTAAAAATGGAAGGTGTGCGGTTTGAAATGGTTTCTTGTTAACTACTCTGGGGAGCCGCGGTGGCTCAGCTAAAAAAAGGGCTGACTCACTACTACGTGGTCAGGGGTTCATCTGGAATGGTACCCGGAATTTTCCCAGGGTGGTTTCTCCTTGTCAGTGGGTGTAGGACGGTGACTAGTCGTTCGGATGGGACGGTAAACCGATGTCCCGTAACACATGAGTTTTACATGGGTTAAGCCTGTTCCCCAATACCGAGTAGTATATTGTTTATTAAATAACCCCAGA
Organism: Patella vulgata; assembly: GCF_932274485.2. Lineage (NCBI taxonomy): Eukaryota > Metazoa > Mollusca > Gastropoda > Patellidae > Patella > Patella vulgata. The sequence continues at coordinate 38,935,866 of NC_065886.2, read as the reverse complement.
TCTATCTAAGAATATAATCTCGGACCATAGGCTTCATACAGGACCGGTTTAAGATCCACATATGCCACAGAAAGATCCGCAGAAAAGATTTTGGTGACCCTATATATCTGTGATTCAAAATATAAACAATTATAAACCACAAACAACCGCCAAGCACGAGATTAGAGTTTCTCTACGACAAAATGAAATGAAATGGGGTTTAACGTCCTACTGTTCTGCTCCTAAACTGGGCTGATGAAGACGGGCATACGCCATACATTGTGCTATGAGGGAAATTTTGCCCGGGCAGCGGCGCTACGGCCTACTCTTATATCGAATTCTAACTGCCAAAGGATCTTTTACGTGCACGCCAATATGTACACGGGACCTCGATTTTTCGTACCATCCGAACGACTAGACAGCTGTCCTTGTCAGGCCCTCCGTCCTTTTCTCAACGACAAACACAGGTAACACTATGGAAAGACAAAAACAATTAAAAACTGTTTGAAAGTTCTTAATTAATTTATTATGCGTGCTTATTATGCATAATGGGTAATACAGCACTGCATGGCTTCTTAGCTCCATTTTTACATCATTCGTTTCTTTTGTTATTAGACAATGAAAAACATATGAATGTGTTTTAATTTACACATAAAATTTGACCAGAAAGTAGATAGTCCATCAATCCTTGTAGTTCCCCATAAAAGTCAAGAGTTCAACGATTGAACTAAGAGCGCGTGAAGATGTATACGCTTGGCTCGTTACAGTGAAGAAAGAGTTAGCAGACTTCATGCTCGACAAAACGTAATGTCAATAGACTGTATTTTATTATTTATATAAAACAGTCATCTTTAAGGTGTGTCATCTTAAAGTTTAAACCGGTTTGTGATTATTTTCGGTTCAATGAAGTTTACATCTCCACGCATTTATCCCACATAAAGACATCGACGCATATAGCTTGAATACCTGACGAATTAAAATAATATCGGGAGTCCATTAGAGTTGTTGATCATTGTTATCAATGCAGTATTTAGCCCCCCGCCCACCTAGTGCGTCTTCAAATTCATTTACGAGACACACCCAACAACTGATTTATAAAGTATTAAAAACTATTATATTCATAAAAACAAATGATATGGTGTGAAATGAATTTCCTCAAATTCACAGAACTTTAAATGTTGTTAATCATTTGACTTTTAACATTGTCAAAATCATTATGACTTCTAATAATATCGTCAAATTATATAATTTCTAATTTGGGCAAATAGTTTCTAATTTTGTCATATAGTTTATAGCCACATGACTAGGGTTTGGGCATACGCTTGCAGTGTTTCCTTTGATTAGACCTAATATTATCACTTCAGATAAGAAGGATATCTCGAGCCATTGCTTCAGGAATATGGGGTTCGGTTGGACTTCTCGTTTTTATACGCCTACATTTTCATGTGGACGTATTATGCCGTCGCCCCTGTCCGTCCGGACGTCTGGACGTCCGTCTGTCTGTCTGTCCGTCCGTCCGTCCGTCCACAATTTGTTTGTGGACACTCTACAGGTCACAATTCTTATCCGATTTTAACGAAACTTGAAATATAGGTGTATCTCCAAAAGATCTCGGCTGCTTTCGATATTGGCATGTACGAAAAATCACGTTTTTGGCTTGTGGACCCTATAGAGGTCACAATTTTTATCCGATTTTGTTGAATCTTGAAATGTAAGTTTATAACCCAAAGATCTCGGTTCGTTTCGATAATCGCGCATATCGGACCGTAACTTCCTGAATTATGCCCCCTGATTGTACGAAAAATCGCGTTTTTAGCTTGTGGACCCTATAGAGGTCATAATTTTTATCCGATTTAAAAAAACCGTATTATTATGTCACCGTTACACCATAAGGACGACTGAGTTCGAATTTCGTGAAAATCGGCCTAAAATTGACAGACAAAATGGCCGCCGTTCGTTCTCAAATAGCGTAAAAATATGGTATATCAAGGTTGTGGACCCTATATAGGTCACAATTTTTATCCGATCTCGGTTCCTTTCGATATTCGCGCATATCGGACCGTAACTTCCTGAATTATGGCCTGTGATTGTACGAAAAATCGCGTTTTTAGCTTTTGGACCCTATAGAGGTCATAATTTTTATTCGATTTAAAATAACATATTATTATATCACCGTTACACCCTAAGGACGACTGAGTTTGAATTTCGTGAAAATCGGCCCAAAATTGACAGACAAAATGGCTGCCCTTCGTTCTCAAATAGCGTAAAAATTGGGTATTTCAAGGTTGTGGACCCTATATAGGTCACAATTTTTATCCGATTTTGTTGAAACTTGAAATGTAAGTTTATAACCCAAAGATCTCGGTTCCTTTCGATATTCGGACATATCGGAACGTAACTTCCTGAATTATGGCCCCTGATTGTACGAAAAATCGCGTTTTTAGCTTGTGGACCCTATAGAGGTCATAATTTTTATCCGATTTAAAAAAAAACATATTATTATATCACCGTTACACCCTAAGGACGGCTAAGTTCGAATTTCGTGAAAATCGGCCCAAAACTGACAGACAAAATGGTCACCCCTCGTTCACAAATAGCTTAAAAATATGGTATATCAAGGTTGTGGACCCTATAGAGGTCACAATTTTTATCCGATTTTGTTGAAACTTGAAATGTAAGTTTATAACCCAAAGATTTTGGTTCCTTTCGATATTTGCGCATATCGAATTGTAATTTCCTGAATTATGGCCCTTGATTGTAGGAAAAATCACTTTCTTTTTAGCTTGTTCTCTATCCATCTCTCGAAAATGTGGGCGTATTCTGCCTGGCAGCCGCTGGTTGCTTATATTATACATGGACTCGGGCAGTCGTACTTAAAACTAGTTATTTTTAGTTTACCATACTAAGGGTGGATAGTGTAATAATGTATAAATAAAAACCTATTAAACGTTTTAAAAAAGTACGTTTAAAACTATTAATCGTGAGTTGGGAGATTTTGATTCCCCTCTAAACAATATTATTGTTAAAGTGGAATCTCTAATAGGAATATCGGCCCAGAAATAGTTCATCGGTTCAATATTATGATGAATTGAAAATAATCGCAACATACTGTGCAGGCGGTATATAATCTTTTGATGGGTCTAATCTTAATCGAAATGAAATGAAATGGGATTTAACGTCCTACTGTTCTTCTCCTAAACTGGGCTAATGAAGACGGGCATACGCCATACAGTGTGCTATGAGGGAAATTTTGCCCGGGCAGCGGCACTTCGGCCTACTCTTATATCGAATTCCAACTGCCAAGGGATCTTTTACGTGCACACCAATGTGTACACGGGACCTCGGTTTTTTGTCCCATCCGAACGACTAGACAGCTGTCCTTGTCAGGCCCTCCGTCCTGCATCACTGACAAGGGGAAACCACGCTGGAAAATCTGGATAAACCTTCTCGGCCAATGCAGGGATCGAACACCCGACCTCCAGGATAGCGAGTCAGCGTCTTAACGTCCTACTTTTCTGCAGATGAAATGGGGTTTAACGTCCTACTGTTTTGCTCCTAAACTGGGCTAATGAAGACGGACATACGCCATACAGTTTGCTGAGAGAAATTTTGCCCGGAAAGCTGCGCTACAGCCTACTTGTATATCGAATTCCAACTGCCAAGGGATCTTTTACGCGCACGCCAATGTGCACACGGGACCTCAGTTTTTCGTCCCATCCGGACGACTAGACAGCTGTCCTTGTCAGACTCTCTATTCTGCACTACTGAAAAGGGGAAACCACGCCGACTGGACTAATGAAGACGAATCGAAGGAATCGACGCCGGGAGATTAACTATCGTTGATATTTTGGTTTAATTGTATATAACAAATTTGAGTACATTAGATGTGCAAAATTAGATTTTATCCGAACAAATCAAAATGGCGATCAGCGGTCTTGAGACAGTAATATTCTGCTTATAGAGTAGTGTCACGGTCGAGTGCTTTTTCCTTTATCATCAGATGGTGGGATGGGATGGACATTCAAAGCGCGAGATAATGATATAGACATATGTGTTATCAGAATTAATATAATGCTTTGCATCAATGAAATTGAATCACAACGTGATCCTATTAATTCATAATAAAAATTGACGTCAAACGGGGTGTTTGATTTCTCTCTTTAAAAAGCTCAGTGTGTATGTATGCGTCATCATGCTTTGTAAAATGTCAAATTTCCTTAACAGGAACCTGGCAAACCACCTCCTGCAAAAATTCCTGGATCCGCCCCTGGACAGACATATTATTTGCGATTCCAAATCAGATTAACATTTAATAAAATACTCTCTAAAATAAATAATCGAAGTGTATCTGTGTATAATTATCTTCATTGGGTTACTGCAATTGCAAGACTCCCGCGCCCACTTCGCCATGCACCAAATACCGCCTTCGCTCGGGAAAGGGGGTGTGGGGGGACTTACAGCAATTCTGGTTGTAGTGATGTCGCAGACAATACAAACAAGACTTCAGTTAGTGCTCTTGATTGTTCACACATGTTAAAAATACAAGCATCTGGTCTTGCAGTAAGCAGGCGCGTCCGGGCCATTCCGTACTCGCGCAGAGCTTTTATCGATATAATGCCGAACAGGCAAACGGACGAAACATTGCGCTCGTTTTGGCCTCACTCCACTCTAATCCCATGTGTATTCGCCTAAATGGGCAGAAATGTCGTGCAGAGCGTCTCAGTTTATAGAATTATATGGTAACCCCCAGACCTCACGCCAAGCTTGACGCTGTGTCCACCCTGTACTCCCTGCTGCTCAGATTCCAGAACACACCAATGGTGAGGTTTGCTAGCCCAGTCCTAATATGTTATGGAATCTACGGTTGAAGACTAATACAATTCTGTGTCGTACAACTAATAATCGCAGACACAGAATTTCCACTTTTTAAACAAGAAATTCGTTACTATAGCGAAATGGAGCTATATTTGGTCCTGGGTTTAAGACGCTGGGGCGTCTGGGCAAAAGATAACTTCGGGATCAATTGCCCAATCGCCAGAGTAACCATAACAGTGACATGGAGCAAAAATACGGAAACAAATAATACAAGGTGTTAGCAATGTGAAGTGCCCAAGTGAGAGCGGGTATTGGATGTTTTATAAACAGTTAAGTATACACTGCCTCGTCGTGTTCTAAGACGCACAGTTGTTTGAACTTTGAACCGTGGTTTCATAAAGTCGAAACCTGTTTAATGAAAGTCAGATATAGCCGGGACAGTGACCCTTTGCAGTGGTTTCAATTCCACGGTTGTACGTGACAAGGAGTAGGATGACCTGTCCAACCTCGTGGGTTTTCTCCGTGCCGTCCGGTTTCCTCCAACTGCTAAAGACCCTTACGCGCAAGCGAATTATTGAAATTAAATTGAACCATATGTTAGTCCCGAAATTACCTGGTTTGTGTCGAGTGTACGTTAAACCCCATTTCTCCCTCTCCTTTGTAGAGGACACTTTAGACATTTTGGGTGCAAATGTTCAGATTTACTCAGATGCATTTATTCGACAGAAATCAAATTTGGAAGGCATGTCGCATGGTCCACCGTGGGTGGATGTAATTACAGTATTTGGCCATCTACACTCTCACACTCATCTTATGCAGAACTGTTTGGAAATCGACCAGGAACTGTTCCAAAGTGTTATCCATGTTGTTCTTGGAGGCGACGCCCTTCGGAAACAACCCAACGCTTCGCCAATTCAAGTGCAGTCTGCATGACACTCGGCATGTTTGTTCTTTCGACAAATCCAAGATGGCAGGGATGGTGTCATGATCGGTAATATCTGTCAAACATAATTCTTACCATTATGGCGTCGGGAACTTCATTTACTCCACAACAGATATCGCAAAGGCTCTGCATTAATCAGTAAAACACGACTTTCTTTAGAAAACTTTATTTTGTAAAAATAAACTGAGCAATAAACAGTGAAAGAAATTAAGATTGTATAACTGGTTTCGTCATTTCATATCCAAATATTTCAACATCTAAAATGTTTACTTTATTGGTCAATGACGATTTAAAAAAAAAATAATTTAATTTATTCTCACAAATTTTACACTATTTACCAAAAAGAAAATGAACTTAGCAGATTTGTAATTTTGATATGGAATTTCCAGTAACGGTTAGTAAAATAAATCATTATGATTTAAATGATAAAGCTTAACAACAAATACAATTTAATAAAACAGGTTAACAACTATTAATCATTTATATACAATATATTCATGCTCATCATCTCATACCCAATAATATCAACATTTAAAATGTTGGCTATTTATTGATCAACGATGGACATTTTTTAAATATTTATTATAATGAAAAGAGAAACTTCATATAACTATTAGTAAAGCGATTTAAAAAATAAAATTATTTAAAAGTTGTTTTTGAGAATCATAAAGAGAGATGAGATAGCCATCAAAGTTAGGCTTACAGTTGATGCTCCTGCTCCACCTGCAAAACATAAATAGTGAACAATATAATCATTATTATATTTATTTTGTCTAAAGCCACAGACACAATATCGCGCGTGGGAGTGATAATAGAGTCGAAATGGCAGTGGTCCATCTTAAACATGCATTATTTCAGATTTAGATAAAGAGTACTGGCCATTCTTGCTATAATAGTTCAAAAATAGATAATGAAAAATGAATATATTGAACATTTCATTCCAATTACTTTATTCTGAGCGAAGTTATCACTGTTTGAAGTTTTGACAAGATGTTTATAATCGTAACAACAGTAGTTGTTATTCGAGACTAAGCCCCCCTTTCGACATTTTCTAACTAAATCATTAAATGGCTACTGTGTTCTAATCCGTGTATATCTTGCCATCCGATGTCCTAGAGATACATTGCTGGGCTCGCTCTCACTCAGTATACAATGTAATCTTATGCAGAACGGGTGTTTAATTACATATTAGTAAGGTCAGACCAAAAAAGCCATGTTGTTATCCTATCAAAATTGCGAGAATACTGTGCACTATTCTGATATGCCGATTATGATTTTGATTTCTGGAGCAAAAATGTTAGCAAAATTCACTGTGGCACGTACTCATTATCACGTGACAGGATGCCAAGACAATAAAGATTAGGAAACGTCGCCCCTTGTTTTAATTACATTGAATCTGAACAGTCCTACTCACCACATAAAAAACTTTTAGCATCATATGCAGTCTTGTAAACACCATTATAGCAAGTAGTAACATCTAAACAGGCCTTGTAGTCGCCGATATCACTGCAACAACAAAGTTTGAAAGATGTTACTTTGAAGTCTGCATTATTACAGACAGTAGCGGATCAACCCGTCAATGTATGTCAATAAAATATATAATAAAATGCATAATATAAAACTAAGCGTTCCGGTAGAATATGGATCGTATTGCCTATTTGTTCGCTGATCGTTATCTCACCGGAAAGCAGTTTTATTCACGTTGACGTAATGTTAAGGTCATAATATTATGATTGTTATTGATTTTGTTACTATTTTTTGTGAACCGTCTTGCCCCTCCCCCTTTAAATCAGCGCCTGATTACAGACTCGGGCCTGTACAGCACCGCTTACAGCTGGCCCTCGGGGCCATTCTCTTGATTTGATACTTGCTGATTAGTTCTTACAACGTCTATTCAGTTTGTCTTCTCCGCAGGTTTTTCTTATCGATTTTGTTTTGCGTGTAGTTTGCTTCTCCTGCACTCACTATTTGAAAGCTTGTAAAGGTGTCACCAGAGGGACTTTTCTTGGTACACCGTGAACCTCCAGACTCTATAAAAAAAATTAACGCAATCCGGGTCTTTATCGGTGAGAATGGGTATTTCTGACTCACAAGACTTAAGTCCTTGTCACGTGATTACAATTCCGTCAATCCAGAACGTCAACGCCGGATTAACCATGGTGGGGGCCCTGGGGCGAAACCGGTCACCGCGAGTGCCGAAGACACGAAGCCCCGTAAGGGGGGTCTCGGGGGGCGGGGGGGCGTCTCCCCCCTTTGAAATTTTCAGAAATTGGAGGCTGGAAACGTGATTTCCTGAGGAATTTCAGCACGACCGCCTCTCGGCCGAATCTCTCTCAAATTTCGAGACGGGGCCGTCTCTTTTTCCCCGATTGCGTGTAGACACGGACCGTCGGGCAAACGGGTAAAAATTCGCCCCCCTTCTTCTCTTTCTTCTTCTTCTTCTTCTCCTCTCTTGGCCAGGAGACCCTCGGCCGGGGCGCGCGAAGTGGAAGTGGGAGTGAAGAAGTAGCTGAGAAAAACAAATATACAGAGAGATCGAGAGCTCTGTCCGTCTGAAGCGGACTACAACCCGATACGCACAACCCCTAGTCGTTTGCAAGCAGATTTACCTGCCTTCGAAAGACACCTGCCGAAACACACAGGTCGGACACACACCACCCCGTTCGCCCGCGAGGGTGAAATAGGGCCTAATCGTTCTGTCGCCGGTCTCAGAGAGGCAGACGCGCACGTCGTGGGGCGGGATTCCGCAAAATTCTGCCAATCCATGGACCAATCCATGCGAGTGCTATGAAATGATAGCATTTCTAGAGGAGGGGGCTGGAGCCCATAGAGCCCGTTAAAGTGAGCAAAGCTACATCAAACCTAATTGTGAAGTCGCTCAGTGATAAATAACGGGGTCACTTGATTCGGAATCGTATTATATCCCCGACGATGATTTGATGAATGGAGGCCGTAACGTTACGACCAAGCCGGACTCGATTTTTGACGAACGTCTAACACTGTAAGTACCAAATGGTAATACGAGATTTAATCAAGAAATCTGAATATTTCGTGTGATCATGATGTGCAGCTTATACCCACAACAAATATCAAAAACAACAACAACAACAACAGCTTATATACAATCGTACGTCAATCTGAGGCAAAATTCGCGCTACTCAAAATGATGGGGACGGTTAATTTGTTCGAGTTATACGATAATTCGAGTTAGACGATGTTCGGTCCGATAGAAGATCTCACGACAATAAAAGACCATGTGTTACACCCTTAGATAAAACCACAAAAAGCGTTTATTTTTCAAATCTTCAAGTTTCCGGGAAAGTTGCCAAGGCACACTCTCCTGCAAGATCCATTATTTACAGTTCGAGTTAGGCGATGTAAATATAAGACTTCGATAAGGATTGTACCGGAAATTTGGTTCGAGCTATGCGATAATTCGAGTTACAGTTTCCGAGTTATTCGATGTTTTATAAAAGGAAAACGAAAGAAAATATTCATTCAACGAATTTTGTTCGAGTTAGCGATAATTCGCGTTATACCGGGTCAAGTTACGCGGAGTTAGAGCTGAATGATAATGATCAATGGATGAACACTCTTCTTTTTTTGCCCCTGGCGAATTTTGCAATGGTTTCTTCGGCATTGATGGTGCGCAAGATATCGCTTTCAGAGGCCAGCCAAACCAACACACTAGCCTATCCTGACCCATCGTAGACGGGAGATAATTTTAAATTTGAAGAAAGATCTCTCCCCAGAACAATTAGATATCATCATATATACACATATATATTCTCAATATTGCTTCAACGTTGGGGAATGTGGCCCCAGGGACTTCCGATGGAGGGCCCTCGGAGCATCGGAGGGGCCCCGTCACTAGGTCACCGGCCGTTGGCGTCCTCGGTCCGACCATGCTCGAGGCGCGCAACTGTGATTTTTGTGGGGGGCCCTGGGGCCTGGGCCCATGGTGCCCCGTGGTTAATCCGGCGTTGCGGAACGTTCTAGGATTTCGCATGTTGCGGTGGTACCCTTCCATTTCGACTACCGCTTATAACAAAAGATTATACGGTCTGGCGGTTTTGTTATCCCTACCTATAATATACCCTCTCCATAGCTAAAATAGATTCTTCCATAAAAATATCCCATTTCAACTACAGCTTATAACAACAGATTATACGGTCTAAATTCTTCCATAAAAACAAGTTTCCGGGAAAGTTGCCAAGGCACACTCTCCTGCAAGATCCATTATTTACAGTTCGAGTTAGGCGATGTAAATATAAGACTTCGATAAGGATTGTACCGGAAATTTGGTTCGAGCTATGCGATAATTCGAGTTACAGTTTCCGAGTTATTCGATGTTTTATAAAAGGAAAACGAAAGAAAATATTCATTCAAAGAATTTTGTTCGAGTTAGCGATAATTCGCGTTATACCGGGTCAAGTTACGCGGAGTTAGAGCTGAATGATAATGATCAATGGATGAACACTCTTCTTTTTTTTGCCCCTGGCGAATTTTGCAATAGTTTCTTCGGCATTGATGGTGCGCAAGATATCGCTTTCAGAGGCCAGCCAAATCAACACACTAGCCTATCCTGACCCATCGTAGACGGGAGATAATTTTAAATTTGAAGAAAGATCTCTCCCCAGAACAATTAGATATCATCATATATACACATATATATTCTCAATATTGCTTCAACGTTGGGGAATGTGGCCCCAGGGACTTCCGATGGAGGGCCCTCGGAGCATCGGAGGGGCCCCGTCACTAGGTCACCGGCCGTTGGCGTCCTCGGTCCGACCATGCTCGAGGCGCGCAACTGTGATTTTTGTGGGGGGCCCTGGGGCCTGGGCCCATGGTGCCCCGTGGTTAATCCGGCGTTGCGGAACGTTCTAGGATTTCGCATGTTGCGGTGGTACCCTTCCATTTCGACTACCGCTTATAACAAAAGATTATACGGTCTGGCGGTTTTGTTATCCCTACCTATAATATACCCTCTCCATAGCTAAAATAGATTCTTCCATAAAAATATCCCATTTCAACTACAGCTTATAACAACAGATTATACGGTCTAAATTCTTCCATAAAAACAATACCGAAACAAAAAAATAAATAAAAAGTTAATTTATTTCGAATTCGAAATAAAAGTAGGTCGTAGCGCCACCGTCCGCCTAAAATGTCCCTCACTGTAAAGCGTATGCTCGTCTCCAGAAGCCCAATCGGTGCAGGCAGAAATGTATGACGTCAAACCCCATTTCATTTCATTTCATAATGCAGATCAATTCTATAAACTACTTACTCGCAGCTTGCAGTGATACATTTTGTAGCTCTACTTGCGGTACACTCTGTAAAATAACAAAAATATCTTGCTTATTTATCTGTTCATATTTAAAACAATGCATAATGTAAGAGCTAAATCTGCCTATTGCAAGTCTTTATTTTGGCTTCAAATGTTACATAAACTTTTATTTAGACATTTATTCACATGCCAAGTCTATAATCAACTCTCTAGACACCATCGGATGGCGGAGATTTAAACGGATTAAAACATGGTCGTCATTTAAAGGCTCAATACCACTCTTGTTGTAACTGAATAATATGTCCCAATCTTTATTCTAGTCAACAAATTGTACTATTTTAGAATATTAAAATTAATTGATGATACAAATTTCATCTTAACACACCTTATTTAAAAAATTTGAAAAATTCAACATAATGGTTTGAAACGTCTAACGTAAACCTTTTCAAATGAAACTTCGATTTAAAAATATTTTCGAACTCTCTGGACAAGTAAAATAGGATGTAATGGATAATTTACACAACAGGTAGGACACTTAAACATCTAGTACTTAGATAGAGATATTATTTATTTTCTAGAGTTTTCAAGCCAGCAAGAGTGTTATTGTCCCTTTAATGGTTTAATTTTAAAATGTCGAATCGAGGCTAAGTTCCGAATATATGTAAGTGAAAGTAAACATGAGCTCTAGAATAACGATTAACGATAAATTAACGATAAACCCACCACATTAATTACGATACCTATCATACCACCAAAAACACTAATCCTAACACAAAACCTATACATCACACCACCAGTCTCTAAAATAAATCTTAACACATTACCATTAACGGTAAAATATGAAATACAATAATAAAACTTACCACATGTTACAGCCTGTGCCGTTTCGGCGGTAGTAAACTGAGCTCGATACGCAGCACTACCAGTAAAACAATCGGCGTCAATCAAACAATGCATATAAGTATCAAGGGTCCTGCAAAAAAATAAAAAAAATAATAAAAAATAAATCATAATAATATAGAAGTTTTAGAATATTGTTTCTGTCGGGGACATGGCGTTAAAAATCGAAGTATTTCCAATGACTATGATCAATCCCGTATTGTCCGTGGCAATAAAATCTAGGGGTTTTATTTTTATGCTGAAGAAAATTAATGACGGATTTGGGGTTTCTTCCTAGTACTAAATCTCACTAGTCGTATCTAAGCTAAAGGAAATGTCGCTTTTGTAGCAAATTCAATATTTGTATTCGCATTTAATTTTTCAGTTGACCGAAAATCCGCAAATGACATTACAGGCAAATAAGACTCAAAGGTTCAATTTTTCATTTAGGCTATGTGCGGGTTTCCTTGATCTCCCTTTAAGGAAAACAACATTGGGTGCATTTATAGGTTAATTCCGGTAAAGTCCGGTAAAAATGTTGATGTAGTATGGAGACATAAATATAATATACGCTTTCTGCTGTTCGGGTGTTGGAATAGTGCATGTAAAAAATTAATGCTAATTAATAAACACGAAGGCCCGCTTTCCACGTAGGCGTTTTCACCAGCGGAAAAAAGGAAGTGTTTCCGCGAGTGATTTTTTTTGTATTTCCATGTGTACAGATAAATCGCTGAAAAGTTTGGGGAATCTCATGTATATGACGTCATAAGTGACGATTTCTCTTTACAACATGGAGCTCGGCCTTTTTTTATAATAGCATCATGCCCAAACAAATCAGTCATTTGCAAGCTGAATTTGTGGAAACATGAGCGGTTGGTATATTTAATGAAGAGAAACCATGTTTGTACGCTCGAACGTAAGGGAAAAAGTCGAACAACTTCTTTTTCCGTGTGCGCAAACAGTTCCATTTAAATTTGCATTATACTATCTCTTTTACCGGATGAAACGCATACATGTACATGGAGCGAGAGAGAGAGAGAGAGAGAGAGAGAGCAATTAACGTCCACTCGACACAAACTAGGTCATTTCGGGACTAACATGTGATTCAATTTTATTTCAATAATTCGCTTGTGCGTAGGGGCCTTTACCAGTGGGAGGAAACCGGAGGACCCAGAGAAAATCCACGAAATTGGACAGACGACCCAATGACAGCTCTTATAATACAACGCGCACGTGCTAACCATTCGGCCATCCACCCCCCCCCCCCACCCCCTTGTCTGGAAACACGCCTTAGCTTAGAGTGCGTGAGATACTTACTCGCATTTTTGTTCATCGGTTGTTTTAGTAGCACCATCAAATGTAGTCTTACATTGCATAGCTGTAGAGTTGTTACATGTCGCCTCTGTTAGGCCAAAACAGCTTATAACTGAAGAAAAAGAAATAAACACGTGTGTTTGAAGAGCAGATATTATGTCAATTTGAAGAAATAAACCTTAAAGAGCTGACAGTTTTCACTATAATAGTTAAAAACTAGATAATGTAAAGGCAATTTGCTGACAATTTCAGTCAAATTGATCCACTATGAACCGATAATTAAGCGATTGAAATTTTGGCCTAGCCCATCATTACTAAAGTCGGTCCGATAAAAAACATAGTCTCGATTATCCACTTCATGATTAAATCATGAAAGTTAAGCAGCAAATCGGATCATAATCCAATAAATGCACGTAAAAGATCCCTTGGCAGTTGGAATTCGATATAAGAGTAGGCGATAGTGCCGCTGCCCGGGCAAAATTTCCCTTAAAGCACACTGTATGGCGTATGCCCGTCTTCATTAGCCCAGCATAGGAGCAGAACAGTAGGACGTTAAACCCCATTTCATTTCTTAGTATTTCAAATGATTCGTTACGTACACGCAAATGTCTGCACTGTAAATTACTTTATATTAGTTGGGAAGAAGTCTAGACCTACGCTTCTTGGTATTTCAAGGGAGTCGTTACGTACACGCCAATGTCTACACTGTATTCAAATTACTTACTTCCATAAATGTGTTAATTTATATTCGGGTTATTCCAAAATAATCAAATCAAATGGCCTGTAAACTTAATTATGAACACTTTGTTATACCTTTGAAAGTCATTTCTTTCAAAATAAAACATTATGTCATCCATTCGATGTACAAAAATTTTATTAAAGTTGAGTAAAGCTACTTAATTTTTCCACTTAACTAAGTGTCGAACCTTAAATCGGTATTCAAAGGCTCTATTTTACACATACTTAGCTATGTCAAAAACTTAAATGTATAATTGAATTATAGAATACCCGCAATCGCCAAAAAGCATGAATTTCTAACTTATGGAACACCTGCCACTACAAAAAATCACGCATTTCAAAATTCGAACTCAAGTCCCTCAAAAGCACCACTATACTTATTGTAAACTAGTGTTCGTCTACAATTAGCTCCCGCTTGAAAACAGACACTAAGCTAATTGGCCGACATTTTAATTCCTACATGGACGATTTTAGTGGAAAACTCGAAGAATACTTCGATAATTTTGAGAAATATTTATTCCGCTTCTATTTAATATCGCTGAAAAGGTTTATTTAGTCATTTCGTGTATGGCATATATGAAACGGGGTAGAACCACATTACAAAATTGTATACTATTTTTGGGATAGGCCGGTCAATTAGGAAATGAAATGAAATGGGGTTTAACGTTCTACTGTTTTGCTCCTATACTGGGCTAATGAAGACCGGCCTACGCCATACAGTGTGCTATGAGGGAAATTTTGCCCGGGCAGCGGCACTATTGCCTACTCTTATATCGAATTCCAACTGCCAGGGGATATTTTACGTGCATTCCAATATATACACGAGACCTCGGTTTTTCGTCTCATCCGAAGGACTAGACAGCTGTCCCTGTCAGGCCCTCCGTCCTGCATCACTGACAAGAGGGAAAACCACGCCGGAAAATCTGGATGAACTTTCTCGGCCAATGCAGGGATCGAACACCCGACCTCCAGGCTAGCAAGCCAGCGTCTTACTCACTTAGCCACGTGATCCCCTCGGTTAATTAGGCTAGAGACCTATTCTCGAAGTTGTCTGTGTCATTAATCAAATTGTACGGCTATAAATTACGATAGTACGTCGTTTCCGTGGATTTTTTTTCTAGAAAATCCTGTACGCATCCTCTGTGTACGAAAGATGCACGTGACGTTATTTTCTACCTGAATGAATACTACCGATTAAAACGCAATCAGTAATGTAATAAATTAATTGTAAAATATTGATGGCACCCTGCGGCCAGCAATCATCATCATATATTTGTAAATTTAAATACAAACGAAGACAAGACCATATTACAAACAATACCACTGGGGAATAAATTGTAAAAAAGTAAATCATGCCTTGTTTCTCATGGTAGTATATGTTTGTCGAAATTTGCAATGGAATATCAACACTGTCAAGTTTTACAAATGAATTTAACGCATTAAACTTTATTAGAATACAGTCGTGGAAAAAATGAATAAAAAATACGAAAAGGATAAAAATGACCGGAAAGAAATACATGTATATCCTTCACAATCTCGGTAGTAGTAACCGTATACAGTATTATGACACTACAACATCAAAGCTGACGATGACAAAAAAGTTTGAAGCCAACTAGATTTTTCTCACTTAAAGGAGCTAAGTCGCTAGTATTTCGGACCTATAAATTGACACAAACGGGTCGCAACGCATACAATAATGTAATATGAATGTATATAAATTGATTTACATTCAATCGTTTCTGTTTTTACTGTAATTTCTAATCAGTTAGGTTCGACGAAATATGCCAGTATTCTCAATCGAATTTCAATCTCTATCGTCTGGTTATTCCAGTCTACGTCGATAGTATTTATTGGGCATGCTCTCCAGATAAGAATATAGCATCACCGTTTGACATGACTTGTGGAATATGCCTAGCCTCGTTTTTCGAATCCCTTATTACAAATAGCGCTGAAACGCATTATGGTACACGATTCGTGTACCAATTGCAAAATGTTTATTTTGTCTTAAATATTGGATATCAGAAGGCCATCTTTTCCCGGTAAGATCACAACATCAATGTTGATTTAAAACGACAAATAAATCGTGTTTTCAATATCGAAGATTTTGGATGATATTGAGTTAGAGACTTAGCTACTTTAAACTGGCCTTTGAATACCGCTAAAAGGCTAAACACTTAAACGTTTAGGCAGCTTAACTTAAGGGAAAAATTTATACTTTACATTGCTTTTGAATACCACGTACCCTTAACCTACAGAAAGTTATATTTAAGCGAAATCTAGTAGTTAGTGAATATCTTAGACTTAAGATATCCTTTGAATACGGACCCAGGTCTTTATCAAAATCAAAATAAAATTTTAAATATTATGCGTTCCACGAACATCAATTGTAACTTAAAATGCAATTTAAAATGCAATTTTAATAGATTTTAGTTACAATTGCTTGCGCCCGCGCAGGGCACAATTCCGGCGAGGGCACTTAGGGTGTAAGCATAAACGCTTCGGAACTTAAAACTGTTGTCAGGTTGAACTAACGGTTACAATACCACTGAGGAGAGTTTCATACGTTGTATCAATGTCTGCACATGGTCAGACAGTCGTAGAGAGAGATGAAATAAATAAGTTTATTGCGTATTATTCGTTTTGGGAATGTACCGGTGGGTTTGCCTTGAACTTGCATTCGCTTTCGTGTTGGTTGTACTAAATCGCTTGAATTTCGTAGTCTTATGGTATTTTGGATAACAAATTATTGAGAATTGTCACAAACATGTGATATTCCTGACTCAAACGATTAAAGATACATTATGGGAGATAAGATAAAGAGATGGCAGTTCTCGCTATAATAGTTAAAAACTAGATAGTGTAAAGGTAATTTGCTGAAAATTTCAGTCAAATTGATCCACTATGAGCCGAGAAAGAAGCAGGTGAAATTATTGCATAGTCTCGTTTATCATTACTAAAATCATTAATATAAACAGCATAGTCCCGATTATCCACTTTTATTGATTTAATTATCAATAGCCGTTAGCGGCATATAGGAATCTAATCCAGCCAACATCGAAGGCTAGCCTTGACATCGAGAGTTTATTATGGTCTGGATAAGTTAATTAATGTCTAATTGATAATTAAGATAACATTTCAGGCCTAAAGAAAGACTTGTAATAAGCAGATTTTGCTCTTGCATAATGCATGTTTTATCTAGACTGCAAATTATTGTCGAATTTTAAAAGTATTTAACAACTTTTAAACTAATACACGAAATAGACAATGTTCCGATGTTTTGATTTGAAATGTCAGTCCCATGGACCCTTTCAATAATACTTTGAAGATGCCAAAAAACCACAGTCCTTATTTGATAATGCCTATCTATCTTACTAAATTAACATGATTTCCCCAATATAAAATACCCTTGGCTCCTATATAAAACTTGTCTGATTTACGCGGTGTTATTAACGAACGCCTTTATTAAGAAATAATAATAAATTCATGATATTAAAATTTAATTTCAAATAGGCCTATAAAATTTTTCAATAAACACATATGGAATTTTAGTTTAAGACGATTTTATGGAGATTTAAGTTTTTGTGAAACAGGGCCCTGGTATTAGGATTTTTTACTTCATATAACTGACCTAAATATTACTTCAAGCGGTGAAAAGATGGTAAAACAACATATATAGCTGAATAGCTGGCGGCTGAACAAAGCAACAACAGATATCTATCTCTAGTTGATTTATTGTCAGGTTTAGTCACTGTTACCCAGATGTTAACTTTATTCATTATGAATGTGGTATTGCTCTTATTGGACTGGTTTTACTAGGCTACCGTAGTAACGTGATTGTGCAGTGAAATGAATCGACAGGGTAGGTGGAGAATAGTGACGTAGCTTTCTTTTGATGAAGAGTGAGAGAGAAAGAGAGAAAGAGAGAGAGAGAGAGATGGGAATTAACGCCCACCCGACACAAACTAGGTCATTTCGGGACTAACATTTGGTACAATTTTATTTCAATAATTCGCTTGCGCGTAGAGGTCTTTAGCAGTGGGAGGAAACCGGACCCCTTGTTACGTACAACCGAGGAATCGAAACAACGCCAGTTGACTCAATGACAGGCCTTATAATACAACGCGCACGCGCTAACCATCCGGCGAATCTTTTAAAAGCAAACAAAATAAATGTTTTAAGTCGCATCGTACCTGTGAGTGCTAGGGAGATATACATATTTGTATTTGCCATAACAATAATGCACGACCCCGCCCATAAAGTGTTAAATTGCGTTATTTCAAGCGACAAATGTCTGCGATCCTTACATATCTTATTAATATTTTGCTTCGAATGCGAAGCTGGCCAGGAAAGTTCATCGAGATTGTCAGTGGTGTAGGAGGAAAGGCCTGGCAAGGGACAACGTATAGTCGTTCGGGGGTTCCGTGTACACATTGGCGTGCACGTAAAAGAACCTTGACTTGGAATTCGAAAAATTCCCCTCATAGCACATTAATCGGGTTGAATGACTGAATGGTTAGCGCGTATGCGTTGTATCATAAGGTCTGTCATTGAGTCAACTGGCGTGGTTTCGATTCCCCAGTTGTACTTGACAAGGAGTAGGGTTTTCTACGGGTCCTCGATTTCCTCCCACTTATTGAAATAAAACTGAACCATATGTTAGTCCCGAAATGACCTGGTTTGTGTAAAAATAAAGAGCGTGGTGTCCCCCTAGAAAAGGCTATAAGTATCTAGTCTTTTGGCGAACACGCTGGTGTGTGCGTTTAAGAGCCCTTGACATTTGGAATTCGGTGTAAGGTAGGCCAAAACCTCACTGCCAGGGTAAAATTTCCCTCAAACCACACGTGTTGATGCTGAACAGTAGGACGTTGAACCCCATTATTATTCGTTTCATGTCGTCATGCTCTGTTTATTTTATTGCCAACAACATCTAAAATGCTTTGTTTGCCAAGCACACACAGAGGCGATAAACAACCACGTATTAAATAGCTAGCATTTCATCCTTTTTTTTTACAACATTAGCAAAGGGACCTAGCGTGAGATCCGTCGGCTTTCTTAGTTATATCAGGCCAATTCGTAAGGTCAATTCATCACTTCAACCTTGATCACGAAATTGTTGGAATTTGGTTATCGCGAAGAATTTGAAATGTTTTCACCCAATTAGCAATATATGTCATAATGATAACTAACGATCAATCACCACAGTTAATTGTCAAATATAAGTCCAAGATGAATATATTTTTTAAATATTTGTCTCACGTTATGTACGATATGCAATTTACTTTTAATCTTCATTAGCCCAATCGGCACAGATTTAATTACGCTTTGCACTTGATGAAATAACCGTAAAAATTGATAATCGATATTGTTTATTATCGTAACAACGATTGCAATGACATTCGAGGTTACATTGTTATTGTATCGCCGATGACTAGGCTCAGAGTGAAGTAATTTGACAGAAATTTTCAATATATTCCCTTTTCATTATCTCCTTTTTAACTATTATAGGGAGAACTGTCGGCTATTTATCTAATCTTACTATACCCCTTCGCATTAGAACAATAGGAAGTAAAACCCCATTTCATTTCAATGAACATGAACATGGGAGCAGAAGATACACTTCTCAAAATTCTCAATGTTAACTTAGCGTTTTAATGTGTGTATTAAAATGGCTTTCAACTAGCTGTTCTCATGCAGAGCTTATTGTAGACACGCAGCGCAAGTTTCGTATGGTGATATTCTTTACAATCCATGTACTATTATTATACGATAGCATGATATAAATTGTATGTATCGAATACGGATGTAAATTGTACTTATTGCACACAAAAGTCATGATCCCGCCACATTTTTGATTTGCTTAAACAGTTCAAAATTTGTTTTAATTATTTTATATTTATGATAACCCAAAGGTCAATAAATCTTCCCAGACACTCATATTACTCAAGAAATCGCAGAAAATATATTTCTGGGTAACAGAGATGTGTTGTTGTAGGTTTAAACTATAAAACAAAATCCAGTTAGCTTAAATGTGGACAGACTTGCACTCAACAATCTAAATCAACACAGATAAGGCGCTTTATTCATTTCACCAGATTTAATTTATGCGCCATATATACAGTATTCCCACTGTTGTCCGATCACCTCTATTATTATTGAGAACTGTACCAACATTGTATTACTGGCAGTTCGGAAAGTGACTGATTTCCATGAATACAACCTACGATTAAATTTAATTAGACTGTTTGCTACCCAGCCCTGGAATTTAACTGGTCAATTAAGGTCAAGGACAGGTATATTCCCGACTGACGCTAAACAATACAGGGCGGGTATTTTATACGAGTACAATCAAGCCGTACTTAACGCTAGTCTGTCTAGAATACTTTAAGAAAATGTTCTTTTCGAAAAAAAAAACCAAGTTACTAACCAAGAATAGGAATGGGTGCCCAATAGTTATCCTCATTCTTTTTTTCCATTTTTTTAAATTTATAAAAAAAAAAAAATATTCGAGTATACATCGTCGTGTGATGTAAGAAAACAATACCAGTCCCTAATCTAAAAATATACTTGCATCTGTAAATGCGCCATTTATATATTTTGTTTTACAAAATAACAATAAAACATGATAGCAGACATTTCCCTATGTAATTCTCGTTTTCTGAGAGTCGTTTACAGAATTAATTCCCGATATTTTATTTTCAGTATTCCTTAAAAAATAACCACAATGACAATTTATATTCCCGTGAAAAAGAATAGACAATAAAATTTAAGTACACTTACCAGCTACTACAGCGATAACTAATTGTGTATTCATTCTTAGATTTTTATAAAATTCTGTTCGCCGTGATGATACCTTCTGAAGCCAAAGATACTATGAGCGCGACAACGCCTAGACGAGTTCTCTTTAATATTTCCTATCAACCAATCAAGTCCGAGGAATTCACTTCGGAAAAAATGGATATGCGTTTTAGAATAGATGACAAACAAACTAGATAAAGTAAAATCAGTCTCATTGGTTTGTTTTTTTTGGTCACAGCCCATGCGCTGAAATCCGAGCGTGTATGGACTCAGACTAGCAATTATTTGCCCATTGACTTCAATGTTAAATGACTGTAACATCACAGGTTGTAGCTTTTTGCTCAACATTCCGTTGGTTCCAATCTTTATAGGCACAATGGGGACAACATTTGGCAATCTCCTCATCATAATTTTGTAGGGGGTTGACCATTTAGATTTTTTGCTACACAGATTTGAAGTTGACAGGGGTGAAAATCTCACTTCCGACACAATGATTGCTCTGCAGAAAGACACTTTACACCCCCTATCCCTCCGCTGTAATATCATACGACAGTATTGACGCAATCATACGACACTTCATTCTGTCGTATCATCGTGTTATTTTTATCGTAACGTCGAGATGTCGACTTATTGTCCTAGTCTCTTTCTACAAGTCACAAAAATACAGCTGTACTCATTACATCATATATAGGCCTAAGTTGCAGATTTGATAAATATAAAAGAGATAGTAGGAAAACGTTGATTAATTATTTGTTTTCTCAAAATAATGAAACATTTTGTGCCCACAAGTGAATTATATTTGGTATTATATTAAAAAATCTAGAATTACAATAGCAGGACCAAAGTGAGTTAGCTAAGTTCATTGCCATGTGTACGACACCCACCAATATTTATAGATGACTGGAGCGATAGTTTAAAAGTGATATCAGAAGACAGGGTGGGAAGGTGATTGTAGAAAAACCAAATCGGGCCACATTCTTTAAAATCACAGCATTATTTTTATCATAGTGCAGCACGTCACCCCAATTGTTGCAGGAGTTTTTTTGAATGAGATGGAGAAAACGATTCGCAGCCTGTCATTGAGTCAACTGGCGTGGTTTCGAATCCCCGGTTGTACGTGACAAGGAGTAGGGTCGCCTGTCCAACCTCGTGGGTTTTCTCCGGGTCCTCCGGTTTCCTCCCACTGCTAAAGACCCCTACGCGCAAACGATTTATTGAAATAAAATTAAACCATGTTAGTCCCGAAATGACCTAATTTGTGTCGAGTGGACGTTAAACCCCATTTCTCTCTCTCTCTCCCCCTCTCTCTCCCGTTTGAAATCACTAATGGGATTGAGGCCTAGATGAGTAAAAATAGGCCCAGTAATATCTTCAACTATGAACACACTCTAAAAGCCTCATACCCCCCCCCCACCCCACGTCACCCCAATAGATGCAGGAGTTTTTTTTATGAGGTGGAGAAAACGATTCGCAGCCGTTATTGACCTTATCGCATATAGGCTTGCATCCGTTTGACATCACTAATGGGATTGAGGCCTAGATGAGTAAAAATAGGCCCAGTAATATCTTCAACTATGAACACACTCTAAAAGCCTCATACCCCCACCCCACGTCTCTTATTTAGTTTTACAAATAATTCCAGAATCAATAAAATGGTATCAATGATGTTTGATACAACTGGAAAATAATATGTCAAAAAATTGATTAAACAATATGAGGAATATTACATATTGAATCCATATTAGTGATAACGTACATTTACTCAATACGTTCTTTCCAATAGATCATCATTTAACTTGAAACAAGGGAAAAGTCGATCGAAGAAAACAGATTTTTAAAAAAAAAAAAACAGGTTTCAATGTGACAGTAGTGCTTCGGTCATGCATTTACCTCCGAGAGTGCCATCCTTTCTTTGAAGGTAATGATTGTGCCAAATTTGAACAAATTCCATCTAGATTCGCGGCCTGTAGGTAGAGTGTTGACAGATCAAATGTAAAAAAAAAACAAAAACAAAAACCCCAGACCTATAAAAATATATTTTCTTAAACTCTTTTAACTTTGAAATTATATTGTTTTCACATGTGCTAAGTGTTTTAGCGAATATTTATAGAAGGGTCTTGTAGATAAAGACTATAACGCATGTGCATTTTAAACTTCCGAGACGACAAGTCGACAAGTCGATGATACGACAGTTTAGTGTTTTGTCGTACCGTCGTATCATCGACTTGTCGTGGCGATAAGTTGATGATACGACAGCACGACAAAATAAGGTCGATGATACGACAAATCAGACGATCTTACGACAGTTTGTTCTGTCGTAAGATCGCCCGATTTTATCGTAAGATCGTGTGATTTTGTCGTGCCGTCGTATCATCGACTTATCGCAACTGTAAGTCGATGATACGACGACACGACAAAATCACACGATCTTACGACAAAATCACGCGATCTTACGACAGAACAAACTGTCGTAAGATCGCGTGATTTTGTCGTGTCATCGACCCGATTTTGTCGTGCCGTCGTATCATCGACTTATCGCCACGACAAGTCGATGATACGACGGCACGACAAAAAGCGAAACTGTCGTATCATCGACTTGTCGACTTGTCGTCTCGGAAGTTTAAAACTGCACAGTGCACATGCGCTATAGTCTTAATCTACAAGACCCTTTCTATAACTATTCACTAAAACACTTAGCACATGTGAAAATAATATAATTTCAAAATTAAAATAGTTTTAGAAAATATATTTTTATAGGTCTGGGGTTTTTTTTTACGTTTTATCTGTCAACACTTTACCTACAGGCCGCGAATCTAGATGGACTTTGTTCAAATCTGGCACAATCATTACTTTCAAAGAAAGGATGACACCCACAGATGTAAATGCATGACCGAACCACTACTATCATATTGAAACTTGTTTTTTAAAATATTTTTGTCTTCGATCGGCTGCTTCCCTTGTTTTCAAGTTAAATGGTGATCCATTGGAAGGAACATTTTGAGTAAATGTATCATTGATACGGATTCAAAATGTAATATTTACTACCCTATGTTGTTTAATCAATTTTAGACACATTAATTTCCAGTCGTATCAAACATCATTGATAGGGACCTACCATTTTATTGATTCCGAAATTATTTGTTAAACAAAATAAGAGGGGGGGGGGTGCGTAGGGGACTTTCGGAGTGTGTTCATAGCTGAAGGCAATACTGGGCCTATTTTTAATCATCTAGGCCCCGATCCCATTAGTGATGCCAAACGGATGAATATGAGATAAGGTCAATAACAGCTGCAAATCGCTTTCCTCACCTCATAAAAAACCTCCCCTGCACTAATTGGGATGGCGTGCTACACCAAGCGGTGATTTTATGTGGTCTGGTTTGAGGTTTTATATAATCCCCTTCCCACTCTAATAAAATAAATTGGAAATCTTCTGAAATCGCTTCTAAACTATCGCTTCAGTAATCTATAAGTATTGGTGGGTGTCGTACACGAGGCAATGCATACTTGTTCGATACCTACCGACACCACTTCTTATTCAAGGAATTAACATAGCTGACTCACTTTTGTCCTGCTATTATAATTCTAGATTTTTTGAATATAATACCAAATATAATTCAATTTTGGGCGCAAAAAGTTTCATTTTTTTTTAGAAAACGAATCAACGTTTTCCTATTATCTCTTTTGACGAGTCTTATTTATATGTTTCTATTTATATGTATCTGATGTAATGAGTACAGCTGTATTTTTGTGACTTGTAGAAAGAGACTAGGACAATAAGTCGACATCTCGACGTTACGATAAAAATAACACGATGATACGACAGAGTTAAGTGTCGTATGATTGCGTCAATACTGTCGTGATGTCGTGTTGTCGCGCTATGAAAAGGGCAAGATTTAATATGGCCACTATCAGCCACCATAGCTAGGTGAACAAGGGCATGGAATTTTTTTTTAATGAAATATGATTCTGGCTAAAGCACTGGGGGCGGAAGGGTGGGATGGGCGGTCCAGGCAATCTGACCTTTCGGGAAGATGGGTAAAGTGAAAACAAAAATTATTATTTCATCTATACGGGGGCGGATCCAGGAATTTTTGCAGGAGGGGGTTTGCCAGGTTCATGAGACAATGTATCCCCCCCTCCCGCATTGCCTCTATCGTCATTTTGGGGTATATACATACACATTGAGCTTTTTAAACAGAGGAATGCAACACCTCGTTTGACGACAATTTTCATTATGAATTAATACAATGACATTGTGATTCAATTTCATGGATGCAAAGCATTAATTGTGATATCACATAATGTCTATATCGTGCTTTTAGTGCCAAATCCTGTCCCACATCTGACGATAAAGGATAAAGTACACGGCCGAGAAACTTTTCTCATAAAAAGTGTTGATTTATAAAAAAAAATGTACACAAACGCTAACGCCCTCTGGTGTAATAATGTTGATAATTCATTATATTTTTCTGGACTTTTTCATTTCAAGATTTTAACTTCAAGACTTTTTGAAACGTAGAAAATATTTTAATAAGAGTTCAAATTCCAGATTTTTTTTAGATACTTTCAGAAACCAATGAATTGATTTCTTTGTCGTGTAAAATTAAGAAATTATTTTTTAATCTTAATATCTAATTATATATAAAAGTTACCGATAAAACGCCGAAAATGAAACATAAAGTCAATTTTTTGTTTAAAATGTTGATTTTGTGCATGAAACGTTGACATAAGAATGTAGAAACAAGAATCATTAATTTAGAATGTTGCGGTAGTGTCTGAAATGTTCAAACTGGAATGTAGAAACAAGAATCATGAATATTGTCGCATTTGATCTTCCATAATGCACGGACTTTTTCTATTTTTCTTTCGTGTTCTCTTATCTACACTCGGCAAACCTCAACAGATTCCAGTACCCTACATCAAATCTCGGCTGTATGACAAAGTCCGCCATTAGAACTACTTTCAAGTTCCCGGATTACAATGGCGTTGTCCATGACGACCAATGACGTCATTGATGACGACGTATTTGAAGAATGTTTTATCTTAAAAAATTTTCAAAGTTTGAAGGTGTTTTTCTTTCAAGTTTATCCGATTTTCTTTAGACAAGGACAAATTTGCACTGAAAATTCACACACTCTTCGAACGACGCAATTTTGAGAACTTCTTTCTAAACGCGGGCAAGTTTCCCTTATAAGTAAACTGGTGCCGCATCGCAAATATATATATAGAGGGATAACTCGTGTTTTCCTTTTGCGTTCGTCACTTCCGATTGTTGAAACCTGCATTACGCATCTATCGTAGCAATGATCTCTGTGTTAAAATTATATTTGGAACATGTTTAACCAGTTCTATCACATGTGATAATGACTGACACCAATATTGTCCTAATATAATATTATATTAATGAAGACCGGATTCAAGAGTTTTATTGACAATCGTTCCCAGAATTCTACGTCCATGTGATATGGTAGACAGGTTATTGAGAATGTTGTTGTTGTTCTCAGTGTTTAATGTCCGCTTCCACCGAAGGTGATATCGCAAACAAGTCTTATGTTTCATTTTTTTTATTATCTTAGCGCACGCGCAGGGGTCTTTTCTGTGGGAGGAAACCGGAGAAGTTGTTGTTGTTCTTAGTGTTTAACGTCCGCTTCCACCGAAGTTGTCTTTTTTTATTTTCATTATCTTAGCGCGCACCGCAGGGGTCTTTCCTGTGGGAGGAAACCGGAGTAAACCCAAGAGGTTGAGAAGGCGCCCCTATCTCCAAGCCACATACGCTCACACCAGGGATCGAAACCACAACCGCAAGACAGAGGTGACCGGCCAGCTTGAGGTCAAAGCGTGACACTCTAGACGACTAGTCTCTCCCTAACCCCTAACCGGAGAATCAAATTGCCAAGTGTAAGTTGAATAATAAACATAACAGAATGAAACATTTAAGACAAAAAACGAATAGTAATAATAATAACACAAGTCAAACATATAGATGTTATACATGTTTGAAATCAGCTAACTATATTACAGATTTTGATTGTACAACTAAATATAAATGAATTAGAAATATATACATTATTTACATAAATCATTCGGTAAATGGACATGAATATGGTTATCTACCCTTATAAAACGATGGCGAAACGACTGGTTTGTAAACTGTTTTTTGATTGATTCGTAGATTTTAGCTATAATCAAGGCTAGGGCAGATAATTTGAAATCGTGGAAACCCTATGGATTAACCCAGGGTATAGTGGAGTATAACGGAATGAGAACACTGGGGATAACGAGGATGACTTCATCCAAGCTGTATTAAACGGTGTCTGGATAAAACCAGACTTTTATGAAAATAACGTGTGTTTGAAATTTACCTTTCGTTATCAAGTACTGTCTGTATAGAACTCTAAAGGAACGGCAATAGATTATCAGGTCACCAAACGAAAAAAAATGACCTGAAAACTTAAAAGGGCTAAGTGTCCTGATAAGCTGAAATTTTGAGACAAGTATAGGCGTACGGGCTCGATGACAGTAAGAAGGGTGGGGTGGAGGGGCAGAACTCGAAATGCCCGAAAAAATTCGGGGGGGGGGGCCGCTAACGCGTTTTCCTGCTATTCCAGCCCGTGCATGCAGCAACTTCAAAGTGGTCTAGTAAGCCTAATTTAGGTAGCTGATTAGAACTCCAATCGGGAGAAAATTTTGAAAATTTAACTGCCGCAAACGGGTATTCCTGTTATTCCACACTGAAAAAAAAACTTGTGTTGGATCTCAACACAAGTACTTGTGTGAAAATTATTCTACACAAGTTATGTGTTGTTTTGCATTGCATTAACACAAACTTGTGTTCTTTTTAATGCATTAACACAAATCTTGTGGTTTTTCCATATAATTAACACAAGTAATGTGTACCGTCAACAAATATTATTTTTTTTTAAATTTGAACTCCATACAAAGTCTTAATCCGGGGGTCCACAAGTAAGAGAAAGGTATTTTTTACTCAGACAATATAGCCAGACAGACTTGAATGCTAACTGGTGTTAAGATGTCTGTAGTTAAAATTAAGTTGGGCCCAATAAACTGGTAGATCAAAGGCCTGTTGAGCGCTCATGCCCAGTGTGATTTTAACAACTGACTCCAAATGCGTTGACAAGAAAATAAGTAAAACTGTTATTGAATGTGATTGGTTGATAAAATCAACGTACTATAGGCTACATTTTGTCTGCGATATCATCTCGGTGGAAGCGGACATTAAATGAAGTGATTTCACACAATTAATTTAACATTTAACAACGTGCTGAAATGATTTTGGAGCAGTGATATGTTTGACAAATGTAAGCTAATGGTCACATAGAATACAAGACCGCAGGTTTGTGAATATTTATATAAAAAAAATAATACCATGTATGTAATTTAGCATCGATATTGTTTCTCTGTATAATATTAGTATTTCGTTTCCTTAAAAAAACCTCCAACAATTTAAACCGGAAGTTCATGTTTATAATATGGCGCGGTCAGGAAAAAAATTTCGGCATGTTATTATCAAATCTGTTCAATTTTTCTGAAATCATGCTTAATTAACATTAGTTGTTCGGCGCTACGATGTTGTTCAGATACTTACATTACAGAATCACATTATGATTAAAGCAGAAACGGTTCGACTTGAACCAGCAGGTAAGAATCTGTTTTGAAATTATATCTTGGGAGGTTGGATTGGCGTTGGAGACCCGATTGGCGGCCATTTTGATTCTTGTTTCATGATTTTTTTTTATATTATAACGATTTTGCCAAGAGTAGACATAAACGCGGGCACAGACTAGAAAAAAATCTTTTTACACTTTTGTGTTAGTTGAATTGTAATCTAATTTATGTTTTAAAAAACAACCTTAAATCAAATGAGCAGACGGAAGATATGGACGAACAACAAGAAGAAGTTATGGAGGTCCCAACAACTGAACCTATGGAAGTAAAAGAATCGTTTACAGCCGAAACCCGATACGATGTGCCAGTTCCGGTTATGGAGTCCTCCATCTCAGACGATGCCGACGTCAGTGTCTTCTGCGACGAAGAACCCGTAGTGGTGTATCACTATAAACCTCAGAATGCCTCGTTCGGCATTTCTGTCCAAACGAGGCAAAAACGTGTCAAAATTTTTGCCCCGATTTTGCCTCGTTGTAACGAGGTAAAAAAAAATACCTCGTTTCTCTGAAGTTCCAAAACTTGTTTTTTTTTTAAATTGCCCTGTTTTTGGAACGAGGTATTTTGTTTATAACGAGGCTGGGTAAAATTGCCTCGTTTACTAAACGAGGTATTTTATCCAAGATAATTATTAGCGGTATTTGCTGTCAACAAATAGAGCCATACAAATAATGTTCGGACCATCATGTGACCAATTGCAGATCTACAAATTAGATTATTTATTTGGGACATGATATTGTTCATAGTTATGGCTTACTACACTGGAGTTCTATTATGTATAATAAACGCTTCCCGAGCAAAACAAAACATAACAATGTCACGTGACAATATTACATATGGCGGATACAAGCGTTCTTTGATTACATGCTGTTTGGTTTGATTATTAAATAATACGGCAATCTGTATATATGGGAAAAGGAGAATGAATTTCCCCAAATCCAAAACTAGATGACTGGAATATTTATTGAATGGAAAGTAAATATTTTATAAACAAAAATATTCGGATTTGCAGTATCCTAGCTTGGATGGATATGTGATTTGAATCTCGAACTCAGTGTTTTATACATTTTATTATAAATCTACAATTTAAAACAGTACAATAACATTGTGATTTGACGCTCTACAAATCACTAAGAGTATAACAATTGCTTGTTGAAAAAGCGTTAATAATATGTTTTTTTCCATTTATTATTTTTTAAAAATATATTCAAAAAGAATGCGTCTTTTACAGATTTCAATATAACCACAAATGGTTGATTGTTTTAATGCTAAGATAAGTATTAATGGTTTGTATTTGAAAATCAAATTATATAAGCGAAAAATAGTAAGATACATTATGTATGTCTTAAAACACGCCCTTCTCAGTTACTACTTCGGCGAATATCATTTGATAATTTAGATGATCAGAATTAAACACCGTTTTGCTATGTTATTATTTTTTTATGATTGGGTGGGGGTATACTTAATTAGGGGATTGGATTGAAAGATTATAGCTACCATCTTATGGAGACATAATGTGTGGTGCATTTACGGTCTTATAAAGCTCTATTCTTACATAAAGAATTCTTGATTCGCACGGAAGTGTTTTAGCCGTGATCATTTTAAGTCATGCTTATGCCAAGATCTGTGTAAGTGTTAATTTAACTAGATATCAGAAAAGTACCACGTTTTCATAAATGTACTCTTTAGATAAATTGTACAATATTTATCAGTTCACTAGTTACAATAAAATCATGCATTATAGCTATTTTTATTTATTTATCCATGGTGCTTCAAATTCAATTTAGGGTGCCTCAACATATTTAAAAATATGTTTTAAAGCTTTAGGTCATTTTATTATATCTTTCTACCATAAATAATAGCCCGAATTTAGGTATACCAAAAGTTAAAGAAATATAAACAGTTTTTGAGTCATTCAGATATGACTGCCAAAATTGTCACCAACACACATGTCGTGTTTAGGCTAAAATCTAACCAGAAAAGTATTGTCAATACATAGTAAAATATATATTGCATTAATCAATTCCATTTCGCAAATGGTTTGTCTTAAACTCGTCATTTGTGTTCATGGGCATCAGGGTCGAGATGGCAACGTTATATGTTTTATTCGTCTAATTTACTATAAAACATCATTCGGTTTGCCTCACGGGTTAACGGCATATTAATAGCTTTATTCACTGAGATGGTTCCTTTACTTATAGTTTATTTTTCGAATTGCTTTTTGTATTTATTTAAATGGAAATATTAACAACATTCTATAAGTCAATCCACGAACATACCCAATTTCAATATTTGCGTGTTGACCTTTAACATCACACTTAGATCCTGTACGCTTTGTGTCTTACAGTCAATACATGTCATGAAGAACTCTTTAGAAATAATTTCGTTTATAATACTTTACTCGTTTCTATTGAGTTGTTTAGCAGAAGTAACCCATGACAACAATATGTTGAGACGACTACGTTACAGAATAGGACGATTCAATGTTACCAACCCTTTCACAATATTTGAATGAAATATCTCACACAGGGTGTTAATCTGTTTTCAGTTTCTATTCCAATTCAATAAAACATTTAAAACATTTAATACATGTCTTGGCTTGATTCATTATTTACAATTTAATACGTTAATCGTGTATTTTAAATAATACAGTTCAAGAGATCAAAACATTTCCGAATTTATACATTCAACATTACACGTAGACCTAAATGTATTTTTCAAATACGTGTATAAACATTTATATGAAATATATTATAAACAGATATGCTATGACCAGAGTTGCCATTATCTTTATTATTCGACTGGAAAATTCCTGTCATTCACTCTGTCGTTCGACTGATCCATCATTCACGTTGTCATTTCCGAGTCTGAAATTTGGGGTATAGGGGTAGCTCGGACCGGGGAGTAACATAGGCCAGGTGGCGTTAGTCTACCACTTCCGGTTTCGGAGTTATGAACCCCGAGCGAAGCCGGGCATTCTTCTAGTATATAAATAAATATATAAATAAATCATCTTCATGGTCATCATCATCGTCATCATCATCGTCATCATCACTATTTAACACCAATCATCGTCGCCTGACAATTACCTTATCTATTCAAAGCGCTTGTTTAGTTTTAAATACTTGTGAACTTTACTAAAACTCACTTTGTTGAACGGGTTACTTTCGTTGGTATCGCCATATAGGAACGCTTTTGTAATTATGGATTTAAATGGGAGGGTATTTAATGTTGAGATACGCTGAGACGAATAATTTGGGCAGTGCAGAAAATAATGGTCGCTGTCTTTTTGAGTATGACCACAACTGCATGTCGGGTTATGTGAAATATGCATTACAAATCTATGGAAGTTTAGAGCACTTTTACAATTACGAAGTCTGGAATGTATAATCTGAAATTTACGTTCTCCATAGTAACATCTTACTGACATCAATAAATACAAAAATATGACTAAGTCGAAAGTCAACAAGACGGTATACAAGCCAAAATGCAAGTCGAAAATAAGAAATTAGGAAAAAAACGAGGGGCGCTATTATCGCAGTGTATTATTTCTTGATTTCCTATTTTCGAGTCGATTTTGGCTTGTATAGCGTTGCTGTCGCCTCACATTTTGTCGTAACTGCTACTTTTCGACTTTCGTGTTTTGGAGGGCGAAAAGTAGAAATTAAGAATGGTAGGCTTCTATAGTTAGGCGTTTGTATATATGACTGTATACTTGACACATGTACGACCTGAATGGCTGAATGGCCGGTAACCAAATATGTTATTGTGAGTGTTAAACGACATCGTAATTATTTTATATTTTGCAAAAAAAACAAACAACAAAAAACAAAACAAAAAAACACAAGCCGTGATTGCCATTACTACAATACGGATTACTAAATATACTTTGTGTTCAATTTTATATTTTAATACTGAAGACAGGGCCGGACTATAAATGAACAAGGCGGATCCTTTTGGCTTATATTGAGTAATTATTGCAACGTGTTACAGTTGAAAGTTCCAAAGCATTTTCACATTCCATGTCCGATAAATTTAATCATCATGCAACTACTGATTGGTGGGTCGTCGAAACATTTAGATGCATACATCACAGCAATAGAGAAATAGGTCAAATATGGCGACAATGATCAACTTGCTCTTCTTCTACTAAATTAAAGATTCGTGTGGAGATTCTGTCGATATAATCATATATTTATATCTGCTCTTTCTTAAAATGGAGACGGTTAGTAAAATGGTCTTCTTTACGTCCTAAATATCAGTATGACCTTAGTGAATACCGCACGATTACGATCCGTTCCAGACTGATAACTTTACGTTCCTAAATATCAGTCTGACCGTAGTGAATACCGTACGATTACGATCCGTTCCAAACTGATACCTTAATTATAGGCTAATTATAGAGCCTTCAATTTCAAACACATTTTTATTATCATATGCTCTTATTTTTTTTTCATCATTATATGATTAACATTTTCTAAACTTTACGATTTTCAATTTTTTTTTTTAAATAATAGTCCATCTCCGAGACAACAAAAACGTAAATAAATGGAAGATAAAAGCAAGAAAGACAACCCTAATAAAGGAGTCAGGACTAAGACTAGTAATTATTTCCCCGTATTTCATGATTGTCGAATGTAGTGCGAGTTATAAATAGACAATTTTTCCCTTAATTTTTTTCTACCCTCTTCCTGCATTTTTGGGTTGACTTTTTGGTCTAGATTGGAGAAAAGGGATCAAATTTGCAATTTCATAGCAGTTTTGGGTAATACTGATGATATTACAGCGGAGGGATAGGGGGTGTAAAGTGTCTTTCTGCAGAGCAATCAGTGTGTCGGAAGTGAGATTTTCACCCCTGTCAACTTCAAATCCGTGTAGCAAAAAATCTAAACGGTCAACCCCCTACAAAATTATGATGAGGAGATTGCCAAATGTTGTCCCCATTGTGCCTATAAAGATTGGAACCAACGGAATGTTGAGCAAAAAGCTACAGCCTGTGATGTTACAGTCATTTAACATTGAAGTCAATGGGCAAATAATTGCTAGTCTGACTCCTGATGATATAAAGAAGCATGGCCGACTCGGGATGTTGATATTTTTTCAACGGCTTATTTCCTGAAGTTTTGAATGGAAAGTGTCAGAGATGGTAAGAATACTGCTTTTTTATTGCCCAGCAGTAAGTTTTTTGACTATTTGGTATCAAAATAGCCATGATTGGGGGTATCCGTTGGTTGAGTGTGAATTTTGGGTTGTAAATGTGTAACATTTTGTTCACAATGATATCAAAACATGGTTAGGTCTAAATATTAAGGCCAACTCAACACCAGATTTGGTCTAAAGTCACGAGATGTAAACAAGACTGACCCTAACCCTAACCCAAGACCCAGTCCTTACCCTAACCCTAACCCACAATCTTGTCAAAAAGCATGTAGCCTAGGCCTAAGCCAAGACCTAGTTCTGACCCTAGCCCAAACCCACAATTGTGTCAAAAAATCATGTGCCCTAACCCTATTTACATGTTGTGACCTTGAACCAAGTCTGCAGTTGGCCTTAACATTTAGACCTAACATGTTTTTGACATCATACAATGAAATGTTAACATGTACACTCCAAAATGCACACCTGTGTGACTTTTGACCAAGCATGCAGTTGGCCTTAATATTTAGACCGAACCTCAAAACATGGCATCTACCTTTGAGATTGGCTTAGACTTATGTGACACTCAAGGTTTACTTTTTTACTGATTGTTAACTGGTTTCTTTTTGGAGGGCCAGTGATGGGCTGTTCGCGAGAAATAAAGAGGTTTATTTCTATTTCCAGTTGAAACCATATTTTTTTCTTATTTTCTCACTGTTTTTTATTGCATATTTATCCCCAGCCTCCTATCATTTCAGGTGCCAGGGCAATGTTTCATAGAGTGGAATGATTGACCTCAACACAAGTATTAAAAAAAAAGAAGCAAAACAGGTGAGATAAATGTGCATTTCATACACTTTAAGAAGTACATCCAACCTCATCCCCACTTCTGCTGACTAATAGTAATGGGCTGGAAATTTGGTACTGCACAGGCCTGTCTTCTCCCCTTGACATTTAACTGAATGACAGAATTCCACATTTTGACCATTTTCTGGATGTCAATGACCATTTCCCTGGATAGTATTCGCCCCAGAATTCTCATTCTCATCCAAATTTAACATTTCAGGTCTACATCTCAAAACCTGATCTCTTCCTGGACTGGCTTTAGGAGAACGATGATGCATATCAATTTCATCCCTGATCTCTATGACACCTGTGGTGGAAGTGGAGGGCAAATCGTAATCAGTTTGGGTTCCAGCCCCGAGGACCTCTGTAAACTTTGCTTTTTGGTGATGACTTAATTTCCGAGCTTGAAAAGGACGCTTGTGTGTTTATCATGGCCTCTCATATTGGACGATAACATTAATGGCTTGTGTGTTGATCGACGATTGTGCATATCTCTTGGTCAGGAAAGTTGTAGGCACCATCGCCATTGTAAATCATTTGACAGGCCCGAGTGAACCTATGATTGGTCAGCAATGTATCAGATTCCATACCGGGGGGTGGGGATGAAAAAACTGTTGTAGTGTTACATAATCAGATTATTTCAACTTACTTATCCTGTGGAAATACAGCTATATAGGAGATATTTTGAAATTCATAGGCACTGCATGTTTCAACATTTTAGATTTGACCACAATCTGGCACTTGAAACTATGTTAACAGAGAAAAACTGTGTGGTTTTCGATGAAAGTGTTAAAAGTCTAATATTGCATCATGATTACTGTTTTAAAGTATTTTCGTGTTTGATTTATATT
The DNA here is from genome assembly GCF_932274485.2 of Patella vulgata. Taxonomy (NCBI): domain Eukaryota; kingdom Metazoa; phylum Mollusca; class Gastropoda; family Patellidae; genus Patella; species Patella vulgata. The sequence continues at coordinate 38,900,594 of NC_065886.2, read as the reverse complement.
GAATTCATCTCATCTTTTTGAAGAATGCATTTATGTTCAAAAATAAAAATGTTCTGTGGAATTCAAAATTCATGTGCTTTTAAATTATCATATTCCAAACTGGGGGGTAGGGATGAAAAAGCTGTTGTAGTGTTACATAATCAGATTATTTCAACTTACTTATCCTATGGAAATACAGCTATATAGGAGATATTTTAAAATTGATAGGCTCTGCATGTTTCAACATTTTAGATTTGACCACAATTTGGCACTTGAAACTACGTTAACAGAGAAAAACTGTGTGGTTTTCGATGAAAGTGTTAAAAAGTCTAATATTGCATCATAATTACTGTTTTAAAGTATTTTCGTGTTTGATTTATATTGAATTGTATTTAGAAAACGGAGGAAACCGAATGACCCAGCGAAAAAACTCAAGAGATTGGACAGGCGACTCTACTCCTTGAAATTGAAACCATGCCACTTAACACAATGACAGACCCTGTGATTTCATGCGCATGCATTACCTACTAGACCATTCCCCCCAGCCCCACCCCATATCGAATAAAAGTATGACTCATTTCAAATATGATATTTACATATAAAGAAAGTAGAGAGACTTCAATCTTACTAGAAAAATACTAGATTACCTGAAATGAAATGGGGTTTAAAGACAACGTCCTACTGGTCAGCTCCGACTGGTCTAATGCATTGTGCTAAGTGAAAATGTTTGTCTGGGCAGCGACACTATGGCCTACTCTCATACCGAATTCAAACTGCCAAGAGAACTATTATGTGTACGCCAATGTGTACATTGGATCTCAGGGGAAACCACTCTGCAAAATCAAGATGAGCTTTCTCGGTCAACCCCAAGAGATAACCTGTGGCCTCCATGCTGGTGTGCCAGCACCTAATTTACTCAGTCACCATGGCCGTCTTCTAATTACTGCGACAGTGAAACCATGTGACAAACAAGGATTATTAAGATAGACTTTTACGGCTTGGTAGTTCCTTGGGATTAAAACTTTTGATACATATAGATACATTAGTTTCAATTTCATATCACACAGTTTGTATATATGGTAAGGTAGCTTTAATCGTAAATTACATATCATGTATTTATTTTTTCAGTTTCAATATTGGATGTATATGCAAATCACCCAGAAAAAGATCATGTAATAACAAAAGAAATTATAAAAGAAAAAAAGGAAGAAGAAATGGCTGGAAAAAATGATGATAGAGCAGCTTTTTCTTGGTGGGTAACTATTCAATTCTAATAGAAAAGATTGTTATGCTATTTTGAAATCTAAAATTCAGTTTAGTATAGTAAAACTGTACACGTCATGTATGAGCAGAGACAGAATCTTAGTTATATGTAGATATCACTGTCTCATCTGTGGCAAAGCAAACCAACACATGAAACAAAACAAATGTAATTAAAGTAACATTTTTTTAATTAATCAAAACTGTCTAGTCAATTTAAGCCAACTAATACATTGCCATTTTTTTTTCAGTTACCCACCTCGGAAGATCAAGTTGGAAAGGGCTATTGATATTGTGGAGACGTTTTCTCACAGATCTTGCTTATCAGACAAAGACTATGTAAGTACCATGCATATTTGCTTTTTAAATCAGGAACTGGTTCTATACACTTGGTGGGGGGGTTGGATGGACGTTAAACCCCATTTCTCTCTCTCTCTCTCCTAAATATTGAGATTTTTGTTTACTTTTAAACTGCATATATTCAAGGTATCAGGAGCTTTTTATGGCTCCCGTACAATTTTATAAACATGAAGGACTGTACCTTTTGAATATTAAGCCATCAAATTATTTTATAATTTTGAAAATGAAATGAAATGGGGTTTAACATCCTACTGTTTTGCTCATAAATTGGGCTAATGAAGACGGGCATACGCCATACAGTGTGCTATGAAGGGAATTTTGCCCGGGCAGCGGCGCTACAGCCTACTCTTATATCGAATTCCAATTGCCAAGGAATCTTTTATGTGCACGCCAATGTGTACGCGGGACCTCGGTTTTTCGTCCCATCCGAACGACTAGACAGCTGTCCTTGTCAGGTCCTCCGTCCCGTATCACTGACAAGGGGAAAACACGCAAAATGTAAGTAACATATATATTTGTATTTTTAATCAGGAAGTACTTCTATACACTTGCTTGGTAATCTAGTTATTCTTCTTGGGGCAATGCCTAGGACTCTGCTGTTTCAAGTACTTGGCATGCTTGATTTTTGCCAATCACATCCATTGATTTCCTTCAAGTTGCGATAGGCCCTACATGTATGTGTATTTTTACAGTAAATAGCAGTAAAATAATGATGGACAGTATTTTACTTTCAAATAGATTTCAGTAGATTATAAAGGGTAATATCCAATTTGTTGTCAATGGAAATAAAATAAGAATGGGTCCAAAAATAATTAGACATTACGCAAAGTTGAAACCAAATAGAGACTCGGTCTTGATGTGGCAAAATAAATTGTTTATTTAAACGTTGTGAACCATAGGAAGTATTCTTATCTCCTACTTTTTATTTTTTAGGCTGGAACACCATTGAAAGAGTATTTGCTGTATGATAACAACAAGAAAACCCAAGCATCAATTTATTTTATACTTCTGGGAAAGAATGCATTTGACCCAATTTTTAAATATTTATTTTTTGTTATTAATGTTAAATTTTCTTCCAAAACACAATTAGATTTTAATTCTCTTCAGAAATGTATGTATAATATAGCAAGTAAAGTGGCATATAAATCACTTAGAATTTGGTCAGAAATCATAAAGTATTTAATAGGCATTACTAGAAACCAAATGTAGATCAAATACACCCAGAATTACAAAAAACCTTGACCTACATAAAGGTGACTTCCCCTTGCTTATGAAATGAAATACGGTTTAGTATCCTACTTTTCTGTGTTCTTAGAGTGATTCTGCCCTACACCCTACTCTTATATCAAATATTTCAACTGTCAAGGGTTCTTTAACGGGAACCCGGGGGGGGGGGGCAATGATTAACACGCACACATTTGATCAGGAAGTCTGTCATTGAGTCAAATAATTCAATTGTCAAGGCTTCTTCTAAGTGAACGCAGTGGGGATGGTTTCGATTCCGGGAATGGGGGAGGGGGTGGTGGATGGCCGAATGGTAAGCATGTGCGTGCGGTATCATACGGCCTGTCATTGAGTCAACTGGCATGGTTTCGAATCCCCGGTTGTACGTGACAAGGAGTAGGGTCGCCTGTCCAATCTTGTGGGTTTTCTACGGGACCTACGGTTTCCTCCCACTGCTAAAGACCCCTATGCGCAACGAATTATTAAAATAAAATTAAACCATATGTTAATCCCGAAATGACCTAGTTTGTGTCAAGTGGACGTTAAACCCCATTTCTCTCTCTCTCTCTCTTTCGATTCCGGGCTTGTACCCAATTATCCCTTGCCATATCCAAGACTACTGACAAGTGGGAACTATGCCGGAAAATCCAGTTGAAATTTCTCGGCCAACACCTTATACTCACTGAACCACTGTGGCTTATGACTTGTGATTGTATATAAATTTTTTGTACATATGATATTTTTTTATTTCAATCCTGTAATCTTGATGCTTTGCTTCTTTTATTTACAAAATATTCATTTTGTTTGGGTTTTTTTAATGAGGAAAAGGTTTTACATCATTTTATTACTCCTGCAAAATAGTGCATTTTTCTTTTGTTAGTTTTCTGTGTATATTAGTTATTTCTATATGTCTCACAAATCACTTGTAGTGTGATTTTGTAGCACTTTTCAGTTTTTGAAATTGTTTCAATTTAGTGCATAATTAATCTTAGTGCTTGGTTTGGATGTTATTAAATTTAGATATTATTTGAATTATATATTTTGGAGTATGGGGTAGGGATACTGTGTACATATCTTTATATTCTCAGTTCTTGTTTTGGGGTAAAGAACAATTTATATAGCTATTTTATATTTTGTGATGGGTAAAGTGGGGCGTGTGTGTGAGTGTGTGGGGGGGGGAGGGGTCATTATATATAACACAATATAATTAGTATTAGAATTCTCTGTTTTTCTGTTAACATTTCAAATATCTATTTAGTTTTGATGTATTAATTTACTTTTTCCTATGATTTTATGAATAAATAATAATCTTACAAAAACAAAAACAAATTTTGTTTCCTTCTTTTATCAAACTTTACAGGTCTAACAGAGCAAAGAGATAGGTCCTGCATAAAAAGGTTGCTATACTGTATATAAATTGGGGAAAAACACAACACAAGTTTTTGTGGATGGTTATACACAAGTTTGTATGAAACCACACAAGTTTCAGAAATTTCAACACAAGTTTCAGAAATTTCAACACAAGTTTCAGAAATTTCAACACAAGTTTCAAAAATTTCAACACAAGTTTCAAAAATTTCAACACAAGTATTGTGTAGATTTTCACACAAGTTTCAACACAAGTTTGTGTTGTTTGATAAATTTTAACACAAGTTTTGTGTTGTTTCAACATTTAACACAAGTTTTGTGTTGTTTCAACACAAGTTTGTGTTGTTAAATAGAGACACCTTACTTGTGTTGAAAACAACACAAATTTGTGTTGTTTCAACACAAGGTCTTTTTCAGTGCAGGCCTTGAATACAGCAACTTCAATGTGGTCCAATATAGCCTACCTTAGGTGGCTGACCCGAATCCCAAATCCTGGAGAAAACTTTGAAGATGTAACCGCCGTAAATGCGTTTTTCTGCTATTCTAGCCTATGAGTTAAGCAACTCCAAAGTTGTATAATGGTTTTGTAACAGAAATCCCAATCAGTGCCGACCTGAATTCCAACCATCCAATCAGACTGTTGCAGCTGCCTTCACAAATAAAGGATGCCCGAAAATGTCGCATAAAGTAGAGTGACTCCAGACAAAATGTTTTAATCCAGTACAGTACAATTCAGTACAAATTCGTGGTATTCAATTAAAAATAAAAGTAAAATTAGTGTTTTATTAGATTTCGGACACTTTATTTTGTCAGCTAGATAAAATAATATATTTTTTCTTCACTTGACCCGTCTGTCCGAAAAGTAAAATTGTCCGAAAGTTGAGGGGGGGGGGGCAGGTTCCACCCTGACTCGTACACCTATGGAGACAAAGTAAATACACCATTCCTCTATATTTTGGCGGTAAGCTCCGCTCCTTCGCCTCTCGCAGGCAACCGGCACCGCCGTCTGTAACCCGAAATTTTTTCGGGCATTTTAGATGTTGTCCCCTCTAACATTCATCAAGCCCGTACGCCTATGGGGAGGTGGGTTGGGGTGGGACGTGCCGTGTCGACCCCGAGCGCAAGGCAGTGTTTGATTTCCGGCATACCTTAGAGGGGTGTTTGGAAGTGTATATGCCTTGTGCTTATTACAATGTGAATTTCCATTTCTCAAATGGAATGAGTAGCGCGTTTTTCGGTTTACATCTTCGATACTGGTCTACTGCTTCAATATTTGTTTACAAAGCAGTGTAGCAGTTTATTACAGCAGTAGGCATTTGTCCCATTACTGGCTATACTAAAAAAAATGTCACCGGACAACGGATATCCTTTAAAAACGTTTTATACAACGAAGCTTAATATTCATATGTAGCAATTAGTAAGGCATATTACAACAACGGGAGTCACGATGGCCTATTGAAAAAGATGTTGGCTCGTTAACCTCGAGGTCCCGTGTCCGATCCCTGCGTTGGCCGAGAAAGTTCATAGGGATTTGGTTCACCCTTGTCAGTGCTACAGGACAGAGGACCTAGCAAGAAACAGCGTATAGTCGTTCGGATGCACTGTAAAACTTTTTCCGTAAAATTTACGGACAAATGGCTGGCAGCTAGGTTGCCAACCAATGTACGTAAAAATTACGACACACCGTAAATATATTTTTACGAACATGTCGTAAAAATTACGACCAAAGATTGGCAACCTAGCTGCCAGCCATTTGTTCGTAAATTTTACGGAAAATGTTTTACAGCTGTAAAAAACTTATGGTATGATAAGCATCAAAAAGACATTTACTTAAGATTTAAAACAGAATTTAATTATTCAAAACAATATAAGATACAATTCCTCAGAAATGCTTTTACATGATAGTTTAAGATATAATAAAAGACCTGAAAATACTGGAAATTGGAAATTACTGTCAGTAAGTAAAGCTAACAATTGCCTTAAAAAAAAAACCTGTCAACCACAAATTCATATTTTTAACACATTGGATCAAGAGCAGATTTGATATTACAATATGGAGAATGTTTAGAGATCTAACATATTCTTTGGCTGTCAAGCAGTTTGGTGGTATATTTCAACAAAAACAAAGCTCCTTACATAATTCTTCATTAATAATAATGAACATTTGTACATGGAATAGTGACGACTTTAAAAAAAAAGAAGAGAATTTGTTGCCCTATTAACAAGGGAAATAACTCTCCAAAATATTTATCAAGTTCTCACAAGACAAGCAAACAAAAGTTCCCAGCAATTAAAAAATGTATGTCAAAATTTCCATGGATGTATCAAATAATGGGTAGCAACAAAATATAAATTTAACAATAATGAAATTATCCATTCAAATTCTTGTACATGTAACATTTACATTATAATATTCAAATGAATTTTTTTTTATAGTAGAACAACAACATTCTGAATCTATTCTACAAATATATAATCAGTGTGCTACAATAGAATTATCCTCAAATCTTTTTCTAAAATCTTAACCAAGGTGTTGTAATATTTAACTCAAATCTATATATTAAAACATCAACAACATGAAAGTAAATTATAATGAAATCATTCAAATTTTTGGAATTAAGGAATTTGCATTCTAAATGTTTAAATGAACAATTTAAAATCTAACAATTATTGAACCCCAAAAGTATCATGACTTTAAAACAAGAACAGCATCAATGCAGAATTCCTATTATTCCACCTTAAATGTACAGTTTGTTTCAATGGTTAGCTTAATCTCTGTTTGAAAATGTATATCATTAAATTTTGCACAATAACTCTGCCTAAGCATGTACATTCCTTAGTGAGAATGGCATAAATTGATTCAGTCTCGTAGATAAAAATTTAGATGGAACTCGACTACTGACAAAGTTAATGAACCAGTCCCAAAATGAAATGTGTAGATGAGAGTTACACATTTTTAATGTTTATGCAACACGGCCGCATATTTAGAGACAAAATGAACTGAGGATAATTTTACAAATGTACCAAATTGTTGATGGACAAATTAAATGACCAAAAGATTTTTCCATTAAAGTAAACGGACATCTTATCAAAAGTACAATAAGAAGATCAAGTTTAATTAAGAAGATTCATTAAAAAGATTTCTCGCAGTGCGTTTAAAGTCTCATTTACAAAGTATCACTCATAAAAGGGTTGTGGCTCGGTCCCTTATCACCTATTTTATACACACTATGTGCTGGTGTATAAAAACTAACCATAAACTCAATAGGCCTATCCCTAAAGTTTGCATGAATGAACATTATATCGCAGTATTTCTTCTTGGACGTGTTTCCAGCTCTCTAGCCACTGCTTTTCCATCTGACGTTTTTGATTCAAAATGTTCCTATATCCGTGATTTGTGGTTCGCCGGAGGGGAATGTACTTTCAGCGGGACACATGTTTCATTGCCGAAAGCCATCTTTTCTCCTTCTTGTCATATGAACTACAGGGGAGTATTCTGCATCGGATGCAAATGGACAGTTAAAATATCTGTACCATGTTAACCAAACCGTGGTCCAGAATTTAAAGCACCTTGAACCAAAATGTGGCATCTATACCGTCGTATACCATCTCACAGTACCGGTATATTGTTGCTATTGTTGTAACTGTACTTCATCCATTTAAAGTTTGACAGTTTAGTGATTAGTTATATCACTTTTTGGCACACTCGAGTCTTCCTCTTTTTCATGATTTCTGTGCGTTATCTGGGTTAATTTCAAAAATGCACCTGCAAAACAAATATTCTCAATCAGGTTTTTTCTTATGACATCCATTTCAAAAGAACACATTTTAATTAAGGAAAAGGGAGCTAAATGTGCGAGAAAATGAAGTTTCATGTCCACAAACAGGAGACTAAACATATCACACATACTATCAGTGTAGACTGGAATAACCAGACTGCCATTCAATTTGGACATATTTCGCCGAGCATAACTGATTACAAATTACACTAAAAACAGAAACGACTGAATGTAAATCAGTTTATAGACATTCATAATAGATTATTGTCGTTGCGCCCCATTGTGTTCATTTCTGATCATGATTCATATTGGTAGTAGCTGTAACTAACGTAACACCCATCGCTTTCCGGGTTAAAACCCATGCTTTCTTCTATCGTTACCGCATCTTGGGTTTCTGATCAGATTTTTGGACTAATCAGTGGCGACTCTGCACCTATGACAGGTAAAACTAAAAGCAGACTAAAATGGGATTCACCTGTTGCTAATAAGACCTACCCCAAGGTTCAAGCTGGGAGAGAGAAATGGGATTTAACATCCACACAACACGAACTAGGTCATTTTTGGACTAATAAACATAGAATTTTATTTCAATAATTCGCTTTAACCGTAGGTCTTTTATAAACAGTGGGAGGAAAACGAACGACCCAGAAAAAATGAACACGGTTAGTCAGGCGATCTTACTCCTTTCAATGCCACTTGACTCAAAGACATAGGCTTCATTCTGACCTAACTAAGGCCCATGTTAGACCATGGACCTTATATAAGCTCCATGGTTAGACCATTCGTCCAACCACCCCCTCAAATTTCAAGGTCCAAGCAGAGGGCAGAATTCAATAAATTCTTAATAATGGTTTTCAGTGGTAGGCCTAGCCTACAGACCTGAGACTATGAACTTAATGAATCCCAGAAATGTTAGCCCTTCATATAGTTCATATATTTTTTTTCTATATCAATGTTATTATTATGTCATCCGAGTAGCCTCAACTAGAACTGAAGCCTCCAAAAACAATGCGAAAAAATATTAGGCCTAGCACTAACACCAGAGTGTATTTTTACTCTGTGCTAACATTAAACACTGTGACAGTGTATGTGAGTATCATGTATGTCCATTTGTCTAGAAGAGTCTGTTCCTACTATTTCATAAATCAGTTACCGTACATTTTTACGAATGCTAAGAATCAATCTATGTCAAACAAAGATGTGTCCCTACTGTATACTTACCTAAAACTGCAATGTTTGGTATTGACTGCGACACCATCATGTACCTGACAGTTCACTCTGATAGCAGCGCAGGCACACTCCAAACTGACCTTGATCAACTAGGAGCCTGGGAACAAAAATGGAAAATGATCTTCCACCCAGCCAAATGCCAAGTGATTACCATATTCAGGAACAGGCGAAATATCATCAAACGAGATTACACTCTACACGGGCATATCCTCAACTTAGTGGACTCAGTAAAGTATCTTGGATGTACCATCTCATCAGACCTTAACTGGGGAAACCACATCAGTAACATCTGTGGCAGAGCCAATAAGACCATCGGCTTTCTAAAGAGGAACCTCAACATCAGTCCCCCCCCCCCAATAAAGGAAAAGGCATACATGGCCCTTGTTAGACCCCAGCTAGCGTATGCAAGCTGTGTATGGGACCCTCACCTCAAAAAGGGCATTGATCGACTAGAAATGGTGCAGCACAGAGCAGCCAGATATGTAACTAACAATTACAGGAGAACAATCAGCATCACCAACATGCTGCAGAATCTTGGTTGGACCACGCTACAAGAAAGACGAAAACATGCGACGTTGGCGATTTTCTTCAAGATACACAGAGGACTAGTCCACATCAACAAGAGCCTCCTTGTACCACCACTACGGCGTAGCAGAAACACACACGACCATTCATACCAAGTTCCATCCTGTCGTAGTGATTACAGGAAATATACATACTTCCCAAGGACCATCAGGGACTGGAATGCTCTAACACCGATCATTCCTTCCTCCGACACACTAGAGATATTCAAATCTAAGTTGTGTTCGGTTCCGTAATCACGAAAAATGTTTTTAACCTGTTTTTAACCTTTTAACGTTCAGCCGTCATGCGCACCATCGAAAAATGTCATTATAATCAACATCTTGATTGTGGACATTATCCGGCAGAAGCAGAAGAAACTATTGTGCTCGATGTTGAGGGATTCCTCTTTGCCGCTAACTAACGGTCTTCGCTGTAATGGCGCCCAGGAAGACCGATGACGTCACTTTCATTTAAACACCCGTATGTCATATTTACGGACGAAATTCTGTATTTCTAAAATATTTACAGACTCGTGTCTGATAACAGACCTGCACTGTAGGCGTTTTACAGAAACAAGTCTGTAAAAATTACAGAAAAGGCTTACAGTGTGTACACATTGGCGTACATGTAAAATATCCCGTTGCAGTTTAGAATTCGATATTAGAGTAAGCCGTAGCGCCGCTGTCTGGACAAAACCTCCCCCATAGCACACTGCATGGCGTATGCCCGTCTTCATTAGCCCAGTCAGCAGAACAGTAGACCGTTAAATCCCATTTCATTACGACAGCACAGGAGAGTCACGGTGGCCCAGTAAGGCGCGGGTTCGCTCTCAGTTGTGGCCGAGAAGGTCCTTCTGCATTTCTCGGCGTTGTTTCTCTTACCCAGTGATTCAGGACGGAGGCAGAACTCTAGTGGTAATAACTGACACAAGACTATGACAATCAACATATTTTTCTTTTTTTTTAAAAATCAAAACCATTCGATGATTTGATGATCTAGAGAATTGATTATGGGCTTGGCAGATGAATAGACACCTAATTAATTAGGCATTATACAAGAGCCGTAAATGTTATATAAATTATTAATTATACATCAATTAACTTACCAAGGCCATAATCAACTCTCGATGCTATCGGATTTAAATACAATTGAAGTTAATGTCAATGATTTAGTTTATAAATGGATAACCGAGACCTTGTTTATTATCGTAACAACGGTGGAAATGATAACCGAGACTATCCTGTTCTTCTAACGGCGATAACTCGGCTGAGATTGAAGTATTTTGGCTAAACTTTTCAACATATTCCCTTGTCATTATCTATTTTTTTTTTAACTATTTTAGCAAAAACTGTGAGCTCTTTATCCAATCCTCACATAAATCCCGTTTAATGATTATATTTGTTAACAATGCGTCTTTAATATTTATTATTTTAAATGTATTTTCTATATCGCTTAACTCTGTATTTAGAATGTTTTTTGGCCCATTGAGCTTTGATTTTATACAGTTATCATAAATATTTGTTGACTAGTAACTCGTCCCCAGGAACAACTCATCTGGTAGTCGTTGTCGTTGTTCATCGACGCTCTTCGAAAAAACAGAAGCCTAAGGCTCCGCCAATTCATGTACCACCGACATACCACTTGGGATGCTTGTTCCTTGGACAAGTGCGCATCGATCCTTGATATGACGTCACAATTCCGAGGTATCTGCGATGACGCCATAATCAGTTCCCGGTTATAAAACTCAACATTGCACATTTTGTTACAATTGATATAGCGAGAATTTGACAAGGGTTATCTGTACATCAAATAACACAAAATATACAGAAAAAAAATGATTAATAAGACGTCACGCTCAATCTGTCAAAAACAATGCTCTGGGCTGAATAATCGGCGAGAATTCAGTTTATAGTTCATTGCTCTGAGCTGAACAATCAACGGAGTTCAGTTGAAAGATACACCCCGCGTACAACCTGTGTGATTTGATGATATAATATTTGGATTAACTTTCGATATATTCTTTTACCTGAGAATATATATATACATCGAAAGTTTGCTCCAAATCGTTTTAACATTTTAATCCCAAGAAAACTACCCCATGCAGCGAAAACCTATTTTTATCAGCATTGTTTATCACGTGACATGATTAAAGAAGAATCCGTTTTCGCGTGTGTTTTTTATTAGACGCTGTCCATTTACCATAAATATCAAAGCCTAAGTAAATTGTTGGATTATCTTCTGTCAATTCTTGTTCTGTCGTTTAATCACTGGGTCTACTGGACGTTTAATTCTCACATTGTTCTCACAACCGTTAGGCATTAGATCAACATACAAGAAGCGCCCATAACGTGACTCGAAGAGCCGGGCTGCTTTTTAGGGATACGGGAGTCACGGTGAATAAGTTGGTAAGACACAGGCTCGCCAGTCAGGAGGTCGCGTGTTCGATCCCTGTATTGGCCGAAAAAGTTCATCGGGATTTTCCGACTTGGTTTCCTCTTGTCAGTGGTGCAGGACGGAGGGCCTGACAACTGAGGTTACGTGTACACATTGGCGTGCACGTAAAAGATACCTTGGCAGTTGGAATTCGATATAAGAGTAGTCCATAGTACCGCTGCCCGGGCAAAAATTCCCTCGGAGCAGAACAGTAGGACGTTAAACCCCATTTCATTTTACTTTCTTTTAGGGATACTCTCACATTCCTGTCTTTAGCGCGCCCCGTCGGTGTTTGTCAGAAAATGGGTATATTTCAAATAACATTGGGTGTCTCTTTCTATATATATACCACAATTTCTATGCTTTTATTGGAAATAACTACCCAATAAATACTTTCGTGCGAATGTATCTTTAAGAACTAAATGAGCGGTGGTCGATATAAAAATAACCCCGCATATTCAATCAATAATTGTGTAATAATATTGATTTTGGAATATGTTATAACGATTTTTAGATGCAATGTACCCTGTATCACTACAGGTCCGGGACTGTACAGTGTAATGGACGCCTACGGCTGATCCCCGTACCCATTAACTTTATTTAAATATTTGTTTTCTATTGCTTGCAATGTCTGTGTAGTTTGTGTATCTTGTCCGCAGGTTTGTCTTGTATGATTCGGCGCCCATGGCCTTCCTATTATTTGCAGAATACGCAATTCGAATGTTCGTTAATTGACTGTGGACGGCGGTTGTATTTGCTTTAGTCCCTACGGCTTACTTCAAGGGCAACAACTCTAAAACCGTTCAATGTTTTGAAAAAAAAAAGCAATATTCCGTTAATGACCCCAAATTTACAGAAACAAATCATTTAAAAATATTAATTTTTAAAAGCGTTAGGGCGATTAAAAAGTCAATTATGGCCGATTAAGATTGGGTGACAAGAAATATGTTGTAATTAAATGGTTCAAATCCACGTCCGAAAAATTCAAGTTCAAATGAGGTGGTTGTAGGAGATGCAATAATTGTACCACCAGACACTGTGAAGAACATAAGGTGTCCTCTTAGGGTGCAATTTAAGCACGGACATTTATATAAGTAAAGTGAAATGAGTCCAAAATGTTATTTTCAATTCAAGAACATTCGCCACACAAGACAATTGCTTAGCCAGGAAGCAGCTGCCACAATCGTATCTTCTTCGGTATTCTTAAAGATTGACTACTGTAACATCTAGTTAGCAGAAACATCTAGTACCAATATTAAAAAACTTCAACTTGTGCAAAATACCGCAGCTTGAATTGTTACCAGATCATCAAAATACTCGTAATACTCCTGTTCTGAAATCACTCCAATGGCTGAGAATAAATGAAAAAAACATTTTTAAAATTCTGTTTTTGACGTATCAGTGTACTAATGGCTTAGCTCCAAATAACTTATCTCACCGTATGCAATATATTGTAACAGTGTAAATCTTCGATAATAACTAAAGACTGGAACTATCCTTGAGTCTATTTATTACCGGAAAACATTTAACATCATATACGGAGAACAGCACGTCCGACAAGCAGAGTAACTGTCCTGGAAACGGGATGAAACCTAGAATGTTTTGTCAATGTACAAATCGGTATATATAATAAAATGGTATCTTAGGGATTAATAATTTACACCAAGGTTACTAATAACAATTAAAGAGGAGAGATTAAACTATACAAAACACTGCTTAACAATAAGATAGTAATTAAACTCATTAATGTGTCAGCTGTCATCGATCAGTCATTAGATAAGTAGCTTAACGTCTAATTAACAACGCAGGATTAATAGAAACATAAGAAAAATAGAAATATTTAAATGAAATACCAACAATTCACAATATTATCACCATTATAATATGTTCCCTCTCGCAACCTCTGGTCAAACAACTTCACAAGTTGTGCTGCCCCAGGGCGGAAATTAAAATCATTCTGATACAGATCATTCTTAGAAATCATTAAATCATCCCAAACTGTTTCTTGTTTTAAATCAAGACATAAAACCCACCTTTTAGAGAAATGTTATCAGGATTAATTAAATTAATTTAATTGTATGCCCTTTGAGCGTGACTCTATGCATCGAGTACTAGCGCTATATAAATGTACATATTATTATTATTGTCTAGTTCTTCAGATGGCCCGAAAAACCGCGGTTTTGTGCCTACGTCGGCGCGTACGTTTAAACATCCCCTGGCAGTTGAAATTTGAAATAAGAGTAGATCATAGTTCCGTTGCCCGGACACAATTTCCCACATTGAATACTATATGGCGTACGCCCTTCTTCAGAAGCCCAGTTGATACAGAAAAGTAGCACGCTAAACCTCATTTCATTTTTTTTTCTAACACTATTTATTCAATGAATGTTTACAAACTATAAATATAATATATATAAATCTGGGATCTGGGATCATTTAACTGACAGAGTGAAAATTTGCTCGAAAGGTAAGTTCTAGACGATAATAATTATATTTACCGAAACTGAAGCACCCCTGTATGCATTTTCATTTGATCAAAGTGCATGTATTAGTGCATAATGTAGACTTTGGGCTTGTACACTGGTTTCTTTTTTAAGCATTTTTATATACTAGCTATGCGTGTTCCCGGTGAGTGGCGAAAATGTTTGCCTTGGTTATCTGTTAATTTGTATAGGACAAACAATACTTCAGATAAACATCTTTATGCGCTTTTAAGTTTATGCGGATTTTTTAAATTGTATTATTCTCGCCAAACAGACGTGTCTTCAAACATGCGTAACATATGCGCATTTAACTTTATGTGGATTTTTTAAATTGTATATTCTCGTCAAATAGATGTCTTCAAACGTGTTGGGGGTCTTCAGCCGTGTGAGGAAACCGGAGAACCCAGAGAATACACACGCGGATTGCCGACGACCTAACACCTTGTCACGTACAAGCGTGGAATCGAAACTTGACACAATATTAAACCATTCGACCCCCAACCCCCTTGAGAATATTGTATTTTACTATCGGTGTTTCAAATTATTGGTTACCCCCTTTATTAGAGGTTCACACCACTTTATTATTTCCATTTCTCAATTTTCTCAACAACTACTATAACGGGATCTCTTTCAAACCTGGCGTAAATGTTGGGGTTCCCATTAGCCCGGATAAAAATGATTCACAATTTCAGATTTCTTTTAACATTGTGCACACGAATGTCGCAATGTGTATAACTCTGAAAAGAAAAAAAAACCCACTATTGTTCAAATTTATATGATTCAGACATTTTTTAGTGTATATTATGTTTCGCTCTGATAAACACCCACGAGGATGATAAAAACCGAGATTCTATATTTGACTCATTGAAAGATGTGTAATCAAATTCAACCGGATATCAGGATGACTATCAGTGATCAAGGCGTTGACTCGATTACCAGAAAGTTCGATCGCTCCGCTGGCCGATAAAGTTCCTCTGGATTTTTTAGCGTGGATTTGGGGGTAACGAAAAATCGAGTTTCCTTATAAACGTTTATTAGCCCGATTGGCGCCGAAATCCAGGACGTTAAACCCAATTTCTTTTCAAATTAAGCAACAAATTAGTTTAATCAATATCATATTGAATATTAAAGCTTGATTGTACGATTCTTAATGAGATGGTTAAAACGGCTTCATTTGGGATGCATTGATCGTGTACTTGTTTCATATCTAGTTTAGATAATTCTCGTTTTAGCTCTATAGTGATTTTTCAATATTATGTACTTATTGTATAACTTGCAAGGTACATCCACAAATGATCACCCAAATGTTATCATATAATTTTATGATCAACTTTTTTTTTAAAATGTAGACTCCGCATGCTGTTCTGGGTGGATGTAATGATACAATAAATTAAAATTATTTTGTATGCTATCTATTTTGAACATTCCCAATGCTCATTATATCTAGCCAATTCGCGAGATACTTTTGTACTGAAGATCTCCAAGTTTCTAATATAATATAACACAAAATATGGATTGAAAAGAAGGGTATTAAGTTAGCAAGTAGGGAGATTAAAGAACAAAATGATGGTTGGTGATATCTTGACATCGATGTTAGAAGATACATTTTAGGTATATTTTACAGTTGTACAGTCGCCATTCTGCACACAAAAATATATCTACTTCATACATTGAGAATAGATCTGTGCCCTGAATGGCCGCCATATTCCAAAATTGTAATACTATTTTGTAATGTCGTTGAACAGCGAATGTTTTACATCTAGTACATGTGTATGCGTTAGAAATAACGAGTATTCGCTTATACACTATGAAATAATAACACGCTAATAAATCTACAGTTAACGTCTGTAGCATTGTGCGTCAAGTCATTCAGGATCAAATAACATCTCTCCGTCTGGTAAACTGACAAAGGGCACAATTATGTCCTACATATAGTAATGTAGTACAAGGCTATTAATAGTCTATCTCTTCCTTTGCTCTTTCACCTCTTCCATTTAATACTATTAAAAAGCTTTATTTAGTTTTGGAAATGAAATGAAATGGGGTTTAACGTCCTAATTATCTTCCCCGTCTGGGCTAATGAAGACGGGCATACGCCACACAGTGTGCTATGGGGGAAATTTTGCCCGGACAGCGGCGCTATGGCCTACTTATAAGGATTACAGAAGTTTGTAGACTAAAATGTGACTTAAAATTTAAAAACTGAAAAGATATTAATTTTTTTTCAATTTCATATCAATATTATATGTCCCTTTAAATTCATTAATATTGTCCTTTAATTCTTAGGATTCATTGTTGACATGGTCTAAGGGATACAACTATGTTTCTATTCAATTATGAATAGTATAACATAAAACCTGTTCTGATTGGCTATTCAATTGGATATTTCATATAGAGAAATTCCATTGGCTATAAGTTGTTCTTCCCTTTATCCGCCATTGAACAATAATCAAACTGAAGTTATATATCTTTTCTTATTCTTTTCACAGGTAAATATTAAAAGCCATTGTCTATAAATTATGTGAGAAAGACATAAGATAGCAGGGAATATTTTGGAATAGTTTCCATGCTTGAATATGTCCTGTTATTATGTCTTCATACATTCTTTTCTTGGCCCAACCGTAACCGCATGGCATGGGTTAGGTGTGACGCCAGAGCGCGTTTCTAGAAGGAACCTTATAGGCCTAGCGGTAAAGCTGTACAATAGCGAAGTAAATAAATAACAATAGCCTTATTGATAACTGTCAATACATATTATTAATAAGTGGATAACCGTGATCTTAGTATTCAGGAAAATTCTTGTTTATTTCTATGGCATTCCAACAAAACATAAAAACACATTTATTGATCGTATAACTTTATTCAGTATTTTACAATACATTATAAATTAGTGTCATTATTCAAAATGTGTAACATTAATACTATACATGGTTTATCTCAAAGTGTGTGTTCATCTCCCATCCCACTGGCATGTACATTTAAGTACATATGACCTTGATGTGAATATTAAGGAGTAAGATATCTCCTGTGCGTGGCAGCAGTTAGATTGTGTCATTAAATAGTTATCCATTGCGTACAACCTAAGGGTTCATCATTTTGTTCCTTATGTTTTGATGTTTTGTAATATTATTGTAATATTAAAAGTTGTTCTTCCCTTTATCCGCCATTGAACAATAATCAAACTGAAGTTATATATCTTTTCTTATTCTTTTCACAGTGTTAACCCAGGGTATTGTCTGAAAACCCCTTACATACTCTTATATCGAATTCCAACTGCCAAGGGATCTTTTACGTGCACGTCAATGTGTACACTGGGCCCCGGTTTTCGTCCAATCCGAACGGCTAGACAGCTGCCCTTTTAGGCCCTCCGCCCTGCACCACTGACTAGGGGGAAACCACGCCGGAAAATCCCGATGGATTTTCTCGACCAACACCGGTATCGAACCCGCGACTTCCAGGCTAGTGAGTCAGCGTCTTACTCACTTGGTCACCGTGGCTCCTTATTTAGTCTTGGTGTGTATGACAGATGTGACACGGAGTAGAAGTGCAGTATGCTAATTAGTCTATAGTGTCGATTAACAACTCAATTGTCTTAACAGAATTGCGAGCAGTGAATATTGCGCCCGGTTGACCGACCGTTAAGCACGTCCGGCTAATAAAATCGTCGGTTTTATGGAGAAATGAGGTTTATGGCCCTACTTTTTGCACAATCCGGGATAATGGAGACGGGTATTTAAGCCATTCGGTGTACAAGGAGAAGAATTTTGCCAGGACAGCGGCGTTTTCGCTTAGTTTTCTTTGAATTGCAACTCAATGGTTATTTTATGTGTAAGTCAACGGGATCACAGTTTTCCGTACCATTTGAATGACTATACGCTGTCCATTGCCAGCCCCCCTTCCTGCACTACCGGTCAACACCTAGATGAAGCCCTGAAACTCACGGATAGTGAAATACCACCACACTCACAGAGCCACCACGTCTCGTATCTCAGACACTACACCCACAATTATAAACACTTCCCTCTGCGCTAGAAGTAAAATAATATAAGGACACCGAGGAAGTTGTTGTTGTAGTATAGAAACAGGATATGTATTCTATGTCTAGGCTAAAGTCGTTTACGTTTCCATTTATATGGAAGGATATCCTATTCTCTATTCATACATCAAGGTCGATCACATCATCTATGGACAATTTCTAGCTTAGTCATCAATAATGAAACAGTCAATATCAATCAAATAATTACTCTATAATGAACAAGTAATATCACTTATGGCGATCGATAATACAAAACACGATTTACTATTATAATGGCAAAGGTGGATCCGACGAGGGTGTGATGGGTGCAGGTGACAATTCGAAAAGCAGTGACTCGGCGTCAAGTAAATGTGCCAATTTCGCAATCCGCACTCCACCCTCACCCCAACAGAAATACCTAAAGATGTAACAAATACATATTAGATTGCCAAGCAATAAAATACATATAGCATCATTCTGAATTGAGGCAAAGGCATTACGCCAATATGCTGAGTGTTTACGCGTTCTTGTTGGAAAAAGACAATAACTTCACGCATAATTGATGCACGACAGGTTTCCTCTTGACTTGTAGCATCATTCACAGAATTGTCGTACTTCGACCCTACTAGGGACGTATTACAACCGGATCAAGTGGTAGCTCGAGCTCGATTATCAAATAACAGTAAGCTCGGACAAGGTAGAGCATATTATACAAATATTGGCTGTTTCTTCACTGGTTCATCATTTGGCTCGAGATTTCTTGCAGTGCAGTTTTGTACAGAACCATCCCACGGAGCCTTTAACATGTTGAATATTGGTTTCACGCAACATCTGTTGTAAGCAGAGCAAGAGTACAATGAAATGGTAGAACAAGGAAGAGGAAGGAGAAAGCCAAGAAACTGTTGGGTGAGGAATTGGCTGAAACATGATAGGAGAATAGCCGTTGGGACATTATCATCAGCTCATGGAGGAGCAACGTCTTGAGAATCACCATATCCATGTTTAACGAACTACAGGGAGGCTCTGGAACCAGGGATGAAGCTTTCCATCATACTGCGTGGTCTCACAACAGGAGATTTCGGGGTAGAACTAGTTTAAATTTACTACGGACGGGCTTGGACTGCTTGGAAATGGCAAATTTTACTTGATCTGAACTTAATATGAACTGAGTGTGGACGAGTTACAGACACGATAGGCGTATTGAGGACTGTTTATGAACGCACTAGGATCGTATTATAGACATTATGTACAGATATAATCCTTTAGTGGCATTTAGCAATTGGAAACATAACAAAACTATACAGTTATATGGGACAACAATCACTGGTTTATTATACACAGGCACGACGTTTCGATAAGTTTGATAACGATAAGAGAATACTTATCGAAACGTCGTGCCTGTGTATAATAAACCAGTGATTGTTGTCCCATATAAATGTATAGTTTTATTATGTACAGACTGTATCCCGACCACAGCCCGTTTTATGACTGTCTAGGGCTTTTTCCAGAACGTAGTGAGGACTAGGTTTGGTGTGACAGGGGCTTTAGATTTCAGTGGGAGTAACCGTCGTCACCTCGCATTAACGACTGCAGTCGTTATTGTTCCGTGACAGCCACTGTCACGCGTAGATAAACATACTGATAGTTTAATAATTATGGATTATTCCTGCTTCGTGAAATAATCTCTACGTCTCCTTCTTTATAATCGAGGAATTGGAGTAACTTTTGTTTTGGCGGTGGGGGCGAGGTGGGAATATATACGAGTCATATATAATGGCGAGCGTATGTTTTGCTCGTGATGAGCTAGTGTGTTAACACGTGGGCTCTTTGCATTATATTTTCCTCGGGACTGCTAAATAATCCAAGGAATGGGGGTACATCGCATCCAAACGGGTTGCTGCAGATGAGCTGTTGAAAGGGCCACCTTGACAGCATTATAGGCCCCCGGGCAAAGCAGTTCACTAAGTACATAACCACTCATGTAACAAATTCTATATAGGCTATAATATTATTTACGGCTGGCCTCTGTCTGTTTAGGGTTGGCGGCTGTCCCGAGGTTGTCTCATCACCCAGGCAACCGATCGCTTCCAAAGAACACTTCCGTTGACTTGTTTTAGGAACAAACTCGCCGAGGTGAAAATTATTCACAGAAAACTCCACGTGGAAACTACCTAAAAGTCATTATCACCAGCCATCCTAAAAACTTTCGACGAAATGAACACAGAAATATCATCCCTTCAACCACAATCACAAAACCAAATCTCAACCAAGCAACAAAAACAGCATTAAAGATCCTCAAAAAAGAAAAGCGACAAAGGATTGTGTTTTGTCATAATGAATCGCACAGACTATATCTCTGGGGTAGAAAATCAATTAAATAATCCTAAACATTACACTAAATTAGACCAACCCATCTTTAAGGACATCGCAACCTTAATAAACAACAACTTACATGAATTGCAAGACAAGGAATATATAGCATCAAAACAACATGATTATCTATCCGCTAAATCTGACTGCTGACAACGACATCTCTATACGCTACCAAAAATACATAAACGGAATGGTTTATAATAAATTACCCAAGGAACGCCCAGTAATATCAGACTGTGGCAGCGAATCATACATGTATCACCATAAATAGACCATTTCTTATTACCCCTAGCATGTCAACACCCATTCAACCTAAAAGACACTAACGATTTTATTCACAAAATCAAACAGTTAAGAGTCCCTGAGCACACCATTTTAATATCCATCGACGTTCAGAGCATGTACATGAACATCTATAACACATGCTGGTATTGAAGCAGTTAGGAAAGCATTTCTTAGGAACCCGCAAGCACCCAGGTCGGACGAAGAAATCCTCAAATTACTCGACATTTGTCCGAGGAGGAATTATACCTCCAGTCTTCCGGAACTGCGATGGGAAAACGATTTGCCCTGAATTATGCAAATCTCTTCATGGCAGAGTGGGAAAGGGGAGTTCCGCCACTCTGCCCATTAAAACCAGATTGCTACAAATGTAAGTCATAACAGCATAGATTTCCTTGACACTACCATTTTTTAAAAGTAGCAACACCAAAAACACAGGCCAATTAAAAACTAAAGTATTTTTCAAAGAAACTGATACACATCAGCTATTGTTCAAAAGCTCCTTTCACCCAAAACATACCTTCTCTGGCATCATAAAATCTCAGATTCTCCGCTTTTATAGGATATGCACTCAGTGGACCGACTTTGAGTCAGCATGTACGCTGGTATTTAGCAAACTAAGAGAAAGGGGATATTCCAAACGCTATCTCCGACATATAAAAAACAACACTGTAGCTAAACTTGCTGCCAAAGAAACAAATAATATGCAATCAGCACTTAAAACCAAAACTTGTGGCCACCCAAGATGTCAAACGTGAAAAATCATAAACATATCCGACCATTTCCATAACAAAACATCTGGGACACAATTCCCAATATTAGACCAACTTTCATGCAGTAGTTCAAACATAATCTATCTAATTTCACGCAGACAATGTGACACAGTATGCACTTAGGGAAAGAATTAACGGTTACCGGTCAGCCATAGTCACCAAAAAAGACAAACGGGTCTCAATTCACTTCAACCAACCAAATCATGTCATTTCTGATCTCATTGTCACGCCAATAGAAAAGACCAAGAGCGACTTTGAAACTACCGAAGATATTAAAGCGTTTAGGCTAACAAGAGAAATATTCTGGATTGACAAATTAAAAACAACAGCTCCCACCCCACCCGCTAGGTTTGAATATTCATACGGCTAGCACAATAGCCCCTTTTGTAGTTCCATTTAGCGCAACAGCAGCAAGCGCATCCTAAATCATCAGAAAACACTATATTAATCTCCAAGAAATCACCCTAAAATCTTCACACAGAAACTTATAATTGCATATTCTCAAAATAAAAATCTGAACGACATCCTGGTGAACAGTAAATTAGACTAAATAACACCAGCCTTCACCCTAACCCAAAGCAAAGAATATATCAAACCCTAGCCCTAACCCTTAGTAAATAAAATCAACTAGTTATAAAAATCCATAACCCTAACCCCGGGATAGTGGAAAAATCTCATTTTTAGAAAATCCAATCCTTAGTAGGAAACACACTAATGTGGTTCTCACCCGAGAGCCTCAAATTTATTCTTTTTTCTTCAGAAACCAAAATACCAGAATACCACAAGCGACACCGAAGGGGAACCATCAGCCCCACCAACACCAAAAGAACGGCGAAACCAACCATGCATATTAATCTATGTATTTTTTAATAAAACTAGGAAATATCACGAACCAAATTTTCATCGTCCTAGGTCCGTGCTTCTGCTCTCCCCCATATTCTTAAACCTAACCTACTATCTCGCCAACAATCACGTGCCCTAACCTTAATTGCATCTCAGCGACCTTAGCGAAAATTGAGTTGACCATAACAAATAGATCTGTCTAGCCACTTTCAACCCATGCAGCGCCAGGGCATCTGCTAGTAACACTTATTTATAGTTTAGTATAGTATAGACAGCAAATCATCATGGCTTGACATCATGTAGCTGCCGGGCAACTGCCAGGCGTGCCTATACGTTAAGATCGCACTGACTGTTGGTTATATGTATACAATGTACTTGTTGTCTGTCGGTCGAGATAGGTAAACCTACGTCTTTTTCACGGAGATCGCTCAAATTAATGGCGATCCTATATAAAACACCAAGCCAAGGTCATGTGCAGATGAGTATCGCGGCGACGGGGTATCAGCACGGTGTTCGTTGTTTTTTGAGTGTCTTATATCAGCGACGAAAACCAATACCCCTTGGATTAAGATCAGATTTAATAACTCCTGGTTATTTCGTTTAATCGTAGGGGGGAAATACCATGACATCACTGTACAAACAAGAGATTTTGATCATCCGGGTGATTTAGCATTAAACATTCAAGCATAGTTGTTAAAACTGTTTCACTTTATCAGTGAGAGAGAGGGGGGCGGGGTAGGCGACCCTACTCAATGTCAGGTAGAAGCGGGAAGTCGAAACCACTTCACCTTTTAATCTAACGCTCACACGCTGAACCATCCGAGGACAAGATGACACTTTACCGTTCTAATTAACATAGCCTTTATTAAATATTCCGTCACTATTTATTTAGTTATAAAATCCCCCCCCCCCTCCGACGCCTTTGTTGTAATATTGATACTGTTACAATTGTCTTATAAACATACAAACACATAACGTTTACTTATGAAACTAACTGTCAATAACTTGTACTTCTTCACCTTTACTTTAAAATTATTTTATTGAAAGTTTTTATTATTTATACAGTAGTCATAAAGTAGCTGATGCGCAACTAGCCTTAAACATGTTACCATTACTGAACAAACAAACCCAAACAACAGTGATGCACCTTACATACAATCGCATCAATGCGTCAGAAAGCTACTACTAAGGTCACCTGAACGTAAACTTCTTATGGATGTTATGAAAACATTTTGTATCGTAAATGTAAAATAATTGAAATGGGGTTTAACGTCTTATTTTTCTGAACCAATCGAGCTAATGAAGACGGACATAGACCATGCAGTGTGCTATGAGGGGAAATCTTGCCCGGGCTACGGCGCAACGGCCTACTTTTTTTTTTCGAATTTCAACCGTCACGGGTTCTTTTACGCCAATGTATCCGAATGACTTGATGATGTTACTTGTCAGATCCCTCGGGAATTTAAATCAAAATAACGAGAATATTTCCCTTCATCATTCGTGTCAATTGACCTATTTACGCAACCCTAAACTAAAACAGGATGTCTTCCTTGTTGATTCAAATTAAACTTGATAATACTCAGTTTAACCGACAAAACGATTTAACTTTAAAAAGTCACGATAAGGGTCGATCCTTTCTTGAGTAGACCGATAACATAAATGTGAGCAATATCAAGGATCTGTAATAAAATGTAGCTTCCCGATTGAAACAATCTAGTTAAAATTTGATTTTTAAATTTCATACTGCGGGTGATTTTCGCCCATAGCATACTTTTAGATATCAATAAATCCTTGTTCAATGGAAATTACCAAGCAACTTATAATCCAGGAAATAGGCCCTAACCGCTACCCATCAGGTTCGTAGTGCCCTTATTGGTCGTCTAATAAATCAGCCCAAACCAGCGTATCACTGATTAGTCTATGCGGAGAATGTTTATTACCAGCCAAGACATTTAATATCTACACAATATTTGAACATTACGCTCCAATTAAAAGCAGAGTTGTTGTATTCCAAAACGGGTGACGGACGGGCAGATAAACCCATGTTAATAGTTCCCTGTTTAATGTCTTAAAACAGATGGCGATATAATAATCTTCTGTATTCCAAAATACTGCTGGAGTCTACCGAATCTATAGTTGTACAACTGTTCCATGGGCATATTTAGAATCCTGGAAAAGGCAGAAATTTTTCAGATTCTCCCAGACTTCATTATTATTATTATTATACATGTATTTATATAGAGCTGCTGTCACTAGACGTGTTCAGTAGCGCTTTATAATATTTGCAACAAGTCGATTAAAACATAAAATGACAAGAAAGACTGCAATACGGACCGATGAACCATTAACATTTCTTCAATACGGACCAATGAATAATTAACATTAGTCATTTTGTTATTAAATCGTTGATGCGTTAAATGTTAGCTTCCGCATTGTTATGTCTATGTTTACACAGTTCTCAATTTTAGAGGAATTCTGAGGTTCAAATTGACGAATGAGTCGCGTATCATCAGCATAAAATAATTAGTGAGATCGTTATAAGAAATAATTTTACTTATGTACAATTTGAATAAGAGAGGACCAAGAACCGACCCTTGTGGTACACCCTGATGTAAAAATGACATCGCCCAAAATAACAAGCTACCGTCCCGCAGCGAGTAAGGGTTGGCTCATTAACCAGGAGGTCCTTTAGTTCGGATGGGGCGAAAAACCGAGATCACGCGTACACGTTGACAGGAATTGGACGAAGAGCAGGCGGAAAAGCCGCTGTCAAGGCAAAATTTCCCTCGTAATGTGAAAATACTTCGATTTGTGGAAACCAAAAATGTCTTAAATCCTTTTAATTTAAACAAAATCTATAGCTATACATTTTCAAAACAAAATTGAAAAGCTATTTATTTCACAGGCTTTCAATTACCATGCAGCATTTTATGTCTTTTTGTATTCATCTTTTAATATTATTTATCATATATTAAATCCTTTTTTCATTCATATATTATTGTGTTAACGTTTTACTAGTATGTAAAGCGGAAAAATACAGGTCGATGAAGACATCGATATTTAAATGTGTAATAATAGTACATATCCCTCGGTGTCATATTTCAGTATCTGCTTTAAAAAAAAATAATTCAGGATTTCTCTAGAGTATAGTTTAGGGATCTATATGCCAACACCCTCAAGCCTATGTTATTCACCTTCCTTGATACGAGCGAGAAAAGAAATTACAAAATATTTGAAATGTTTGATTTAAATGAATGATATACTTATTTGGAAACCCTCGACGTGGCGTTAAAGCGACCCATTTAAAAATAAATTATTACCACCTGATTGGTTAATGTGACATATTTAAAGCAGCAACTGCGCGCTAATCTCATTTTTACGTTTTACATCGTGAGTGGCACGGTTAACAATTTTACACATCCAACATGAATACTTTCATTGTTATCGCTGTCTTAACAGGTAAGTCTGTTGTTTATTTGTTTTTTCGTTATAGACATTTTGTTTCAACCGTCCTTTGTTAAACTTATTATTTTCTGGTGGTAGATGACGGTTGGGAGTGTTATTGGACAATATTTTAGCAGTTTTCATTAATATAAATCTTATTATTATCCTAACTTTGTTAATCCGAAAGATAATTTGTAGCTTTATATATTGTATCTTTATGACAGGTACAGCAAGCCAGGTCTTTCAATTTTAACTTACAGTCTGTTAGCATATCATTAACCACATCGGCAGGCTAGGTGATGGGGACGCTATGAAGTGTTTTGTGTCAGGGGTTTCCATTTTTTATGCCCTCTCTCAAATGAAAAAAAACCCCATGGTTTCAGTGCGCTTTCTAGCCCTGTTGGCAGATGTTGATCTTCGCTACTTTATATTGCTCGACCGGTGGCTAAGGTATGCTACAAATCAACTCTATTATGTTCCACACAGCCGAGCATTTCTCGGGGGCACCTTGAACTCCTCTAACGATATGAATATTGTTCCTCATGTAAAATCAGCGGCCATCACGCCCCTGATGCACATCTGGTTATTAAACTGGCTTCTACAAATTTTTATTACTATATTTTTCTGGTTAAAGATACATTATGTAAGAGCCAAATCTGTCTACTTTGGCTTCAAATGTTATAAATACTATTATATAAACCTTTAGTAACATTTCAAGCCTATAGTCAACTCTCTAGAACATCGGATGGTCCCGATATTAAGTAGATTATAACGCTTCGGCAATTTAATGATTTAATTTAAAAATGGAGAAGCGAGGATAAGTCTCGAATAACAAGCACCGCCATTACGATAAAAAACAATCAATGCACACATCTAGTCAAAACTGATAACTTCGCTCAGAATAAAGTAATTTGAATGAAGAATTGTCTATTATTTATATTATTATTATATTATTCTATTATTGAGTAGTAGTAGTGGTAACTTAAAGGGAGCCACGGTGGCTCAGTGAGTAAAACGTTAGCTCGTTAATCTGGAGCGGTCCAGCGGTCGATCTCTGTGTTGACCGAAAAAGTTTATAGTCGTTCGGGTGGTACGAAAATCCCAAGTCCCGTGTACACATTGACTTGCACGTAAAATAACCCTTGAAAATTGAAATTCTATGTAAGCGTAGGCCGCAGTGTCTCTGTTTGGGCAAAATTTGCCTCATAGCACACCGTATGGCGTATGTCCGTCTTCTTTAGGCCAGCCGATACAGGACAGTAGGACGTTAAAGGACAATATTGGTGCCTGCCATTATCACATATGTGATAGAACTGGTTAAACACGTTCCAATTATTATTTTATCACAGAGATCATTGCTACGATAGATGAGTAATCAATGTTTCAACAATAGGAAGTGACGAACGCAAAAGGAAAACACGAGTTATCCCTCTATTATAACTGACTGAATTGACGGGTGATAACAGATACATGGGCGAATTTCTGCTCACTAATAATTCCCTCGAAGACTAAAAGTTGTTGTATGGGACTGTGAAAGGATATCTGACAATTCATAAACAAAATTGACTGTCACATAAGAGAAAATGAAAGAAAAATAGAAAAAGTCCGTGCATTACCATTTTTTTATAAGTATAGAATGAATAAACACCCGTGAATGTACGGACTGTTTCTATTTTTCTCGTGTTCTCTTATCTAATGACATTCAATTACTTTTTTGAATTGTCAGATATACTCTTACAGTCTCATATATCAACTTTTGGTCTTCGAAGGAATTTTTAGTGAGCAGAAATTCGCCCATGTATCTGTTATCACCCGTCACTTCAGTCAGTTATAATAGAGAGATAACTCGTGTTTTCCTTTTGCGTTCGTCACTTCCTATTGTTGAAACATTGATTACTCATCTATCGTAGTAGCAATGATCTCTGTGATAAAATAATATTTGGAACGTGTTTAACCAGTTCTATCACATATGTGATAATGACTGGCACCAATATTGTCCTTTAAAATCTTACTTCATTTGACCGTTCACAGTCTGATTATGGAAGTGTACATCTTTTTATATATCCCAGGGTGGCGGTAAAGACGGTTAGCGACCAGTAGACATGCATGTATTATGTGTTACTGTTTGGGGAGGGGAACACTTGATTGTAGCCTCGCAGCTATATAGGCCTATCATACTAGTACTTGTCTGTATCCGTATCCTTATTAATCTGCATATGACTAATGTTGCTGATATTAAACCTGTTAGACCGGTTTTCGTGTGAATAGTTTGAACAGATTGCACCCGATGTTAACAGCATAAAGAATCTCATTAAACACAGCTTCAGTATATGACAATACCCTTTTAATGTCGGCTTTCCAACATCTTCCTCGTTCAATTACATGACTACAATGTATCTAATTTCAGCTACGTACCCAGGCGTACAATAACATGTTTGTGAAGCGGGAGCATGCGGTTGAACACTATGCATTTGCTTCGTAGAGAAGCATATTGTGCAGTAGAGCGTGCAGTTGTTTATGGTGGCTGATAGTGGCCATGTTAAATCTCGCCCTTTTCATAACGCGACAACACGACATCACGACAGTATTGACGCAATCATACGACACTTTATTCTGTCGTATCATCGTGTTATTTTTATCGTAACGTCGAGATGTCGACTTATTGTCCTAGTCTCTTTCTACAAGTCACAAAAATACAGCTGTACTCATTACATCATATATAGGCCTAAGTAGTAGATTTGATAAATATAAAAGAGATAGTAGGAAAACGTTGATTAATTATTTGTTTTCTCAAAATAATGAAACATCTTGTGTCCACAAGTGAATTATATTTGGTATTATATTTAAAAAATCTAGAATTACAATAGCAGGACCAAAGTGAGTTAACTAAGTTAATTCCTTGAAGAAAAAGTGGTGTCGGGAGGTATCGAACAAGTAAGCATTCATTGCCATGTGTACGACACCCACCAATATTTATAGATGACTGGAGCGATAGTTTAAAAATGATTTCAGAAGACAGGGTGGGAAGGGGATTGTAAAAAAACCAAATCGGGTCACATTCTTTAAAATCACAGCATTATCATAGTGCAGTACGTCACCCCAATAGTTGCAGGAGTTTTTTTTTTTTGAATGAGGTGGAGAAAACGATTTGCAGCCTGTCATTGAGTCAACTGGCGTGGTTTTGAATCCTCGGTTGTACGTGACAAGGTGTAGGGTCGCCTGTCAAACCTCGTGGGTTTTCTCCGGGTCCTCCGGTTTCCTCCCACTGCTAAAGACCCCTACGCGCAAACGATTTATTGAAATAAAATTAAACCATATGTTAGTCCCGAAATGACCTAATTTGTGTCGAGTGGACGTTAAACCCCCCTCTCTCTCTCTCTCTCTCTCTCTCTCCCATTTGACATCAATAATGGGATTGAGGCCTAGATAAGTAAAAATAGGCCCAGTAATATCTTCAACTATGAACACACTCTAAAAGCCTCATACCCCCCCCCCCCCCCCCACGTCACCCAAATAGATGCAGGAGTTTTTTTATGAGGTGGAGTAAACGATTCGCAGCCGTTATTGACCTTATCGCATATAGGCTTGCATCCGTTTGACATCACTGGGATTGGGGCCTAAATGAGTAAAAAAAGGCCAAGTAATATCTTCAACTATGAATACACTCTAAAAGCCTCATACCCCACCCCACGTCTCTTATTTAGTTTTACAAATAATTCCAGAATCAATAAAATGGTATCAATGATGTTTGATACAACTGGAAAATAATATGTCAAAAATTGATTAAACATGAGAAATATTATTACATATTCAATCCGTATCAGTGATAACGTACATTTACTCAGTATGTTCCTTCCAATGGATCATCATTTAACATGAAACAAGGAAAGCAGCGATCGAAGAAAAAGATTTAAAAACACACACATTTCAATATGACAGTAGTG
Source organism: Patella vulgata (assembly GCF_932274485.2). NCBI lineage: Eukaryota > Metazoa > Mollusca > Gastropoda > Patellidae > Patella > Patella vulgata. Next base: position 38,870,240 of record NC_065886.2, on the reverse strand, counting down.
ATTCGGTCATGCATTTACATTCGAGAGTGTCATGCTTTCTTTGAAAGTAATGATTGTGCCAAATTTGAACAAAGTCAGTTTACATTCGCGGCCTATAGGTAGAGTGTTGACAGATCAAACGTACAAAAAAACAAAGAAAAAACCAGACCTATAAAAATATATTTCTAAAACTCTTTTAATTTTGAAATAATATTGTTTTCGCGTGTGCTAAGTGTTTCAGCGAATACATGTAGTTACAGAAAGGGTCTTGTAGATTAAGACTATAGCGCATGTGCAGTTTCAAACTTCCGAGACGACAAGTCGACAAGTCGATGATACGACAAAACCAAACTGTCGTATCATCGACTTGTCGACTTGTCGTCTCGGAAGTTTGAAACTGCACATGCGCTATAGTCTTAATCTACAAGACCCTTTCTACAACTATTCGCTAAAACACTTATCACACGTGAAAACAATATAATTTCAAAATTAAAAAAGGTTTAGAAAATATATTTTCATAGATCTGTTTTTTTTAAGGTGTTATCTGTCAACCCTCTGGTATAACTACAGACTGCGGAACTAGATGTTCAAATTTGGCATAATCATTACTTTCAAAGACAGGATGGCATGAAATGAAATGAGATGGGGTTTAACGTCCTACTGTTCTCTCCTAAGCTGGGCTAAAGACGACGGGCATACGCCATACAGTGTGCTATGAGGGAATTTTGCCCGGGAAGCGGCGCTACGGCCCGCTCTTATATCGAAATCCAACTGCCAAGGGATCTTTTACGTGCACGCCAATGTGTACACGGGACCTCATTGTTTCGTCCCATTCGAACGACTAGACAGCTGTCATTGTCAGGCCCTCCGTCCTGCATCACTGACAAGGGGGAACCACGCCGGTAAATCTTGATGAATTTTGTCGGCCAATGCAGGGATTGAACCAATCTGTGAAAAAAGTCGTCTAATATCTCTGTAAAAGATGACTGTTTTCAACACATGCAATCACGTCACGCGGTGTCAATCATTGGACCAATGGCGCGTGCATTGTTTATATAAGACGTAACTGCTTCGGGTAGAATGATGCCTTTTACTCATTTTAATACCCATTTACGCTACATAGGAAATATTTTTTACCTACAAATACTTCAAATGTCTTTATTTATTTTTCTAATACATAAAAAAAAAAATTTTAGAATTAAATTTGTCGGAGGAATAATGTTAATATTGGGGACTCATTAAGTCGCATCGATGTCATTCTTATCAGAGGCCTAGCGAATATTCACTTCTGATCAGTGTGGGATCGAACACCCGACCTCCAGGCTAGCTAGCCAGCGTCTTGCCCACGTAGCCACGCGATCCTCTGAAAGGATGATACTCTCGGGTGTAAATACATGACCGAACCACTACTGTCATATTGAAGACCGGCATACGCCATACTATGAGCGAAATTTTGCCAGGACAGCGCACTATGGCCTACCATTATATCGAATTCCAACTACCAAGGGATATTTTACGTGCCAGGCCCTCTGTCCAGCACAACTGATGAACTTTCTCGTCCAATGAAGGGATCGAACACCCAGCTTTCGGGTTACCGAACCAACGTCTTACCTGCCTAGACACTGCGACTCCCCCGCAAAATATCAAGCACCAAAAACAATGGATCGAGGCCTAGATGATTACACACTATGAAAGCCTCATACGCCCCCCCCCCCTCCCCACGTCTCTTATTTTGTTTTACAAATAATTTCAGAATCAATAAAATGATATCAATGATGTTTGATACGACTGAAAAATAACATGTATAGCATTGATTAAACAACATAGGTAGTAATGAGAAATATTACATATTGAATCCGTCTTAGTGATAGCGTAGATTTACTCAATACGTTCTTTCCAATAGATCATCATTTAACTTGAAACAAGGGAAACAGTCGATCGAAGAAAACAGATTTTAAAAAAAAACAGGTTTCAATGTGACAGTAGTGCTTCGGTCATGCATTTACCTCCGAGAGTAATGATTGTGCCAAATTTGAACAAATTCCATCTAGATTCGCGGCCTGTAGGTAGAGTGTTGACAGATCAAATGTAAAAAAAAACCAAAAAAAAAACCCCCAAAAAACCCCAGACCTATAAAAATATATTTTCTTAAACTCTTTTAATTTTGAAATTATATTGTTTTCACATGTGCTAAGTGTTTTAGCGAATATTTATAGAAGGTAATATAATCCTTTAGTGGCATTTAGCAATTGGAAACATAACAAAACTGACACAGTTATATGGGACAACAATCACTGTTTTATTATACACAAGCACAACGTTTCGATAAATATACTCTTATCGTTATCAAGCACAATGATAACGATAAGAGAATACTTATCGAAACGTTGTGTTTGTGTATAATAAAACAGTGATTGTTGTCAAATATAACTGTGTCAGTTTTGTTTTTTTATTTATAGAAGGGTCTTGTAGATAAAGACTATAGCGCATGTGCAGTTTTAAACTTCCGAGACGACAAGTCGACAAGTCGATGATACGACAGTTTAGTGTTTTGTCGTACCGTCGTATCATCGACTTGTCGTGGCGATAAGTCGATGATACGACAGCACGACAAAATAAGGTCGATGATACGACAAAATCAGACGATCTTACGACAGTTTGTTCTGTCGTAAGATCGCCCGATTTTATCGTAAGATCGTGTGATTTTGTCATGCCGTAGTATCATCGACTTATCGCCACTGTAAGTCGATGATACGACGACACGACAAAATTATTTGTTAAACAAAATAAGAGAGGGGGGGGGGTGCGTAGGGGACTTTCGGAGTGTGTTCATAGCTGAAGGCAATACTGGGCCTATTTTTAATCATCTAGGCCCCGATCCCATTAGTGATGCCAAACGGATGAATACGCGATAAGGTCAATAACAGCTGCAAATCGCTTTCTTCACCTCATAAAAAAACCTCCCCTGCACTTATTGGGATGGCGTGCTACACCAATGCAGTGATTTTCTGTGATCTGATTTGAGGTTTTATATAATCCCCTTCCCACTCTAATAAAATAAATTGGAAATCTTCTGAAATCGCTTCTAAACTATCGCTTCAGTAATCTATAAGTATTGGTGGGTGTCGTACACAAGGCAATGCATGCTTGTTCGATACCTACCGACACCACTTCTTATTCAAGGAATTAACATAGCTGACTCACTTTTGTCCTGCTATTATAATTCTAGATTTTTTGAATATAATACCAATAATTCAATTTTGGGCGCAAAATGTTTCATTATTTTGAGAAAACGAATAATTAATCAACACTTTCCTATAATCTCTTTTGACGAGTCTTATTGTATCTAATCTGATGTAATGAGTGTAATGAGTACAGCTGTATTTTTGTGACTTGTAGAAAGAGACTATGCCAATAAGTCGACATCTCGACGTTAGGATAAAAATAACACGATGATACGACAGAGTTAAGTGTCGTATGATTGCGCCAATACTGTCGTGATGTCGTGTTGTCGCGTTATGAAAAGGGCGAGATTTAACATGGCCACTATCAGCCACCATAGTTGTTTCCCCGCTCATATTTTCCTATGGTAAACACAGGAGTCAGTAGTTTGTTTACTTTAATCTATGTAATATGGCCGTATTAAATGTCTAGTAAATCATTAAATGTATTTGAATTAGATCAGTTTATTTAGAGGCGAAACGCATAGCGCGTAGTTCGTTAATATCTCGATCAGTACTTATCAGAAACTAGTAGGATAACGCCCGTAAAATTTAGATCTAGAGCATCTGATGGCATTGGGAGTTAATTACGGTCTTGTCATGTTAATAAACTTCTAATTAATAATTTATATGACATTTAAGGCCCAAAGAAAGACCTGCAAAAGGCAGATTTAGCTCTTACATAATGTCTGTTTAATAACGAAAGACAGGAACGGTTTGAGGATTTCGTCCGTCCAGTGACCATTCCGAAAGAATATAACGCCCGTGATGGTTGCTCACTATACACAGGGAATAAGGGTGCATGGGAGATAGTTCTTTGAGAATAATACAACGTTATCCCTATTTACAACTAACTGACCATCAATTGTCCGCGTTATTGTAGGGGGTTTGTTAGAAATGAAACCTCAAGTTGACAAAAATAGTAAACAATTCAAGCTCTACTTCACCCCTGAACAGCACAGTGATGATGATTTGCAATTCTCATTTTTGGCATCATCTACATAACTGTATTTTACGAATTGTATTTGCATCGGATGTCTTATTTTTACATGGTATTTATAAGGTGTTTTTAAACACTAACCGTCAGTTTGTTATAAGCATAATTTTAGTGTAAAGGGTTGAAAACGTCCAATGTTTTGTATGGAGCGGAATTCCCCCTATAATTTGACTCCTAACCTTGTAATGCGTATGCTAATATGCTTACTTCTATTCATTTAACTTCTTACTAACACATGTTAAATTGAATATTTACACATGCAAAAATGCGATTTTATATGACTTATATCTTAATATGTATTTTGTTCCATTTCCATTATTAGTCAGTTTAGTTTCGCTAACATTTTGACATTTCACAAATTTTCGCATCATACAATTGTATGGTGGCACACTGGGAACATATAAAAACGTGCCTTTTCCACAACCCGACAGACACGACATTTGCCTGTCAAAAATAATAAAATGTTTTATATACAAAATTATATATTCTAGATATTTTTTTTTTTGCTAAATAAATAGGCTATAGTATTTTGTCGTGCAGTTTCACAAATAATACACTATCGATTTTTTTGGCCTATTAGTTTTCTAAAAGAATATATAGCAAGAACTCATTACGTCATGCTTAGTTTAGCGTAAATAAAAAAAACAAGTACGAACAATCCAAACCATTAGACAAAATTCGAAGTCCTAAAAAACGGTATAGGCAAAATAGTGTAATCAGGCAAAATAGTGTAATCAGCATATGGACTGTTCACCGTGTACAAAATACACGACAAACAGTGGTAACAGGTGTCCGGAAGATTAAGCTTACCCTGCCTGGCGCCACACCCGCCATAGCGGCATCCAAACTATTAGGCAAAATCTCGGTAAAATAGCGTGATTGGCCAATAGACTATCGGTATACAAAATGCACGTGATAAACAGTGTTAACGATGTAGTAGACAGACATTATCAGGGAGATAGTATAACAGTATACGCGTCAATTAAATGTATCTAGAATAAAAGCCGAAAGAGACATGTTATATTACCAATCAAGTCAATATGACGGCCATAAAACTTTTTAAAGGTTTTAATAAGTTTAGTTCGCAAGTATCCCTGTAGTTGAAGCTTAGATGACAAGTGCCCCGATCTACTTAAAAAATCAGAATAAAATGAACAAGCTCTTCCGTAACGAATTAGCTGAGACCATGGGCGTCACACATGGGGGGGGGGGGGGGGTCCGACCCCCCAATTGTTTTTCGGGGGGGGGGGGGCTGAATATACTTGGACCCCACCAACAAATTTACATAGTAGGCCCAAACTCCTATTTATTTACAACAATTATTATGATTAGTTAAGATTCTATCTGTATAAAACCTGTACATATCCCAATATGGTTTATACTGCTAAAATAAAACACAGAGATAATCATCCTGGAAACATGTGTAAAGTGAAAAGTACCTGTGTTCCATAAAATTGTGTCTAGTTAACCTGTTAGTAATATTTTGTTATTTTTTTTCTGCCACTTATCAGAGTGAATCGCATGTAGGTACCCATAAACATAACCGCCTAAACCAAATATTTATCGCCCGCTCAGCCAGCAACGTAACCATAACGCTTTTGCACGCGGTGTCTTGGTAGACAGCATGGCCACATGGTGTTTGTTTATATTTTTTAGGGGTTTTAAAAAATGGGTTAGGGTTGCGGACCCCCCCCCCCCCCTATATAGATTTCGGAAAGTCAAAGTCATCACGTTTATCGTACAATTTAACACTTTGGCAATTGTCAAAATCGAGACGCAGATCCAAATAGGAAGCGTAATTGTCACTGTCAGTAGTGTTTTTAATTTCGAGCTCATCAGGATATATGAATTCTACATAATCACTAAATTTTGGATTATTCAGTGATAGAACATCATCGATATATCGATAAGTGAAATTAAAACATAGATATGACGTCACCCTTTGATGTTTTTAACCATTATATAGGAGAATGTACGATTTTCTTAAACAATCGTATATTATTTATAAAACTGTCCATTATTTTCAATACATCAAGAACATCACAATTTTTACGGCTATATTAACCACAGTATTAAGAAAATTATCAATATCTAAATCATTCTCGTGAGCAGCCTTTCCATCAATACTTTGGCGGCTATTATCCCCCACATCAAGAACATCACAATTTTTACAGCTATTATCTTCCATATCGAGTACATTACCAATGTAATCAGTATCCAAATGCTTATCACATAATATATTCTCATTATTAATATTTGTTTTCGACTGTGTTGTAAACATGTCGTCTCCATGTAAAATATTTTGGACTGTCTGTGTATGCTTGCTCTGTATATGACTGGAGTGTTTTGTCACATGCATTCATGAGCATGTGCATGTTGTTTTTAGAATATATCCATTATTTTATGGCTTGTTGTTTTAGAAAACTATCCATTATTTGTATCTCTATGGTGCTATGTTTTAAGTTTGATAATAGCCTCAGACTGTCCATTATGTAAATACAAAGAAAAACTTCGGGGCTAACGCCCCTCAGTTGTTCTTTCTATTTACATAATGGACAGTCTTCGGCCATTATCCATCACTTAAAATGTCGTGACTAATCGTTTATTTGATTTTACGAGTGCCTGTATGTAATCGGCTTCGTAGGAATAGAGAAACAAATCAGCAAGCAAAGCCAAAATTATGAAATAAAGTAATCATTATATCGGGCTAGGCTTCCAAATCATCGGGAGCGGCGGTGAAATGTAAAAATGTTAACGAAACTTCACTGACTACAATAAATTGAAAGTAATAATAGAAATAGAACAAAATACAAATTCTAACTGCAATATTTAAAATATAAATCATATAAATTAGCATTTGTACATATGTAAATAGCCAATTAAACATGTATTGGTATGAAGTTAAATGTATAGAAGTTAGCATTCGTATTACTAGGTTAAGAGTTATTATGGGGAAAATTCCGCTCCATAGTTTTGATGGAAGTAAATAAAGGCCGATTTTCGTGAAGTTCTTTCTAATTTTTGTGCAAAAGAGTGGGATGTTAAATTTCATTTCATTTCATTTTAATGAAATGTCTTTCGAATTTTGAAAAACTGTTGTGTTGGTTTTTCTTTGAAGGCACAAGACCTAGTATATGCCTATAAACCATTATATGGATCCGAAACCGCTGTGGATTGAGTGCTGAATAAAGTTTATACAATCGGCGATATAGAAAATGTAGCTTCGTTGATATTGCAAGACATACCCTGCTGCCTTCGACAGTCTTGATCCAAATGTTCTCTTGATTAGATCACGTGGTATTTCCCTGTATCGTGTCATATCCGACAGAAGCCAACCGAATTCCTCGTATGTCTCCTTGAATTATGTGTGCCGCAAGGGCCCGTAATGGACCTAATCATAATTACCATATCCACTAGGTCAGATTATGAATTGTCTTAGGCTATCACTTCATCTATATGCTGTTGACACCCAAGCAATGGAGAGTTGCCTGTACTCTCACACTATCAAATATCATCACTAATTTCAAAGATGCCAGTAAATAGCACTCAAGTTGGTAAAGTACAAATTGCCTGAAAAATCTTTATGTGTAATACTAAAAATAGTATTTCCAGCCAAGTAAACCATCTTACCAAGATATGGTACTTCAATCTTAGGAAGATCAGCACCACCCGCCATATGTTAACTACATTATCCACAACAATCCTTTATAATATCGTTATTATTATTATTACAATTAGATTACCGTAACAGTCTTCTTACTGGCATTTCATCTGAGTTATAAGAAAACACACAAGATACAAAATTCTGCAGCCAGACTAGTTTCCACTAATCCCCAAAATGTTCTAGTATATCTCCAGTACTAAATTCTCTCTACATTGGTTGTGTATAAGTGAAAAAATACATTTCAAAATGTGAATAGTTGTACACCAGTAGCTTCATGACAATGCTCCTATGAATATAAGGAACTTGTCTTATCCGCCCATACGAGTTCTGAGATACCAATCTCAATATTATATACTAAGCAGCAAAAAAAACGCCAGGTTGGTATGTTACTCTGAATAGACGCAGTTGGAGTCTCTCCTCCCCTCTCTCTCCCCCTCTCTTTCTCTCTGGCAAGGGAAAGTGTCTAGTATAATGGGACGAAGAAGAGAAGACCACCCTTGTGCATGTAAAATAACCCTTGATAGTTGGAATTCTATGAAAGAGTGGGCGGAAAACCTGATATCAGTACAATATTCCAGTTATTTCCCTCATAACACACTGCATAACAAGCGTCCGTTATCACCAAAATGGCGACAGGGAAATGAAATGGCACCTTCCTTTTAAAATGTTCTATTGTTCAGCCCCGACCGGGCTAATGAAGACGGGCATATGCCATACAGTGTGTCTACTCTTATATCGAATTCCAACTGCCAAGGGGTATTTTAAGTGTACGCCAATGTGTACACGGCACCTCGGTTTTTCGTCCCATCCGAACGACTAAACAGCTGTACTTGTCAGGCCCGTCGAACTGCACCACTGCCAAGATAGCTTTCGCGGCCTATTTTCAAAATTTCAAATTAAAAGTAGGAAATAATAAAAGGAAATAGTTCGTACTTGAGCTTCCGTATGTATGCCCGTTAAATTATTATCCCGGTGAGGCAGAAAAGTAGGCCATTAAACCCCATGTCATATTTCAATTATCGAAATGAAATAATTAGGGCAGGTGTTGGTTTGAACATATTGTATCTACACTGACGTATTTTATTTCATTAACTCCATTTATTCACAAAGCCGAAATCAATATTTTATAGACAAGACGTAATTGCGAAGTTCTTTTTACAATTCGACAATACAAGTGATATAAAATTGTGTGTTTCGGCGTACACCCCTTTTCACAGTCACGTTATTCTTGTTTAAATTACGTTCTTTTAAGAGAATAACAAGCACTTGTCGAACTCGACTACATTGGAAATAGACACACGGATTACATTTACAGATGGATTATATTGACTTTTATGCCTTATTAAGGCGAATACCTTATTATCTGTTCAATAACATCTATATTAGATTTAATAATGGAATAACTACAACATAATGACGGCTGATAGTAGACATATAAAATCTCGCACTTTTCATCAAGAGATACCACGACATTAAAAATGTCCGTCTTCATTAGCCCGGTCGGAGCAGAACGAAATGAAATGAAATTATGGAGTTTAACATCCTACTGTTCTGCTCCGACTGGGCTAATGAAGACGGCATGCGCCATGCAGTGTGCTGTGAGGGACATTTTGCCCAGACAGCGGGGCTACGGCCTGCTCTTATTTCGAATTCTAACCGTCAAGAATTCTTTTACGTGAACACCGATGTGTACAACCTCGGTTTTTGATCACATTCGAACGACTATGCGTTGCCCCTTGCCAGGCCCCCTGTACTATACCACCGACAATGGGGAATAACGTCGGATTTGGCAAGAATGTTCATTAATTTCGCAGATTTTTTGAAAGGGGGAGGGGTGTAATCATAAGAAGTGTTTTACTCATAAAAACAAATCATTCTTGATATTAGTCAAGGAATCTAGAAAAAAAAACAACAACAGTAGCTTGGTCAGTTCTTCTTATGGGAAATGGTATCAGATATTCTAACAAGGGTAAGTGTACCGTGATTCGAGAACCGCTCCCATCAATACTCACAGATGCTTTCGGCAATAGTTTTTATCCTAGATTAGAGAGAGGGTTTAACGTCCACTCGACAGAAACTAGGTCATTTCGGGACTAGCATATGGTTAGTAGGGTTTTTAAGTAGTGTGTGTGTGGGGGGGGGGGGGAGGGGGAACCAGCGACCGTACTCCTTGTCACGTCCAACCGGGGAATCGAAAGTTTTAACTAAATGAACTAATACATCAATCTTTTAATAAACTACAGTGATATTAGTCGTCTATTTCCTTGGTGATGTCATTTTAATTACCTTAATGCTTTTCTAGTTTATGTTTCTGTCAAATCATGCAGATTCGGACTATACAATTGTACACAAAAGTTCAGTGTCCGAAGAAGACCGATTTTTGAGTAGGCGAATTTGGCTAAACAAATAGGATCGTTTGGGTAATTTTAATTATGACCTTATGAGGACGATTTTAAAAAGTGGTACCGGTTGTCCTGGAAATAATGTATAAAATTCTCTTCATTTTCATCCAAATTTAATTAAAACCAAGTTTAAAACAGTGTTATTTTTATACTAAGACATTTGCACATACACATAATGCATACATTATGCCTTCCAATTTGATGACAGGGTAATCTGTTCAAACTACATTGTATAGCTTTAAAAATGGTGAGAAGTGTAGAAAAGCTCGTTCTGGATAAGGACACAGATCACTAAAGATTTCCCCATTGACTCAAATGTTAATTCTCGTATCTTAGACCGGCTCTAACTTTTCCCCAAATTTTCGTTGGGTAGAACGCTTTTTACCACAGATGGAGCAACATGTGGCAACCACTTGCCCAAAAGCACGTATGAGGTTCTTCATGAAAAACTTGAGATACACAAGCTGGAAGTAGAGACAAATAAACATGCAATTTCAGGCCCTACATTTCAACCTAACCAACCTCTCAACTCTTGTATCCTTCCGCATCAAAATTATGAATATTCACCAAAACCTGGCAGAAAATGTATTTTCAAACCCTTTTCCTCGATTCTACTCCAAAAAGTCAACAAAAATCGCCATGCAAAAGGGGGAAAAAGGAAAAGGGAGAGGAAGACTAAAAATAGCTTTGGCCCTTGTTTCGTGGGTGACGGCGTAGGAATATTTGGTGATCTGTGTCCTATATGTGAGCGGAAAAACTCTTTCAGGATGAGGTGGAGAGAGCAGTACACAGCTTTCATTTGGTGATCTGTGTCCTATATGTGTGCGGAAAAACTCTTTCAGGATGAGGTGGAGAGAGCAGTACACAGCTTTCATTTACTGTATCGCATCTTCTTCGGTTTGGCGCACAGGCATTTCAAGGGATTAAAATAAAATTTCTTACTACTGCTTGACTATATATTTACAGTAGCCTATATACATTTGTTCAAGACATTTCGTCTGCTATCATCTCACAATATTCACTAGTTCTAACATTTCCCGTCATTTTTATTGCCAACGATACTTTATTTGATCATTATACACCCTCCAATGTAATTAAATTACTCATTTTACAGCGTTATTAATTACAAATCAAACTTGAAGCGTGATCACTTAGCTATTCGTATCTTCGACGGACCGGAAGAAAGACAAAATGGGGTCTGTATCACCCAGTCCCTTTATTCGTTACTCGATATTTGCCTAGGGACTGGGTGATCCAGACTGCACCAAAACACACGTGTTTGTCAGGTGAAAAATGTCAGGCTTTTGAAGTTATAGAGTGACACTAGACACGTTATTTTTACACTGATTTTAAATATTTTAAATTTATTAGTCGAGTTAAAAAAAATAACGGTTTCTGAAAAATTTATGAAGCAAATAATTTTTTATAATTATCGATGCTTGAAAAATCTATTATAGCAGATATCGGCCGAAACCTGATCGAAGATGTCCGGTTTATTTCTTTATTTCGGGCACTTCATTTTTACCGACTATGTTTTTTTCCTAAAAGATATATTAATTTTTTATCACTTTACCTGTCTACCCGAGAGATATGCCCCCCCCCCCCCCCACACACACACCACCACCCCACGCACAAAGTTTTACGTCTATGCAAGTTGCAGAAGTAAAATTGTTTAATTAATGATATCACCTTTTTAAAGCCATTTTACTTTTGATCAATTACATTTTCCTAAGTATGTATTTTCCTAAGTATGTTACCTACCAATGAGAGTATTCAGCTGTCATTCTGAGATTCTTAATTCGCGATCAGCTATGAAGGTCAATTTTAGTTTTAATAACACGCCTGAACCAATCAAAAATCAAGGTTTCCCCAACCTGACGTCGTTGACCTCGTTTCCTCTTACTTGCGGTCCGTTGAAGATACGAATACCCAAGTGATCACGCTTCAAGTTTGATTTGTAATTAATAACGCTGTAAAATGACCAACCTAATTACACTGGAACGTGTATAATGATTAAATAAAGTCTCGTTGGCTATAAAAATGTTAGAAGTAGTGAGTATTTTGAGATGGTAGCAGACGAAATGTCTTGAACGCGTGAAAACAGTATGGCGGGTGAGAACAAATGAAATGAAATGGGGTTTAACGTCCTACTGTTCTGCTCCTATACTGGGCTAATGAAGACGGGCATACGCCATACAGTGTGCTGAGGGAAATTTTGCCCGGGCAGCGGCATTATCGCCTTCTCTTATATCGAATTCCAACTGCCAAGGGATCTTTTACGTACATTCCAATGTATCCACGGGACCTCGGTTTTTCGTCACATCCGAAGGACTAGACAGCTGTCCTTGTCAGGCCCTCCGTTCTGCACCATTGACAAGGGGAAACTACGTCGGAAAATCCCAATGAACTTTCTCGGCCAATGCAGGGATCGAACACCCGACCCCCAGGCTAGCGAGACAGCGTCTTAAACACGCGGGTGAGAACAATAGTATATACTGTAATATATAGTCAAGCAGTAGTAATATGTTTCATTTTAATCCCTTCAAGTGCCTGTGGTTTGGCGTCATAACTAAAACAGTCAAGGCCGCGTGAATTAAAAAAAAAATCCATATTCGCGGGTTTATTCATTTGGGCGCAAGTGTCTCAATTTTGCGACGAGTGGCGAATCCAGGAATATTTGCAGGAAGGGGTTTGCCGGTTTTTGAGAAAAAGAATCGGTGGGAAAATTTTGAGAAATACATGGTCTCTATCGTCACTTTGGAGTATATATACACACTGAGCTTTTGAAGAACAAAACCCAACACCCCATTTGACGTCAATTTTTATCATGAATTAATACGATGACATTGTGATTCAATTTCGTTGATGCAAAGCATTAATTATGATATCACATAAATACTTGGCAAACAAGTGATAAACAATTCCAAAAAAACAACCCACAAAACGCGACGCACATCTTTATTGTGTTGGTGACAGCAAAGTAAAACACAATTCCAGTTGGTAGCCGCGGTGGTTCGCTAACCGGTAGGTTTCGTATTCAATCACGTTCAGCGAAATTTTCCGGCGTGTTTTCTTGTCAGTGGTGCAGATTGGCGGTCCTGGCAAGGCAAAGTTTCTAGTCGTTCGGATATGACGAAAAAAGGTCCAGTGTACACATTGGCGTGCACGAAAAAGAACCCTTGACATTTGGAATTCGAAATAAAAAGAGCAGACCGTAGCACCGCAGTCCGACCAAAGATTCCCTTATAGCACACTAAATAACCTTCGCCCCTTTCCAATAGCTTAGATGGGACAGAAACGTTAGGAGGCTAAACACCATTTCATTTCACCCATCTATAATTGGAAGACTTGCAGACTGTATTGTCTAAAAGTACATGTATATCCTATCTATAAAATAATCAATAAACATTTCTAGCATGTCTTGTCAATAACAGATAACTATTGATTTAACGAGATGTACCTAAACGGTTAGATCCAAATGCAATATTTTAGATACATATACTTTCGCTGATATTTCACTGTTTTCAGAGCCTAATAGAGTGTACAATATTGCCTATGTCGTCAGCGTACGTCCATTAAGACACTTTGCACTGATTAAAAAATTCAGAGGACTATTATTTTCAATGTTGTATGAAATCAGAGATATTGTATAACCCATTAAAGTGCACAATATTGCCTGCAGTGATTTTTAAAGTCGGCCGCGTACGTTCATTAAAATGGTTTGATCTGATTATTTCAGAAGGCTTTGATATGTTATAACATGGGGAACCTAGGTTAAATGATATTATATGAAATCAATTATATTTAATTATTGAAAGTATCGATAAGTCTTTATTTGGCAGTTGACATTGACAACGAGGATCGTTACTAAGAACTATATCATTTAGATGCAAATTATCAAATCGTGATTGGCTGATGTTACGTATATAGCGCAGCAACTGTGCGCGTCTGTATACATAGACCATCCCGATTGTCAGTGAAACTGTCACGCGGGAATACTATCTTACCGTACATATATATTTTTTATTCATCCAACATGAATTATATCTTCGCTGTCGTTGTCTTAACTGGTGAGTTTGTCTTCTTTGTTTTTACGTAGACATTTTGTGTTGACAGTTGTAGATTTCTTGGGTGTCATTTCTTATTTCTATATGACTACAAAAACAGTATAGGGTAGGTCCTACTTGTAGTTTCCAATTAAACTAAAGTTGTATCGAGTGTTCTAGAAATATGTTTGAACTTTGTTAGCCGAGAGAACGTCCAAAATCAGAAGTGATTCTAGAAAAATGAATAAGATTCACCACTTTGTATTCCTGGAGGGTAAATTTGATGCTCTCAGGTATTGATGGCCAGCAATTGTTAAGTATGGAATACTAGAACAACTTTTCCAATTAAACCCAAATTCGTAACCGCTTTTCTATAAAAGTAAATTAAATTTGTATCTAAGTTTGCGAACATTCCAAATCAGAAATGATAAGAGGGATTCTAAAAAAATAATAAATTGATCATTTTGTATTGTTGCAGTGTAAATTAGATTATCCCCAGGTATCTATGATAACACCTGTATTTCTTGAACTAGGCGTATTTCTTATACAAGTATTGCAGGACATTTCTATCTGTCTCTAACCAGCTTTGTCACTCTAAATCTGCTTGTAATATTTAGATTTTATGTATTTTCCGTAACCATGCCCGGATTATGCTGTGCAACATCGCGCTCCTAAATGGATAACCATATTTGATGTAAAAAAAACAAGTATGACCGTTAGGATGCTTTCATGGGTAATTAATTGCACACTGTAACGATAGTAACGACAGGAACAGTGGTTAACACTACGTATTAATCAACTTGCTTAATTAGGCAAAATGAATCAAATATTTTATCTTCGTGGTCAGTATAAGTGTGAATTAGCAACGGCGGAAACGTGTTTAAAGGCTCAATACCACTCTTGTTGTAACTGAATAATGTCCTAATCTTTATTCTGGTCAACAAATTGTACTATTTTACAATATTCCAATTAATTGATGATACAAATTTCATCTTAAAGGACCTAATTTAAATAATGGAAAAATTCAACTAATTGATTTGAAAAGCCTGACGTAAAGCTTTTCAAATGTGACTTGGATTTAAAAATATTTTTGAACCCTTTGGACAAGTAAAATAGGATTTAATGGATAATTTACACAACAGGTAGGACACTAACACATCTAGTACTTAGAATAAGGCTATTTTTTATTTTCTGGAGCTGTCAAGCCAGCAAGAGTGTTATTGCCCCTTTAAGTAGGCAATATGAATCAATTATTAAATCTTCCCGATCATTACAAATGTAACTACGACAGAGACAGTGGTTGACAATCTGCATTAATTAGCGCAATATGAATCAATTATATTATCTTCCCGATCATTACAAATGACAAGGAACAACCTATAATAGCTGTTCGGAAAGGATGAAAAACCGGGGTTCTGTGTACAAATTTGCGTGCATGTAAAAGAACTCTTGACATTTGGAATTCGAAATAAGAGTAGATCGTAGTGCCGCTGTTCGGGAAAAATGTTCCTCATAGCATTCTGTATGGCATATGTCCATCTCCATTAGCCGAGTCAGGGCAGAACACTCGGAGCAGAATATACTAAACTTAGGCTGCCCGTCTACATTTAGCTCCACTTGTATTGGGAACTCTGAAAGTGTGAAATAGATGGATCTCTGTGACAAAATGATTGTTAAAGTGTAATGACTGATGAGTCACCAGATGAATGCGACAACCAGTCTACATCAACACGATCGATAGTTATAATGGAATACTCTCTATATAGTACAGATAATGTTGATCATCCAAAATAGATATACATATATAATAATGACGCTAAATATAAAGATTTCTACACTGATAAAAATAAATGTTAAATGTTAGAATCGCCTCGATGTTTTAATTTTGAAAAAAAAAACAACAAAAAACAAAAATGCAACTACAATTGAAAAATGCTTTATTTAAAAACAAACACTACTGAGGGCATGAAAATAGCTTGAAGTCTCTTGAGAAATAAATAAGGTTTGTAACGCTATTAGTGATAACAGAGGTTCAGTTTAGTAAATATTATAGTATTTATTTACATTGGGAACAAGAACGTAACTACACAGGAACATAAATCAAACAGCAAGTTAAATACATCAGAAACATAAACCAAACAGGAACTTAAAGTAGATAATTCTCTTACTCAATATCATCCAAAGTCTTACACGTTTGAAAATTGTGAGATACCCTCCCACCGTCCCATATAATAACTTTTCAACTTCAAATGAATTATCAGTGAAATGAAATTCGATCGTTTGTCTGTTATCGCTCGTTACTTCAATCAGATATATAGAAGGATAACTCGTGTTTGTCATGTTTGGCGTCACTTCCCGTTTCTTTACGTGCTTGTTACACATCTCCCGTAGCAATGATCTCTGTGTTAAAATAATATTTGGAATGTATTTAACCAGTTCTATCACATATTTTATAATGACTGACACCAATATTGTCCTTTAAGTCTATAATTAAATAAGTGCATATATATATGTAGTGGACAGTATATATTATACAGTAGGTCAATAACATATGGGGTTCAATAAGTTTAATAATATTTTATATGAGAGAATCTAGTCTAACTTTCATGAAAGTTATAGAGCACTTTGTCACAGCTTTCATTTTGAAAGTCGACTGCATATTTCCGTTACTGTGTACGATCTCCGCTTATGCAATCAAACTATTAAACTATTCAACATTGTGTATTTAAATTTTGTGGGTTTTTTTTAAAATTTTGTTGGAAAGAAAAATATATTTATATATCGGTGAATTTATTATTTGTATAAAAGAAAGATTTATTAAAAATTTCGGTGAATTTATTACCGTTGATAAGAAAGATGTATATATACCTATGACAGGATGTATAGGACATAAATATGTCTGTATGATTTATATGGTAATGTAACATGTAAAATAAATAAAATTATGTTAACATAACAGTTCTTAAAATAGATAGAGGTGCAGCCATTTATAGAGTATACTTTTTTATGAAATCCCGACAATTGAGAATTATATATAATACTCACACTTTTTAAAAAAAAATCTGAGTACTTGTGCATAAGGGTCTTTGGCAGTGAGAAGAAACCGGAGAACCAACAGAATTGCCACGAGGTTGGACAGGCGATCCTACGCATTATCATGTACAGGCCTAGGATAGACACCACCCAACGTGACGCAATGACAGACTTTATGATCTAAAACAGACGCATTTGACCACTGGACTCCACTGATGTTTTAGGGAATTTAAAAAATTGGATATTTCATTTAGTAGCACTTACTAATTGCTTAACATCAAACATTTATCTGTCAAAACAGAGTAATTCTATATATAAAAGGACACAAATATTTCATACAAAAACCTAGAAAAGAGAAGGAAAATGTTCAGCACGAGTGCACATTTCTCTTGTTTTAAATATTTATGTCAAAGGACTGATACAAAGCATAATTGACATAATCGTGTGTAGATTACAGACCTTATATTATATGGGAAACGGAGCTTGCACCTGTGCCTTCTTCAAGAGGGTGGCCATAATGCTCCTTAATTGTCCCTAAAAATCAGAATTCCACCTTTTATAGATTTAACTTTTAATTAAAAAAAAATCCCATATTTTCGCTTTTTTTTTAAATTTTCATAACCGCCTAAAATATCCTTGTCTTTCTGCGAAATGAAATGAAATGGGTTTAACGTCCTACTCTTCTGCTCCGACTGACAGAGCTAAGAGCTTGGTTACGGGGATATGTAGCGTGAAGAGTCACATGGCAACTTCGTTCATAATTTGAGGCAAGATATGACCAGATTCTGATGTGCGTGGTAGGGACCGTTCAGACTATCGAACATTTCGGACAAAGAGGCCAGCATTAGCATTAAAGCCAATGGCCAAATTATTGGTTGTCGGCATCCTATACTTGGCTAAACGGATGTAAATATAATATGTGGAGTGATGTGTGACTGTTCGTAAATCTGGGGACAACTTTTTTTCCAGTCGGTAACATAATTAATCAGCAGATTTATTTAACCATTGGTAAAGTTTACATACAAATCGAATTATCGTGTTTAGGAGAGAGCGGCCAAAAATATATATTTAACTATAAACTGTCCTAGGGGTTATTTAACAGTTGGTGAATATGTTGTAACACAGAAATCCCCTGATAATATATCTTTATTCATTATATTTCGTCTAGTGTTAAACTCTATAAATGTTGCTAATGGTGATTGTGTGACAGCAACTGGTGATGGTTGCAGAACAACCTACAATGCTGCCAACACAACAACAGACCCATTGAAATGCACGTAAGTATTTTTGAATGTAATATGACAGTTGACAGAGAAAACACAACAAATAACTAATGGAATTCGGATTAACGCCTTGTCACACTTTACTTGAGTTAATTTGAGAGTAACTTACGAAACAATTGGGTCGGTACGGGAAATTGTCCACCTTCTCGCCTTCGTATTTTAACAACTGAAGAAAATGAAGACGGGCATACGCCATTCAGTGTGCTGTTAGGCAAATCTGGCCCGGACACCGGTGCTATGGCCTTCTCTTATTTCGAATTCCATGTCAATGGTTATTTTACGTGCACCCCTATTTGTACACGTGACCTCGGTTTTTCGTCTCGTCCGAACGACTATACCCTGTCCTTTGCCATGCTCTCCGTCCTACATCACTGACAAGGGGAACCCGATGGATTTTCTCTGATAACTGCGAATACGTTTTGTGGTCCATGCGTTTACCGTAATAATGGACAATCGAGACTGTGTTTATTATTGTTACAACGGTAGTAGTGACAACCGAGAATAGACAATAATTGTATCGCCGATATCGAGGTCTGACATTTTCAGCATATTCTATTTTCATTATCTATTTTTTTTTAACTATTATAGAGAAAACTGTCAGCTCTTTATCTAATCTTACCTAATGTCGCTTTAAGTAAACTTTAACGAAAGTTGTTGTGTACCTGTATTTACTGTACTAAAGGAATTAATGATGTGGTTATTGTATTTATTGCCTTCATTATTTCAGAGCTGCCTATGCCTATGGTTCATGTTTAGTTAATGCAGATTGTAATAACGGCACTTATTTAACTAATTTCATAGCAGATACAGGTTCTGGTTTTACATGTGACAGTAAGTAATGTTCACCTATTCGAAAACGTATAAGTTAGCCAATAGGTATCTGACTTTTTACTGGTGAATATCACACTGAGCAGCAGTGAATATTCGCTAGGCATCTACAATCACTGATAAGGATGACATCGATGCGACTTAATGAGCCACAAATATTAACTTTTTTCCCCGACAAATTTAATTCTAAATCATTTTTTCTATGTATTAGAAAAATAAATAAAGACGTTTGAAGTATTTGTAGGTAAAAATTATTTCTTATTTAGTGTAAATAGGTATTAAAATGAGTAAAAGGCAGCATTCTACCCGATACAGTAACGTCTTATGTAAACAATACACGCGCCATTGAGCCAATGATTGACGCCGCGTGATATGACATCACGTGTTGAAGGCAGTCATCTTTTACAAAGATATTAGAAGACTTTCATAATACTCTGTGAAACAGATTGGGTCAGTATATGTACCACTGTTAAATTTATATGTATATTTACAGTTATAAGTATTTACAGTGCAGGATTTGTCAAATCACATGGTTTGTTAACTTACATTTAAAACGATGTCGATGCATATGAATACAAGGCTTATGTAAAATTACATTAAATTTAATGTAGTAATGTGGCGCCAGGCAGGGTAAGCTTACTCTTCCGGACACCTGTTACCACTGTTTGTCGTGTATTTTGTACACGGTGAACAGTCCATATGCTGATTACACTATTTTGCCTATACCGTTTTTGTTTTTTAGGACTTCGAATTTTGTCTAATGGTTTGGATTGTTCGTACTTGGTTTTATTTTATAAATACAACCATATGTTAGTTTACATTATATGAGCTGTATATTAACAGAAATGCCGTTTGAAGTATTATTTTTACAGAAAATTGTAAATTTACTGTCAAATAGTGGTCACATCGGTTATTCCCCCTTTGACCACATATCGAATTTTGTGCAAAATATTGACTGTTCTGTCAGTCACCTTAGTCCATTTTAGAGAAATAGGTTATTCAAAATCTGAATGCACGGAACTGGCTAATAAAGACAGGCATATGCCATACATTGAGATGTGTGGGGCATTTTGCTTGGACGGTGTCATGCCACCTACTCTTCCATTGTAAGTAACAGAACAGTAGCACATTAAACCCCATTTCATTTCATTTCTTTATTGTCTGCGATATCACCTCAGTGGAAGCGGACGTAAAATATAACTAACTCACACAATTTCTTTACATTATCGAATGTTGTGTTACGTAATCGGCTGAAAGTTCCACAAAACTTTCCGTGTTCGCCAGGATAGAACCTATGACTAATTAGCCAAGCGGGGACAAACACATTCCTTTTAGTAAAATTACATAATATATAATTCTACAATAGTTATGAGGTATTAATACATAAACTCTGTTAAAATACACAATATTATTTTGTATTAAATGTTATTGTACAAATTTATGTAAATTAACATCATGATAATTTTACATGAACTCCATTTATAGATATGTAATTTTATCTTGGATGTATAATAGCTAGAGGTAAAGATACATTACAGACTGTGAAATAACATGCAATGTTAAAATACATTTATAACGATGGCAATATTTCTGCCAGTTAAAAAAGGGTAAAAATACATAATAATCACAAACCCAGAAAGGGAATATCGGTACCGCCATCTTTGCCAATAGAGAACATTGCACGGACGTTTACATAATGTTACTTTCTTATTGTGACAGCTGATCTTCTCAGCTACTTCGATAAAGGTTCATATGGATTCGTTCATACACCTTTACGTTATGTTTCACATAAAATCAAACCCGGTCACAGTATTCCATTACGTCGTTCTTGTCAATCATTTTAATTAAAATACCCGACAGTCGTTTTTGGCAGTTAGGGAAAAACCCTATCAGTTCTAAAAATTTCAAATTTCATTAAGAATCCTATCGAAATCCAGGCTCAAGGATCAATTTTACAAGGAGTTACATCCCTTTTCAATGAACGCTCTACAACATGGAGGTCCTGGAACTTTATTTCAAAATTATGGGAAGTGATGGGGTAGTCCCCACGAGGAACCTTATCGGAAGTGCGCAATTATTTTGTAAGAAAGATGTTTTAACTATGAAAGTTCATACCTTGCAATGTCCACGACCGACATTGCAATATAATGGCCCGTTCATATCTTTCATTCTTTAAAGGACAATATTGGTGCCAGTCATTATCACATACGTGATAGAACTGAGTAAACACGTTCCAAAAATTATTTCATCACAGAGATGAAATATAGGCATTGTGGATCCTTACAGGACAATATTGGTGCCAGTCATTATCACATATGTTATAGAACTGGTTAAACACGTCCCAAATATAATTTTAACACAGAGATCATTGCTACGAAAACACGGGTTATCCCTCTATATAACTGACTGAAGTGACGGGTGATAACAGATACATGAGCGAATTTCTGTTCACTAATAATTCCTTCGAAGATCAAAAGTTGTTTGGTAAGACTGTGAAAAGATATCTGACAATTCATAAAAAAAAATTGACTGTCACTAAATAAGAGAACATGAAACAAAAATGGAAAAAGTCCGTGCATTACCATGTTTTTACAAGTATAGAATAAATAAACACAAGAGAATGTACGAACTGTTTTATTTTTTTCTCGTGTTCTCTTATCTAAGGGCCTGACAAGGACAGCTGTCTAGTCCTTCGGATGATACGAAAAACCGAGGTCCCGTGTATATATCGGAATGCACGTAAAAGATCCCCTGGCAGTTGGAATTCGATTTAACGTCCAACTGTTCTGCTCCTATGCTGGGCTAATGAAGACGGGCATACGCCATACAGTGTGCTATGAGGCAAATTTTGCCCGGACAGCGGCACTATCGCCTACTCTTATATCGAATTCCAACTGCCAAGGGATCTTTTACGTGCATTTCAATGTATACACGGGACCTCGGTTTTCCGTCTCATCCGAAGGACTAGACAGCTGTCCCTGTCAGGCCCTCCGGCCTGCATCACTGACAAGGGGGGGGGGGGGGCACGCGGGAAAATCCAGATGAACTTTCTAGGCCAATGGAATTGTCAGATATACTCTTACAGTCTCATATAACAACTTTTGGTCTTCGAAGGAATTATTAGTGAGCAGAAATTCGCCCATGTATCTGTTATCACTCGTCACTTCAGTCATTTATATATGGGGATAACTCGTGTTTTCCTTTTGCGTTCGTCACTTCCGATTGTTGAAACATTGATTACGCATCTATCGTAGCAATGATCTCTGTGTTAAAATTATATTTGGGACGTATTTAACCAGTTCTATCACATATGTGATAATGACTGGCACCAATATTGTCCTGTAAGGATCCACAATGCCTATATTACGTGCAAATATAATTCAGTGCGCTACTTGGTGTATATAAGAGATATTATTATGTTATACTCTACTACTAGTATTACCATATATTTCAGATTGTACATTACTTGATGTATATATCAGAGATATGTTATTATTACCATATATTTCAGACTGTATATTACTTGATGTATATGTTAAAGATATGTTATACTCTATAACTATTACCATCTCTATTTCAGATTGTACCTTAGGTACAGCAGTAGGTTGTCTTGAAGATGATTGCAGGTCAGAACAATATATGTATATACTTTGATTAGATTAATTCAAGACTAACATACGGTATTTTCGTATTTGTATATGTTTGCGTGTGCAATGCTATGACATCGTATACTTCTTCTACGATTTTTGTCCCATCCGAATGACTAGATACACGTATATTTGTCTTGTATGCCTTGCGGATTCCACTTCTGACAAAACCGAGGAACTCCCTGGATTTGAAATCGCGGACTTTCTAGTTTTAAGTATAGTATTCACAATTTGTCTATTCTGTATTAGAAAGACAACTGTTTAAACCATGTTTTCATTTTAGTGGTATGAATCTCATCAGTGCTCTTTCATTTAAGGATCCAGTCTATGCTCTTTAGGGGTGTTGGATAGCCGAATGGTTAGCGCGTGCGCATTATATCACAAGGTCTGCCATTGAGTCAACTGGCGTGGTTTCGATCCTCCGGTTAGGGTCGCCTGTCCAACCTTGTGGTTTTTTTTCCCGGTTGCCTCCCACTGCTAATGACGTCTATAGAAATTATAGAAATAAAATTGAATCATATGTTAGTCCCGAAATCACCTGGTTTGTGTCGAATTGACGTTACCCCCCCCCCCTTCTGGTCTGTATATTAAGTATCCCATCGGTGCTCTTTAAGTACACGTTGATTTAGGTATCCAATTGGTGCTCTTTTTGAAGTATCAACTCGGTTATTAATAATGAACACTATTTTGATATTACAGTGGCTTGCCAGCAGTTAAAACCTGTTTAGATAATGCTATGTGTAACACTGGTGACTTCAATGCAGCGTACACTGCGTATGTAGCTAAATGCAGTAAGTATTGTTTAAAATCATGAACCAGGTTGTGTTTTCATAAATCCAGTCAAGAACAGACACCCCCCACCCCACTTCTGAGACCCAACTAATGTTTTAGTCACACTTAGTCAGGGTATAATGTGCTTTTATCAATAGCTTACGTAATTAATTGAATGGTATTATGCTTAAAGGTCTGTACCTTTGATGTTTATTCTGTTACGACTACATTATCTACCGAATTGTCGTTTTTCTATGAAAAGTCTTAGAAAGGACAAGGGGCAGATTCGGGATTTTCAACAGGGTACGTCCAAAAATTTCAGATAGCCACATTAAGTGACAATTCGTCGTGAGCAAAGGCGGGAAAAGCACACGGTTGGGGTAAGGTGCGGGGTCCCCATAGAAAATTTGGAAAAATAGATGCCATTTCTGACTATTTCCGACTCCTGGCCCCCACTCTCGAATTTGTCTGCGATATCACCTCGGTGGAAGCGGACGTAAAATACAATTAACTCACACACACTCTCGATCAGCACCGGAAGCGGAACAATTAGAACGTACTGGACTCAAAGCATGTTAATAATGTTAACACAATAATTCTACTTTCAGATGGATGTGGTACAGTGACTGTCAGTGTATTGATGATGTTCTTCTCCACTCTACTTGTGTTTATCAAAATCTAATGACTCTTATTAAAAAATAAACTTGCCTTATATTGCTCCTTTATTATTTTATCTTATACAAGAACAAGATGTAGTATTTACAGATATTTGTTTGTTTTAGCATTGACCAATAAAGTAAACATTTTAAATGTTGAAATATTTGGATATGAAATGACCAAAACAAATTTTAAAATATATAAATTGTTGGAAAAGAAATGACCAAAACAAATTTTAAATGTCGAAATGTTTGGCTATGAAATGACAAAAACAAATTTAAAAAAAATGAAATTAAAATATAAATGCACAGACACTGTATTTTAACATAAAACTAAATTAGATATTTTTGTTTTTATATAATTGTTTTTATCTACATGTATTTGTAAATGCTTAGACTGTTTCATCATTGACCATTGTATAAAACATACAAAATGTTGAAAACTTTGGATATGAGATGATGAGAAGTGACATATTTATATAGAGAATATTTTTAAAGGCTAGAAGTGTGATCTGCATTTCGTTCAAATATCAAATTTCTCAGGCTTAATCCACGCTAATTATGTACTTAGATTAATTATTAAACATTAAATTAAACATTAAATTAAGGAAACAAATCAACTCTTCTGGCTGGGATTCAATACAATTTAAACTGGTGGCGTCGTGTTACATATCGAACAATATAGATCGATGAAATTTCAAATTATCTTGACTTTGTACACTCTGAACTTTCAAATTATCTTGACTTTGTACACTCTGAACAGAATTGGACTGATATGCCTATTAGAAATTAAACTTTCATAATATTTTAGTTTGCAAGGGATTCGTATAGCATTAAATGATATAAGCTAACTATATTAATATATCGAGAGATCTGTTGTTCGCCATTGACCATTGTATTTAACATGTTAACTGTTGAAGAATTTG
Source organism: Patella vulgata (assembly GCF_932274485.2). Lineage (NCBI taxonomy): Eukaryota > Metazoa > Mollusca > Gastropoda > Patellidae > Patella > Patella vulgata. The sequence goes on along the minus strand of NC_065886.2, from coordinate 38,844,787 downwards.
GATATGAAATGATGTATACAATAAGTATGTCTGTATTATTTCGCCACTATTTTTTGATAACTATTTTGTATATTTCTAATTTCGTCTATTATCGTGTAATTATTTTAATAAATGAAAATATTTTAAAGAAAATTGTCGAAAGTGGAAGTAATTTTATAACTGACATTGGCGCAGGACATTTGGTGAGGATTCTGAGGCAAAGGGTGGTGGGGGCAAGAAATTGTTCAATTTTTGCATACCTTTATATCAGTTTTGGGCCGTGAATGCGGTATGCTGATATTGACCATACTGTCAAATACTTGACGTTATCGGTACTGTCCCACTGCTTCTTTATAGTTGTACGAAGCAGCGGGGCACAGTTTGTCAGTAGTGGGGCATTTGACCTGGTAACAGATCTGCCACAGATTTTTACATATTTCGATGGATCATTTGTTTGTAATTATGTATCAAACATCTTGGGTCTTCCGGTTGCCCCCCGAACGTTAGCAATCTGTGATGTGAGCAGTCGTATTGACGCTGTCTAGAATAATTTAGGTCGTTTCAAGTCGGCAGCAACACCTTATGTAAGTACTTACGAGAAGATGCTTTAATCAGATTAATTATCAAGATGAACAAAAGGAATCTTTTAAGACAATATTGTAAGACAAATATCGACCATCATACGTTGACTAAATGAATAAATGGAATTTAACGTCCTACGTTTCAGAAAACAGACCGGGCGTACGTCATACAGTGTGCTGTGGGCGAACGTTTTCTAGGACAGCAATTAAGTTCCAAATATCAAAGGCTTTTTAGAAAATAAATGTCTTAAGGGTGTTTATTTTCATTTCTTTTAAATATAAAGGATCTTTTCTTATCAAGGGATTCATTTAAATTACCGATTTTCGTAACTTGTTTTGAATTCAAATGTTTCTTCAAAATTATTGTATAAACTAATAATCCTAAGGCAAGATGTAATTTGTATTTTAAACGAAAAAATCAATGCATAAATTACTCCGAATAAATCTTAACATTTCATTTCGGACGCTCTTTCTTGATGTAGGCATCGACACCATTTCCAATTAGCGCGCATTGAAGACCTGCCAGTGAGATCAGCGAGATCCACAGTTTGACATAATCATATTGAGGTATATACAATTTGTTATGCCTGGAGGTCGGGTGTTCGATCCCTGCATTGGTCGAGAAAGTTCATCTCGATTTTCCGGCGTGGTTTCTCCTTGTCAGTGATGCAGAACGGAGGGCCCGACAAGGACAGCTGCCTAGTCGTTCGGATGGGACGAAAACCCGAGGTCCCGTGTACACATTGGCGTGCACGTAAAAGATCCCTTGGCAGTTGGAATTCGATATAAGAGTAGGCCGTAGCGCCGCTGCCCGGGCAAAATTTCCCTCATAGCACACTGTATGGCGTATGCCCGTCTTCAATTAGCCCAGGTTAGGTGCAGAAGAGTAGGACGTTAAACCCCATTTCATTTCACAATTTGTTATAAAATGTAATCAACCAAAGGAACTTCCATTTTGCCTTATTGTAATACGATAACTCCTTTATTATGAACAAGCCAACAGTGAGGCTGATGTCCCCCGCCGAAATCCCAAAATAAATATATGACACATATTAAGTAATCGCAGATTTATTTTTTTCAAAAGTATCGAGCAATCAAACAACACACTAAGTTTCATCACTCTCTATCAGATAGAATCACGATTATCTTGTCCCAAAGCATCGACCAATGAAATTGATTAGCTCTGCTTAGCTTTAGCTTGAAATGTTAATCATTGAAAGCAGTCAAGACATTCACCTAATGAACATCTACATCAGGTTTAAACATTCTACCTCAATTAAAAACAAAGTTTTTATGTTCCAAAGTCTTGACCAATCATATTGCTTATCGCTCCTTAGAAAAGGGAGAAAATTCGCACAATCGAACTTAGTCAAGGTAATGATATAATGAATCTATATTCAGAGTTTCATCGCTCTCACTTCATTATAACCAATGTTATCGTCCCTATAAAGCATCAACCAATCTTATCTGTGCCTACCGTAAGCAGACAACGTTTATCATCGAATTCCATCAAGGGATTCACCTAATGAATTCCAACACCAAGTTTGAACATTCTACCTCAATTAGAAGGGAGTTATTGTGTTCCAAAGTCTCGACCAATCAAATTGCTTATCGCTCTGCTTACCCTCAGCAGCAAATGTTCATTATCGAACTTAGTCAAGGTATTGATGTAATAAAGCTATACACCAAGTGTCCTCACTTAATTAGAACTAAAGTTATCGTGTCCCAAAGCATCAACCAATCAAATTGCTTATCTCTGCTTACCATAAGATTAAAATGCTCATCTTCGAACTCCATCAAGGCATTGACCCAATAAACACCTACACCAAGTTTGGACATTCTAGCTCAATTAGGAGGGTTATTGTGTTCTAAAATCTTGGCCAATTAAATTGCTTATCGCCATGCTTACCCTGAGCAGAAAATGCTCATTATCAAACTTAGTCAAGGTATTGATGTAATGAAACTATACACCAAGTTTCATCACTCTCACTTGATTAGAACTAAAGTTATTGTGTCCCAAAGCATCAACCAATCAAGCGTAAAATGCTCATCTTCGAACTCCATCAAGGTATTGACCTAATAAACATTCTCGCTCAATTAGAAAGAGAGTTATTGTGTCCCAAAAAGTGTGACAGACGGACAAACCCATTTTAATAGTCCCCTGCTTTCTTCAAAAGGCGGGGGACAAAAAACATGAAGGCTTATTTGAATTCAAAAGAAGTTATGAAATTCGGTAATTTAAATAAATCCCTCGATAACAAAGGACCCACTACAATTATAGGAAAGGTTGTAAAAGATGTTTTTATCTCAAAACCAGCGGCTGCCAGGCAGGATACGCCCACATTTTCGAGAGATGGATAGAAAACGAAAGTGATTTTTAATATAATCAGGGGCCATAATTCAGGAAATTACTATTCAATATGCGCGAATATCGAAAGGAACCGAGATCTTTGGGTTATAAACTTACATTTCAAGTTTCAACAAAATCGGATAGAAATTGTGACCTCTATAGGGTTCACAATCTTGATATACCATATTTGTACGCAATTTGAGAACGAGGGGCGGCCATTTTATCTGTCAGTTTTGGGCCGATTTTCACGAAATTCGAACTCAGTCGTCCTTAGGCTGTAATGGTGATATAATAATACGATTTTTTAAATCTGATAAAAATAATGACCTCTATAGGGTCCACAAGCTAAAAACGTGATTTTTCGTACAATCAGGGGTCATAATTCAGGAAGTTACGGTCCGATATGCGCGAATATCGAAAAGAACCGATATCTTTGGGTTACAAACTTACATTTCAAGTTTCAACAAAATCGGATAAAAATTGTGACCTCTATAGGGTCCACAATTATACCATATTTTTACGCAATTTGAGAACGAACGGCGGCCATTTTGTCTGTCAGTTTTGGGCCGATTTTCACGAAATTCGAACTCAGCTGTCCTTAGTGTGTAATGGTGATATAATAATGCGGTTTGTTTTAAATCGGATAAAAATTATGACCTCTATAGAGTCCACAAGCTAAAAACGCGATTTATTCAGTCGTCCTTAGGGTGTAACGGTGATATAATAATACGTTTTTTTTTAAATCGGATAAAAAATTATGACCTCTATAGGGTCCACAAGCTAAAAACGCGATTTTTCGTACAATCAGGGGCCATAATTCAGGAAGTTACGGTCCGATATGCGCGAATATCGAAAGGAACCGAGATCTTTGGGTTATAAACTTACATTTCAAGTTTCAACAAAATCGGATAAAAATTGTGACTTCTATAGGGTCCACAACCTTGATATACCATATTTTTACGCTATTTGAGAACGAACGGCGGCCATTTTGTCTGTCAGTTTTGGGCCGATTTTCACGAAATTCGAACTCAGTCGTCCTTAGGGTGTAACGGTGATATAATAATACGGTTTTTTTTAAATCGGATAAAAATTATGACCTCTATAGGGTCCACAAGCTAAAAACGCGATTTTTCGTACAATCAGGGGGCATAATTCAGGAAGTTACGTTCCGATATGCACGAATATTGGAAGGAAGCGAGATCTTTGGGTTATAAGCATACATTTCAAGTTTAAACCAAATCGGATAAAAATTGTGACCTCTACAGTGTTCACAAGCTAAAAACGTGATTTTTCGTACAATCCGGTGCCATAATCCATGAAGTTACGGTCCGATACATGCCAATATCAAAAGGAACCGAGATCTTAGGGTGATAAACGTATATTTCAAGTTTCATTAGAATCGGATAAAAATTGTGACCTGTAGACTGTTTACAAACAATTGTGGACGGACGGACGCGACGACTATATACGTCCACATGAAAATGTGGGCGTATAAAAATACAAGTGACCTCATATACATTTATTAAGTGCTGTATAGTGCTATACGGTTTATGTTTCATGAATCTATAAGACGATCATCATGTATATAAGCATTTGCCGACCATTTCAGGCATTGTTCTTAATCGGCAAAACTATACAGTTGTCCAAAGGCCCGCCTATTGCTAGAAAACAACGTTATACTAATCTGTAAGATGATCATCATTGATATCAAGATTATCACATTATTATCAAGATTATCACTCTCGTAGTGGTATTAATCAAATGTGGATATTAAAAGAATTACTTGATAGTTTGCAATCTAGACCACTTGCTTCAGTCTCATATGTACAAACGTTTGACTTTTCTACTTTGTACACAAAAATTACCCATAGTAAATTAAAAGCTCGGTTTAAAGACATTATTCACAGTGTCTTTTCATCTAAATCGGGAACGGTTAGATATCAATATTTAGTTGTTAATTACAATTCCATATGTTTTGTTAAGAACCATAGGGATTCCAAAAATAAATTCCAAAGATAATTCAGATGTTGGATTTTTTAATTGATAATATCTTTGTTGAATTTTGAGGGGAAATTTATTAGCAAGTGGTACGTATCCCCATGGGTACCAACTGTGCACGTTTGCTTGCTAATTTGTTACTATATTCGTACGAAGCCGATTATACACAGGCAATCGCAAAAACAAATAAAACGACTAGTCAGACATTTTAATTTCACTTATCGATATCGATGATGTTTCGATATCGATGATGTTCTATCACTGAATAATTCCAAATTAATTAGTGACTATGTAGAATTCATATATACCCTGATGAGCTCGAAATTGAAAACACTACTGGCAGTGACAATTACGCTTCCTACTTGGATCTGCGTCTCAATTTTGACCATTGCCATAAGCTGAGTGTTAAATTGTACGATAAACGTGGTGACTTTGACTTTCCGATTGTTAAGTTATTAGTAGTAACTTTCCAATATCACCAGGTTATTATGGAGTGTTTGTGTCTCAGCTAAATTGCTACGCGAGAGCTTGTTCCTTTTATTCTGATTTTTTAAGTAGATCGAGGCATTTGTCATCTAAGCTTCACCTACAGGGGTACTTGCCCCCTAAACTTACAAAAAACTTTTAAAAAGTTTATGACTGTCGTATTGGCTTGATTGGTAAATATAACATGTCTCTTTCGTCTATTATTCTAGATATATTTAATTGACACGTATACTATCTCCCTGATTATGTCTACTACATCGTTAACACAGTTCATCACGTGCATTTTGAACATGGATAGTCCATTGGCCAATCACGTTGTTTTACCGAGATTCCGTCTAATGGTTTTGATGCAGCTATGGCGGGGGTGGCGACAGACAAGGGTAAGCTTACTCTTTCGGACACTTGATACCACTGTTTGTCGTGTATTTTGTACACGGTGAACAGTCCATTTGCTGATTACACTATTTTGCCTAATCCGTTTTTTTAAGGACTTCGAATTTTGTCTAATGGTTTGGATTAATGCTTTACTTATCTTTAGGGTGATTATCAAGACTAATATATGATGTAGAGTGCTGTAAAACATGTGATTGACCATTCCTATCAACGATGAGCTCATTTCCAGATAGTTGTCTTTGTAACTGTCGACCTAAAGTATGTGTCTGTTTACCGCCAAAGCTTCAACCCACCCCAGATTTTTCTCGTCTATCGATCCCACAACACAATTTATCCATTTTTCAGATGAAACGAAACCATTGACTGGAACATATAATTAGGATGAAAGACCACGCTGGAGGTTCAGTAGGCTAGACGACGTTTAATACCTTTGCACTGAAAACGTAGCCACAGAATAAGACCAACAGCTAAGTCTCATTGTTTCACAGAAATCAGGTTATCAAAAGATGATTTTGTTTTACATATAGATACAAATCAGCTATATTTTCTTAAAATACACACATAGCCCCATAGGTACCAAAATGAACAGAACAATGATTACGGATCATAACTGACAACTCAGGTGCGGTAGCTTAGATACAACATACACGCTACTCAAAGAACCGAATTGAATGAAAATGTCTGATACTATAACATGGTAAGACATAATATAAAATGTAACCAATAAAAATACTCGCATGAATGGCTTAACAAGACTTCGATGTTATTGCCAGATAACAGAAATACAAGTTTATAACCGCCAGTTAAAATTATTATATTCGTAAGGGTTAGGCAATATCCACCCCAAAACTTTCCTTTGTCATCCAATATGTGTTCTCACTCACTTCGAAATCCATTTCAGGTAATCCATTTACAGTTATATACGGAATGTCATTTCAATTTTATGCAAAACAACTCGTGCGTATTGTTCATCAATCTTTCTCAAGAAAATTCTATTTCCTAACTTTTGATTAAGATTATTGTATATAAATTACATGATCACCAGGGTTTAGATTATTTTCTTCTTCTGTGCTATTACTAGTAAACAAAGAGAAACTATAATTGTCCCCCGCCTTTCGAAGAAAGCAGGGGACTATTAAAATGGGTTCGTCTGTCTGTCTGTCCGTCACACTTTTTGGGACACAATAACTCTCTTCCTAATTGAGCTAGAATGTTCAAACTTGGTGTATGTGTTTATTAGGTCAATGCCTTGATGGAGTTCGAAGATGAGCATTTTCCGCTTAGGGTAAGCAGAGATAAGCAATTTGATTGGTTGATGCTTTGGGACACGATAACTCTCTTCCTAATTGGGCTAGAATGTTCAAACTTGGTGTATGTGTTGATTAGGTCAATGCCTTGATGGAGTTCGAAGATGAGCATTTTCCGCTTAGGGTAAGCAGAGATAAGCAATTTGATTGGTTGATGCTTTGGGACACGATAACTTTTAATTGAGCTAGAATGTTCAAACTTGGTGTATGTGTTTATTAGGTCAATGCCTTGATGGAGTTCGAAGATGAGCATTTTCGCAGAGATAAGCAATTTGATTGGTTGATACTTTGGGGCACGATAACTCTCTTCCTAATTGAGCTAGAATGTTCAAACTTGGTGTATGTGTTGATTAGGTCAATGCCTTGATGGAGTTTGAAGATGAGCATTTTCCGCTTAGGGTAAGCAGAGATAAGCAATTTGATTGGTTGATGCTTTGGGACACGATAACTTTAGTTCTAATTAAGTGAGATTGATGAAACTTGGTGTATAGTTTCATTACAGTAATACCTTGACTAAGTTTGATAATGAGCATTTTCTGCTCAGGGTAAGCAGAGCGATACGCAATTTGATTGGTCGAGACTTTGGAAAACAATAACTCTCCTACTTTGATTGTTAGACTATAAGTAAAGATATACTGTTTGATTGTTCAATACTTTGTAAAAGATAATTTGTGATAAATTTATATGTGTCCTCTAATTATTTTCCTATTTCGGCGGGGGACATCAGCCTCACTGTTGGCTTGTTTTTTGTACATGTAGGTGCACACTTTATAGATTTTGATGGTCTGAGGCCTTTTGCTTTGTCTCGAATATATTTTCGGCGATTCTGAAGACATACTCCTAATCTTTTCCAAAATGATGTTTTTATGAGATCCGTCGGTGCTCGGCACGGCACGCTTCAGAGCATCAACGAAAACTTGTTTTTTTTGTTTCCCAGATGTATACAAGCTGGGGGGGGGGGGGGGGAGAGACTTTCTGCCGTATTCTTGCAACAAGCGCTGCGTGCTTCAAGTAACTAGCATCTTTTTTTTTTGTTTCCCAGATGTATACAAGCTGGGGGGGGGACTTTCTGCCGTATTCTTGCAACAAGCGCTGCGTCCTTCAAGTAACTAGAAAAGAAGCGTTGTGCATCTGACTCTTTAATTCCTTTCGTTTTGTTCCCCACCTTTCGAAGAAAGCAGGGACTATTAAAATGGGTTCGTCCGTCTGTCTGTCTGTCCTTCACACATTTTGGGACACAACAACTCTTTCTAATTCAGTTAGAATGTTCAAACTTGGCGTAGGTTAGGTGTTTATATAGGCCAATCCCTTGAAGGAGTTCGAAGATGAGCATTTTCTGCTTAGGGTAAGCAGAGATAAGCAATTTGATTGGTTGATGCTTTGGGACACGATAACTTTAGTTCTAATTAAGTGAGAGTGATGAAACTTGGTGTATAGTTTCATTACATCAATACCTTGACTAAGTTCGATAATGAGCATTTTCTGCTCAGGGTAAGCAGAGCGATAAGCAGTTTGATTGGTCGAGACTTTGGAAAACAATAAGTCTTCTAATTGAGCTAGAATGTTCAAACTTGGTGTAGGTGATTATTAGGTCAATGCCTTGATGGAGTTCGAAGACGAGCACTTTCTGCTTAGGGTAAACAGAGATAAGCAATTTGATTGGTTGATGCTTTGGGGCACGATAACTTTAATTCTAATTAAGTGAGAGTGATGGAACTTGGTGTTAGTTTCATTACATCAATACCTTGACTAAGTTCGATAATGGGCATTTTCTGCTCGGGGTAAGCAGGGCGATAAGCAATTTGATTGGTCGAGACTTTGGAACATAACAGCTCTGCTTTTGATGGAGGTAGAATGTTTAAACTTGATTTAGATGTTCATTAGGTGAATGTCTTGACTGAGGTCAATGATGAACATTTCGAGTTGAAGCTAAGCAGGGCTGATCAATTTCATTGGTCGATGCTTTGTGTACTGGTCTATATGGATTGCCCATTTCCCTGTAGATATAAGTATTGTAGGTATAGTGCGCGAACACTATAAAGACTACAGGACAAAGTGCATCCGAAGGGTATTTTTTTTCACCCCCTTCCTCCTCGTGTCTCCTCTCCCCCTATCCAAGAACTAGACTCCACAACCTCTGTCTCAATCCCTAGATTGTCCTTTTCTTTGGCCTCCACAAAATCACCTGGCCAAGTGTTGAATGCACGTGCATGGTCGCTTATATTAGCAGTCAAAGGGGAACAATCCAGAGAGTGAACAGGGACAAGATAATCTTGATTCATCTGATAGAGAGTGGTGAAACTTAGTGTTGGGTTTGATTGCTCGATACTTTTGAAAAAGATAAACATGCAATCAATTAATATGTGTTATTTATTTATTTCGGGATTTCGGCGGGGGACATCAGCCTCGCTGTTGGGTTGTTTTACTTGCGTTTGTTCTGACATCCAGAATTTGAATTCTAAAACAGGCACTTTTTTTAGCTTTTTATAAATGGTCTGACAATCCTTTGAGTGCCTCCACCGTTCTGAGACTGAACATGTCTAGACTCACAGTCATCCAATTACTGGTGCAACCAACCAATTTCAACCTTTTTTGTCGCCTTTTTATTACCAGTTTGGGGCAGATAACGCCCTTCGTATTAATGTATCATGCTAGTTGGTTTAGCTGCTAGTCTATCGCGTAGCGTCATTTTCTTATAGGTAGAAGGTACACATCCTGCTTCCATTTGCCTTTGTTGCTTAAGGAAGGCAGGTAAAGCTAAGCAGTCGCCATACTTAGAGGGTATATTTTTTCAGATCTTCCGATTTCATTTGTAGTATTATTGTTTCATCTATCTGGAATTAAAAAAATAATAAATATATCAGTAAATGAACTGAATACCAAACAACAAAATAGAAGCCGGTGATATGGAGTTTCACATACCTCCATAATAACTCTGAACTTGTAACTTCCATATTTACAAATGTACTTTCAAATTCCTACTTCCGATTGCATTTTGCATTTCATACCAGCACATCAGAGTGTATAAACAGGTATATACAACTGGCTGTAGTTTTTTCTTTGATGTGCATAGAAGTTATATCTCATATCAACCTGTCATGACGTCATCATAGGTTGATGACGTTGATGGTCGAAATAATGCAAAGGAACACAGAAATATTTTTTTATTTTTTTGACAATTTTTTTTTTATAGTACACTTTGTAGCATTCAGTACCAATTAGACGGCGTACTTATCGACATATTTAGATCTGTTATCCATGTCTAAGATATCTTTCATAATTTTCTTTTCGTCCACATTTCGATTATTTTCTCCATACATTATTTATAGCCCAAGGGTTCCTTTGTAAAGTAATTTTGGGTAGAGTCCACTTAAAACAGTCGATCAAATCCTTCTCTGAACATACCAAAAACCTCCACAGTTGACTGTCCGAATTATCGGAAAAGATTGCCTTTTGATCCAAATTTTCTTCAGCCTTTGGCTAGCAACTAGTAGATTCTCGTCGGGATTTGCATTCACATCTATTCCTCCGTCAATAGACTATTCGTCTGATAATGTATTGCTATCCATTTTATTTTTGCTTTCAATTCAATTGAACCTATATTTACTCCAAAATGGTGACAAGGTATTTGGGTATAAACAATGGGTTCACGTGATTAGTTTGGTAATTTTCCGTTATTTGGTGGACTCATCGAACAATTATCCAATCATTGTTCACTTTTTATGGAAAAGTCCATTTAATTTAAGGGTGATTAAAACTAGGACGTTGTATATGTGTATTAGTATTTTGATTTTGTTTTTTGTTTTTTTAAAAAAATGTTAAATAACCAAAAGAATTACGCCGTGTAGGGAGAAATTTGATATTTTAACGAAAATTGCAAATGACGCAGTGAGACTTTAATAATCACTCAGTGTTTTAAAAAGTATCTCAAAACCTGTGGCCGGTGTCGTGATTACAAGATATGTGGACAGAATGACAATCGACCATAAACTTAACATTTGCAAATAAATTTGGTAGGTAACCCGATTACAAGACACGCACACACGTGATTCCAGCAATTAAAACCAATATATGTTTGTATAAAATTAAAACTTTAGCCCTGATAATAACCCCGGAACGGAAAGTCGTGGAATGATGAAAATCGATAGTGGTCATTATTCTTATCTTCACTTTGGAAAAGTACACGTATCTTTGGAATGTATAGTCCGGAAGTGCTAAGTATCAGTTAGGTATATGTAATAGAACATGACACGTTATATGAATAATATAATACGGAAGCGTCCTAGTATGTGGGGGAATTCATTATTCTAACACTTCAACCAGTAATATTTTTACTAATATGCTTACTTCAATACATCAAACTTATTACTTGCAGTAAATTACAAATTTAACAATCTTTGGCGATGCACGATGCGCCTACATTTTGAAAGAGATGGACGGAAAACTGAGAAAATCGATAGGGCTCATACCTTTCCTTTGGGAGGTACCTGGGGTACCCTGAGTAAACCCATGAGGTTCAAATTTTGCCAGAAAATCAGCGCAACGGCCAAGGGATCTTTTGTGTTCACGCCAATGTGTAACGGGATCCCTGTTTTTTTTTTCGTCGCAACCAAACGACTAGACAACTTTCCTTGTCAGGACCACCGTCCTGCAACACTGCCAAGGGGAAACCACGTCGGAAAATCACAATGAACTTTCTCGACCAACACCTTGACCGAACCCGCGACATCGAGGCTAGCGAGCCAGCGTCTTACTCACTGAGCCAACGTGGCTCCCTATATGTATTACGGTCTTTGCCGCGATTTGCATGAAGCAGAGGGGCCATTTTGGTGGGACGTATCGGCCCCACTTTAACAAATTAGACGATTAGACATCGCTAGTCATGTGTCATTACCTTGGTAGCGTGGGACGGGAATAACCAGAGGCGTGCTGGGTCCTACGAAGGAGGGAAGGCAGACGAAGCTTAGGGCACTTTGGAGTTGGGTGGCGGCGCCGGGAAATGTGTGGATCTGTGGCACATGCTGGAATCGATGTGACGTACATCTGAACCACGACATACCATACATTGAAACTTGGTTGGGCGATTATGATTAAGTTCTGAAGACTTGATTGACGCTTTTGAAAAAAAAATTATTTGCCTGTATTAATCGTCAGTTGGAACGACGACAATAAAATTAGCTCGGAAAATAAGATTTGTGCCAATGAATGAACCTAATAGCACGGAGATCAAACTGTATGAACTCGTGTGGGAAGAAAAACACGAACAAATTAGAAAAAGTCCGTGCATTACCATGTTTTTATTAAGTACAGAATGACTAAAAACAAGGGGTTGCACCGACCTTTTTTTATTTTTCTCGTGTTCTCTTATCTAATGACATTCAATTCTTTTTTTTTTGAATTGTCAGAGATCCTCTCACAGTCTTCTATAACAACTTTTCAACTTCAACGGAATTATCAGTGAAATGAAATTCGACCGTGTGTCTGTCATCGCTCGTTACTTCAGTCAGTTATATAGAAGGAAAACTCGTGTTTGTAACTTTTTGCGTCACTTCCCGTTTCTTCAAATTTTATATTTGGAATGTGTTTAACCAGTTCTGTCACATATGTAATAATGGCTGACACCAACATTGTCCTTTAAATGAGAAGTCGTAAAACAATGCCGCCAGTAAAACACGCGACGTTCAGGGAGGCCTCCCTCAGATTCCTGTAGAGATTATAAAAAAAACGAACATACACCTTGAATAAGAAGTTGGCTGGAGTTATTGGCGTATGGCTTTATAGCAGTGGTTCTCAACCTTTTTTTTGCCAACGGCACACTTTGGGACACATAAAATATGACTAAGTTTTGTTTAAATAAAAAAAAATGTGATAAAACTACACTGAACATGTCTCGTGCGTCCAAACTCAATATTTCTAAGCAAATAAATAGCAACACAAATTGAAACCGTACCCAAATACCGCATACAATGGAAAAACGACTTTGTTTGAAGCAGGACGAAATGCACAGTGTATACTTTCTCTTGGACATTAGTATATATATGAAAAATATTTGTATTTTGCAAAATAAAAAACATGGCAACATAGACGGCAAACAACCGTAGACACACACTAGTCAAAGAAACATGGAATAACTCAAACTAAATAAAGAAAAACACAGCCATGAACTTATCACTAGACACCAGTGAATACTCAATTGGGATCACGTGGTTTATCGCATTTTCTTAGTGTGTCGTTCAAAATTTCGCGCCACAATGGTTGAGAATCAATAGTTTATAGATATCGCTAAAAATAAATTTCATATAAAACACATTTTATTAAAACAATTTTTTATTAAAGCCAGAGATGCATAAGATTATTATCAAAATAATGGTTTAATCAAACATGGAGCAATTATTGAAGCATATTAATTTTCTTCATCTCATATCCAAAATATTCATCAATTAAGATGTTTAATATAATGGTCAATGACTAAAAACTAATATACATGTATTTAATATTTAATATTAGATAATACTTAGAAATATTCTGTATATAAATACGTCACTTTTCATCACCTCATATCCAAAGTTTCCAACAATTTGTTTGTTTTATACAATGGTCAATGATAAAATAATCTAACGCTTTACATCGAAATTTGTAATATTATTTTGTAAACAAAAGTGTAATATTATTTTTCTAACAAATAGTTTCTATATTTTTTAAAAGTGACAGTATCTTAGTCATCTGTTAAAAAAATAACAGTGTCGTCATAAATTATATTTTTAGAAAAAGCAAGTACTAGTATTAGTAACACGTATTAGTTTTTGATAAACATGAGTAGAGTTGAGAGGAACATCATCGATACACTAACAGTCACTGTACATCCACCTGAAAGTAGAATTATTGTATTAATGGTGAACTGGTCTAGTATATAAACAAAACAGTGGAAGAACTGTATGTTGTTAATGTTAAATACAACATGCCATACTTTATAATACGGACATGGTGTTGTGTAAAATAATTGTAAAATAAAAACATCTGCTTTTGGTTGGTGATCTATTGTACCCAGGGCTGATCTGACAAAACGAAGTAGATTGTGGGAAATTCGTCTCTGAGATGTATTTCTCAATAAAATACCCAGCGGTGTGGTGGTCGATGGCCTTACGAATAATTTCCATACGTAGTATAGAATCTGTGAATCGATGGAACAATCTTGTATAAACAGTGATTGATTCAGGTAAAGGAGGAAATGATGGAGGGGGTATTCTAGTATGATTCTTTATTAGGCTTTGCACTGCATTATTATTTCTTGATTACCCTTTGTAAACACATGGTTAGCTAGTTGGCTCTGTAAACAAACGGCTGCAAGTGCCATTATCACTCTGGGTGTCGAATCCGTGAGCCACGAATTTACCACACCTCCTAGCTTTAACTGGGTATGGTAAGTCGGCTTCTGTATGCATTCTCACATAATCAGGGTGTGCTTACAAAGAGTAGTCCCACACCATATTATTATACATAAAATTAAGCCTTTAAATACTTACTCCCACACGTGGAATCATAGCCATCATACGCTGTCTTGAAAACATCCACGTAGCAGCTTATTTTATCTAAACAGGTTTTTAATGTAGCCTTATCACTGCAAAACAAATGTATTAACCATCATAGATAAATATACAACTGAACATTTTACTTACTTGAAAATAAGACACGAGGTGGGTTTAATCACCCATCAGGATATCATTAATGGTTACCCCAACAACTTTACATAAATATAAGACACGAGGTGGCCTTAATCACACACCAAGATATCATTAATGGTAACTCTAGCAACCTTACTTAAATACAAGAAACGGAGTGGGTTCAATCACCACACATCAAGATGGTATTAATGGTTACTCTAGCAACCTTACTTAAATACAAAGCACGATGTTGGTTCTGTATTTCCACGCCGCCGCCTTTTTATAAGAAAACCATGTCCACAACATCTGCCATTTGCAAGCTGAATTTGAAGAGAACTTGTGTTTATTCTCCAGAAAGTAAACATCCGATACAGCACGTATGTGCACTAAAAACGCTACGGAAAAGTCCCACATGGAGCAACTTTTTTCCTACGCGTGGAAAACGGACCTAACTCAATTCTAACGCAGATCGTAAGACCTGTTGTTACTGAGTCAAGTGACGGGGTTCGATCCAAGGTTCATACGTGACAAGGGTTAGATCGTTTCCTTATAACCACGTGGGTTTATTAAAGACCACAATGCGCAAAATAATTATTGTACTACATGTTAGTCTCAGTCGAATCGAACTCTTTGTGAGTATGAAACACGACGTGACCAACCAACGAATATACGCATACACGCAGCATTCTGAAGAATCGAATCGAAGTCTGCCTGCCTCCCTGTCTGTCCCCTACTCTCTCGCAATGCAATACTAACCTGCAATAAGTAGTAAAACATATTAGTCCGGTGGTTACTGTACAATTTGAGCCTGGAATAGAATAACATATATTAACGGATAAAGTTAAATACTCATTCAATAACATGTTTTAGATACGCATAAAATAGTACCTAAGTGTCTGCACCGATTTACGAAGACAGATGAGTTCTGGTAGACAATCGATTTTAGCCATCTTCGTGAACGGCCATTTATACCTCGGTGTTATCGGCATTCTGTGCTATTCTACCTTTAACCCTGAGGTTCCCTCATCCTTCTCCGACTGATTTCATTATATATTATTGTTTATTGGCAATTATCATAATTAGATCATACCCAGTAGCGGAGCCAGCATTCGGGGTTAGGATAGGGAAAGGTGCGGGTAAGGGGCATGGATGAGGAGGAATGTGGTTGTGTGCTATTTCTTAAAGCGGAGCGAAATGTAAATGTATAAAATCAGACCTGCTATATTTTCCTTCAATTTACAACAAATGACGCACCTAAATAAATAATACAATAAATGTTTCTGTATCTATTAGACACGGATTGACGAAATCTGTAACCACCGATATCAAATAATATATGTACTAAGATTATTTTTTATTGGCGTTTTGTTTTGTACCCCTTTGCACTGATTCTGTTCGCTATCACGTGGCTAAGTGGGTAAGACGCTAGCTCGCTAGCCTGGAGGTCGGGTGTTCGATCCCTGCATTGGCCGAGAAAGTTCATCCAGATTTTCCGGCGTGGTTCTCCCTTGTCAGTGATGTAGGACGGAGGGGCTGACAAGGAAAGCTGTCTATTCGTTCGGATGGGACGAAAAACCGAGGCCCCGTGTACACATTGGCGTGCACGTAAAAGATCCCTTGGCAGTTGGAATTCAATATAAGAGTTGGCCGTAGTGCCGCTGTCCGGGCAAAATTTCCCTCATAGCACACTGTATGGCGCATGCCCGTCTTCATTAGCCCAGGTTAGGAGCAGAACAGTAGGACGTTAAACTCCATTTCATTTCATTTTTAATAGAATTGATTCATCTAAACGTGCGCTCACACCGGGGGTTTAATCAGAATAAAGAATAAAGTCTTATTCAGGAATTAGGTGTCACACTCAATTCGCTAAAATCCGAACTGAATCTGAAATAACGAATCCGTATATTTTTTCAAAATTCAATTTGGAACAACTATTCCAAAACGGGTTAATCGCAGTGTGGCGCGCTTGATTCAGATCCATGGGTTTACCGGAACCGAATAACTTTGCGCGCATGTTCACTTCTACTTTAGTTTTATGGCTTGGATGGAAAGGTGTGTATATTCCGGGACAATATTCCGCAAATAAATAAAAATTAATATTGCAAACACCAATCAGTTGGGATATAGCCTACATAGCCGTAGCCCTACCTCACTGAAACATATACTGCGGTAACATAACTAGTTAAAAATCCAAATACAAAGGCCAGCTCCAGTAAACTTCAGTCTAGTAGAGCCTGTATAGCGATCCTAGGAAATGATGGCGATGACGTCATGCCACTTGATCCGAACAACTTCCAGCGGTACGGATTCTGATACAGGCCTTACGATACGTGATCAACAAGCACATTTTGGCCTTTGCTTGTGTCCATGCCTTTTTAATATCATCTTTTAAGTTCCGAAGATAGAAAAATTTAGCGCCCTGTGAATGTTAATATGTCTTTCTTTAATCAACTATTTTGTTTAGAAATAGAACTATTACCCAACGTAACGTAGGCCTGTACTAGCATCTGCACCGCTGAAAGTAGCCCTTACCATGTGTGCTCAGAACATAAGGATGTCACGCCATCTTTATTGTGTGTAGTTGGATGAAAATGACAACAAAATTCATTACTTTGCATTATGCATTTTTAGTGCTAAAAGGATTTTATTTATGAAATGTACGCTCGTATGTTCGCTAGTACAGTGTCGAGAGTGAAGTACATGTATATACTTCTTGATGCACAGCAAACTCGACCAGAAGAGTAATCATCATCATGACTTTGATTCGGGTGCAGAAGAATCGTGCCCGACGATCAATTGTAAGATGCCGAAGATGCAAGACCGGTGTCGGTGATGTAGACTTGCCCCTCTCAAGAAATTAAATATTAGCAACAGATCAACAACTAGACTAGACTAGTATAGCTGTCTAGCCGTTCGGTTGGTACGAAAAACCGAGGTCACGTGTATACATTGGAGTGCAAGTAAAATATGCCTTGGCAGTTGGAATTAGATATAAGAGTAGGCCGTAACGCCGCTGTCCGGCCAAAATTTCCCTCATAGAACACTGTATGACGTATGCCCGTCTTCATTAGCCAAGTCGGAGCAGAACAGTAGGACGTTAAACATCATTTCATTTCATTTCATTTTCAATTTGAATTCAATCCGAAAAAGCTGTAATGTGACGTACCGCTTTTAATCAGAGACAAACCAATCCGAATTCCGGGGGCTTAAAATTACTAGACATACCGAGTCGATTCGCCACAATTTTGAGACAATGTCAGTATAAAGCAACATACTCCCGATACCCTGGTTGGGGGGTTGGGATGGCCTAGTGGTCTAGAGTACCGCGCTTCGACCTCTAGCTTGCCGGTCACCTCTGGCTTGCGGTTGTGGTTTCGATCCCTGGTGTGAGCGTATGTGGCTTAAAGATATAACGCCTTCT
Source organism: Patella vulgata (assembly GCF_932274485.2). Taxonomy (NCBI): domain Eukaryota; kingdom Metazoa; phylum Mollusca; class Gastropoda; family Patellidae; genus Patella; species Patella vulgata. The sequence goes on along the minus strand of NC_065886.2, from coordinate 38,826,611 downwards.
CAATCTCCGGGCACTCCGGTTCCCTCCCACAGGAAAGACCCATGCGCTTGAAAATGAAAAAAATAAGACTTGCCTGCGATATCACCTTCGGTAGAAGCGGACGTTAAACACTAAGAACTATCCTGGCTGGGCCCACCCACCCCACCCACCAGCCCCTGGTTGTACTACCAGATATCCTAGTTGTACTACAATACACTACTGATACCCTGGATATACTACAATACATCGTGACGCAACAGACAGGTATCATTGGGACCCTCACAACTCTCATATCCTGATTGTACTACAACACACTTCTGATATCCTAGTTGTACTACAACACACTTCTGCTCCCCTGGTTGTACTATCCCCCTGCCCCTCGGTTGTACTACAACACACTCCTGATACCATGGTTATACTATAATACACCCCTGATACCCTTGTACTACAAGACACATTCCTGGTACCCTGGTTGCACTACAACACACTGGGGTGGCGGAATGGTTAGCGCGTCCGGGTTGTATCATAAGGTCTGTCATTGAGTCAACTGGCGTGGTTTCGATTCCTCGGTTGTATGTGACAAGGAGTATGGTCGCCTGCCCAACCTCGTGGGTTTTCTCAGGGTCCTCCGGTTTCCTCCCACTGCTAAAGACCCCTACGCACAAGCGCATTGTTGAAATAAAATTGAACCATGTGTTACTCCCGAAATGACCTAGTTTCAGTCGAGTGGACGTTAAACCCCATCTCTCTCTCACTACAACACTTTCCTGATACCCTGGTTGTACTATAACATACCGCAACAGACACACGTATACCCAAGTGGTTCCCTGTCCCCGTTCCCACCTCTGCCCCTTTTCCCGCCCAAGTCCTCATCAACGTCCCCTTCTCGGGTTCCGAACCTTTAGAAGACATAAAGTGTTTGATAAATATTTCATTCAATGAAATATATATTCATTTTATGGAAGCTATCTTCATATAGCGGAAGACGTTTTCTAACAATGTTTCATATATCACCGGTCAACGACATTCAAGGTGGTATATGTATAATTCTTTCATATGCATTATTCCAACGTTTTGCCAAATTTACTTACATATTAAGTCAGATCCTACTTCCCCTGTGAAAGCAGTTCTCTGGGTGTCATCATTATAGCACGTTTCATCAATTAAACATTTACCATAGACATATGCAGCTCTGAAATAGTAAAAATCAACTCTAGAAATATTTGTAACTTTTAAGAAGGGAGGAGAATAAAGGTCAGATTATAAAGAATAGGGGTTAGGATATAAGGAATAGAAGTCAGATAAAGCATAGAGGTTAAAATATAAAGAATAGAGAGCAGAATATAAAAAATAGAGGATAGAATATAATGAATAGTGGTCATTGCAACTTCATCTGTCTTACGGAATTAACAGTATCGCGACTTTTTTTTTTAAAAAAGTCCCAATTGACACCGATATATCCAATCATAATTGACCCTCCCCTGTAACTATGTCTAGTCTATTTTTTTATATCTCACATCTTCTTATAAAGTGTCATGTTCGTGTAGATATTATGCTTCTTCTTTCTAACAAAGGTGTGGGGATGGTGTGTGTGTGTGTGTGTGTGTGTGTGTGTGTGGTGGGGGGGGGGGCGGATTAACGGACGTCTTCATGACGCCTTGTACAAACTATCTAGGTGTGACTCTCGCCATTTTTCTTCTCCATATATTGATTTTGTTTTATTCTATAACACATATATCATTTAATTTTATTATACAATATGAACTGAGCATGCCAACTTTGCACAAAGTAATAAACGCCAACCAGCTGTATTAGACCATTGTCACCTTCCTTTCCGAACCGCTCGTTAGTCTTAATTAAATACATGCAGAATATATCATACAAGTTTATATACTCGACGTCCAAGAATTTGATATTTAACTTATTATTTAGTGTAATCCATTTATAATTATTTGTTCTGTATTATTTTCCATTACATTCGATGATACTTACGTGCAGTTGTCCTCGGCGCTAGACGTACTGTTCACGGAACCGTCGTAAGTGGTTTTACATGCGTTACCCTTTTCTTCTGTACACTGACCATTCGTCACATTTATAAAGCTTAAAACTAGAATAACAATGTAAAATCTAAGCATTTCTGTAATATTTACATAAATAAACTATTATTACCATTATTAAAGTCCACCAATAAGTTATGGCATTTAGAGTGACATTATGTTTCATTTGTTTAAGTGTATTTCATGCCGCAATCTTTAACCATTTCAGCTTGATAATAAGTTCGATTTCTATTATTACGGAAGGTGATTTGTGTTTTCCCCAACTTTTCTTCCGATTCAAGCAGCCAAGGCTTTTAACGTGTACGTCATTGTGTGACACGTTTGGAGCCCGCATTTGATTAGACAAACAAGAGTTCCTAGCATTCCATAATGCAAACAAAACATGAGAAAATAGGGCTCCAGAAATTGAAAAGATTCTTCTCGACCCACGCTGATCTATTCTAGTTGAAGTCAATGAAGAGTGTCTCAACTGCAATGTAAAATCATTCCAATTGTAAAAAAAAAATTAAAAATATATAATTTCATCAATTTATCTTTTATTGCAATTTTTTCCGCGAATTAACTCATTTTTCGAAAATATATAATTGAAGTATTGTGTAAATTCTTCACCATATCATTTGCTTGAAAACGTTGAGAGAACACTCGACAAAAAACGCTTTAATTAAAATAGTGTTTCATATCATGTTTTTGTGTTAATTACGCGTGTCAATTGCTAAATGTCGCTCAAATAATAAGTGCGGATGACCGTACTACACTCAATATAAAACAGACTGGACGAACCTATCAACAAGACAAACTAGATATTGCAAGGAATAAACAACAAATTAATATCAAATCAAGTGAATGGATGTGATGTACAGTCCCGGGTTTGTAATGATACAGGCTTCACTAAATGAAAAAACCCCAGGTGATTTACAAAGAAACAAAATAATGGGATAGTATTAGTTAGTACTGTGGGTGGTATTGTAGTATTTGGTTACTATTGGGTGGTATTGAGTAGTATTTTTTATCACTATTGGGCGTTTTGAGTAATTTTGACTAGTATTGGGCGGTATTAAGTATAATATTGAGTAGTGTTGGGCGGTATTGAGTAGTAGTGACTAGTATTGGGTGGTATTGAGTAAATCGTCCAACCCGTGTATTAGTGTGTTGACGATACACTCTCCTGGTGGTTTAAAACTGTTAAATATATTTGTTTTGTCAAAGACAGAAATATTAAACTGGGATTAGTTTTAAGTAACCAGTGAAACGGGCGTTTGGGCCGCATCTTAAATGGGAGACTAAACACCTCACACATTCCTTGCTATGATTATCATTAGTCCAAGAGCTAGCAAAAATTTAATTAGCATTGAGTACGTACGGTTAGAGGACTGGAATTAGTAGATCTATGATCGGGACCTCAAAACACAACTCTTAATTTATGCCTTTTGGGGCACCACCAAGGGACGCTGTTCACATCACCCCAAAATTGGTTTCGTTACACACCTCAAGTACATCAAAGAACCCTGTGTCAAAATGTTCCTTGCATTAGGATCCCTAATGACAATGTAACTCCTTCTGAGTAGTCAATTTTGGGGCAACCACCTTCTGAGTAGGTCATAGGTCTCATCGTTCGGTCACACCCAATCTACCTTAAATGAAAATCACGACACAAACACACAAGTGAGTATCGAACTGTTCCTTAGGACACCAATCCATAATTCAATTTTTGGGATAAGCCCACTTCTGAATAGGTCAAAGGTCACCTTTGGTCGGCCATGCCCGATCCACCTTAAATGCATATCTCAGTACATACCTCCAGTACAAGCACAAAATAGATATCAAACTGTTCCTTGGTACCCCCCCGGGGGAATATAAACAGAGTTCCCGACAGTGCCTCCAAAAGCATAACTTAAGAGTTGCCTTTTTGGGGGCCTCGACCTACTAATTCCAAGCCTCAAACCTTTTGTACTCGAGATGCTAATTAAATATTTGCCAGCTCCTGGGCTACATGTATCGTTTTTACTTGTACACTGTAGTGAAATCTAACCAACCGTCGTTCAAAGACGTGTTCATCCAAAACGGATAGTATAGATCATTCATTATCTTTTATCCCGAGTAAAACCAATTTTTACGAAAACACGTGAAAAAAGCGACAACAATATTCGACAAAATATAACGGCTTGTCGTGATTTCCATTTTGTTCTGTTGTCATTTTTGTGATTTCGCGTTTCCGTTTCTCGTGTTTTCGACCTACGGCTGAAAATAAAAATGGAGGCAATGGCCACAATATGAAGCCCAATAAAACATATAAAAAGGTGTAGATCTGAACTTATTATATCATACTAAGTAAACTTGATATGTGGGGTTTAAGTGTTTTATTACACGGAATCACAAATTATATCTGCTACCTCCGCCGCAGTAATACGTCTCTCAAGAAAATAGAGACTTTTGGCAAGCATAATTTCCTGGTCCGTATCCGTATGGATTTTGCGTGTGACGTCATCAATGTGTGTGTATACGTATTTCGTATACGTGATACGGCAGCACGTATCGAACAGCTTTCTTACGGATAAGGTCCGTATAACATCGTTGTCTTTCTACCGTCTTTTTTGCTACTTTTAGACGCTGAAATGTTGTATCATAGCGTTTTTATGAATCTATGTGTATCCTGGAATACGAAGGTGTATATTTGATGTGATTTTAACCATGATAACGACTGGAATTTAATCATTATTTTTGATGGGTTTTTCTCGGAATTTTCATATTTTTACCGTCTGCCTGCATTCTGGTTGATCTACGTGCTACATTTAGGGAGGCGGGGACCTTGCAAATCTGTAAATGATTTTATTCTATGGTAACGGGGTATGAACTTTCTGAAATGATACATCAGTGAAACCAAAAACTCAGGTCGAGTCGAAGTCGAAGATTTTTAATAAGATTCTACATTAAAAATGTTTTGATAGCCCAGCGGCTGTCGAGCGACTTCACTCCCTCCAGGAAATTGTAGGCTAGGCACTTGACTAGTACTGGTGGTGATGCTATAATACGACTTACCTCAGCTCAGCGACGCGAAAATTCCGATTGCCAAAAGTCTCTATTAGTATTATCTCAAACTTATCGTCCGTGTGTTCATCAAGGTTTGCGGTGATGTTTCACGATATTTTATTTCGACAGCCCTAAGATAACTCCTTTCCGTTAACCCCGGTCTAAAATAGACCCATTCCTATTCGCCCCCTCCCCAAACTAAATAGAAAAAAGTTAAAAAATAATCAAGCATTTCATATAATTATGTATAATTGAAATTAAAGATGGCAAAATAAAACTACATTTTTATGCTAACGTTAAAGTACAAGTACTTCTATATTAACGGTAGATAAATTAAAAAAAAAAACAGTTTTGCTTCATTCTGATATACATCAAAGCATAAGCTAGCTGTCTGCTCTCTATAGGCGTTTTCATATGTTATAATGTATAGATGTCGTCACAGCAAGATTAGGGAATTTTATACTATTAGTTCACCAAGTAGTCGGTTGAGAAAAATATACCTTAAAATATGAAATACCGCCACCGACCTCCATTCAAAATTTAAACAACATTAAAATTAACTTACCAGCTATAACAGCCACCACAATAAAAACCTGTATCTTCATGATTTTTGGGAGTTCTTTCTTGAACTAACAGCTAGAAAATCTTTGAAGATACTTCCTTAGTCCTTGATCTATGTATCTAGTTTTAACCAATCGTATTGTTTTAATATTGTTTTGTTGCTAAGATAAAAATGAAATATGATATACCTTACAATTATTTTGTAACTAACCGTAGATCATCATATCATCAAATACAATACCAAGTGTAATGAAATATGACAAGTGTTTTAAAATGATATACCTTACAATTATTTTGTAACTAACCGTAGATCATCATATCATCAAATACAATATCAAGTGTAATCACTAAGATATGAATCATTTTTATTTATGACTCTTGAGTTGGGTAAAGTCTAAAGCTGGTTTGGGGCTGTCAGTTATAAGCACCATTATTTTTAGATGACGTAACGCGGGGGAAAAAAGGGTCGTGTCAGTTATCTCCCTTGTGCTCCTATTCTAGCAGAGTTTAGTTAGGGCCACTTATTCAGAGTGGTCTTATTCGTACGTATTAGATCATAGGTCTGTCATTGGGTCACGTGGCTTTGTGTCGATTCCAAGCCTGTCCATAACAAGCTGTATAGACGACAACACAATCGTGTGTGCCCCCAACCACTTCTAAAGGCCCCTACACGCAAGCGAATAAAATTGTACCGAAATGACCTATTTTGTACCGAGTGGACGCTTAAACCTCATTCGGTCTGTCTGTCTTTGAGACATTGATCTTAATCTCAACACGTTGTTAGCAGTGCACTATTGTTTGGGGTAATTATAATGTTAAGTTATTACAAGTGTATATAATTTACCTATTTTGTAAGTTAAAACGATCTAAATTAAATCAGTTCAGTGCAGTTTTATGATATAGGCTATTGTTAAGCCAAATGATAAGAGTATTAAATTACTCTCAAGCTGTGAAGTGGTAATTATTTTATTCGTGTAGAAGCGTAAATAAAAAAATAGTAATGAATCCCATACTTATCCATAATATTCGACTTTAAAAACACGAATTAAAATTTAATATTGGCCGATTTCAATCAATACTGATACGGGCTCCTGTTATCCAATATTTAAGACACAATGGACATTTAAAATCAGTCTGTGACGTCGTTTTCTCATTGATACCAATCGCAATTTGTAATGTATCGCCTTGATGAACGAGGTAAAACGTAAGGCGCAATTTGGACTGCTCGCGTATCTCAGCGATCATAAGTGATTAGAAATTAAAATGCAATTTTTGAAAATTGAATGTAAACCCCTTACTATCAATTCATATTACATCAATATGGACTTTTCATTCCATTTTTGGCCTTTTTAAGTTCGTTCCAGAAAATAGAGATTTAGCTGCTAAAAGTGGTAATCTAAACGACATCGCTGAACAATCAATCTGATTAAAATACAGATCTATATTTCGTTTCGTTTTTTTATACTTTCGATGGCCTACACTACATGAAGATCTGACAAGTTATAGCGATAGGTCACGTCAGGGGTCAAAAGACCGACTTATGACCCTATGACGTCAGACATTTGATTAACCAATCAGCATTGATGTTACTAGTGGATTACCTACAGTTCCGTGAAAAACACGCCTAAAGCTCGCCGTAACAGACCGTTTCATTGGCTTATCCCTGGCACCATTCAGAACACGGGTTAAATAACAACTCTTCCAGATCCAAGTGTAGTAAACACAAGTAAAACGAAATTTTGAACTATAAAAACGAAACGAAACAGGATTTGTGTTTTAACCAGATTGCTGAACAATTATCGCAGCATTTAGCTACAAGTACACAGATGACTGTGTATTTTAAGGGTTATTGCAATTCGCAGATATCATTAGCATTTCGAGAAAACTTCACACTACTTCACAATTGAGGATTTCACATTTTATTCTTTTGTTTTATATATACATATCGGATAGAAAATGACGACTTATCCTGCACAGCACATGTTACACTGCATACATGTATTAAATTAAAGCTATGTATCCTCATCTCACCCAAAGTGTCGACAAAACGTTGTGCAAAATAATAATTCCCACACTAAATTCTCCAGGATTTCCATTATACCAATTTTGGTTGACATCATATCATCATAAGACATATCAATGAGTCACAGAGTCTACCGTTGAGTAAAGAGGCTTGGTAGGATTTCCTGTCTAACCTCATAGATATATTTCTTACCGTGTCTAACATGGAATCAGGTGGGGAGGTTTCGATCCCATTTCATTGAATCAAGTGGCGATTATTGATCCCAGATTTGTATGTGGCAAAAGGATAGAATACCCGTCATTTTGAGTATTGGAACAACGCCTGTTGGGCGTGCAGAACCTCAAACCATATAAATGTTTCGTCTGACGATTATTTCTGAATTTCACTCAGTAGAAAGAAGAATTTAACAATTTTTCCGTCTTCTCGGAAATTTATCTTTATCCACGCCGTAGTAAAATTACATGTATATACATGTAGAATATTTGCAAGTATTTAACATTACGTTTCGAAGACTATAAATTGAATCATTGTTACTGGCGTAATCTAATATGCGTGACGATCAGCACTAGGTGTTCGTGAGGTCGTAAAAGTCTGCCCAGATAGAAATATGCTTTATTATTCTCTGAAAAGTTTATTTTGGGCAGAAAATGACTGATTGTGTTCCCTCGATTGAATATTACACATTAATAGTTTTTTTTTATAATTTATACACACGAGTGTTTTTTACGCTTTAGGAAAGATATTGTAATAACAATTAAAATTTAATCCTTGATTGGCGTTTAGCAATTGAGCACATTAAAAAAACACAACACAATTTATATGGAAAACAAGTATTACGTTTCGACAAGTATTCTATTATCGTTTTCACGCACAAATGATGAGAAAATATGTGTCGAAACGTCGTGCTATATGTGTATAAACCAGTGATTGTTTTTCATATAAAATTGATACACTCAGAGGGGTATTATATGAACTTCAAAATGTGTTTTCTATTTAGACAGAGAGATGGGGTTTAACGTCAACTCGACATAAACTAGGTCATTTTTTAAAATTTTATTTCAATAATTCGCTTGCGCGTAGGGGTCTTTAGCAGAGGGAGGAAACCGGAGGACCCTTTCTATTTAGAAAATTCCAAATGTATTGATTATAAAATTATGCACACTATAGTATGGTATAATCAACGGTAAGATCCTTGAATGCAATTTAGAAGTAGAGCTATAACATTCATAATGACAAAACTTTATGCATTTACCACTACTTAAAGCTGAACTCCGATTACAAAACTACAGAAATAATTAAATAAATAAAAACAACGCCCTATAGAACAAACATGGCGTTTGTACGGCGTACAAAAACAGAGGCAGGCCGCCCCACATCTCATTGTCTACGATATCAACCCTGGTGGAAGTGGACATTAAACTCCAGAAACGACGACGCGCCCACATCGAGTGCATATCTTATCAACTACACTGTCCACATCCGGCTAGCAATATTTTAACCACCAATTACCCCCTGACTGATTTGACGTTTTTTTACTATCAGTTTACTGTAAATATTATTGCTACACAATTAATATGTCTGATCAGGTAAATATTATTTTACTAATTAGACGAAATAAGTAAATCACAGTATACCTTTGCTCAATATGAGAAAAACTGCATACCCTTTCCAGAACATCGGATGGCAGAGATTTAATTGGGTTTGGACGCCCGCGAGATATAAATACGATAATAAACAATCCACGCTACTTACTTCATAATTTCGCCCAGAAAAAAGTTATTTAATTGAAATTTCATTTCTCATTATCTATTTTTAGACTATTATAGCAGGGAACTACCAGCCTGTACTCTAAATCTTACATAATGCATCTTTAGGGATATACTGATAATTGTTGATATACTTGTTGATATTTTAAAAAAAAATGGATTATTGATGAATTAGTTACTGTCATATTATTTGTCTTCAATGGTCATGTAAAACCTTAGACTAAGGCCAATTCTGTGTTCACGGTTCATGCCCCCCCCCCTTCACAAACAAAAAATAAATAGTGTCGGTCGCGGCTGGAAAATCTATTTTTGGTGGGGTTAGTGGTGTAAGGTTAGATAGAACGAACTGAAATAATAAATTAATTTTGATAAATAAAATTGATACTTGTTGAAAACATAATGATGCACGTAGGTTATTAACAGAGTAATTTATTAGTTAGTTCCGTGCTCACTAACCCGGAGCTCGCGGATTCATCCCGGTTTTGGCAGAGAAAGTTGGCAATGGATAGTGTCTAGTCGTTCGGATTGTGCAAAAACGAGGTACACGTTTGCATGCACGTAAAAAGCCACTGTATGGCGCATGCCCGCCTTCGTTAGTATAAATAATATTTTATTCAATAAACTGAATTGGATTGAACAACATGCAAAGACCTATATAAGTTCTCTCCCAACATAGAAAATAGTTATATCTTATGTTTACAATAAACAATGGTGGACATATGTACAGACAGTGAGTTACAAACATATATAAATTTCTTGGGGTGTAATTTTAAGTGTTAAAATCTCTTGCTGTCTTTTATGTATGTTTGCACTATTTCAAATATGTTTAAGGTGGTGTAGACTATTTTTGAGAATTGTTCTTGGGGCAGAGTATGCTGGACATATAAAAAAATGGATATTATCGTCGTCTGCAGAATTACACCTAGGGCACACTTTTGTTTCACTAATAAAATGTAGAATAAGTGATTATTTAAGTTACTTGCCTTTTTTCTTAATTGGCAATGGATAATAATCTTTCCTATTTCCAGTATTATAATATAATGGTGGCCTAATTAAAGGATATACACATGAAAGGCCCAATTTAAATATACTTAAGGTTTGTGAGGTTTTAATATTTTCAGGTAAGTTGTTCCAAAGTTTAATTGTGCAGGGAAAGAAACTATTAGAATATGAACTGGTTTTATAAAATTGAGGGTCAGATTTTCATTACGAAGGTTATAATTTGATACTAACGGTTCAAATTGTTTAAAGACTTCAGACAGAATAGTGGGGCTTAGGTTATTCTTCATTTTATATAAATAAATTATTTTGTGTTTTATTCTGCGATTAGACAATGATTCCCAACCAAGTTCTTTGTATAAATTGTTTTTAGATGAATTTCTTCTAAGGCCAGTTATTATTCTACCTGCTTCAGTGAGGAAAACACTCAATAAACACTGGTTTGAAGTGAGCAAAACACCTGATAAGCACTGGGTTTAAGTGAGAAAAGCACGGTTTGAAGTCAGCAAAACACTCGATAAGCACTGAGTTGAAGTGAGAAAAACACCTGATAAGCCCGGGGTTGAAGTGAGAAAAACACCTGATAAGCACTGGGTTGAAGTGAGAAAAACACCCGATAAGCACCGGTTTGAAGTGAGAAAAACACTCCATAAGCACTGGGTTGAAAAGAACTGGGTTAAAGTGAGAAAAGCACGGTTTGAAGTGAGCAAAATACTCGATAAGACCTGGGTTAAAGTGAACAAATACTCAATAAGCGCTGGGTTGAAGTGAGCAATACACTCGATAAGAATTTGATTGAAGTGAGAAAAATACCCGATACGCACTGAGTTGAAGTGAGAATAACACCCGATAAGCACTGGGTTGAAGTGAACACTTCGTTGAAGCCTAATTTGCATATTTGGCATGGCTTTTTCCTCACTTCAACATCATTTCTGCCTTCTTTATTTCATTGAAAATTTGTAGTATTGTTACGGAAGTGTGGTAGAAATGAACTCTTCAGATATCAAATTTTTCACTTCGAGCACGTCTCAGTTTAGTGTCACCCACACTTCATATGGGTGGCGTCATCACTTCATTAGCGTGAGGTAATAGATCAGAATCCTTCTTTGAACAGTTATCCCATACAATATCGGCATATTCTAAAATCGGGAGAATAAAAGCAAGATATATTTTATTAAGTGAAATTCTATTAATTTTATATTTCAGTATACGCAAAATAATAAGTCGACCACAAGCTTTCTGGTATATATACTATTCAAAAAAAGTAGGGGATATTTGATTTTTAAGTGTTATTAAAGTCACCTAATGAAACTGACGAAGAAACAAAGGACAAAATGAAATGAAGTTCACATTCATCGATTTATTCCAAATGATCGTTAGACTAAGTAAGGCACAGACTGACCATTATAAGGGTAAAATGATACCCGGGGTCAAACAGCAAAGTTACCACAGCATCACAACCAAGTCAGTAACGGGTAAATCCTCCTTTAGTTTGCCAAACAAGCATTGATCCGACGTGGCATACTCCTAATGAGACGTCTAAGGTCATTTTGGTCCAGATTGTCCCATTCCTGTTGCAACGCAGCAGCAAGTTCTTGGACATTGGCAGGACGTTGTTGACGTTGACGTAACCTCTGTCCAAGCATGTCCCAGACATGCTCGATGGGGGAGAGGTCGGGACTCAGTGCTGGCCAAGGTAATGTGGTGTTGTTCTGTTGTTGGAGGTAACCTGTAACGATCCTGGCCCTGTGGCATCTTGCGTTGTCATCCTGGAAGATGAAACGGCGGCCATGACGTCGTGCGAACGGCACAACATGAACTGCCAAGATGTTGTCCCGGTAGTACTGGCCTGTAACACGCCCTGCAACAACATGTAAAGCCGTTCTTCCAGCAACAGTGATGCTTCCCCACACCATAACAGAACCACCCCCAAATCGATCATGTCTGATGACGTTAACGTCTTGGAAGCGCTCGTTTCGACGACGCCACACCCTCCTACGTCTGTCCAAAAAATCAACAGTGAACCTTGACTCATCTGAAAACATCACATTGCTCCAGCGTCGATTATCCCAGTGTTGACGATCCCTACACCAACGACGTCTTGCCTGAATGTGATGATCTCTCAAACAAGGGATCACGCGAGGACGTCGGGCGCGAAGGTGACCCCTATGCAGTCGATTCCGAATCGTCTGGCCACTCACTCTCACACCAGTGTCTGTTTGAAGACGAGCGCTGATCTGATTTGCTGTGATGACACGATTTCTCAAGGCCAAGGTACGGATAAATCGATCCTGGGCTTGAGTTGTCGACCTGAGCGTGGTCTGTCCTGTACAGATTGTGTATCACGGTATCTGGACCATAGCCTGCTTATGACAGACTGAGAAACATTCATCGTCCGCGCCACAACCGCCTGTGTTGTGCCGATCTGTAGCATGCCAAGGGCACGTAACCTTTCATTTTGGGTAAGCCGACGCATATCAAAATTTGTTTTCTGGTCACTAAAACAACTAAACTGATGTTTCTACCCTGGAATTCAATGCCACAATGACTGTAACATTTAAAGTCAGAGTCGTGCAAATCTTGGGTTGGACCCCCATGATGATCCCAAGCATCACCTGCATTCCAAGCGGTAGCTATTGGTGCGTTTGGGCGTCACATGTAACTGGCAATGTTTCTTCTGTTAGGTTCTATAGTGACTTTTTTCGTAGTCATTTGCATATTTTAGTATTATGCCCCCAAAATCAAATATCCCCTACTTTTTTTGAATAGTATATTTGAAATGTTAAACCCAAATGACAACTAGACTTGCTTGCAAGACTGAAGTCTTTCACCATAGCCATGCGTTACACGGTTGCCAGAAGCAAGACAAAGACTATCCCCATACACTCCCAATGACACTGAGATATTTAGACGTTCTTGACATGCGCATTACGATAAAAGAAAAAGGAAAAATACAGTTGAACAATTCACAACATAATCTTAGATGGTTTGAATCGGATACACATCGGCCATCCAAGTGTGTAACTGAAAACTCCAAGAAATAAGTTTAGTAAATTTTCAAATTTTAAAAAAAAATACGAGAACGGCATGGTGTCTCAATTCGGTCGTTATCGCATCCGAAATATCCCCAGCTGTACAAAAATATAAATTTTTCGAAAGTCGGTTGGGAATTGACATAATTAGGCCCGATTTTCACATCACTTCCGGTCTGTTCACAACTTTCGCAAAAGTTATAAGTACTAGCTGTTGAAAACATGTGAAAATCAGTATTCAGAACTTTATCTGTTATAGTTTCAGAGATCTACACGAATTGTAAAAGGAATAATAAAACAGTTTTCAGAATGGAGAAAACAAGTATCTCAAGTCTCAGATAACAACCAAAGCCCTAAGCCCTAAATCATACTTACCAGCATTAACTTTTCATTTTTGACAAAGAGGGGCGACTTCATTATACACAGCTGCAGCGGAGAGCTATATTTTCACTGGTATCAAGTGATGACGTCATGTAGACAAAAAAAAATGGGATATTAATTTCAGGGGTAACTATTATTTACTAAAATAAATTATTTTCACTCAATCCCATATTTTGGTTACCCGTAAAACACCCTTAGTTCAAATATTGCCACTTTGAAAATAGCTCTCTATATATGCTTTATACCTGTGCAAAACGTGTCCAGTGCCAATTTTACTTTCCTCTCACAAGTACTATATTTGATACTACTACAAACACATCTTAAATTCGACTTGCCTTGCTTATAAACAAGGTTAGCCGTCGATTCGATCTAGATGATTACGGTTATGAGATAACTTTGACAAAGAAGCAACCATATTAATTCAAAGACTTATTATTACATACAGAAATCAACTATATCCGTTATAGGGTTATTTAACCCATATTTTGGGCAGAAGTAAACAACCATAGTTGAAAACATATTTTAATGTAAATAAAATAGTTTATGATGCAGGATGAGAAAACTTTATCAATAGGCCAGTCTATCTTTTTAACCATTCACTTTAAATAAAGTACATACTACAATATTGTAACTATTAGCTTATGGGGATACAATGTTTCAGCTCGAGAAACATTGTATCTTCAGTTCTCTCAGGTCAAAAAGCACGTGTTAGGTGCATCGTGTCCCCAAATGGGTGATTATGATTGGTTTGTACTTATCCACTCAGCTGGGTTTGGTAACTAGTTCACTACCGCTCAGTTATAAACAGGTCTTTTGGTTTTCTGTCACACTGAACAAGGAAGGAATTTTTCACAGTAACTATTTATGGTCAAACATCTTTATTAATTGCAAATCCATTGTTTAAAATTATTTAGATCTTCATTCAAGTGAGTAGAATTTTCTAATTTTGTGTATATTTTTATGCTGATTTACTGATCATCATGGTCCTCACAGTTCTTGTCTTTGATAATTCCTATGTCCATCGATTAGAAAACTTTTGTGCAGAAAACTATTGCCAATGGTTATATGTAGGACTTGGGATGGAACAGAAATGCAAGTAGATTTCCATGGTCTTGGGGGTGGTACTATTCGCAATGGTGCTAAATCTATAAAAACAAATCATTCTCAAACATCGATCTAAATTTTTTGCTTTTCTAATCTATTTAACAGCTTCAATGTCAAACATATTATCAAAGGACAATTTTTTTCAAGATCTAAATTAAAGTGGCCAACGGGTTACAACGACAAAATGCATGTTTTCAATAACAAAATAAGAGCGTTGACAGCTGATGTTAAACACATAACCTTGTGGACCCAAAGCGGATTTTGGAAAAATCCTTAATCTCTTACATGTGACAAGGATGGCATTCATTTGAATAGTTCTGGTATGTCCAAATATTGCTATAACACATAAGAGGGTTTTTTATTAGCATTTTTATCTAAATTGGAAAAGCACTGGCCTAGTTCAGTTGGAATTATTACACTGATATTTCGTTTCTATACCGATATATTTTTATTTTTTTCTGCTTTGTGCAGTATATGATTGTTCCTTGATTTTTCGTCACCGTTTATATGATGCTTTATTTTTATCTTCTGCTTTTAAGTGCAGTGTATGGATGCACTTCCAAGACGTTAACGTCATCAGACATGATCGATTTGGGGGTGGTTCTGTTATGGTGTGGGGAGGCATCACTGTTGCTGGAAGAACGGCTTTACATGTTGTTGCAGGGCGTGTTACAGGCCAGTACTACCGGGACAACATCTTGGCAGTCCATGTGCCGTTCGCACGACGTCATGGCGCAAGATGTCACAGGGCCAGGATCGTTACAGGTTACCTCCAACAACAGAACATTACCTTGACCAGCACTGAGTCCCGACCTCTTCCCCATCGAGCATGTCTGGGACATGCTTGGACAGCGGTTACGTCAACGTCAACAACGTCCTGCCAATGTCCAAGAACTTGCTGCTGCGTTGCAACAGGAATGGGACAATCTGGACCAAAATGATCTTAGACGTCTCGTTAGGAGTATGCCACGTCGGATCAATGCTTGTTTGGCAAACAGAGGAGGATTTACCCGTTACTGACTTGGTTGTGATGCTGTGGTAACTTATAATGGTCTGTCTGTGCCTTACTTAGTCTAACGATCATTTGGAATAAATCGATGAATGTGAACTTCATTTCATTTTGTCATTTGTTTCTTCGTCAGTTTCATTAGGTGACTTTAATAACACTTAAAAATCAAATATCCCCTACTTTTTTTGAATAGTAGAGAATAGTGAGTTGAAAACCTATTGAGCAAAAGACATAGAAATAATTATGTTTTGACTTTCTTAGAAAATATGAAATTGTAACTTTAAGTGCAGTGTATGGATGTCTTTGTCACCGTTTTATATGGTGATTTATTTTTATCTTCTGCTTTTAAGTGCAGCCTATTGATGTCTGTTTATTTTTTGTCTCCCTTTTTATACGGTGTTTATTTTAATCTTCTGCTTTGTGTAGTGTATGAATGTTTTTCAATTTTTCATCAAATTTTCCAAGAGTTAATAATGTTGCCTAGGCCGGTGCTCCAATCCCATTTCTCTAATGACATTAGATTATATTTTGTAATAATTGTGTGTCCAATACTGTCATGATGCTGGGGGTCAGCATTGCCTGCTCTGGTACATGTCAATTGCTGAGTAACTTATCAGTTACTGTTTGTTTATACAGGTCACCGATCACCATGCCAAAAACGGGCTCCAGCTCCAGGTGTCGTAGTTCACGCTCCACCACAGCCCCTTCTAGTTTGTCCGATGACTATGTCATACCTGTCCGAACTTCACGATCAAACACAACAATCAGGCTCGTGCAGTATCATCAACAGACGAGGGACAGTCGTACTCACCTGGGACAATTCCATCAACACAAATTCAGTTCAGTAACCCAATTTTACCATCTGCTGACCACATAGCTTCGGCTCTTTTTTCTCAAATGCGGTCAGAAGGCCTATTATTGTCAGGCCACCAGTTGGTCTCCCCGGCCATGGAATCCGGAACAACCACTTCGACATCGGTGCCGCAGATCATTGCAGAAGACAATACACATGTCATTCACGATCAAGGTACTGGCATTGATCTTAATTCTTTACCTACAACAATCAAGCATTCGTTACCACTGGATTTCGATATTCCAGACCGTGTAAAGGGACAAATTTGGTCAGACCAGTTTTTTGATTGTAGCTCTCTAATATATTTATCTAATTCTCAAAAAGACAATGATTCGGTGGTCCTGCATACAATAGGATCCAATGTAGGATTAAGCTCAGGTACAAAACTCAAGGAGATTTGGACCTTACCACAATGGTGTAATGCATTCGACATTTTCATTACAATTTTTTACCAAAAATTTCCTCAACACATCATGTCTTAATTAAGTATGTGAAAAATATAAGGAACATGGCGTCAGAGTTCGGATTTCTATCTGCAAAATCTTATGATGAAGCTTTCCGTAAAGTAAGATCTCTTTTAAAGTCCGACTGGGTAACTATCCATGAGGAGTTGTGGCGGAAGGCTGTTTTCCCCACATTTGCGTAACAGTGAAGTCTCCAACATCGGGTTCTCCAAATCCCACATTCAAACGGAATCATTCTTGAAAGGGTATTGCTGGTCCTTTCATTACAAGGGAACATGTTTGCAAACAAGCTGCAAATATAATCTTGAATTCCCCATTTGTGGTCAGCAACACACCGCAATGTCCTGCAAATCCAGAAGCATCAAACCTACCAACAACAGTTAAAGTTGGAGAATTATTCAAATTACTGTCTGGTTATAATTCCGAAGCCAAGGAGATCTTACTTAATGGATTTACAGTGGGGTTTAGGCTTGGGGTTCCAAATCACTTAAGTATGTCGAATTCAAAAAGTTATCCAGAAATCATAAAAGTTCACATTATCATTCACTTATCATTGATGTCAAAATTCGGAATGAAGTCCGAAAAAGTCGTTATCGTGTTCCATTTTCAACCATTCCTTTGCCGTTGTTTGTCTGCTCTCCACTCGGGTTGGTACCCAAAAAGGAGCCAGGTAGCTTTAGACTTATCCACGATTTATCATATCCCAGAGGTAATTCCGTTAACTCTCAAATTCCGGTTGAATTTACACATGTTTCCTATCAGATATAGAAACAGCAATAAACCTGGTGCAGCAACATGGCTACAATTGCTTGATGGCAAAATGCGATATCGAAGACGCTTTCCGTTTGCTCTCTATCCATCCTTCTGATCACTACCTCCTTGGATTCCAATGGAAGGGGCTCTTCTATTATGATACATGATTACCCATGTGGTGCTCATCGTCTTGCCAATTTTTTGAAACCTTTTCAACAGCACTAAAATGGATCCTCCATACGATTACTAATCGTTCAAACATTTGCCATTTACTCGATGATTTCTTTTTCGTGGGCAAGGCAGGTTCTGACCATTGTCTGAGATCTTTGACAGCCTTCTTAAGATGCAGCAGGAGTACATGCGGGGGGGGGGGGTTGCAGCAGTTTTTGGTAAACATTGGTTTACAGGGCACTGGCCTACTCATATGAAATCCTTGCATATAACTTTCAAAGAATTATTTCCAATTGTATTAGCTGTTGAAATTTAGGGGCAAAGTTTGGCAAATCATAAAATTTTGTTTTCAACTGACAACGCAGCCCTGGGGGATATTTTAAACAATCCAGTGGCTGCCAGGCAGGTTACGCCCACATTTTCGAGAGATGGATAGAGAACAAGCTAAAAAGAAAGTGATTTTTCCTACAATCAAGGGCCATAATTCAGGAAATTACAATTCGATATGCGCAAATATCGACAGGAACTGAGATCTTTCTGTTATAAACTTACATTTCAAATTTCAACAAAATCGGATAAAAATTGTGACCTCTATAGGGTCCACAGCCTTGATATACCATATTTTTACGCTATTTGAGAAAAAAGGGCGGCCATTTTGTCTGACAGTTTTGGGCCGATTTTCACGAAATTCGAACTCAGCCGTACTTAGGGTGTAACGGTGATATATTATAATACGTTTTTTTAAATCGGATAAAAGTTATGACCTCTATAGGGTCCACATGCTAAAAACGTGATTTTTCGTACAATCAGGGGCCATAATTCAAGAAGTTACGGTCCGATATGCGCAAATATCAAGAGGAACCGAGATCGTTAGGTTATAAACTTACATATCAAGTTTCAACAAAATCGGATAAAAATTGTGACCTCCTATAGGGTCCACAACCTTGACAAATCGGCCCCGTTTGTCGCGACGCAGGGGCGCCACCACGTAGTGATCTCTAAAACTATTATGGCCACTTCCGCCTTCATTTCTATCGGGTTTGGGGCTCAAAGTACGGCAATAAACTCGCTCTAACTTGACTGAATGAAAAATCTAACATACCTTTCGACTTTGTGGAATAACAATCTATAATTCTACTGATCTCTTTTTTTTGAAAATCTTATCGGATTCCAGAGAACAGATGTAGGCCTATTTTCTTCATGATCACCATCAAAACATTGAAGAATCCATTATGTCGTAAATTTTATGTTAATTAGATTGCCATTACTTAGATTTTCCTTTTTCTCACTGTTTTATTGTCTATTTGGGATGATACGAATATTTAGTATATATTAAAGACGTCTCTATTCATTTGACCTCATTTGACGTTTAAACCTATATAATGTACATGAATTTTAGGTACTATTTTTTTTTGCGGATGAATACAGCTGTTCTGTATTGTATTCTGTTGTAGACTGTGAAAATTTTGGATCCATGTGTCGGCGCTTTAAATCACATGGATCCATTAAACCTTCTAACTGTTTAATTCCATTTTTTTCATTGAAGATTCTTTTATTACAAATCTTTCCTTGCACTAGAAACGTAATCACTGGATATACCATATTTTTATGCTATTTGAGAACGAACGGCGGCCATTTTGTCTGTCAATTTTGGGCCGATTTTCACAAAATTCGAACTCAGCCGTCCTTAGGGTGTAACGGTGATATAATAATATGTTTTTTTTAAATCGGATAAAAATGATGACCTCTATAGGGTCCACAAGCTAAAAACGCGATTATGCGCAAATATCGAAAGGAACCGAGATCTTTGGGTTATAAACTTACATTTCAAGTTTCAACAAAATCGGATAAAAATTGTGACCTCTATAGGGTTCACAACCTTGATATACCATATTTTTTACGCTATTTGAGAACGAACGGCGGCCATTTTGTCTGTCAATTTTGGGCAGATTTTCACGAAATTCGAACTCAGCCTGCCTTAGGGTGTAACGGTTATATAATTTTACGGTTTTTCAAATCGGATAAAAATTATTTTCGTAAAATCAGGGGCCATAATTCTGGAAGTTACAGTCCGATATGCGCGAATATCGAAAGGAACCGAGATCTTTGGGTTATAAACTTACATTTCAAGTTTCAACAAAATCTGATAAAAATTGTGACCTCTATAGGGTCCACAAGCTAAAAACGTGATTTTTCGTACAATCAGGGGCCATAAGCAATGAAGTTTCGATCCGATACATGCCAATATCGAAAGCAGCCGAGATCTTTTGGGGATAAACCTATATGTCAAGTTTCGTCAAAATCGGATAAGAATTGTGACCTGTAGAGAGTCCACAAACAATTGTGGACGGGCGGACGGACAATTAAGGGTGACGGCATAATACGTCCACATGAAAATGTGGGCGTATAAAAATCTTCTAAGGACAATATGGTTATGAAATTAGTTCGCCGTCTTGTTATAGCTTCTTTACGTTATAAATTTATTTTTCAGCGTTTCAACGTATAGCTGAAAATAGTTGTGTGTTCGTAGGTCATGACACATGAATATTAATTAGATGTGACATGCACGTGCGTGCTTGTCTATAAGTGTGTGATGTGTCATTCTAGCTTCTGTCGTCAACTTGAAAACTACAAGTTTTTCATATAATGATTTGAAGGGGTCCATAGGTTTTTCCAGAGTATTTGTCTTATAAAGTTTTATCTCCGTTTTTTAGACCAGGACCGAATGTAAAGTTATAACTATATATGTATTAGTATCAAGAATTATGTATCTATAATATAATAAACATCTGATCCAGCGTTGCGACAGGCTTAATGCATAATTGTTGTTATTTAGAGTCGTAGTTGTATATGGGCGAGAACAGACTATATACTTCAGGGCCCGCCATATCTCGGGTAAATCCAATATCATCTGTGACTTGTTATCTCGCTTCTCCTTTCAGAAGGCTCATTCACTTGCCCCTTGGCTTGCAGCTCAACCGACAACAATTCCGCCACAACTCTTCGATCTGTAGCTTCTTCATTATTCCTGGCATCCTTGTCCTACTACAATTTTAATATATAACAGAATGATCAGTAAATATAATAGTTTTTGTAGAACAGTCTACCCAGTCTATGATCGCTGAATTTGTTGATCATAAAGTCTGTCATTGAGTCAACTGGCGTGGTTTCGAATCCCCGGTTGTACGTGGCAAGGAGTAGGGTCGCCTGTCCAACCTCGTGGGTTTTCTCCGGGTCCTCCGGTTTCCTCCTACTGCTAAAGACCCCTACGCGCAAGCGAATTATTAAAATCAAATTAAACTTTGTTTGTCCCGAAATGACCTAGTTTGTGTCGAGTGGACGTTAAACCCCATTTCTTTCCTTCTCTTTCTTTGGACAGGCTTCTGAAAAAGAATCATTAAAATCACATTTAAATTTTTGCAAATTTCAGTTTATCAGTTCAACATTTGTCAATACAATGTATATGCAGAGGTTATAAAAGGGATATGGTGAAATAAAGCCAGTGCAACATATAATCTGCACAGAATTCCTTGATATTAAATTTTAAGGGTCCGATTGAATTCGAACCCGGAGCTTGGCTACCCTTTTTTTTAAAAAAATAATTGTAGATTCTACCTTGGATTAAGCTAATAAAAATGGCGAGTGTACGAAGTGGATGTAACAATACATGTACTACGTTGTTCTTCCGATGGACTTTGAATAAACTAAAGATTGACAACAGAGAAACTGAAGATGCATTCGTGCGCACGTTTGCACATTTTAAATAAAATCATTATTATTATTCATCTTCTATAGCGCTTCAATATATCCGGTGATATTTCTAAGCGCTTAACAAATGTCACATCACAGTTTGTAATAATATTTAACCAAGTGTGTTTTTAACGATTTAAATTTAACACAAGTTGAACTTGCTCTAATTGATCTTGGTAGCTTATTCCACATATGGGCACCATTTATACGGAAAGATAATTTTCCTCTGAGTCTCTTGTAAACAGGCACAGATAGTAAAGTAGTATCTGTGGACGAACGAAGATTCGGTCTTTCCTGTTTGTAGAATGTGAATAATTGTTTCATGCAGGAGGGAGCAGTATCCGAAAACAAAGCTTTATACACATTTCATAGCACTTTAAAGTCCACCCGGCCTTTCACAGGCAGCCAATGAAGACTTTTAAGAGTTTCTGTCACATGATCTCTAGAGGATGACTTGGCAGCTAGTCGAGCACAGTTATTTTGTACAACTTGAAGACGGTTGAGGGAGAAATCTGGAATGCCAGCCAGGAGTCCATTTCCATAGTCCAACTGAGATATGACCAATGCTAATACAACTCTAGCACATGAATCTTTAGTAAGATAAGATACCTCCCGTCTTCATTAGCCCAGGTTAGGAGCAGTACAGTAGGACGTTAAACCCCATTTCATTTCAGTAAGATACCTCCTGATTCTGGATATTGGCTTTAATCTCATGTACATTTTACACATAGTATTGTTAACCTGTGGGATGAGAGACATTGTCTTGTCCATGATGAAACCAAGATTTCGTGCTTTACATGATGGTGAAAAGTTTAAACTGTTCAGTTTTGATCTTGGTAATATCATCAGGAATTCTGTCTTCTCGTCGTTCAGCTTCAATTTGTTTTGATTCATCCATGTCCGAATATCATTGATACAGGATTCTAGCTTCTTAAGGGCACAGTGTATTGACATCTGGTCAGAAGGAATGAATGTGTTATACAAATGCGTATCATCGGCAAAACCATGATAGCTGATACCATGTCTATGAATAATTTTACCAAGTGGAAGTACATACAGTAAGAAAAGAAGTAGACCTAGTACCAATCCCTGTGGGACTCCAGTGGACAGCGGTTTAGATACAGAGTTGCTGCTATGAATATGGACACATTGGCTTCTGTCAGTTAGATAAGACTTCAACCAATCCAGCGCCGACCCTTTGATTCCCACAGATAACTGCAGTCGATTGAACAGAATGCTATGGTCGATGGTATCAAATGCCGCACTTAGAGAAGTATAAGGTTGATGCCAAGGTTGCTGTCCAGTGCTGCATCAATATCAGCTTTTACCCTCAAGAGTGCCGTCTCTGTGCTGTGGCCTTCTTTATAAGCAGGCTGCAGTGGTTCATGAAGATCGTTAGCTGGCAGATAATTAGTGATTTGTCTCGCTATCACCCTTTCAAGCACCTTTCCAATAAACTCAAGATTTGAGACAGAGTGATAGTTCTTGAGAATCTCACAATCAAGCGATGGCTTCTTCAGAAGTGAAACCACAAGGGCAGCATTTAATGAAGTCGGCACACACCTTTTGGCAATTGGAGAATTTATGATAGCAGTGATGAAAGGAAGGAGCGCATCCAATACTGGTTTGGACTTCAGAAGCCATGTTGGAGGGGATTTAGGCTACAGGAAGTTGACTTGCTCTTACCAATGATGGACCGGACATGTTCTTCTGCAACTGGGGCAAACTCAAACAAACGGCTTGGTACATGATGTTCTTCAAACGCATTTAACCTACTGCTATTATTGTCAAGAGTACGCCTGATATCACTGACTTTGTCATGAAAGAAGTCACAGAAACGTTCAGCTAGCACAACACCTGAATTAGACTTTGGTAATTTCTTTTGATTTTCAGAGATAAGTTTATCGATAACATTCAAAAGATCTTTAGAATCTGTAGCAGAGAGTTTGTGTTTATAACAAAAAAGTTGTCTTAGCATCCGAGATCAATTTTATTACTTTAATTTAAAAAGGGGAAGCCCCCGCCTTGGTATTTTTTTTATATTTTAAATATGCCTTCACTTCAGTATTGGAATATTTGTCAATTCTGTACATTATTCATCCGTCTTTGGGGCTCTATCAAGTTATTCTTGACAGTCGGAACAGTGGGGGTCCGCCCGGGGTCATTTTCTTATAGATCTTTTTCCGGGAATGATAATGGCGAGAAATCAAAACCATGTCACGGACAATATTGCGCAAAGCTGTGAACAGAAATAAGAACGTCACGAACTATTTAAATGTAACACAACAAATTGCATTTGTTAGAAATAATAGTGTCATCCACATATGCCGAAAAAGGATTCTCGAACGCTTCGTTCCCGTAATTAAATTGTCCGGCTTAGCAAATAATTTAAAATTGTTTTTAGAAATTTCCTTAACTCTCATGGATATATACGACAGAAGATAGCCCTACCCCTACCATTTTTATTTTTAAATCAATCCCAACAGAAGTTAAGGTGGACATACCTTTGATATTGATTTCTTTTGTTTCTTTAGTTTCTATATAATCCAAAGTGAGGTTTATAATTAAGATATTAAAATATCTTTTGCCGAGATTTTATCGATGTTATATTCTGATGATATATCTTTTTCTTCCTGTTGAAAAACCAATATGTCGTCTTCTTCGGCATATGCCTTCAATGGACCCTTTTTGGTAACTAGTGGGATCTGCGCAATCTGAATAACAAAGGGAAATAAAGAGTGTTGTATCAATATTGGGTATTGTCTTGCCCGAAACCATACCTAACTTAAAATACAGATACAGATACACTAAAAGTATAGTGTCCATTTGACAGATACTATTCATTTCGGGACAAACAGGTGGTTTAATTTATTTCAGTCAATTGCTAGGGCGTATAATACTATCCACTGAAAGAGAATAATCGGTTTCAGAAGATTTATTTGCCCTCGAATTAGAAATCGGAATGAGATAAGTTATTTGATAATCTCGTTTACGAACATGCATGTAACAGACTTTAGATAGTAAAGCTCGAAGTTATTTTTGAAAAATTTTCCACGTTACAGGCGGGTGTGGGGCGTAGGGGCCTTTAGCAGTGGGTGGGAAAAAGCTGTTTTGTGTGGATAACGATTGCCACGTTGCTCTTATCTTTTATCTGAAATAATTATCTAAATAATGATATATCATATTTGTATTTCGAGTAGATTTAGTTAGCAGACTAATATATACTTATAATATTTATAATATTCATCAAGCTAATATCATTTCAGAATGTAGCAATGCCGAACTTGAAATGTTGACTTCAGACGATGAAATTCACATACCTCTCTAACTGGGTATTACTGGTACTTCAAAATTGTACTCTACCCCCCTTTAACCTTTTGTTGGAAACATTTGTGAAGGTTACGTAATTATTTACTTTACACACACTTAACCATACTTGTTTAGGGGTTCATAATAGAAGTTCTGCACTGGAAGAGTCGTCTTTTACACGAACCTTTTTAATGCGAAGAGTTTTATTTTCTGCCGTCGTAACGGTGTCCAGTTGCTTTTCCTGGAGTTATTAATATTGATAAAATTATACATCTCTATATTTTTTAAATATAAATTTGTATGTGTAATAACAAAAGTACAAATGTAATACTTTCTTCCAACAAAACAAATTTAAAAGGTAAAAAAATCTTTAAGAAGACAGAAGGGACTGTGATTTCATCATAGTATTTTGTAATTTCTAAGACGTAAATTGAAATGGGGTTTAACACCCTCCTTTACGGTGGGACTGGACTGACTAAAGAAGACGGCTGTTATTGAAAGAGCACTCTTTAGACCCCCCATCGGGCATATTGAAGCCGGACGAACTGCTTAAGTTATTAGGATGGTTTACCTCTACGATGGTCCCAGTTATTGTTGATAATTCTGTTAATTTTTGTGCCTCAGTGATGGTCCTTGAAGGAGCCAGAAGGAAAATGAGTTTTCTGGCGGTCTCCTTGAACGCATCAGTTATGATGGCTATCGGCGTTGTCCTGTGTTTTGATTCTGTAATAAATTAAAATGTTAAAACTTACATTCCTAAATTTGGAATATTGGCTGAGCGTTAGTTTGAAAATGGCAGCCCAGTTCAAATGAAAGTTGTTTATGTTTTTGTATCGCACAATTCTACATGAAAATAATGTTGGATTTTTATAAATTTGTGTCAGGTGTGGCAAGAAATGATTCCCTTCGGCGACCAAAGAAGAATCACGGTGAAAAATAGACGGTAAGGATTCCAAAATAGCATTAAAACCGAGATGGGGGAAAAGCCTTATTTTCATATTTCTTGCACAATTTACGTTACTAAAGTAATTAGATGCTGAATCAATTTCTTACCTGTTGTCAAGTAGGAGATAGGATATGTTCAGAACATATTCAATGAGGTAGTAGCTCTGATCTAATTTAAGCTTACCACTATAAAAAAGACGAGTCGCTGCAGTTTCAACAGCAATGGCATATACATATTGACAGCGGTCGTCTCCTTTTTTTTTCGAACAAAGCAACAAATTTAATTGGCTTTCTTGGTGGTGTATCAATCTCAAGCGCTAATAGGTCTTTAATAGTAATGGTATTCATTTTGATTTTGAGAAGAAATACAAATGTGATTGACATTTCCTTATATAGGTTATTTTCCACGTGCATAAAACAATTTCAACCCGAGGCAAAACCCGAAATACATGGGATGCGTTCGTGATTTTTACCCTGGCGTTGATGTTAAATTACTACGGTGGCACAAATGCGACAAATATAATGTACGGAGCCCCGTAAGTGCACTATTCCACTCATATAATTTTTTCCTGCACGATTCAACTCTTATTTAATTATATTAATTCATTTAAACGAAATATTAATTCATTTAAACGAAATATTAATTCGTTATAACGAAATATGAACGAATTAATTATTTTGTGTTACATAATGTTAAGCAGCTGTGATTTCTAGCTGTGAGGTGTTTATACAATTAGTCGAGCTGATTTATGTAAATGGTCAAATTAAATAATCATGTATAAGTTATCCCACATCCATTGTTATGTAGTCTGCCATATGCAAATCGAGAGATAATCTGATTTGATTATATCATTTATGCATGTACAATTATAGTTAATTAGATAACTGCAATGAACTGAATTAGTATAAATTGGCTTAGGTATATGACATAAATGAGTCGGGCCGTGGTTGTCCACTAAAGGAGCTGGGAAGCTCAAGGCCAAACATCCGTTTAAACCAAAATCATTATATCGTTTTAACAAATTCATTATTTCGTGTTAAAGAATATATATTATATGGTTTAAACGAATCTATTATTTCGTTTAAACAAAAAAAAAATGTTCTTTTAAACGAAATTTTTTACTCGTTTAAACGATAATTTATTGGTTATAATTAATTAATTTTACGTTAAAACGAATTACTTATTTCATTTTGGAAATAATACGTCATATTCATTATTTCGTTTAAGCCCAATATTAATCCGTTTAAACAAATGGGGGCATTTGGAATTGTCTATTTTTTTTTTGATGGAAAAGTGATAGTTTATTCTATTATCTTGTAAGTGTAATTTGTGGAAGCATTTGCGTGGATCTTTTCACAACAAGATTTCCACAAGATATTGGACAAAAACCAATTTTTTCAAAAATTTCTTCTCAGACCTCCCTATGTGCCTGTGTGGTACTTTTCAAAGACCCATAACGTTTTTAGTTTGTAATAGAAACTTGTCGCCATAGTACCATCTGATAGACAATTCAATTGGCTATTATACGATATAACAATGGTAAACAAACAATTGATACACCGTATTTTCCGCACAAACACCCATTTTCCGGAATTTTGCCCAAGTTTGGATACTTTTCTTGACCACTTTCGGTAATTAGAGCATTTTCATTTAAAGATCAAGGGACAATTTAGACATCTTTCTTTATATTTCTGGGCCCTTATTCACGAAAACTTAAACTAAGATACAATCGAAATTTTAAGAAATACTGGAATTCGATTGGCTGACCAGTAAAATCAATTTGCATATATCCAATGAAGTTGCAGTATTTCTTAAAATTTCGGTTGTAACTTAGTTTAAGTTTTCGTGAATAAGGGCCCAGAAATTTCAGAAAAATAGTTGGAGCCGTTTTAAAAAATAAATAAGCCTTGCAATATTTGTATAAAATGCGAAAAAAAATGAAAAATCAAATTTAATATTTCACACAAAAATCTTATATCGTTGGAATCGGATGGGAGTAAGCTATCCAAAAATGTAATTAGAATTTCTAAATTTAAAAAAAATATAACGTTTCCAAATTTTCCAATTTTCACCAAAAAAATGAGAGCGACAAAGTTTCTAAATTCGACGTTTTTGAACTGCTATCTGCTAGGAAATGTCTCCCGCTATCCAAAAATGTAAATACAATGTATCTGAAAAATCGATTGAGAAATCTCGAAATAGCTTAAGGAGTAGCTGCATACCACTTTTCCGGCAGAAAATCAAATTCCAGAGCCTTATCTCTTATAGTTGCTGAGGAATAAGCTCCCCCAATAAAAAATAATAATAATAATAATCTTAGTAATAACAACAGTCTTTCACCAAAGGTGAAAGCCTAATGAGTAGTTACGTTTTCAACTTTTATTAGAATGGTTGGTGCAGGCTATAGGACGTTAAACTCCACTTCATTCATTTCTGTTCTATATTAATTTTGTAATTTGATTGGATAATATTAAATTGATTTTAGTACTTAGCCAATCAAAATTGAAGTATCTACTAAAATTTGGATTTTATCTTTAGTTAAGATTTCGAGAAACAAGATCCAGGACCCCTAGAACTACGTCTTCTCCAATGCAAGTTATTAGCAGAGAAAAACTTTCTATTTTCGTTTCGCCCAAATTTCATCATTATTAAGTTTTATGACGGATAATAATATACATGTAATATATTTATTAATAATTGTTGACAACACTTTTGCCGCTATGAATAATATGCATTTGAGAGACGTTGGAGAGAGAATGGGGCGGGGCCGAATCCCAAAAAGGACACATTTCTTAAAATGAATTGGAGAATCTCACCCTAGAATATTATTTTGTGACATTTTACCCTTCTAATAATACGATGTCAAACGAAGTTTCATTTTGTAGATCACGTGGCCATATTATGCAAACAAACTGTCTGCCTGGGATTTTTTTGTTGTGAATTGTGGGAATCTTAAAACTGACCGGCATTTTTTTTAATTTGAATTTATCGCAAACTACACGATAATAAAAGTCGACACTGTAATGGGAATATTTGTGTTCAATATTTACGAAGTTATCATGAATTGTCAGTTTCACAGCAAGATAGAAATAGGATATGGTAAAAACAGGCGTAGGATAAATCATAACAGCCAAAATTGACTTTGGCCAAAATGTTGTAAATATATATTATTGATTTAGTGTTCAATAACAAATATTTAATTGGTAGTTTTGACCTACAAATATGTCTGTTTTGAACACAGTTTGAGGTATATTGGCTTAGGATCGTTTCGCCTTCAAAGCCAGTGCCACCTGCAAGTTTTACTAAAATCTTTTGATGGGCATCCTTTTAATCCGACTGATTCCAAGTCGGGTTATTATATACCGTTTATATATATGTCTTTGTTGCATTTTTAATTAAGCATGGATTAAGCCGTGAAAAAAATAGATATTGTCAAAAGTATATAATTAGCAATCAAAGGATCAAATCAATAAGATTTCTGTCTTTACAGAACTTTTTTAATTTGAATTTTGTTAGAATTGTCTCCTTGTTTGTTACTATTAACACCATTATACCTACCATGTAAGACTGTCGTTAATATGTAAGAGAATACAGGGTAAGCAAGTAACCCGGGCCATGTCTGGGACACACTACTTTACATGTCCTTAAAACACACATACACTAAATAAATTTCGTCAAATTGTAATGCTGACGATAAACCAAAACACTTGAATTTCACTGACTTAATGTTAATCGTGTTTGCTATGTTTATGCATGCAGTGAATTATTAGTGACGAGTGCCGTGTATGAGGGTGGTATGCTCGTCAAATTGTAATGCTGCCGATAAACCAAAACAGTTGAATTCACTGACTTAATGGTAATCGAGTTTGCTATGTTTATGCATGCAGTGAATTATTAGTGACGAGTGCCGTGTATGAGGGTGGGTATACTCAGCAACCAAGTCCATAACATTTTATACAACTTCGTATTTGTTTGGAATGCCCACAAAGCTAATGAATTTTGATGTATTTCATATCCTACAAAACCTCGATCGAAGGTTATTTGAGCTATTCAAGGGTTGTTTCCCTTTCCCATGGAAATCGAGTGCCATCAGTAATTTTCTGTAAGGCATAATATTTGTTTTGTGAGATTTGGCACCGACATAGACGTTTATTAGATTCCTTGACGTTTTTGAAAAAATCATTTCTCTGTATTAATCTTCGGTTGGAACGACAACAGTGAAATTTGCTCGGAAAATAAGATTTGGGCCAGTGGATGAATTCAGTACCACGGTGATCAAACTTGTATAAACTCGCGTGGGAAGGGAGCCCAATCGTCGTATTTTATTAAAAGACAGATTAATCGACCGATGGATACCGTATTAAAATCATTTTTGTGCTATTCTGACAAAATGAAGAAATGTGGGCAATTGTTTGAAAGGTTTCAAACGATCTAAAGAAACTTGATCTCCCATCATCGTCCCCAATCACTGACAACCATCCACGATCCTCTTCAATCGACCGATGGATACCGTATTAAAATCACTTTTGTGCTATTCTGACAAAATGCAGAAATGTGGGCAATTGTTTGAAAGGTTTCAAACGATCTAAAGAAACTTGATCTCCCATCATCGCCCCCAGTCACTGACAACCATCCACGATCCTCTTCAATCACCGAGTTAACACCACCAACACCAAAACCAAAACCATCATCAGGTAGTATCTCGTGACTGATTGGTGCCTGCCAAGTATCGCCCTAAAATCACCCTAGGAGTGTGTAAGGTGGTGATCACTGGAAGGAATGCCATCGGTATAGTCAACGATTTAAATGCGAAGTCGTAAAACAATGCCGCAATCTCATGGATGGAACAACTTCGTGCCGAACTAAAACACGCGGCGTTCTGGGAGATCCTGCTGTAATCCCCCCAAAGACCTGTAGCGTAAGGCTTAATGGATAGTGCTAAAATTAAAGTTCATATAAAAAACATTTTACCAAAACAGTTTTTTTTATTAAAGCGAGAGATACATAAGATTATTATCAAAATCTAGGTTGAATTGTATATGGTGCAATTATTGAAGCATATTAATTTTCCTCATCATCTCATATCCAAAATATTCATCAAGATGTTTAATATAATGGTCAATGACTAAAAACTAATATACATGTATTTAATATTAATATTAGATAATACTTTGAAATATTCTGTATATACTCATCATCTCATATCCAAAGGTTTCAACAATTTGTTTGTTTTATACAATGGTCAATGATGAAATAATCTAACGCTTTACATCGAAATTTGTCAAACAAACGTTATCTATATTTTATCAAAAGTGTAATATTATCTTTGCAAATAAATAATTTCTATATTTTATCAAAAGTGACAGTATCTTAGTCATATGTAACAAAAAATAACAGTGTCGTCGTAAATTAGTTTTTACAAAAAGAAAATACTAATATTAGATTTCATCATTTCATATCCAACAAATTTCAACATTTATTGTTTTTAATTTGATGGTCAATGATAAAACAATAGAATGTAAAGAGTTATAAAATAATTATTAGTTTTTGATAAACATGAGTAGAGTTGAGAGGAACATCATCAATACACTAACAGCCACTGTACCACATCCATCTGAAAGTAGAATTATTGTGTTAATGGTGAACTGTTCTAGTATATAAATAACACAGTGGAAGAACTGAATGTTGTTCATCTTAAATACAGCATGCGATACTTTTACAATACGGACATGGATCTGTTAGAAAATAAACTTTTGTTGGTGATATTATCAGAGCTGATCTAGATAAAAGAAGGGGGGGGGATGCGTCTGTTTATTTCCCCCACTGACCAAAATACCCAGAGTTTAAAGTCTCAAACTGACAAAATGCGGTGTACTGGTCGATGACCTTACGAATAGTTTCCATACACCGAACACGTAGTATAAAATCTGTGAATCGACAGAATAACCTTGTATAAACATTGATCGATTCAGGTAAAGCAGGAGATGATCGAGGTATTACATTATGATTATTATAATGGACGAATGTAGCATTGCGTTATTCCTTGTTGATTGCTCTTTGTAAACAAACTGTTAGCTAGTTGGATCTGTAAACACACTGTTAGCTAGTTGGATTATGTAAACATTTAAACACACGGTTATCTAGTTAGATCTGTAGACTAACGGTTAGGTTGTTGGATCTGTAGACTAACGGTTAGCGAGTCGGTCTGGTTGTGCAACAGAACGTCAAATCCTTGTGAAATGTTTATATACCGAAATGAAATGGGGTTTAACGTCCCAATGTTTTGCTGCGAAAACATATGCCACCCTACGCCGCCCACCTCCAACCACTGGACAAGGCTCAACACCCTTACCTTAATCGTTTTACATAATGTGTTTAGTTTTAAAATACTTACTACTACATGTGGAATCATAGCCATCATACGCTGTCTTGAAACTTTCGACGTTGCATTTGGCATCATCCAAACAGTTTTTTAATTTAGTCTTATTACTACAAAACAAATGTATTAATCATTATAGATAAATATTTTACTTACACAGAACGAGGTGCGTTCAATCACCCATAAGGATAATATTAATGGTTATCCTAACAAATACAAGAAAAGAAGTGGGTTTAATCACCTATCAAGATAACATTAATGGTTATCCTAGCAACCTTACTTAAATAAAAAAAACGAGGTGGATTTAATCGTCGATCAAGATAGTAATAATGGTTACTCTAGCAACTTTACATAAATACAAGACACAATGGGGTAGTTTTAATCACCCATTAAGATAATATTAATGGTTACCCTAACAACCTTACTTAAACACAAGACACGAGGTGGATTTAATCGCCCACCAAGATAGGTTACTATACCATTGTTTGATAGCAGAAAGTTAATTTCCCGCTCGACAGCCACCTCTATTCCCCACTACACAACTTTATCATCTACAGGGTCTATAAAATCAAAACTCCTACAATACATATGATAATTCTAGGATACCTTACTTGGTCACTTGAAACTGGTTTTGAACATACTTATACATGCTAGAGTTGAAATGTACCAATCGGTTCGGGGGAATATGTGACACATATTTGCATGTACCCCTTCAAATTAACCATGTTCTGCTTGCTGGCACCACGCAACTCCGTGTACACACACATGAATATAAAACATCAAGCACAACCGACCCTAACCAGAGGTCCAATGCACAGTCCAGCTGACGAATTCTGGACAATCAATAAACAACAGAAAGGCAATTTATATACCAAATAAGAATAGAGATTAACAGTTGAATTAATAAGCATCATTTAAAGAACATTCCTGTCTTACAATCAAGTGGTTTAGGAGAAGAACTGAAACTTGGTTTTATTTGCCCCATATTAAAGGTGCATTACCGATCGCTGTGTGGCCGTTGAACTTCATGTGAACAAATCTGATCTAGGAGTCGTAGGTGGTCTACGACAACACAGCATGTACTGGAGACGTGTTATTATTATTGTTATGTATTGCGAAGGGTGATTTTACACTGTTGTCTACGTTTCTGTCTATTTTTTCTCAGATTCCAGTTGTCAATATATGTAAATGTCAATGTGTACACCGTGTTTGGTTCCTGTAGAACTATTAGACACACTTTAATGGTCAGTGCCGTATCTAAAAAAGTCGTGCGTGGGAGTCACGGTGGCTAAGTGAGTAATATGTTGGCTCACTAACCTGGAGGCCCCGTGTTCGATCACTGTGTTGGCCGAGAAAATTCATCGGGACTTTCCAGCGTGGATCCCCTTTGTCAGTGGTGCGGGACAGAGGGCCTGACAAGGGACAGCGTACACATTGGCGTGTACAGGCAATATTTTCTTCATAGCACACTGTATAGCGTATGCCCGTCTTCATTAGCCCAGTCGGGGCAGAACATACTTCGAGTATAAAACACCACGTGAAGAACCAACGAATATACCCAAACAAGCAGCATTCTGAAGATAAGTAAGATGTCACACTAGATTCTAACAAAGATCATAACATGGGCCCAGCCTACACTTGTGTCTCTCAATAATAAATATGTCAAAACAGTACTAACCTGCACAAATTGGTAAAACATGCTAGTCCGGTTGTTACTGTACATTTTGCTTCACCACCTGAAATAGAATAACATATGTTATAGATACCCCGAAATAGTTCCTAAGAGTCTCTCCCGATTTGTGAATACATGACTATAGATACGCAATTGATTTTAGTCCTGTGAGTGCACGCCTATTTATATTCGGGTGTTGCCTGCATTCTGTGCTACTCAATTAAATTTGTAACAGACGATATCAAATCTATTTACCACCATGGGTTTATTTACCGCCCTTAGTTTGTATCTTTTTTGCAATGAGTCACTTGGCTTTAATAGAATTGGTTCATCGATGTGCGACGGTTATGAGGGACGGGTGGGGGGGGCATCTTCGAAATGTGGGTATACAACAATACAGATAGAAAGGCGACGTTCTGACCATTTGTCGATTCCACAAAGACTATTATTACTTGTTTGTACTCTAAAGCCATCGCGTATTCACCAAGGACCCCTTAGTCCCGCGACGACCATCTGGGTCATTCCATGTCAAGTATGGACCAAATTACGGACAGTTGGTGACATGACCCCCTAGAAAAAAATTATGAAAAATATATGTTATATTATACGGCCTTAAAGATACATTATGGTAGATTAGATAGAGACCTGACAGTTCTCATTATAATAGTTAAAAGCTAGATAATGTAAAGGGAATTTGCCGAAAATTTCAGAAAAATTGATCCACTCTGAACCGATAATTTAGCGATTGAATTTTGGGCTATAAAATACAAAGGCTCGATTATATATTTCTTGATTTAATCATGAATGAGCGTAGAACAGCAGATCGGGTCCCAATCCAGTAAATATCGCAGTTTAGCGATGGCATCGAGGGTTGATTATGGCCTGGATGAGTTAATGTCTAATTAATATTTGGAAAAGTATATATCCCATTGACTCAGAGTATTTTGTAAATTGATAAAAGACAAACTGACATTAACCATGTCAATTTTGAAGTTTGTGTATGCAATAGTGACTTTGCCAGAGGCTGTGGAAATCCTCAAAATAAAAGTGAATAGTTCCTCATTTTGCCACCTGGTGACACGAAAAGTATGCATTGGACATTGAGCGTAATGTTAATTTCGTAATCTACACCAAAACGTTGTCTTAGAACACAAAAATAGAGAGTTTCTACTCCTATTAAAAATGTGAGTTAAACGCGCCTGAAAGCCTGAACATTTTTTTACTGGTATTATGGTCCGTTTCAGCACCCTAATTTCAAATGGCCATATCTCAGCGAGTTTTTGGCCTAATGAGGTAGAATTTCGGATTTGTTAGTTTAAGGCCATATACTATAACATATATTTTTTATAATGTTTTTTGGAGGGAGTCATGTACCCACCAATGGTCTAGTTGATATGGAATGACCCATCTGACACAAGATTGTTAGGATCATTGGCTTGCACACAGGATTTAAATGAGAACATAATATTTGTTAAATCGTCAACCTTAATATTTCATATACAGGAAGATGTATTTATATAATGGAAGCTTTTTTTTATTTATCACTGTCCATGCAGCTCTACATATAATTATTTACTATAATAGCCTCCGCATCGAATTTTCTTTACTTCTATCATTCAGTCAATTTTACTTACTGCCACACATGAGACCAGAGGTTACTGTTTTATTGAAATCAGTTTTCTGGGTGTCATCGTTATAACACATTTCATCAATTAAACATTTACCATAGGTATATGCAGCTCTGAAATATTAAAAATCATCTTTAGAATATTAGACTAGAGTAAACAAAGGTTAGACAAGTCAACAATTAGACTGATGTCCCCCGCCGAAATCCCAAAATAAATAGATGACACATGTCAATTAATCGCATATTTATTTTTTAAAAAGTATCAAGCAATCAAACTGATTATCAACTATACACTAAGTTTCATCAGTCTTTATCAGATAGAATCAAAGTTATCGTGTCCTAAAGCATCGACCAATGAAACTGCTTAGCTCTGCTTAGCTTTAGCTCGAAATGTTAATCATTGAACTCCGTCAAGACATTCACCTAATGAACATCTACATCAAGTTTAAACATTCTATCTCAAATAAAAGCAGAGTTGTTATGTTGCAAAGTCTTGACCAATCAAATTGCTTATCGCTCTTTAGCCTAAGCAGAAAAATCTCATCATCGAACTTAATCAAGGTGATTATGTAATTAATCTATACTCGGAGTTTCATCACTCTCACTTAATTATAACCAAGTTATCGTACCCCAAAGTATCAACCCATCAAATTGCTTACTCTATACCGTAAGCAGACAATGTTTATCATCGAACTACAAAAAGGTATTCAGCTAATGAACGTCTACATCAAGTTTGAACATTCTACCTCGATTAGAAGGAAATTTATTGTGTTCCAAAGTCTCGGCCAATCAAATTGCTTACCCCTCGCACTTAGTCAAGGTATTAATATAATAAAACTATACACCAAGTTTCATCACTCTCACTTAATTAGAACTAAAGTTATCGTGTCCCAAAGTATCAACCAATCAAATTGCTTATCTCTGCCTACCCTAAGCAGCAAATGCCCATTTAAGTCACTGCATGAAAGTCGTAGTTTGCTGTGGATAATTTCAGTTTTTCTAGAACCAATGTAGAAATGTTTTGGGGGTTTGGAGTCTTGTTCGGGGAGCTTTTGTTTAAAAGAAAAGAGACTTATTGAACTTTTGTTGACTGGTCTAACCGGTTCCATTCCTTTATTGCACGATGGTACAAATGAGTTGGAAAATATTTTCGTTCTACACCGATATTTAGTGAAGTCGTTTATATTTCTAAAATTGTACGAAGATTTTCAAGAAGGTGGAAAAAGTGTAGAAAGATAATTGGGTAAAGTGTTGTTGAAAATTTTATAGACAAGAATAAGTTTATGTCTTCGTCGACGTTCTTTTAGAGGAATGAAACCGGTCTCCCTGTGAAGAGAATCGTGGTTCGTACCTTTAACGCCTCCGCAGATTGTGCGTAGTGCGTCATGTTCTAGACAAATCGGCCCCGTTTGTCGCGACGCAGAAGCGCCATCACGTAGTGATCTCTAAAACTATTATGGCCACTTCCGCCTTCATTTCTATCGGGTTTGGAGCTCAAAGTACGGCAATAAACTCGCTCTAACTTGACTGAATGAAAAATCTAACAAACCTTTCGACTTTGTGGAATAACAATCTATAATTCTACTGATCTTTTTTTTGAAAATCTTATAGGATTCCTGAGAACAGATGTAGGCCTATTTTCTTCATGATCACCATCAAAACATTGAAGAATCCATTATGTCGTAAATTTTATGTTAATTAGATTGCCATTACTTAGATTTTCCTTTTTCTCACTGTTTTATTGTCGATTTGGGATGATACGAATATTTAGTATATATTAAAGACGTCTCTATTCATTTGACCTCATTTGACGTTTAAACCTATATAATGTACATGAATTTTAGGTACTATTTTTTTTGCGGATGAATACAGCTGTTCTGTATTGTATTCTGTTGTAGACTGTGAAAATTTTGGATCCATGTGTCGACGCTTTAAATCACATGGATCCATTTAACCTTCTAACTGTTTAATTCCATTTTTTTCATTGAAGATTCTTATATTACAAATCTTTCCTTACACTAGAAACGTAATCACTGGGTGCTCAAGTTGATTTGTTAGTAGTTCCGAACACCCATCCCAAACGATATCCGCGTAGTCGAAATGAGGCAGAATGTAAGCATTATAGATACGACAGTACGGATCTACGTTTCAAGCGATATTTCAGAGACCTGAAGCAGTTTACGAGTTTTGGTACATTTTTGCATAAATTTCCTATGTGGACATCCCACTTGCCGTTATTCTGAAACGTAAGGCCTAAATGTTTGTGGAAAGAGACTTTTGCTGAATTCACCAGTGGCTGTCAGGCAGGATACGCCCACATTTTGCAAGAGATGGACAGGGAACAAGCTAAAAACAAAAACGATTTTTTTTGTACAATCTGGGGCCATAATGCAGAAAGTTATGGTCTGAAATGTGCAAATGTCAAAAGGGGCTGAGATTTTTGGAATATAAAGATATGTTTTAAGTTTCATCTCAAAATCAGATAAAAATTGTTATCTCTAGAGGCCATAACCTTTGTATTACATACTTATACACAATTTGCGTATAAAGAGCGGCCATTTTGTCGGGCAGTTTCATTTCAATTTTCCCGAAATTTGAATTCAACCTTCATTATGGTGGAATGATGATGTATCTAAACGGTTTTTAAAATCGGAAAAAAATTGTGACCTCTAGAGAATCCACAAGCTAAAAATGCTATTTTTCGATCAACCAGGGGCCATAATCCAGGAAGTTACGTTCGGATGTGTGATTATCAAAACGAACCAAGATCTTTATGATAAACACATATATTTAAAGTTCCATCCAAATCGGATAAAAAATGTAGCCTCTGGAGGGTCAACAACCTTGATATACCATAATTTTTACACTATTTGCGTACAATAGTCCGATTTTCACGAAATTCGAACTCAACCATCATTAGTGTATAACTGTGATGTATTCACATGTTTTTTTTAATCGGATAAAAATTGTGACCTCCATAGGGACCACAGGCTCAAAACGCGATTTTTCGTACAATCAAGGGCAATAATTCAGGAAGTTACGATTCGATATGCGCATATTCGATATGCGTACAAGGGGCGGCCATTTTGTTCGACATTTTGGTACGATTTTCACAAAATTCGAACTAAACCATCATTAGGGTGTAACGGTGATATACTAAAACGTTTATTTTAAATCGGATAAAAATTGTGACCTCTAGAAGGACCACAAGTTAAAAGCGCGATTCTTCCTACAATTAGGGGCCATAATTCAGGAAGGTACGATCCGATATGCGCGAATATCGAAAGGAACCAAGATCTTTGGGGCATAAACATGCACTCCAAGGTTCATCAAAATCGGATGAAAATTGTGACCTCTAGAGGGTCCACAACCTTGATATACCATATCTTTACACAATTTGAGAACAAGGGGCAGCCATTTTGTCCGGCAGTTTTGGTCCGATTCACAAAAATCGAACTCAACCATCAGTAGGGTGTAACGGTGATATACCAAAACGTTTTTTTTTATTAAATTGGATAAAAATTGTGACCTCTAGAGGGACCATAAGCTAAAAACGTGATTTTTCGTATAATCAGGGGCTATAATTCAGAAAGCTACAATTCGATATGCGCGAATATCGAAAGGAACAAAGATCTTTGGGTTATAAACATGCATTTCTAGTTTCATCAAAACTGTGACCTTAAGAGGGTCAGGTACAAAACTTGGAAAATATTTTCAGACTTTTCCCCTCTCCGAGTTTTATGAATTGACTCGATTGAAAACACAAAACTCGGAAAAAATTGTCCGACTTTTTGTTTTCTATCCGACCTTTCCGAGTTTTGTGTTTTCAATCGAGTCAAATCATAAAACTCGGAAAGAGAAAAAGTTGGAAAATTATCAAAAATATTATTTTTTTTAAATTGGCGAAAGTAGTTGTAGTAATACATCTATTTAATAAGTTGGACATAATCTTTTCGTATAGGCCAAAATACAAAACTCGGAAAACTCGGATATTTAATTATAACTGCCATATTGCATTATTTTGGTTAAAATCGAACTGAAAAGGTTATAGATCATGTCCAAATTATTAAATAGATGTGTTACTATCACTTAATTATCCAATTAGATATTCTCGACATGTAGTAGGCTTACTGCCTGTGATGTCTGTCTCGATGCAACAAAAACTTGAGTGGGCTACACTAAATATCAAGTTATTCCCGTTAAGGAGAAATCCGCTGTATAATAATCATAATTATCCAATGAAAAATAGTTTATTTTGATATCTTTTTGCCACTTTCCGAGTTTTGTATTTTCGTATAGCCCAAAATACAAAACTCGGATATTTAATTATAACTGCCATATTGCATTATTTTGGTTAAAATCTAACTGAAAAGGTTATAGATCATGTCCAAATTATTAAATAAATGTGTTACTATCACTTAATTATCCAATTAGATATTCTCTACACGTAGTACTGCCTGTGATGTCTGTCTCGATGCAACAAAAACTTGAGTAGGCTACACTAAATATCAAGTTATTCTCGTTAAGGAGAAATCCGCTGTATAATAATCATATCCAATGAAAAATATTTTATTTTGATATCTTTTTGCCACTTTCCGAGTTTTCCGAGTTTTGTATTTTCGTATAGCCCAAAATACAAAACTCGGATATTCAGTTATAAATATCACAAAAAATAAAATATATCATGTCCAACTTATTAAACATATGTGTTATTTTTACTTTTTTCGCTATTTTTTAAAAGTTAGCCTTCGTTGAATGTCTGTCTTTAAGCAAAAAATAAATGATTCCACTAAATATCAAGTTATCCCCATAAGGAGAAATGACAAATATTATATTTTTATATCTTTTAGGGTCTTTTCGTATAGGCTAAAATACAAAACTTGGAAAACTCGGGTATTCACCTATAACTAACACATTGCATTCGTTAAATTTGAAAGAATTAGTTACATAGATCATGTCTAACTTATCAAATAGAAATCTGAGTACATCTCCTTTCGCCAATTTAAAAAAATATATATTTTGATACTTTTCCAACTTTTCCCCTTTCCGAGTTTTATGATTTGACTCGATTGAAAACACAAAACTAGGAAAGGTCGGAAAAAATTGTCCGACTTTTTGTTTCAAACTGAAAAGTCAGACAATTTTTTACGAGTTTTGTGTTTTCAATCGAGTCAATTCATAAAACTTGGAAAATATTTTCCGAGTTTTCCGAGCTTTCCGAGTTTTGTACCTGACCCCTCAAGAGTGTCCACAAGATAAAAATGATTCACTTTGGTGATGTCAATATTCAGTTACACAAAGTAACAAACGCCAATCGACTATGCAAGAACTCTATTGCCCGCCTTTCTAACCACCCGTCAGTCGTGATTAAACACAGAACATAACACAAGTTGATACTCTAGACCCAACAATTTGATGTTTAACTTATTATTTGGTGTAATTTATTTATTAATTGTTCTGTATTTTCTTTCAATTTTATCGAAGATACTTACGTGCATTTGTCGGGGTCGGTAGTTGCGTTCGCATTAGAGAAACCATTTTTACATGCTTCGCCCTTTTCTGGTTTACACTGACCATTCGTCACATTTATAAAGCTGAAAACTAGAAGAACAATTGCAAATCTAAGCATTTCTGTAATATTTACATTAGAATCTAACAATAAGTTGTGGCATTCAGTGTGACATATTTATCATTTGTTTAATTTGATTTCACCCTATGTAATCTTTAACCGTTTGAGTTTGATAATAAGTTTGACAGGTTACAAGAGGCAATTTGAGTTTTCCCCAAATCTTCCTCCAATTCCAACAGACAAGACTTTTACATGTACGCCAAAGTATGTACTCGTTCGACAAGGCAAGATATAACCATCTCCAGAAATTGAGATGGTTCTTCTCGACCCACGTCAAACCCGAAATCGAAATGTTCTAGCCGGGAGTCAATGGAGGATAAAAACGGTTGAACTAAATGAAAAGCATTTTTCGTTCATATTTATTCAATAGTTATATAATATTGTAAATTTAGAAAATATATAATTTTAACATTTTATCCCGATGTTTTAATACATTATTTTAAAAATGTAATTAATTCGTAAACCTAGTTAACCCTTTTTATCGGATTTTTTTCCAATTTGGTTTGAATCATTGGGTTCCTGAGAAATCAAACTCGAGCGATATTCAGCGAACTGCAACACTCCTTTTCAGAGTTACATCCCCTGTAGAGGCTACAGTTTATGACTTATTTTTTTAAAAATTTGTTTAAAGTATTGACGAGAGTTCCCTCCCCTTCCCGAAAACCTGCAAACGAGATGGAGATTATAGTTTTAAAAGTTTTTTTTAAAGCTGTGAACACGAAAGATATTAGTTATCTGGAAAACCTATACACGGGATAGAGGTTATTGTTTTAACAGTTTTTTAAAGGTGTGAACACGAAAGATATTAGTTATCTGGAAAGCACAAGGACCCTTGCCGAATAAGCTGATGTCTGTAGCTGTTATTTTTTCGAAACATGGCTGCTTTGCGTGTCTATTCTATTTATGGCTGCTTTGCGTGTCTATTCTATTTATTTATTAAGTCCTAAGTCCTAATTGGGAGATACTAAATCCTAATCAGGAATTACTACCTTCTAACCAGGACTTACTTTCACCTAATCAGGAGTTACTATCTTATAATTTGGAGTTATTGTGTTAGGACGTAGTATCTCTTATTTAGGACATAATTATTCGATTATTTACTTGGCCCTAATACGCTTCCGTAGAAATCTATTCTCTCAAAGACATTCGATAGAAATCCGGTGACGTTGTTCAACAGTTGTCAGATGTCCTACATTGCAACATGGTGAGAAATATATCATTGATTACTCTAAGACGTAAAACCCCATTTCATTGATTAGGCTTTTAAAGGACAATATTGGTGCCAGTCATTATCACATATGTGATAGAACTGGTTAAGCACATTCCAAATATAATTTTAACACGGAGATCATTGCTACGATAGCTGAGTAATACAGTTTTCCAGAATCGGAAGTGACGAACGCCAAAGGAAAACACGAGTCATCTCTTTATATAACTGACTGATGTGACGAGTGATAACGGATATACGGGCGAATTTCTGCTCACTAATAATTCATTCGAAGACCAAAAGTTGTTGTATGAGATTGTGAGAGGATATCTGACAATTCATAAAAAGAATTGACTGCAACTATATAAGTGAACACGAAAGAAAAACAGAAAAAGTCCGTGCATTACCATGTTTTTATAAGATATAGAATGAATATAAA
Source organism: Patella vulgata (assembly GCF_932274485.2). Classification (NCBI taxonomy): domain Eukaryota; kingdom Metazoa; phylum Mollusca; class Gastropoda; family Patellidae; genus Patella; species Patella vulgata. Next base: position 38,783,474 of record NC_065886.2, on the reverse strand, counting down.
CAAGGGAATGTACGGACTATTTCTATTTTTCTCGTGTTCTTATATCTAATGACATTCAATTACTTTATTGAATTGTCAGGTATCCTCTTACAGTCCCATATATCAACTTTTGGTCTTCGAAGGAATTATTAGTGGGCAGAAATTCAGCCGTATATCCGTTATCACTCGTCACATCAGTCAGTTATATAGAGAGATGACTCGTGTTTTCCTTTGGCGTTCGTCACTTCCGACTCGGGAAACCTGTATTACTCAGCTATCGTAGCAATGATCTCTGTGTTAAAATTATATTTGGAACGTGTTTAACCAGTTCTATCACATAATGTGATAATGACTGGCACCAATATTGTCCTTTAACAACATTGTTTTCGTATGTAGAGCCACCTTTTATTTTATCACGCGCTAACCAATTACACCGTGACTAAGACATTGTCTCGCCAAAGTGGATGTCCCGGCTTTGGCAAGAATGTTCATCGAGATTTGGAGCTGGGGAGGCTCAGTGAGTAAGAGACTGGCTTGCTAACCGCGTAGAAGTAAAACACGCAGCGTTCTACGAGGCCTTCTTGGACCCCCTAGAGAACTGTAAAGAGTCCTAAGAGAACACCATACACCTTGGATAAGAAGTTGGCTAGATTTGTTGACGTAAGACTTAATAAATAGTGCTAAAAATGTTTGGGTTGGGTTTTTTTTTCACTTGAAGCACATTTTATCAAAACAATTCTTTAATATTTAGTTTAACCAGCGATTACGAGGCAAGATACACCCATATTTTGCAAGAGATGGACAGAGAACGAGCTAAAACAAATAAGCGATTTTACGAAAAATCAGGGGATTTCTTCCAAGAAGCTACGATCGGATACGCGCAAGTATCAAAAAGAACCCAGACCTTTGGGATATAAACATATATTTTAAGTTTCGTGGAAATCGGATAAAAGATGTGATTTCTACAGGGTCCACAACCTATTTTCGTACGGGGAGCTGCCATTTTTTCGGACAATATCGGCCCGATTTTACGGTGATAAATTTATGCTAAAAACATTATTTTTAATACATTCAGTAGCCATAATCCAGGAAATTACGGCCCAATGTGCGTGAATATCCACAGGAATCGCGATCTTTGGGATATAAACATGTATCTTAAGTTGACCTTAAGAGGGTCCAAAACCTTGATATTTCATACTCACTCTTAACACCATTTACGTACATGGAGCGGGGGAGCCACGGTACGATCCCGTCATTGGCCGAAAAAGTTCATCGGGATTTTCCGGCGTGGTTTTCTCCTTGTCAGTGGTGCAGGTCCCGTGAATACATTGGCGTGCGGTTGGCAGTTATAATTCTATATAAGAGTAGGCCATGGTGCCGCTGCCCGGACAAAATTTCAATCATAGCAGTTTCGGTCCGATGTTCACGAAATTCGAACTCAACCGTCATTATGATGTAACCGTGTTATATTCGAAAAAATCGGATAAAAATTGTGACCTTTAGAGGGACCACACGTTAAAAACGCAATTTGTCGTACAATTAGGGGTCATAATCTAGGAAGCTACAGTCCGATATACGCAAAAATCGAAAGAAACCGAGATCTTTGGGTTATAAAATATACATTCCAAGTTTCATCTTAATCGGATAAAGATTGCGAACTCTAGAGTGTTCACAAGCTAAAAACGTGACTTTTCGAACAATCAAGGGCCATAATTCATGAAGTTACGGCCCGATAAATGCCAATAACGAAAGGAATCAAGATCTTTGGGAGATAAACCTATATTTTATGTTTCATCAAAATCGGATAAAAACTTTGACCCGTAGACTGTGGACGGAAGAACAGGGGATACGACAATATACGTCCACATAAAAATGTGGTATTATAAAAATGGATTATTGAGACTTTATCTATAAAAGTGGTACTTCACAATTGTGGCTATTATTGTGAACTGTTCAAATTCTGATAACTTGGCTCAGAAACGAGTAATTTGACTGAAATTTTCAATATATATTCATTTTTCATTATAAGGTTTTGAACTATTAAAGCATGAACCGCAAGCATCTCTACATGTAGGCTACTTTTATATATTGCTGACCTGGGCCGGAAAACCAAACACGATCCTAAAGCGTAAAATATGTTTTTATCTTTCCAAATGAAAATATTTTTTTTTATTCCAGGATTTAAAATAAAATATCATTAACCTCTTCATTGCTATAATGATTACTAATGGCTATAAAAAGGATGTTTTTGCCATTTATAGTGGTGCCCCATTTTTCTGTACCCAAGTTGAGCTGCTCAAGTTGAGTAGTAAATCCTCCAATTTGATGCTTCTCGTCCCTAGTCGGGCTCTCCGTCCTGCACCAGACTCGTTCTAGCCACCAATATGAATGGAATTTCTGTGCATCGACCTAAATCACTAGTATAGTATATGAATGTTTTCTATTAAAGTTCCATGTTTGTTCCATTTGCCGTTTGACTAATATCTTTGTCGTTTTGATTTATGTCAAAGACCCAAAACACATGTTAAACACCGGGTACTAATCCTGGAACGGAAAAATTGACTACGTAGGATGAAACACAAATGTCAGATTTAGATGTGAATAGTTTGAAGAACACAACCGCTGTAACAAAAGTTTAATGTACTCACCAGCTAAAGCAAAAATGACCAACAGAGACTTCATCATGACCTATATACAATATATATCGATATAACTCCCAACTTAATTAATACTGAAAACTGTGGTGTTAACGTTTGCCAATACAGCAATGGTTCACGCTGCGCTCAGTCGTTCATTTATACCTGTCGTATTAGCCAATCCACAGCTTTCACTGTTCACACGCCTGCAGCTTTTGTAATGGTAAAACTACCAATTAAATATCACAATATGTACGTTGAATTCACCTATTATACTACAGACACTTTGCATATAGAATGATCTTCAAGAATTAGGATTAAGCTTATCGCGGTGGTTGCAAAGCCACAGCAGTAAAACACACAAATTTGCAATTTTAACAAAATTCACCGAGAAAGCAGCGGTTGTATAATCAGCAAGCTGACTGTGTCTAGTAGATGACTCACTTTCTAAATATAAACATATTATACTGCGACAGATTGAACGTAGCTCATTTCTATAATTGATATGGGGTTTCCTGCTACTCTTCATCGAATTTCAACTGTCAATGATTCTTTTACGTTTACGCCAAGATTTCCCATGCCATCTATCTGTTCCTTGCTAGACCCAATCCCCCCGCCACTTCTACACCACTGATAAGGGGAAACCAAACTGTAAATCGCGAGAAACCTTCTCGGTCAACACCAAGCTCGAACCCCGGACCTAATTCCGATGTACTTCATACTAAGTACATGAGAACCATACTTTCATTACGTTTCATTACAGTTTGAATTAGAAATAAGGGTAGGCCGTAGAGCCGCTGTCCTGGCAAAATTTGCCTCATAGCACACAGCAATGACGTATGTCCGTCGTCTTCATAAGCCCAGTCGGTACAGAACCGTAGGACGTTAAACCCTATTTCATTTCCTTTATTAATCCATCTTTCTCACTGAAAAGTCGTCACAGATATAGTCAGCCAAATTAAAAACTTGACACTCGGGATTTTTGGGACTAGATTTTTAATATTTGGTTTAAGGCAACTATTTTAGTGTTATGTTGTGCACATACGACCTTGACATCAACAGAAAGCAAGAATACGTCTCGCCGAAAGTCCTTGACACTGATAACGTTCGTGATGTCACAGTACCCCCCAAAATGAAATTCACAGACTTGGAGAACAATCGGAATAAAGTGTTTAGTAACGTCTTCTCATGGATCTCAGAACATTAGTAAACACTACCCGAGGAAGACGTCGCCACTGCTCAGCAAGAGCATGTTGAAGGTCCTGCAACGTCAGTGGTGGATTCACTTGCTGACGAACACGTCGACCCAGTTCGTCCCAGATGTGTTCAATAGGATTAAGGTCGGGGCTAAGCGACGGCCAATCCAGGACTTGGACACCGGCATTTCTTAAAACATTCTGGGTAGCAATTGCTGTATGGGGTCGAGCATTGTCTTGTTGAAACGTTAGTCCAGGCCCATGTCTCTGCATAAACGGGAGAAGAACAGGTTGCAAAATCTGATCCCTGTACTGGACAGCATTTAAGTTCCCTTGGACAACAACAAGAGGAGAACGTCCATGTGCACAAAAAGAACCCCAAACCATGACGCTGCCGCCACCAAATCGGTCAACTTCTGTGACGCATACTTGAGCGTAACGTTAACCTCGTCTGCGGTACACTCGGACCTTGCCATCGGCAAATCTCAAAGTGAATCGAGATTCGTCACTAAAGACAACCGAATTCCACAGTCTTCGAGTAAATCTTATGTGTCTTGTGGCCCACACAAGTCGGTTACGGCGATGAAGAGGTGTCAATATTGGTCCATTATAGGGCCTTCGAGCTCGAAGACCAGCAGCCTGCAAGCGATTTCGAACAGTTTGTGCAGTTACCCTTCCACCAAACATCTTTCTACTTGTGGAGGTTGCAGTGACAAATCTGTTTCTAAGATGACGTAATCGTATTGCTTGATCTTCCTGGAGTGACGTCACACGTGGCGCTCCCGCCCTTGGGCGGTCGGCAATAGTTCCAGTTTGAAGCACTCTCATTCTAAGACTAATTATTGTCTGGCGTGAACAATTAAAGGCTCTTGCAACAGTGACCACAGACTGACCAGCATAGAGCCTACCTATAGCACGTAGACGTTCTACATTTGAAAGGCGGGGCATTTTCTAACAAAGATGAAAATGACAATTTTAATTTGTTTTTTCAGTTCAAGTTACGTGTGCGTGTTCGGTTTAAGCAAACTTGCATCGATTGACCTCACGAGTTTGTGTTTGCACGTGTTTTTCAGGTTTTTCATCTTTATATGCTCAAAAGTCATGTGATCCACGTGACTTTACAATTTTATGAAATTAAAGGCTTCTTACTACTTACTATCGTTAGAAACACTTTAAAATTTATTTGAAATTTGTTGAAATTCATCAGTGTCAAGTTTTTAATTTGGCTGAGTATATAAGGAACAACATTTAATCAAAAACACTGGTTGTACCCTGTGTACCGTTTCAAATAATCCTATCGAATATTATAGTTCAGGTTAAAATAATTAAGGCATTATTTACTTGCAGATAGTATTTTCAGCATGCTTAATACAATTAGCAGAATATACATTTGGCCCCCCCACCCCCACCCCGCCCACCACCACTACATATCCACCCGATTAGATTTTATTACATACTTCGAGAAGGTATTTGTTGAGTCAAGACAGCGTATGATAACTATGATTCCGCGTGTGGAAGTAAGTATTTAAAGGCTTAATTTTATGTATAACATCAAGGTGTGGAACCGCTCGTGTTAAGCACAGTGGACTTTTGTATACAGAAGCCATTTTACCCGTTTTCAGTCCCGTCGTTGGCACAGAATGTTCATCGTGATTTTCCGGTGTGGTTCCCCCGTGTCAGAGGTGCAGGATTTTGTTCTTGGCAAGGACCACGTATAGTTGTTCGGATGGGACGAAAACCGAGGTAGCTTTTACACATTAGTGTGCACGTTAAATAACGGTTGACAGTTGGAATTCGAAATAAGGGTAGAACGTAGAGCCGCTGTCCTGGCAAAATTTGCATCATAGCACAATGACGTATGCCCGTCGTATTCATAAACCCAGTCGATACAGAACAGTAGGACGTTAAACTCTATTTCATTTATTTTATTAATCCATCTTTCTCACTGAAAAGTCGTCACAGATATAAGGAACAAAATTTAATCAAAAACACTGGCTGTACCCTGTGTATCGTTTCAAATAATCCTATCGAATATTATAGTTCACGTTAAAATTATTAAGGAATTATTTACTTGCAGATAGTATTTTCAACATGCTTAATACAATTAGCAGAATATACATTTGGACCCCACCCTCAACCAACAACCACCCTACCACCACCACGCATCTCCCAATCGCTCTCACAGAATAGAAAATAGATTGTGAGATATTTTTAGCTGTCGATAAATAAAATTACAGATGACAACTATGGCCGTACAGCTGATAATCATGAATATTTATGAAATTCATTTTTCTGTGAATGGATAAAATCATCCATTCAACTTCTAACTCGAATAAATCCACATTATCTGTTGTCATTGAAGTGGATGGGTGACTTTCGGTGAACGATTGTATTATATCCCCTGTTTTCTTAAACCAGATGCGAATATAAATAACGTCGGATGTTTTACGGGGGTTAAAGAATGGAATGAAATGGGGTTTAACGTCCTACTCTTCTGCCCCGACTGGGCTAACGAAGACGGGCATACGCCATACAGTATGCTATGAGGGAAATTTGCCCGGACAGCGGCACTATGGCCTACCCTTATATCGAAATCCAACTGCCAAGTGTTCTTTTACGTACATGCCAATGTGTAAACGGGACCCCGGTGTTTAGTCCCTTCCGAAAGACTATACGTTGTCTCTTGTCAGTTCCCCGGTTCTGCACCGCTGACAACGGGGGACCATGCCGAAAAATCCTGATGAACTCTCTTGACCGACACAGGGATCGAACACGGGACCTCCAGATCAGCGAGCCAACATCAACACAGGAGGTCGGTCAGTTTGTGACATAAAATTTTTCATTCCATCGGTCACGTTCGCAATGTGGAGGGGGAGTAGGGACAGGGGTGTTTCCACCTGCTTTTTATAGTATTATATTTACCAAGGATTATTTTGCGTTAACGCTAGTCTTTAGACCGATGGGTCTAGGTTTTAGTTCAATGCCGACTTCCCATTTCAGGCTGTACCCCGCCTGTTCCAGAATCCTAACCCGGGACCAGTATTCTACAGTTAGACTAACACCCCCGCACTAAAGTAAAGCAGTCTGTTTAAATTGATTTTGTAAAATAAAACAATATCAAAATAATCAGGATTCTTTTTACGAAAACATGAATGACTGCAAATCAATGCCTCATAGATTTCAAGTCCCAGTTGAAAAACAGGCTAAAGTCTTCGTGGTCAGTAGACCTTTTTAGTGTTTGCTGAATTTTGGTCTGCTCATTCCAAACAATATTTTTTGGCACTGCTGTTAGTTACTGTACATGACCGAGATTATAAAATACAGTTGAAATTATATGCAACTCAGTCTGAACACGATATGAAGAGAGATTCCAACTTCTGAACCGTTTTGTTGTAATAATAATTCAACAACTTCAAAATATTCTCTAAGTTCCAGTCATGGCGATTTGAGTGTGCATGTGAGTGCGTTTGAGTATAGAATAACTTTATGTAACGCCCGCTCCCACCATGTAGTGATATCGCAGCTGTGCATAGTTTTTGTGTATGCGTGCGTTGTATGTGGAATAACTTTATTTAACGTCTGCTCCCACCATGTAGTGACATAGCAGACATGTTGTTAATCGGTTGTCCTTGGATATTTTATAATCCTGCCAACATAACACCAACGTTATACAATGATACTATTATTGAACATACATTGTAACTTAGAATTAAATGCCAGAGGCGGATTCAAGGGGGGCGCGAGGGGCGCCCCCCCCCCCTAATTTTCGACAGTGCCCTTTTTTACTGCTGAAAGTGCCTTTTCTCAGACCCAAATATGTCCATTCATAACCCGTTGCAGGGATCCCAAATGACTCAAACCATCGATTCAAACACGCCAGTCTGGTCTAATTAATGCTTCCACTTTCAAACGAATTTTCCTTGTTTAGCTGACGGTGCAAATCCTATAAGTGACTATAGACAGACATCTTGTGGAATCGGCGGCGTATAAACTCATGTCCATCACCGACGCGCATGAGTGCAACTTGATGTAGCACTGTTACAAGGCTTAAATAGTGAAGTGGCTAGGGAATAGATTCGTTTTTTCCCATCATAATGCCTCGCTCGCCTTGACAATTTTCGAGTCGCATATTCAACTGGCTTTTTTGCTCTTTTTTTACGCTCTTTTTCAACGATTTCCGAACGTTTACTTAGACGAAAATATCAGCCAAATAGCTCCTGGAATGGTTACAGATGCAAGGAAACGACGGATAATTTTCTTGGGGGACCCCCCCCCCCCCCAAAAAAAAACAACCTCTCAGCGGCGTGCCTCGTCTCCGCGGTCAGTGCCCTCATTTTGCGGCGCCCCCCCCCCCCTTTTTCAAAATTCCTAGATTTGCCCCCGAATGCAGTAATTATTACTACACACAATGTAGTTGAATAACCTTCATAAATACACATTTCAATACCTACCATGTTATAAGTGTGAAGAAGCGACGTCATCACCATCTTGTCGTCGCTAATATGAGAGAGAGAGAGAGAGAGAGTATTTAGGGACTAACGAAGTATTACACAAATTTATTTCAATAGTACAGATTGGACAGACACCCATACTCCTTGTCAGTACGAGCTTGTGGTCGAAAATACGCTTCTTTACTATACGACATATCTTGTGGTCTAAAGAGCATGCATTACACACTGAAAAAAAACTTGTGTTGGATCTCAACACAAGTACTTATGTGAAAATTATTCTACACAAGTTATGTGTTGTTTTGCATTGCATTAACACAAACTTGTGTTCTTTTTAATGCATTAACACAAATCTTGTGTTTTTTCCATATAATTAACACAAGTAATGTGTACCGTCAACAAATATTTTTTTTTTTAAATTTGAACTCCATACAAAGTCTTAATCCGGGGGTCCACAAGTAAGAGAAAGGTATTTTTACTCAGGCAATATAGCCAGACAGACTTGAATGCTAATTGGTGTTAAGATGTCTGTAGTTAAAATAAAGTTGGGCCCAATAAACTGGTAGATCAAAGGCCTGTTGAGCGCTCATGCCCGGTGTGATTTTAACAATTGACTCCAAATGCGTTGACAAGAAAATAAGTAAAACTGTTATTGAATGTGATTGGTTGATAAAATCAACGTACTATATAGGCTACATTTTGTCTGCGATATCATCTCGGTGGAAGCGGACATTAAATGAAGTGATTTCACACAATTAATTTAACATTTAACAACGTGCTGAAATGATTTTGGAGCAGTGATATGTTTGACAAATGTAAGCTAATGGTCACATAGAATACAAGACCGCAGGTTTGTGAATATTTATATAAAAAAAATAATACCATGTATGTAATTTAGCATCGATATTTTTTCTCTGTATAATATTAGTATTTCGTTTCCTTAAAAAAAACTCCAACAATTTAAACCGGAAGTTCATGTTTATAATATGGCGCGGTCAGGAAAAAAATTTCGGCATGTTATTATCAAATCTGTTCAATTTTTCTGAAATCATGCTTAATTAACATTAGTTGTTCGGCGCTACGATGTTGTTCAAATACTTACATTACAGAATAACATTATGATTAAAGCAGAAACGGTTCGACTTGAACCAGCAGGTAAGAATCTGTTTTGAAATTATATCTTGGGAGGTTGGATTGGCGTTGGAGACCCGATTGGCAGCCATTTTGATTCTTGTTTCATGATTTTTTTTATATTATAACGATTTTGCCAAGAGTAGACATAAACGCGGGCACAGACTAGAAAATAATCTTTTTACACTTTTGTGTTAGTTGAATTGTAATCTAATTTATGTTTAAAAAAACAACCTTAAATCTAATAAGCAGACGGAAGATATGGACGAACAACAAGAAGAAGTTATGGAGGTCCCAACAACTGAACCTATGGAAGTAGAAGAATCGTTTACAGCCGAAACCCGATACGATGTGCCAGTTCCGGTTATGGAGTCCTCCGTCTCAGACGATGCCGACGTTAGTGTCTTCTGCGACGAAGAACCCGTAGTGGTGTATCACTATAAACCTCAGAATGCCTCGTTCGGCATTTCTGTACAAACGAGGCAAAAACGTGTCAAAATTTTTGCCCCGATTTTGCCTCGTTGTAACGAGGTAAAAAAAATACCTCGTTTCTCTGGAGTTCCAAAACGTGTTTTTTTTTAAATTGCCCTGTTTTTGGAACGAGGTATTTTGTTCAGAACGAGGCTGGGTAAAATTGCCTCGTTTACTAAACGAGGTATTTTATCCAAGATAATTATTAGCGGTATTTGCTGTCAACAAATAGAGCCATACAAATAATGTTCGGACCATCATGTGACCAATTGCAGATCTACAAATTAGATTATTTATTTGGGACATGATATTGTTCATAGTTATGGCTTACTACACTGGAGTACTATTATGTATAATAAACGCTTCCCGAGCGAAACAAAACATAACAATGTCACGTGACAATATTACATATGGCGGATACAAGCGTTCTTTGATTACATGCTGTTTGGTTTGATTATTAAATAATACGGCAATCTGTATATATGGGAAAAGGAGAATGAATTTCCCCAAATCCAAAACTAGATGACTGGAATATTTATTGAATGGAAAGTAAATATTTTTATAAACAAAAATATTCGGATTTGCAGTATCCTGGCTTGGATGGATTTGTGATTTGAATCTCGAACTCAGTGTTTTATACATTTTATTTTAAAATTGTTATAAATGTTTTACATGAATGAATAAAATCTACAATTTAAAACAGTACAATAACATTGTGATTTGACGCTCTACAAATCACTAAGACTATAACAATTGCTTGTTGAAAAAGCGTTAATAATATGTTTTTTTCCATTTATTATTTTTTAAAAATATATTCAAAAAGAATGCGTCTTTTACAGATTTCAATATAACCACAAATGGTTGATTGTTTTAATGCTAAGATAAGTATTAATGGTTTGTATTTGAAAATCAAATTATATAAGCGAAAAATAGTAAGATACATTATGTATATCTTAAAACACGCCCTTCTCAGTTACTACTTCGGCGAATATCGTTTGATAATTTAGATGATCAGAATTAAACACCGTTTTGCTATGTTATTATTTTTTTATGATTGGGTGGGGGTATACTTAATTAGGGGATTGGATTGAAAGATTATAGCTACCATCTTATGGAGACATAATGTGTGGTGCATTTACGGTCTTATAAAGCTCTATTCTTACATAAAGAATTCTTGATTCGCACGGAAGTGTTTTAGCCGTGATCATTTTAAGTCATGCTTATGCCAAGATCTGGGTATGTGTTAATTTAACTAGATATCAGAAAAGTACCACGTTTTCATAAATGTACTCTTTAGATAAATTGTACAATATTTTTATCAGTTCACTAGTTACAATAAAATCATGCATTATAGCTATTTTTATTTATTTATCCCTGGTGCTTCAAATTCAATTTAGGGTGCCTCAACATATTTAAAAATATGTTTTAAAGCTTTAGGCCATTTTATTATATCTTTCTACCATAAATAATAGCCCGAATTTAGGTATACCAAAAGTTAAAGAAATATAAACAGTTTTTGAGTCATTCAGATATGACTGCCAAAATTGTCACCAACACACATGTCGTGTTTAGGGTAAAATCTAACCAGAAAAGTATTGTCAATACATAATAAAATATATATTGCATTAATCAATTCCATTCCGCAATTGGTTTGTCTTAAACTCGTCATTTGTGTTCATGGGCATCAGGGTCGAGATGGCAACGTTATATGTTTTATTCGTCTAATTTACTATAAAACATCATTCGGTTTGCCTCACGGGTTAACGGCATATTAATAGCTTTATTCACTGAGATGGTTCCTTTACTTATAGTTTATTTTTCGAATTGCTTTTTGTATTTATTTAAATGGAAATATTAACAACATTCTATAAGTCAATCCACGAACATACCCAATTTCAATATTTGCGTGTTGACCTTTAACATCACACTTAGATCCTGTACGCTTTGTGTCTTACAGTCAATACATGTCATGAAGAACTCTTTAGACATAATTTCGTTTATAATACTTTACTCGTTTCTATTGAGTTGTTTAGCAGAAGTAACCCATGACAACAATATGTTGAGACGACTACGTAACAGAATAGGACGATTCAATGTTATTAAAATGACACAATGACAATTTTAATTTTATTACCAACCCTTTCACAATATTTGAATGAAATATCTCACACAGGGTGTTAATCTGTTTTCAGTTTCTATTCCAATTCAATAAAACATTTAAAACATTTAATACATGTCTTGGCTTGATTCATTATTTACAATTTAATACGTTAATCGTGTATTTTAAATAATACAGTTCAAGAGATCAAAACATTTCCGAATTTATACATTCAACATTACAGGTCGACCTAAATGTATTTTTCAAATACGTGTATAAACATTTATATGAAATATATTATAAACAGATATGCTATGACCAGAGTTGCCATTATCTTTATTATTCGACTGGAAAACTCCTGTCATTCACTCTGTCGTTCGACTGATCCATCATTCACGTTGTCATTTCCGAGTCTGAAATTTGGGGTATAGGGGTAGCTCGGACCGGGGAGTAACATAGGCCAGGTGGCGTTAGTCTACCACTTCCGGTTTCGGAGTTATGACCCCCGAGCGAAGCCGGGCATTCTTCTAGTATATATATAAATATATAAATAAATCATCTTCATGGTCATCATCATCGTCATCATCATCGTCATCATCACTATTTAACACCAATCATCGTCGCCTGACAATTACCTTATCTATTCAAAGTGCTTGTTTAGTTTTAAATACTTGTGAACTTTACTAAAACTCACTTTGTTGAACGGGTTACTTTCGTTGGTATCGCCATATAGGAACGCTTTTGTATTTATGGATTTAAATGGGAGGGTATTTAATGTTGAGATACGCTGAGACGAATAATTTGGGCAGTGCAGAAAATAATGGTCGCTGTCTTCTTGAGTATGACCACAACTGCATGTCGGGTTATGTGAAATATGCATTAAAAATCTATGGAAGTTTAGAGCACTTTTACAATTACGAAGTCTGGAATGTATAATCTGAAATTTACGTTCTCCATAGTAACATCTTACTGACATCAATAAATACAAAAATATGACTAAGTCGAAAGTCAACAAGACGGTATACAAGCCAAAATGCAAGTCGAAAATAAGAAATTAGGAAAAAAAACGAGGGGCGCTATTATCGCAGTGTATTATTTCTTGATTTCCTTTTTTCGAGTCGATTTTGGCTTGTATAGCGTTGCTGTCGCCTCACATTTTGTCGTAACTGCTACTTTTCGACTTTCGTGTTTTGGAGGGCGAAAAGTAGAAATTAAGAATGGTAGGCGTCTATAGTTAGGCGTTTGTATATATGACTGTATACTTGACACATGTACGTCCTGAATGGCTGAATGGCCGGTAACCAAATATGTTATTGTGAGTGTTAAACGACATCATAATTATTTTATATTTTGAAAAAAAAACAAACAACAAAAAACAAAACAAAAAAACACAAGCCGTGATTGCCATTACTACAATACGGATTACTAAATATACTTTGTGTTCAATTTTATATTTTAATACTGAAGACAGGGCCGGGCTATAAATGAACAAGGCGGATCCTTTTGGCTTATATTGAGTAATTATTGCAACGTGTTACAGTTGAAAGTTCCAAAGCATTTTCACATTCCATGTCCGATAAATTTAATCATCATGCAACTACTGATTGGTGGGTCGTCGAAACATTTAGATGCATACATCACAGCACCGTGGTTTAGACAACTTGCAATTGAACTAGTTTTATTGTTGTACACATAATGAAAGAAACTGTGTTATTTCACAGCTGAATTCTATGGTAAGAACCGTAGAACCACCTTGTAGGGAATAACTTTTAAACTTTAACACCCTATACACACTCTGCCAGCGGCATCTTTGACCCACACTCTCTTAACATTAATCCAAACTTTAAATCTTTCAACGGTTTAACAAAAGGTGCTAAATATTTCCATTTAAATAAATACAAAAAGCAATTCGAAAAATAAACTATAAGTAAAGGAACAATCTCAGTGAATAAAGCTATTAATATGCCGTTAACCCGTGAGGCAAACCGAATGATGTTTTATAGTAAATTAGACGAATAAAACATATAACGTTGCCATCTCGACCCTGATGCCCATGAACACAAATGACGAGTTTAAGACAAACCAATGGCGGAATGGAATTGATTAATGGAATAAAATATTTATTATGTATGGACACTAAGTTTTATGGTTAGACTTTAGCCTAAAAAAACATGCGCGCTGATTACAATTTTGGCAGTCATATCTGAATGGCTCAAAAACTGGTTATATTTCTTTAACTTTTGGTATACTTAAATTCGGGCTATTATTTAATATATATATTGATCAACAGCGGCGATAAAAATCATTAGTCTCGACAATGACTAGTTGTCAGTGAAAGTCTCTCAGGGGAGCCAGGCGGCTCTGTGAATAAAGAGCTGGCTTGAACGCCTCGTGTTCATTAGCCTGAATAGTGAAGGAATGCGGGTCATTAAACCCCAATTTCATTTCATAAATTACTCGGCTCAATAATGAGCTACTCGGGTTGGTTAGATCCACGCCTTAATGCATATACAACCAATAGAGAAATAGGTCAAATATGGCGACAATGATCAACTTGCTCTTCTTCTATATTTATATCTGCTCTTTCTTAAAATGGAGACGGTTAGTAAAATGGTCTTCTTTACGTTCCTAAATATCAGTATGACCTTAGTGAATACCGCACGATTACGATCCGTTCCAGACCGATAACTTTACGTTCCTAAATATCAGTCTGACCGTAGTGAATAGGCCTACCGTACGATTACGATTCGTTCCATACTGATACCTTAATTATAGGCTAATTATAGAGCCTTCAATTTCAAACACATTTTTTTTATCATATGCTCTTATTTTTTTTACATCATTATATGATTAACATTTCCTAAACTTTACGATTTTCAACTTTTTTTTTAAATAATAGTCCATCTCTGAGACAACAAAAACGTAAATAAATGGAAGATAAAAGCAAGAAAGACAACCCTAATAAGAGAGTCAGGACTAAGACTAGTAATTATTTCCCCTTATTTCATGATTGTCGAATGTAGTGCGAGTTATAAATAGACAATTTTTCCCTTAATTTTTTTCTCCCCTCTTTCTGCATTTTTGGGTTGACTTTTTGGTCTAGAATTGGAGAAAAGGGATCAAATTTGCAATTTCATAGCAGTTTTGGGTAATACTGATGATATTACAGCGGAGGGATAGGGGGTGTAAAGTGTCTTTCTGCAGAGCAATCATTGTGTTGGAAGTGAGATTTTCACCCCTGTCAACTTCAAATCCGTGTAGCAAAAAATCTAAACGATCAACCCCCTACAAAATTATGATGAGGAGATTGCCAAATGTTGTCCCCATTGTGCCTATAAAGATTGGAACCAACGGAATGTTGAGCAAAAAGCTACAGCCTGTGATGTTACAGTCATTTAACATTGAAGTCAATGGGCAAATAATTGCTAGTCTGACTCCTGATGATATAAAGAAGCATGGCCGACTCGGGATGTTGATATTTTTTCAACGGCTTATTTCCTGAAGTTTTGAATGGAAAGTGTCAGAAATGGTAAGAATACTGCTTTTTTATTGCCCAGCAGTAAGTTTTTTGACTATTTGGTATCAAAATAGCCATGATTGGGGGTATCCGTTGGTTGAGTGTGAATTTTGGGTTGTAAATGTGTAACATTTTGTTCACAATGATATCAAAACATGGTTAGGTCTAAATATTAAGGCCAACTCAACTCCAGATTTGGTCTAAAGTCACGAGATGTAAACAAGACTGACCCTAACCCTAACCCAAGACCCAGTCCTTACCCTAACCCACAATCTTGTCAAAAAGCATGTAGCCTAGGCCTAAGCCAAGACCTAGTTCTGACCCTAGCCCAAACCCACAATTGTGTCAAAAAATCATGTGCCTTAACCCTATTTACATGTTGTGACCTTGAACCAAGTCTGCAGTTGGCCTTAACATTTAGACCTAACATGTTTTTGACATCATACAATGAAATGTTAACATGTACACTCCAAAATTCACACCTATGTGACTTTTGACCAAACATGCAGTTGGCCTTAATATTTAGACCGAACCTCAAAACATGGCTTCTACCTTTGAGATTGGCTTAGACTTATGTGACACTCAAGGTTTACTTTTTTACTGATTGTTAACTGGTTTCTTTTTGGAGGGCCAGTGACGGGCTGTTCGCGAGAAATAAAGAGGTTTATTTCTATTTCCAGTTGAAACCATATTTTTTTCTTATTTTCTCACTGTTTTTTATTGCATATTTATCCCCAGCCTCCTATCATTTCAGGTGCCAGGGCAATGTTTCATAGAGTGGAATGATTGACCTCAACACAAGTATTAAAAAAAAAAGAAGCAAAACAGGTGAGATAAATGTGCATTTCATACACTTTAAGAAGTACATCCAACCTCATCCCCACTTCTGCTGACGAATAGTAATGGGCTGGAAATTTTGTACTGCACAGGCCTGTCTTCTCCCCTTGACATTTAACTGAATGACAGAATTCCACATTTTGACCATTTTCTGGATGTCAATGACCATTTCCCTGGATAGTATTCGCCCCAGAATTCTCATTCTCATCCAAATTTAACATTTCAGGTCTACATCTCAAAACCTGATCTCTTCCTGGACTGGCTTTAGGAGAACGATGATGCATATCAATTTCATCCCTGATCTCTATGACACCTGTGGTGGAAGTGGAGGGCAAATCGTAATCAGTTTGGGTTCCAGCCCCGAGGACCTCTGTAAACTTTGCTTTTTGGTGATGACTTAATTTCCGAGCTTGAAAAGGACGCTTGTGTGTTTATCATGGCCTCTCATATTGGAAGATAACATTAATGGCTTGTGTGTTGATCGACGGTTGTGCATATCTCTTGGTCAGGAAAGTTGTAAGCACCATCGCCATTGTAAATCATTTGACAGGCCCGAGTGAACGGGGCGACCTATGATTGGTCAGCAATGTATCAGATTCCATACCGGGGGAGGGGGATGAAAAAAAATGTTGTAGTGTTACATAATCAGATTATTTCAACTTACTTATCCTGTGGAAATACAGCTATATAGGAGATATTTTGAAATTCATAGGCACTGCATGTTTCAACATTTTAGATTTGACCACAATTTGGCACTTGAAACTATGTTAACAGAGAAAAACTGTGTGGTTTTCGATGAAAGTGTTAAAAGTCTAATATTGCATCATGATTACTGTTTTAAAGTATTTTCCTGTTTGATTTATATTGAATTCATCTCATCTTTTTGAAGAATGCATTTATGTTCAAAAATAAAAATGTTCTGTGGAATTCAAAATTCATGTGCTTTTAAATTATCAGATTCCAAACTGGGGGGTAGGGATGAAAAAGCTGTTGTAGTGTTACATAATCAGATTATTTCAACTTACTTATCCTATGGAAATACAGCTATATAGGAGATATTTTAAAATTGATAGGCACTGCATGTTTCAACATTTTAGATTTGACCACAATTTGGCACTTGAAACTACGTTAACAGAGAAAAACTGTGTGGTTTTCGATGAAAGTGTTAAAAAGTCTAATATTGCATCATGATTACTGTTTTAAAGTATTTTCGTGTTTGATTTATATTGAATTGTATTTAGAAAACGGAGGAAACCGAATGACCCAGCGAAAAAACTCAAGAGATTGGACAGGCGACTCTACTCCTTGAAATTGAAACCATGCCACTTAACACAATGACAGACCCTGTGATTTCATGCGCATGCATTACCTACTAGACCATTCCCCCCAGCCCCACCCCATATCGAATAAAAGTATGACTTATTTCAAATATGATATTTACATATAAAGAAAGTAGAGAGACTTCAATCTTACTAGAAAAATACTAGATTACCTGAAATGAAATGGGGTTTAAAGACAATGTCCTACTGGTCAGCTCCGACTGGTCTAATGCATTGTGCTAAGTGAAAATGTTTGTCTGGGCAGCGACACTATGGCCTACTCTCATACCGAATTCAAACTGCCAAGAGAACTTTTATGTGTACGCCAATGTGTACATTGGATCTCAGGGGAAACCACTCTGCAAAATCAAGATGAGCTTTCTTGGTCAACCCCAAGAGATAACCTTTGGCCTCCATGCTAGTGTGCCAGCACCTAATTTACTCAGTCACCATGGCCGTCTTCTAATTACTGCGACAGTGAAACCATGTGACAAACAAGGATTATTAAGATAGACTTTTACGGCTAGGTAGTTCCTTGGGATTAAAAATTTTGATACATATAGATACATTAGTTTCAATTTCATATCACACAGTTTGTATATATGGTAAGGTAGCTTTAATCGTAAATTACATATCATGTATTTATTTTTTCAGTTTCAATATTGGATGTATATGCAAATCACCCAGAAAAAGATCATGTAATAACAAAAGAAATTATAAAAGAAAAAAAGGAAGAAGAAATGGCTGGAAAAAATGATGATAGAGCAGCTTTTTCTTGGTGGGTAACTATTCAATTCTAATAGAAAAGATTGTTATGCTATTTTGAAATCTAAAATTCAGTTTAGTATAGTAAAACTGTACACGTCATGTATGAGCAGAGACAGAATCTTAGTTATATGTAGATATCACTGTCTCATCTGTGGCAAAGCAAACCAACACATGAAACAAAACAAATGTAATTAAAGTAACATTTTTTTAATTAATCAAAACTGTCTAGTCAATTTAAGCCAACTAATACATTGCCATTTTTTTTTCAGTTACCCACCTCGGAAGATCAAGTTGGAAAGGGCTATTGATATTGTGGAGACGTTTTCTCACAGATCTTGCTTATCAGACAAAGACTATGTAAGTACCATGCATATTTGCATTTTAAATCAGGAACTGGTTCTATACACTTGGTGGGGGGTTGGATGGACGTTAAACCCCATTTCTCTCTCTCTCTCCTAAATATTGAGATTTTTGTTTACTTTTAAACTGCATATATTCAAGGTATCAGGAGCTTTTTATGGCTCCCGTACAATTTTATAAACATGAAGGACTGTACCTTTTGAATATTAAGCCATCAAATTATTTTATAATTTTGAAAATGAAATGAAATGGGGTTTAACATCCTACTGTTTTGCTCATAAATTGGGCTAATGAAGACGGGCATACGCCATACAGTGTGCTATGAAGGGAATTTTGCCCGGGCAGCGGCGCTACAGCCTACTCTTATATCGTATTCCAATTGCCAAGGAATCTTTTATGTGCACGCCAATGTGTACACGGGACCTCGGTTTTTCGTCCCATCCGAATGACTAGACAGCTGTCCTTGTCAGGTCCTCCGTCCTGTATCACTGACAAGGGGAAAACACGCAAAATGTAAGTAACATATATATTTGTATTTTTAATCAGGAAGTACTTCTATACACTTGCTTGGTAATCTAGTTATTCTTCTTGGGGCAATGCCTAGGACTCTGCTGTTTCAAGTACTTGGCATGCTTGATTTTTGCCAATCACATCCATTGATTTCCTTCAAGTTGCGATAGGCCCTACATGTATGTGTATTTTTACAGTAAAAAGCAGTATTTTACTTTCAAATAGATTTCAGTAGATTTTAAAGGGTAATATCCAATTTGTTGTCAATGGAAATAAAATAAGAATGGGTCCAAAAATAATTAGACATTACGCAGAGTTGAAACCAAATAGAGACTCGGTCTCGATGTGGCAAAAATAAATTGTTTATTTAAACGTTGTGAACCATAGAAAGTATTCTTATCTCCTACTTTTTATTTTTTAGGCTGGAACACCATTGAAAGAGTATTTGCTGTATGATAACAACAAGAAAACCCAAGCATCAATTTATTTTATACTTCTGGGAAAGAATGCATTTGACCCAATTTTTAAATATTTATTTTTTGTTATTAATGTTAAATTTTCTTCCAAAACACAATTAGATTTTAATTCTCTTCAGAAATGTATGTATAATATAGCAAGTAAAGTGTCATATAAATCACTTAGAATTTGGTCAGAAATCATAAAGTATTTAATAGGCATTACTAGAAACCAAATGTAGATCAAATACACCCAGAATTACAAAAAACCTTGACCTACATAAAGGTGACTTTCCCTTGCTTATGAAATGAAATACGGTTTAGTATCCTACTTTTCTGTGTTCTTAGAGTGATTCTGCCCTACACCCTACTCTTATATCAAATATTTCAACTGTCAAGGGTTCTTTAACGGGAACCCGGGGGGGGGGGCAATGATTAACACGCACACATTTGATCGGGAAATCTGTCATTGAGTCAAATAATTCAATTGTCAAGGCTTCTTCTAAGTGAACGCAGTGGGGATGGTTTCGATTCCGGGAATGGGGGATGGGGTGGTGGATGGCCGAATGGTAAGCATGTGCGTGCGGTATCATACAGCCTGTCATTGAGTCAACTGGCGTGGTTTCGAATCCCCGGTTGTACGTGACAAGGAGTAGGGTCGCCTGTCCAATCTTGTGGGTTTTCTACGGGACCTACGGTTTCCTCCCACTGCTAAAGACCCCTATGCGCAACGAATTATTGAAATAAAATTAAACCATATGTTAATCCCGAAATGACCTAGTTTGTGTCAAGTGGACGTTAAACCCCATTTCTCTCTCTCTCTCTCTTTTGATTCCGGGCTTGTACCCAATTATCCCTTGCCATATCCAAGACTACTGACAAGTGGGAACTATGCCGGAAAATCCAGTTGAAATTTCTCGGCCAACACCTTATACTCACTGAACCACTGTGGCTTATGACTTGTGATTGTATATAAATTTTTTGTACATATGAAATTTTTTTATTTCAATCCTGTAATCTTGATGCTTTGCTTCTTTTATTTACAAAATATTCATTTTGTTTGGGGTTTTTTAATGAGGAAAAGGTTTTACATCATTTTATTACTCCTGCAAAATAGTGCATTTTTCTTTTGTTAGTTTTCTGTGTATATTAGTTATTTCTATATGTCTCACAAATCACTTGTAGTGTGATTTTGTAGCACTTTTCAGTTTTTGAAATTGTTTCAATTTAGTGCATAATTAATCTTAGTGCTTGGTTTGGATGTTATTAAATTTAGATATTATTTGAATTATATATTTTGGAGTATGGGGTAGGGATACTGTGTACATATCTTTATATTCTCAGTTCTTGTTTTGGGGTAAAGAACAATTTATATAGCTATTTTATATTTTGTGATAGGTAAAGTGTGTGGGGTTAAGAACAATTTAAATAGCTATGTTATATTTTGTGATGGGTAAAGTGGGGTGTGTGTGTGTGGGGGGGGGGGGTCATTATATATAACACAATATAATTAGTATTAGAATTCTCTGTTTTTCTGTTAACATTTCAAATATCTATTTAGTTTTGATGTATTAATTTACTTTTTCCAATGATTTTATGAATAAATAATAATCTTACAAAAACAAAAACAAATTTTGTTTCCTTCTTTTATCAAACTTTACAGGTCTAACAGAGCAAAGAGATGGGTCCTGCATAAAAAGGTTGCTATACTGTATATAAATTGGGAAAAACACAACACAAGTTTTTGTGGATGGTTATACACAAGTTTGTATGAAACCACACAAGTTTCAGAAATTTCAACACAAGTTTCAGAAATTTTAACACAAGTTTCAGAAATTTCAACACAAGTTTCAAAAATTTCAACACAAGTTTCAAAAATTTCAACACAAGTATTGTGTAGATTTTCACACAAGTTTCAACACAAGTTTGTGTTGTTTGATAAATTTTAACACAAGTTTTGTGTTGTTTCAACATTTAACACAAGTTTTGTGTTGTTTCAACACAAGTTTGTGATGTTAAATAGAGACACCTTACTTGTGTTGAAAACAACACAAGTTTGTGTTGTTTCAACACAAGTTTTTTTTCAGTGCACCACACAACTCCCCTACCCCTCTCCCCACAGACACACACACACACCTGGTATATCTAATAATTTCTAAAAACTGTTTCCGTTGTGGCTAGGGAATATATTCGTTTTTTCCCATCATAATGCCACGCTCGCCTTGACAATTTTCGAGTCGCATATTCAACTGGCTTTTTTGCTCTTTTTTTACACTCTTTTTCAACGATTTCCGAACGTTTACTTAGACGAAAATATCTGCCAAATAGCTCCTGGAATGGTTACAGATGCAAGGAAACGACGGATAATTTTCTTGGGGGGAACCCCCCCCCCAAAAAAAAATAAAACCTCTCAGCGGCGTGCCTCGTCTCCGCGGTCAGTGCCCTCATTTTGCGGCGCCCCCCCCCCCCTTTTTCAAAATTCCTAGATTTGCCCCCGAATGCAGTAATTATTACTACACACAATGTAGTTGAATAACCTTTATAAATACACATTTCAATACCTACCATGTTATAAGTGTGAAGAAGCGACGTCATCACCATCTTGTCGTCGCTAATGAGAGAGAGAGAGAGAGAGAGAGCGAGTATTTAGGGACTAACGAAGTATTACACAAATTTATTTCAATAGTACAGATTGGACAGACACCCATACTCCTTGTCAGTACGAGCTTGTGGTCGAAAATACGCTTCTTTACTATATGACATATCTTGTGGTCTAAAGAGCATGCATTACACCACACAACTCCCCTACCCCTCTCCCCACAGACACACACACACGCACACACACCTGGTATAGCTAATAATTTCTAAAAATTGGTTCCGTTGTCAATAACATGTTCGTTCACAGCATACATATTGAGCAACAACGTCAGGTTTTCTTTTTTTCAAAATAAGTGTAATAATACTGATATCATTATATTAGATAAATAGTTCTTCGATCGATGGTGTAATTTTTTTAAATTTTATTTCAAACTTTGAAGAGATCAAATATTTTTGTCCTGGAGTGATTTCTTTATTCCCAAAGAAAATACCAGAAAGGAATATTTTTTATGTAAAATACTTTGGTGAAAAGAGTAAACTATGCAAAAATCATTTGATAAATATTTCAAGAAAAGCGGACCTGCTCATCTCGGTGTTGGCCGAGAAACTTTAACCGGGTTTTCCGTCGTGTCAGTGGCATAATCCTTTCTCTTTCTAGAAAACGTTTTAG
Source organism: Patella vulgata (assembly GCF_932274485.2). Classification (NCBI taxonomy): domain Eukaryota; kingdom Metazoa; phylum Mollusca; class Gastropoda; family Patellidae; genus Patella; species Patella vulgata. Next base: position 38,760,481 of record NC_065886.2, on the reverse strand, counting down.
TTAATCGACGGTTCACATGGTCAGAAAGTACAGGTGGTTGCGATAAGTATCGACAAATTATAATGCCTGAAAAATAGATGATCTTAGAATACATATTGCATATTCAAATCGATCTTGAGGTAATTAGTAAACTGTATTTCTCTTAAGACCCAATGTACTGCTCAGTCACTTTTGTTTTAAAATTGCACTTTATAAAGAATTTAATAAAAATATTACCTCCATAATATTAATATTTAACACCGAGAAATTCAAATTATGAAAACATTAAAACTGAGCTTAAAATTCAAATAACTAAATCATTTGGGCACTTCAGAAGGCATGAAATCTGTAAATTAATCGCCTCTAAAACCCGCCCAGGATGGAATTCTGTGTAATACTCGTTAGGCGTGAGCATTGGCTCGGAACGCCGCATTCCCCCTCATCACCCAGCTGTCACAGCTCTCAATTCTGTTGAATAGCTTGCCTCTATACGTGTCAACCATTGATCTGATCGCTTACGTTTATGCTAATATACTAGGTCATAGAAAACAAAGAATGGACATTTATGTGATTCACAACTTTTCGTTTTTTTACAACTGTTACACATTTATTTCAATGAAGTTTATAAAAATACTCGTATAAAGAACGTGAAAATTGTATTGATCGATTTTTAAATGGAATAATTGTGAAATTAATGTTTTACTTTAAATGAAGTCAATGTGTCAGTTTTAAACGAAATTGATGATTTACTTTAAAAATGATATTTTTAAATGAAAGTAAAACGTTACGGAAAAACTCTCATTGCGCCATTTTTGCACAATAGGAATCTTTTGCAAACTACAATATTGTGCAATATCGACCCAAAAATTGCCCAATTTCCACGATCTAATTAAAATCACATATACTGTAATTAAAATTAATGTGTCCCTTTTAACTAAAATTAATGTGTCACCTTTAAATAAAATTAATGTGTAACTTTTAACTAAAATTAATGTGTCACTTTTAACTAAAATTAATGTACCACGTTTAACTGAAATTTGTATGTTACTTGTACATGGAATTAATGTAATTATTTAAGGTCTCACTTTTAAATGAAAGGTGTACCTTTTTTTTAAATTAATGTGTCACCTTTAAATAAAATTAATGTGTCACCTTTAAGTAAAATTAATGTGTTACTTTTAAATAAAATTAATGTGTTACTTTTAAATAAAATTAATGTGTTACAAATGAAAATAATGTTGTATGTTTAAGTGAAGGTAATGTTGTTTTTTTTAATTAAATTTAAATAACTTGAAGATTGAGCTTTTCAACAATCAGTTACAAAAACGGAATAATATAAACGCGTAATCTAGTTTATCTCCTTATTGAGACAATTAAGAACTGCGCCACATATACGATGGATAGGATTTGCAGCATCTATTCTCACAATATACAGATATGAAGGCGATCGTACGGAATCACATTCACGAAGAATACTTTACACATTTTTGAATCAAATTGAACTCTTGACCACTCGTCAATTTGGGAATTAAATCTTACTAGAATTCTTTAAAAAGTCAGCGGATATTCGATTACACCAAACGCCCTTTTCACACGACTATGAATCATTCAAGCTACAAAATAGAGAAAGGGGTCAAAGAGCTGAGCCTTGTTGGGGTCCTCTTAAATTTTATTTCATAATAACTAGCGAAGTTTTAGACAGTATAACTATTGTCATTAATGTCAAAACTCACATATAGTATCGGAAATATAATATTGCAAACCAATACCGTTATTTTTACTTTTATTGAAATTCCCACTTAATCAATGCGAACCTGTACTTTTACTGTTGTCATTCCTACATAATCATTGATCAGTCTCAATTATCGTTAATTACTATTCAAACCTTTGTGTAATATTAATCCGCAGCATCACAGGTAAGAAAGAAACACACCACTTTGTGAACTATAGATATAATTAACCATCGATCACATAGGTATATATAGAGGATATTTGTCGTTTTAGAGTGAATAACATATTTTATTTCATCGAGAAGCAAGAAAACTTATATTTTAACGAATGCGTAGCATGAGTGAAAATATAAACGTTTTCTTGCTTAGAGATGAAATAAAATATGTTATTCACTACAAAACGACAAATGTTCTATTTATTTTATGATTTTACAATCATTTTAGGTAAAAACAACTAGCCAGTGGAATGACACTTTTATTTCACTGATAAAACGCGGTATTCCACTACTGATCATAAAATAAAGTATTTTATCTTTGTCTTCCACATGAATAACACATGTTGAAGTAATACATGCAGTTACCACAGAAATGACTTCTCGCACATGTGTGTAGACCGGAAGATATCAATTAAATTTATTAAACGTTATATTTGTGCAGTCACCGAATTCTCGATAAGGACTGTTTCTGTACTCAACTGAAGTTGGTGGATTAAGAACATGACATCCGAATTATCAAAATAAACACTATATGGTGTTTCTAAAAAATATACGAGGAATTAAATTAAGCCTTTTGTACAGCTACTGAATTATCGATAATGACCGTGTCTATACTCAACTGATGATCGAGGAACAATTAACACCGCATCAGAAATATCAAAATAAACATTATATGGTAAAGGTACTTTCTAAATGATACACAAGGAATTCGGCAACACAGTCTCTGAGATTTATTTCAAACTGAAATAGATATATGATCCAATAACCGTTTAGCATCTGGTTCATGTAAATATGGACTACCCCAGTATTCCAGTCCCTTGAAGAATTGGAGAAGGGCGAAATTTATAAACAATGATATGTAGTTCAAACTACACACAATAAAAGCGTCCCAAATTTGGTCCTTAAATAGTTCAGGCGATTTATAGCAGGCGATGTAATTTTGGTCTGTTTCGTGTTAATGTATACAAATTCGTGTATATCTTTCTAAAGCAATAAATAATTCCTTTGGATACATTTTGACCTGATATCCTGCCAGACAAAGGTTTTCACTCTGGTCTAGAAGACAACAATGTTGACTACTGTAAAAGAGATAATTTCCGTTACAAATTCCCAGCATATATGCAATTGGTTCAAATAGTCTATGTTTTGTCTTACAGTTCTTAATGTTTCGTCCGAATGGGCACCTTTTCTTTATTAGAATTCAAGAACTTCTATTTGAGATATGTTTGCTTTTAGTTCAATTATTGGATGTTTATATGTACACTATGCAGTTCATGCATTGTTAAATTACATAGGACAATTTTCCGTCCGAACGGTCATCTTTTCTTTATAAGAATTCAGGAGCTTCTATTTGAAATACGTGCAAACTACTAATGCAAGTCAACCACATTGAATCCCGTCTCACTTTCAATATGGCTATCACGGAGATAGTTTTTATTTTATTTTCACCTTTATCCATCATAAATAATCGATAGGCTGTTGCATTAACGTGTATTTATTACTCAGGTAATGTTGGAGGATATGCATAATAATACAAAAGCTGTCAGTGAAAAGCCAATACTTTTCAGTTTCCGCCATCATGATAAATAGGGTCGTTGCTATGTTACTTATAATAGGATTGAAGTGGTGAATAAAACATATTACGTTTTAACAATGAAATGGGAAAAATGTGTTTGTGATCGATAACGATGACTGGAGCAACGCGCAGACTTTTAATTACATTTCGTCATATTAAGTTGAATGTATCTAATATAAGATACAATATATTAAAGTAGCGATACTGTAATTGATTTCTAAAAAAAAATAAAAACCACACCCAGTCTTTGCATGGAGTTAAAACATACATGTACCATATTATGGCCAGCTAGTGAATCTTACCAACCTCCACATTTTTCAAATACAAGGTTTGAAAACTCGAATTTTTAAATTGTTTGGCTACCAAAATGATTCTGACTTGCGCAGACTTGAGAGAGAAAGAGAGAGAATTGGGGTTTAAAGTCCACTCGACATGAACTAGGTCATTTTATGACTAACACATGGTTCAGTTTTATTTTAATAATTCGCTTGCGCATAGCGGTCCTTAGCAGCGGGAGGAAACCGGACGATCTGGAGCAAACCCAAGGGGATGGACAGGCAACCTTACTCCTTGTCACGTACAAGCGGGGAATCGAATCCACGCCACTTGACTCAATAATAGACCTTGTGATTTCACGCGCACCCACCCCCCTTGCGAAAACATACTGTCGCTTTAAACTAAAGCAGCATATTATATTGATCACAAAAATAATATGTATATTACCATATGTTTCAAATTGGAATAAAACTTAAAATCAAGATAACATATGAATATACGGTTGTTTCATATTGTGTAATTTATGTCAAATGGATTTTATTTGCGTTTAGCGTGGTCCACCTATGCTTAATATTGAGGCAAGGTATACGAAATATAAGTTAATACACATCATTAATATTTACCATCCGAAAATTGTTCGAAATTCCCGCAAGATAATTAAGATAATTACTGTTTAGTTCTATAGTTCTGCGCAGCGACTGGGCGTATGAAGACTGGCATACGCCAGTATTTAGCGGGGTAGCAGGGGGTACATTGCACCCCAAGAAAAATAAGGCGCCCCGAGAAATTGCGCCCCCACCCCATCCCAAAAAAAAAAAAAATTATTTGACAATCTTTCAATTGTAAAATAATACACTTGATTATGATCACACAGTGATGCTCTTAAGGCACTGATCAGTCCATCGGTTTTAAGGGCGCCCTGAGAGTCTGATCAACAAGTAGGTACACTCACGTAGAGAGAATCTGACCAACAGGACAGGTAGGTACAATCACGTAGCGAAAGTCTGACCAACAAGTAAGTACACTGAAATAGAGAGAGTCTGGCCAACTATTGACTCAATTGTGATTGGCATACCGAAATGGCGTTTTCTTCCATCTTAAATGGACATTATTCAAGAACTAAATCTGTCCATTGCAGGTCTTTCTTAAGGCATTACATGTTATATAAACTATGAATTATAGATATTGATTAGCTCGGCAAGATCATAATCAACCTTTGAGGTCATCGGATGCTCTTGGTTTTCAACAGATTTGAATACAATTTATGGTTAATGATTTAATTTAAAAATGGATAATCAAGACTTTGTAAATGCATAAAGGTAGCAATGACAATCTTGACTAGAATGTTCTGTAAATTCATAAAGGTAGCAATGACAATCTTGACTAGAATGTTCTGTTATCGAACATACCACTGCTCAGGTTGAAGTAATTTTTCTGAAATTTTCAACTATTCCCTTTTCATTTTGTTTAACTATTATAGCGAGAACTGCCAACTCTTTATCTAAATCCTACATAATGCATGTTTAATGCAAAATATCTGTTTTGTAGAACTACCTTTCTCGTTTGTTTTCTCTAACACTCGTTATTTAACAATCTGATTAAAACACGGACCCTATTTCGTTTCGTTTTTATAGTTCAAAATGTCGTTTTACTTGTCTTTACTACACCAGGATCTGGAAGAGTTGTTATCATTGACGTGTTCTGGCTGATGTGAGGGATTAGCCAATGAAACGGTCTGTTACGGCGAGCTTTTGGCCTTTTGGTGCACGGAACTGTGGGTAACGTCAACGCTGATTGATTAATTAATGTCTGACGCCATATGGTCAAAAGCCGTTCGTTTGACCCCTGACGTGAACTCCCACTACAACTTGTCAGATCTTCATGTAGTGTAGGCCACCGAAAGTATAAAGAAACGAAACGAAATGTAGATCTGTATTTTAATCGGATTGGTTATTTAATATTTGTTTTAATGTTGATCTATCAACCTTACAGACTGGGTAACATAATGGCGTCCATGACCGCCGTTTGTCAGACTCTCGCCGCATATATGGCACTGGGTACGCTTGTCCAACGCCAGTCATTTATTCGCCTTAAATGATCAACTTTCAGGTAACTGTTCTCCAGGAACGCATTGTGAGCTAACCAACGCCCTCCACACTAAGACACTCGTGATTGTATGCCATGATGGTTTTTGTCTTTTCAAGGAAAACAATTATTGCCATTTTGTCTACCGTGTAAAACGTGAACATTAATTTAAACAGCGATTCAATCACTGATTAGGATAAAGATTGGTTGGGTATACTTCCATAGTCCCGAAATGACCTAGTTAGTATCGAGTGGACGTTAAACCCCATTTCTCTATCTCTCTCTTTACTTCCAGCGATTGAGACTTTTGTCACGTGATTAATTATTTTGAAAGCGCCAACGACCTTAAGACGCCCTTATTAATGGCGGGCGTGGGTTTCTTTGCCTTGTAACCATGTTTGTTCATAGCATTAGTTGGCATATAAAGCAAACCTGGTGCCATTGAGACGCCCTTATTAATGGCGGGCGTGGTTGTCGTTGCCTTGTAACCATGTTTAATATTTTGATCTCTTTGTTCATAGCATAGTTTGCATATAAAGCAAACCTGGCATGCACTGTCTCTTCCTCTTTCTAGGCTGTGGACCAATGAAATTCAGGAGGGCTAAGGTCAAGGTTCGATTATTCAGTAACTAAATAGTCCAATTCGGCAAGAACGCGTTTTAAACCAACTTATTAAAAAGAATTTAATGACATGATATGGGGTTAACGTTATACTGTTCTGCTGTTCAATTTTATATCAATAATTAGCTTGCGTGAACACTTGTAATTATAAGAATTTTAAATAAACTATAACTAGTCCTACTGTATCCTACTGTATGAAAGTACATAATGACGAAAGAGAGAGAGACAGAGGGGAGAGAGAGAGAGAGAAAGGGGGCGGTATTTAGAAAACAAACATAATGGGGTACAATTTTATTGCAATAGTTACGATGATACGGATTGGAAAGGAAACCTTACTCCTTGTTAATACGGTCGAACGCAACTAAGAGAGAGAGAGAGAGAGGGAGAGAGAGAGGGAGGAAGGGAGAGAAAGGGGCCATTTAGGGACCAACATAATGTGGTACAAGTTTATTGCAATAGTAACGATACGCAACCCTACTCCTTGTTAATACGGGGGATCACGTGGCTAAGTGGGTAAGACGCTGGCTCGCTAGCCTGGAGGTCGGGTGTTCGATCCCTGCATTGGGCGAGAAAGTTCATTCAGATCTTCCGGCGTGGTTTCCCCTTATCAGTGATGCAGGTTGGATGACCTGGCAAGGACAGCTGTGATGGGACGAAAAACCGAGGTCCCGTGTACACATTGGCGTGCACGTAAAAGATCCCTTGGCAGTTGGAATTCGATATAAGCGTAGACCGTAGCGCCGTTGCCCGGGCAAAATTTCCTTCATAGCACACTATATGGCGTATGCCCGTCTTCATTAGCCCAGGTTAGGAGCAGAACAGTAGGACGTTAAACCCCATTTCATTTCATTTCATTTCATTTCCTTTTATTTGTTAATACGAGCTTGGGGTCTTACGCAGCGAAGAGGGAGAGAGAGAGAGCGCGAGGGAGAGGGTGTGTGTAAGTTGAGTTGTGAGGGTTTTAGAATTGTAGAATTTTCGTTTTTGGAGTACTTAGTCATTTTCCTCATTTAGAAATTTAAAACATCGTCATGAAATATATGATTCATTTTTGGTTCAAGGACACTCCTTCCCCCCCACACACACCATCATACACCTGTGTGTCACACATAAGAAGAATTTATATAAGTGACTAAAAAATGACCCGGATCTGAAGTTACACATTTCTTGTATCCGGTGTTAAAATTTATTGGGAGCGTATCAAAATTTCTTATTGTTCATTTCTTTGTGAATCACTAGTGAATATTATTCTATTGAGATTGTCATTTCTGCGTATTTGAATTTAAATTATTTTAAAGCGTGTTGAATCATATCGTAATTATAAGAATTGTAAACTAACGCAAGCTAGTCATATAATAGGGGAGAAAGAAATGGGGTTTAACGTCCACTCGACACAAACTTGGTCATTTCGGGACTAACATATGGTTCAATTTTATTTGAATAATTCGCAGTGGGAGGAAATCGGAGGACCCTGAGAAAACCCACGAGGTTGGACAGGCGACCCTGTTCCTTGCCACGTACAACCGGCGAATCGAAACCACGCCGGTTGACTCAATGACAGACCTTATGATACAGCGCGTACGTGCTAACCATTCGCCCACATCCCCCCAGTCATATTATATGAAAGAAGATTAAGATAATTGTGGATATGGCTGGCAGGTCGGCCAGTGAAATTATGTATTGATGATGCCACTTTTGAGACAATTATCATTAATGATCACACATAGCCTTTTTTGTATTCACGTAGCAATGGTAAAGAGCATTATCAGAGCATTACCCAAACGTCGAGAGAACCCCCAACGAAATGTCGCTTTACTTAAAATAGTAATTTTGTTCCATATTAAGATTTTGTGTTGATTACGTGTGTCAATTGCTAAATGTCACTCAAAAAATATAAACAATAAACATACAATTAAAAGCATAAATAAAATACAAAATGTAGCTATGGTTGAGCAAATAGATTTTGCATTGACTGAGCTGGTATTTTGTTTAAATTAAAACTGCACGTGTTATAAATAAATAAAACGGCTATCGATTGCGCTGGAATATGACCAGGATGGAATAATACGAATTGGCTTTGTCTCCCGAATAATATTTTATCATTGAATCGTTAATGTTTGAACTTAAGCGACTGATTTCAAGTATTATGAAAGTTATGCACTAGATGTAAAGTCATTGTGTTTTTAAACAAATCAACCAATCAGATTGAAGTAGGTCAATTAAATGTGCGATGATGTTGGGCTTTATGCGAATGATTGTGATAAAGAAAAGAATATTCCAAGTCTTACGAAAATGCTTTCAACAGAATTTGTTACGTTTAAAAGTCGACCAATCAGATTGTTGTAAGCTTATTAAATATGCCCGGGTGGTATTGATATTAGAAGTACCGATACGAGGGAGGTATGCTTTAAATTTCACTTAAATAAGTAGATCGGATGCCTAGCCATATTTGGCGACGTTAAGAGTTGTCATTGAACTAACAAAAAAATGAAATGAAATGGAGTTTAACGTCCTACTGTTCTGCTCCTAACCTGGGCTAATGAAGACGGGCATACGCCATACAGTGTGCTATGAGGGAAATTTTGCCCGGACAGCGGCACTACGGCCTACTCTTATATCGAATTCCAACTGCCAAGGGATCTTTTACGTGCACGCCAATGTGTACACGGGACCTCGGTTTTTCGTCCCATCCGAACGACTAGACAGCTTTCGAACTATCAAAAAAAAGCCATAGGGATATGTGTTCCCAACCAATAAATAATATAATAGAATACACTGCACCGAATGTTACGTTACATACAATGAACGAATTGTATGTAATCTCACGACGCTTTTTGTGCTTTGCGTAACACTATATTCAAAGGGAATGATTAGAATTTAATGGGCTATTTTCATGTGATGAATTGAATGTTGGGTGGTTTTATTTGACTGTTGTTTGTTTGGGTTGTCAGGTTTGTTATTTACAGATTAGTCGCTAGTCAACGGTGCACAAATAAACAAAGATCGGTAGCAACGATAGTTTCTTCAATTGAAAATTGCATAATACAAATGTAAAATATATTGTGAACATGTTCAAAAAAAAACACTAGAAGGTAATTAAAATCGTGTATCCATTAACTTGGCAAGTCTGGACAGAAATGAAATTGGATTTGACGGGTTGCCAAAACATAGATGAACAATTTTATATTAAGATTTTTATTTTGATATCAAATTTATTAATTTAATTTATCAGCTGTCTGTGTGGTTTTAATATCAACCATTGGTGTGTATAACATGGGTTGTAAATACAAGATACAAAATGAGTGAATGAAATGTGGTTTAATGGTACGTCAGCACAACCAGGGCTATATTACTAATACGCCACAGTTCCCTTGGTTTTACAGCACCCCCCCCCCCCCTCCCCTACATACACAGTTCCCTTTGGTTTTACACCCCCCCCCCCTCCCACACACACAGAGACTTTGTCAGCGGTGTCGGACCCATGACCAGGCAAGGAACAAAGTCTAGTCATTCGGTAGGGACTAAAATCCGAGGCCCCATGTACATTTGCCTGGTGTACGCCGGTCTTTATTAACACGGTTGGTACAGAGAACCTCAGTTCATACATGGTGATCAAAGCGAGACTAATTAAATATTATAAAAATATATTTGTATACTTGAGTACAAATTACCACTGTGTAATTAATACAAATTATTCAATTAAAAAAAGTATCACCAGGCTATATTGCGCCAAACATCAAAGCGAGAACATTTGAATATAACAAAACCTCTATCTGTATACATACATGAAACCAATTATCTCGGTCTGATTAATACAATTTTAAAAAAATGTACCACATTATTATAGGTGTATCAATATTTACAACGAAAAATCAGATTGCATATACAATTAATATTTCCGACAAACAATTGTCTCTTTTAAAGTGTTTAGTACTTGTCGAGCAAATAAATGACGTTTTGACTGGAAATGGTAATGATTTGATCTTGTAGAGATGGATGGGTAAGTTGTAATTGTTGTTCGTCGTGTTTAACGTCCGCTTCCACCGAAGGTTATATCGCAGAGAATTTTATTTTTTTTATCGTCTTACCGCACGCCCAGGCGTCTTTCCTGTGCGGCGAAACCAGATTACCCGGAGTAAACCACGAGGTTTAGAAGGCGCCCCTATTTCTAAGCCACATATACGCCCACACCAGGGATTGAAACCATGACCACAAGCCAGACGTGACCGGCCAGTTAGAGTTCGAAGCCTGACACTCTAGACCGCTTGGCCATCTGAACATCCCGAAAAGTTGTTCATACAGGTCAAGAATTAAACAGCCGTGAGGTGATATGCTACGCATCTTAATGATCCGTTAACTTGAACTGATATTAATTGTTTAATTCTTGCAATGCGTAGTTTGTCTTGTCCGCAGGTTTGTCTTATCGGTTTTGTTTTGTGTGTAGTGTGGTTCTCCTGCACTTACTAATAACATTATATAACTATGAAGTAGTCTCGAATTGGCCTACTATTGAATGATTTTTACCCAGTGAATATTGTAAAATTGGTTAGGAAACAGGCTAGACTAGTTTTCTAATGCATTTAATTTAATTATAACTTTCCCGAACAGCTAAACATTGGAAATGAAGGGACTGGTGTTAATTCGTCCCACTGGAGTGACCTGTTAACCAAAGGAATCAGGGACAGGGTGAATATGCGAGAATTAGGGAAAGAGCTGACCGTTCGCGCTATTATATTCACTTGATTTAATATTTGTTGTTTATTTGTTGCAATGTCTATGTAGTTTGTCTTGCCCGCATGGTTTGTTTGTTTTGCGTGCTGTGTAGTATGGTCCTCCTGCTGTTACTAATAGTTCAAAAATAGACAATGAATATTTTGAAATTCTCAGACATTTCTTTATTCTAAGCTAAGTTATGAATGGCTAGTTTATTGGCGGTCTCCCTGAGTTACATCATGCATTTTCGGAAAGTTTCTGCTTAGTCGAGCATATGGCGGGCTGATATGGCAGGCATTTTCTAATCCACTCAATATCTAAGCCATACGATGTCTAGGGAGTTGATTATTAGCTATCATTTGAATACATATCTAGGCAATAATTTATATAACATTAGAAGCCAGAAAAACGCTCTGCAATATGCCGATTTAGGTATTACATAATGTATCTTTAAGAAAACAAAACAAAATAGACAGATTTAGCTATTTCACAATCCCTCTTTGATGTATTTTAATTTGATTTCTCTATAGTCTGAAATATCTATACAACATAACCCTACATAAAAAAGCAAGTAAAAAAAAATTGAATGCATAGTTATTGTATAGAATGTTTGGCATACGTATGCATTGCTTTCAATTTCAATTTTCTTTGACTATATGTAACATATTAAAAAAAAAGAAACCTATTTGAAATGTCGGACAATTGTAAAAACAACCCGTTGGTCTCGTGGAGGGCACAAAGCAGAACATAGTGATTATAGATTCCGTAGCTAGCCAAATGAAATAAGGTTTAGAGTCATATTTGTCTGCACTAGTTTACAGTGGCGCAACTGCCTAGTCACAATTAGGTTTCCAATTCTCAAGGGCAGCTTTAAAGCGTGACATTTCATCTCAGCCGAACTAGACGCTGAGAAGGCTAACCCAAGCAGGGAAATCCCCGCAAATGTTAGTCTTTGAACAATGTTTTACGTTACATCCTGTTACATCCTGACTTTGCGTCCCCGGTTTCTCATGGGGGATTCCCCTCGGCATACATGACTACATGGCTATCTAAGCGTTCACCCAGATGCATCGTTTACTCAACACACACTAGATCGTTTCGGGACTAACATGGTAAATTTTAATTCAATAATTTGATTGCGCGTAGGCATAATCTACTCCTTGTCACGTACAAGCGGAGAATCAAAACCACTCTACTTGATTCACGCGTTAAACCATTCGGCCACCCAATCCCCCTATTTCCACCAGGCCAATGAATTTGTCGATGATAAAAAAAATCGCGGATAATACATGTATCGAATAGAAATGGGGTAAACCTATCCCCGGAAAACTAAAACTCGCCCAATTTCGACATCGAGCATAAAAAAGGTCGTACCTACCCTTGAATAGACAATAACTGTAGTAATCAATATTATAAACGTATTAAATCATGAGATTGATGTCGTTTTGCCCCTAGGGATCTTTGGGGGTAGACCTAAATTTCAAGTTTCGTCAAAATCGGATAAAACTTGTGACCTGTATAGTGTTCACAAACAAATTGTGAACGGACAGACAGATGGACGTCCGTGCGGACAGGGACGACGAAAATATACGTCCACATAAAAAAATTAAATTCTGAAATAATAACTGAAATTGGGTTTGGAAAATTCCAGCATTATGATGTAACGTGGACGTAAACAGAATCAAACTACATGGGTTGGTAACATATTGTTGTGTTAATTTAACAAAATACATGTAGATAATGAGGTAGATATTTTCAAATAATCAATAAAAGTATGGAGGAATATTGATTGTATTCGACTTAGGTGTTTATAGTATGAAAATCTAAGTTTTAATACATTTCTACCACGATACTAAAATATGAATTTTACATATATTAATAAACGTTTACAATGTGCATACCTGTAAGTGTCCTGGCACATCAAAATTTGTCGGTACTGCATCACTCTTTAGTTTTACGACTTGTCCAGTTGTAACTATACAGTAATTATTAAAATGAACACTGCATAGGAGAGATGTTTTTTGTTTCGTCTTCTGCATTTCTCTCCCACATTAAAAAGCTATTCAGCTTTTTAAGTTTATTGGGAAATCTAATACATCCAAACAAAATTGTTTATATTTTTACGATTTGTGTGTCTTAATCCCTTAAATAGGCTGCTCAGTTATTTAAGTGAACGATGCATTCATATTTGTCCTATCTTAAAGCACTATGTTCCAGAACTCCTTACCATCCGCAATAGAAAGTAGTTTGACGAAATACGGGGGCATGCTGAAAAGTTCTAAGCCTATCTGTGAAAGACCTGTACAAAGTCGGTTTCCTTTTATTTTTTCTACATAGTCTTCTTCGCGGTGTAGATACTTTTGCCAACGACGTTGCAAGGTCTGGGTGCCGGCCAGGAAAAATTTTTCTTCAGCCACCCTAATAGGAAAATGACGACCGGCTAGTTCCCTTTTCATTTTTGGAAACAGGTCTCATTTATGGTTACAAATCTGGCCAAAAAATTATCAGGATTTGGAACCCATCTTGCAGAATTTTTATCAGTCGTAACTCGTTGGCGATAATGTACCCAACCCTCTCTTGAGAGATACCCACAACACTGGCAATATGTCGAGTGGTCGATCAGTCATCATCCTGTTATGCACCCGGGTAATGTTTTCTTCAAAGGTTTCCGTTGTTGGCCTTCCAGGACGCGGGTCATCGTCAAAGCTCCCACTGCCACGCTTAAATTCCGCAGCCAACGTATGTACTGTCGAGACCATGTTTGAAAGTATCTATGTTTGGGGCTAATCCTTTCAGTTGCAGGTACTTGATGACTGCCCTATAGCCAGTTTTGTGCATTTCTGGGGATTTCAATGGATATATGCACAAGATGATCTGGCACGACGATAATAATAACATTACATTTGTAGTTATCCGTCAATAATTGAATTTGTTGGTGGCAAAAGTTTGCTTCAACCCAACTGATCTACATGTATTTTGTTCAGGCTTAGAACTTTTCAGCCAGCCCTCGTAGTTCATTGGTATAAAAATTATTAAAAAGATATCTATCCTTAGTTATGGTTATTATTATATTAAATTAGAATATCCCGGAATTTTGTAATTTACGCATGTTGCGTTATCTTAGATTGTTACGAGTGCAATTCGAGGGAGTGCGTGCCGGGACAACAGTCGAATGTCGAGGATCTAAGGCATTTACGACCACCTGACTTACCAGATAACAAGACACAATTTTATTGAAAATAAATCCTGTGAGATTTAGATAGGATTTTTTATTTATGAACCCATTTCCGTCCCGGTTGACTAACAAAGACATCCTGGGTTTGATCCGAATGTCGGTCATTTTCAACAGGTTGGTTATTTCGCCTTTGTGAAGGAAATCGATTTATGACACAGATATTAACTTTTCCTGTTCGGATTACTATTCAAACAATTGTTATGGGATCAACTTCTAAAGATCAAATCCCTGGTTTCACGGTTAGTGATTAATTTTTGTATCCTCTTTGGGTATTTCGATTTGATCTTTTTAAATGGTTAATGTATCATTACTTCCTAGTAATAAACTGCTTGGTTTATTGTAAGACTATTAATGACCATGATTATTCATTTTTCTGGGCATATATTCACACTTATTGGGGTCTTTTTTGTATCATTACTTCCTTGTAATAAGCTTCTTGGTTACGGTTGGCAATTGTAAGACGATAAATGACCATGATTATTATTCAATTGTTTTAGCGGAAAGAAATGAAATGGGATTTATAGTCCTACTGTTCTGCTCCAAACTGGGCTAATGAAGACGGGCATACGCCATACAGTGTGCTATGAGGGAAATTTTGCCCGGACAGCGGCACTACGGCCTACTCTTATATCGAATTCCAACTGTCCAGGGATCTTTTACGTGCACGCCAATGTGTACACGGGATCTCGGTTTTTCGTCCCATCCGAACGACTAGACAGCTGTCCTTGTCAGGCTCTCCGTCCTGCATCACTGACAAAGGGGAACCACGCCGGAAAATCTGGATGAACTTTCTCGGCCAATGCAGGAATCGAACACCCGACCTCCAGGCTAGCGAGCCGGGGTCTACCCACTTAGCCACCGCGACCCCCCTCTATAGGAAAGACCTGACCATATATCCATATTTGGTTATAAACCAATCAAGATATTACTGAATGTCGAAAGAAAGTTCGTGGCAAATGTTGAATATTATGAAATGTTAAATATACGCAAACAAAATCAACAAGACAACCCTGCAGACTACAGTAGAAAAGACACAAACCAGACCGACATTGCAAGCAATCAAGAGCAAATAACTAATCAAGTGGATGGGTCCAAGGGATAGATCCGTGGGCCAGTCGTTAGCGTCCACGGCGCTGTGTAAGGTCACGCGGAAGTATTGGTAGGTATTTCGTTCTGGGGTGCCTTTTAATTGTCCACCAGTTCTTCACACAGGGCCTGATAACTTTGCTAGTTAATTTTCCTAACATGATTATACAACGCACTTCTTAAAATATCACGCACACTATTAAATTTGGCGTCTACCCTTGGTCCGATATTTTCACCACCTTGCCAACTTTTACATAGAAATCGACTGTTATATTCCTTGTTGAAAGTCAAATAAAGAATTTGAATTTTTCTCTAAAACATAAAATTTGTCACGGCGTAATACTCGCTAACATATACTCAGATTGATTATGTAACATCCAATTAAGAAAAGAACGCTAGATACTCTCGCAACTTGGATTCAATCGGAATTAAGACAGGTCGATCAATTCTGTTTGCCCACAACACAATGGCGGTGGGCTTATTAGTTATACATAGTGAGCGCCATAGATCGATGAAATTTCAATTCAACATTATGATTGCAAATACTGAACGGAATTTAACAATTTTTGGACAAATAATTTTATTATTTTGGGGTTGTGTTCTAGGGTCATCCTCGGTTTGCCAGCAGGGTTAAAAAGTTGTCACCAAATTATAAAGGCGTGGTCAGTATTATAGTGTAAATAGTATTTCACCTGTTTGCAAAGGACTAATTTAGAGATTATGTGAACATTTTTAACTAAATGCATAAATCTTAATATAAAATGGCAAACACTTGAGCTGAGATACGATTTAAGTTGTGATATTAGATATTTCACGAAAAACTGCAAAAAAAGATCTTTAGTTTTAACGGTCCTGCATTGTACCAGAAATACAATTCTGATATCGATTTATAATATAGACGGGAGACTATTTCCACCAACGTTGGTCGACATTTTATGGATCAAATCTATTCAAGATAAATAGATGTCCACAAAAAAAACATAATCGATTAATCATATTCACGGGAGACTACTCGTTTGAGACTCTGCCCCAAAAATGTAAATTGCCTTTTCTTTAAGCAAATCTAATTTCATACTACGTACCAATATGTGTAACCTGCAGACAATCGCTTTAAATGTAAGTAGATATTTAAAATGCATACATACAGTTATATAATATATATAATTAAAATTTATAACAAAATCCCGAGGCGGGCTGATGTTTTTATTTTAATGTCAAATAGAGTGGGGGCCAAAATACAACCATGCAGAACACCCATTCCCTGCAGGAAGGGGTCTTAGAAAATAAAACCTAAGATTGTTCAAGGGTTCATGTGTGACCAGGGTGCTGTCACATCCGACCATTGCTTAAAGGCTATGTTCAGGAAGCTTTATTTATAAATTATAAGTTTCTGAATCCTGGGTTTTCTTATTAATGATTTTGAAATGAGTAGTACATCTAACACGTTAATTTAAAAGATTAGTAAATGAAATTAAATTCAAGCATCACAATTAATTTATGAATAATGTAAATGTAATTATTTATAAATTTATAAATCAGGTTACATTTAGAACAAAATATGTTCCTTTCAACATTAAAATTATCAAGAATAGGCATAATGACGCAATCACAAAGCATATTGATTATGGTGTTTTCACACCTGCAAGCTGAAGGCAACACGGGTGATTTATTCAATGATTGAACGGTTAATATCATAGTTAATGAGTTTAATGACACCTGTTAAAATAATTACTTTGCTTATTAAACATCGTGGAATACAAATATCATATTGCATTATTTGAGGTTCTTTATATCTTTGGGATCAGATTTGTAATCGTCATTATATCATTGTTTATAGTAACGCTTTGATCGTGGTTTGGAGAATCGCCTGGTCAGATACTTGAAGAACTGAAATAAATAATGCAATGGGATTTAATGGCGTATTGTTCTGCTCAGACTGGTCCACACGCCATACAGTGTGGTATGAGGGAGATTTTACCCGGACATCGAATTCCAACTGCCAGGGGATCTTTTATGGGGGGGACGGTGTCAATTAACATAGGAACGTGTTCACTGTTACTTTTACGTAAAATCCTGAACCACGAAATTGGAGCACAAATTCTTTAGATATGTAACATGTATAAACTAATAAAACAAACATAATTGTGCAATATTTTCATTCGTGACTTCTAAAGTTGGGGGAGGGGGGTAGCTTTGTATAACGCAAATAAAGAATTAATACAAAATCGTTGCACTATATTGCGAAATCACCGATATAGACATTAGATGAAGAATACATAGTAGTACTATAAACCTCAGAATGCCTCGTTCGGCATTTTTGTCCAAACGTGGCAAAAACGTATTAAAATTTTTGCCAAGCTGTAACGAAGTAAAAACAAAATGCCACGTTTGTCTGGAGTTCCAAAGCGTATTTATTTATTTTTTTTAAATTGCCATGTTTTTGGAACAAGGTATTTTGTCCAGAACGAGGCTGATCACAAGGTTGGATATACGATTTTTCAAAAGAGTTGGGGGTGGGGTTCAGCTAAACCAAATATGCTGTTCCTGTTTTTATATAATAAACGACGGGTTTAAGATGAAAACGTATCATGTATATTGAGTTAGTTGCTCGGTCCAAAGGCTTTTAACACAAAATTAAGCAGTTTTATTCTCCAAAATAGTCCAGATCGACCCTTTATGTAAGAATCCAGACGTAGGCCGGTCACCTGAAGGATGTAAATGTAATTATCATTTTTAATATAGTTGTTCGCATCACCCCGCTTTGCATGTCATTATATAAACATAAATTGTGTCTATTTCATTTTTCAATGGATTTTAATTTAATTGCTTTTGCAAGTTTTATACATACAACTAAGTGCCAATTACATAAAATTTCATGAGATATATTAAATATAATATCGTTTATTATATAAAAAAAGGAACAGCATATTTGTAATTAATAATATTCAAAGGTCTAAAAAAAACAATTATTGAGTTCGCTCCGCTTTGAACTTGGCTGTTTTTCATTTCTCACATCTCTTCGTTAGAAATATTGTGTGAACATATGAAACTGCAACAAAGAATGTAACAAACTCTTTTATGCAACGAATGTCGTTTCTAGTCGACTTTGCCTTGTGTTTTTTTCTCTCTACATAATCGCTTGAAAGTGTCACCAAATAATGATATGTTGTCCTCGATACGCTGGACGAAACTCTGGTTTGGCTGAACCCCACCCCAATCCTTTTGAAAAATCATGTATCCAACCTTGTGAACAGCCTCGTTCTGGACAAAATACCTCGTTCCAAAAACATGGCAATTTTAAAAAAAATACGTTTTGGAACTCCAGACAAACGTGGCATTTTGTTTTTACCACGCTACAACGTGGCAAAAGTGCGGCAAAAATTTCATTAGCACGTTTTTGCCACGTTTGGACAAAAATGCCGAACGAGGCATTCTCAGGTTTAAAGTGTAGGACAACTGATATATCATAATAGGTTTCATAAAGTTACCTGTTTCGTTTAGCCAAGTAGGACGTTAAACCCCATTATATTAATAAGTCTATCGAATGATTGGTTTATCTGTATTATTGAGTGTAATATGTTAATCTGTGATCGGCGTGTAAAAGATCCCTACGCGCAAGCGAATTATTGAAATAAAAATTAAACCATATGTTAGTCCCGAAATGACCTAGTTTGTGTCGAGTGGACGTTAAACCCCAATTCTCTCTCTCTCTCTCTCTCTCTCTCTCTCTCTCTCTCTCTCACACACTTTCCCGCGTACAAACTGGGCGATTTGATGAAATATTTGAACTAAAAACATATTCAAATTAATTAATCGGTCAAAAATTTCATTCAAATCCCTCTCAAATTGCAATCCTGAGGAAATAGCCCAAGACATAAAAAATAACTTGATGGAGGGAGGGTCCATTTTAGAATGTATTTGTAGGTACTTACTGTCCATTTGCCATACATATTAAAGCCTAAGTAAATTCTCTGATTATCTTCTGCCGACGCTATTTTCCGCCGTTTAATTGCAGTCTGTTGTACGTTTAAAATCATCATTGTTACCACAATGGCTAACCATTCGTTCAAGAAATAACAAGCGCTCCCTAACAAAAGTTGGAAGACAATACGCCGTCGGATTGTCAGTTAATGATACCCTGACTTTTTTGCCCCGTTATTACATAATCACAGATGTTATAGACGCTTCCTGCCACCTTGACACGAGAAAGTGATTTTAATATCAACATATCAACCTGTCCGACCCCTGGGGTTCTTGGTAGCATTCCTTATGTAATTATGTAATCTTAACTTGTTGTTGGCATGTTTTATTTAAACGTTCTTTGACTGATAAGCATGTATCGAAAGTTAAACCTGATATGATACATGATACATTAGCCAGATGCCTAATAAGATCATTTGTTTGGAAGGGTTCATAAACCCAGATAACAAACGAATGGACAGTGAGGTCCGGCCAGGACACGAGAGGGGAGGCTATGGGCGCCTAGGCACGAGACTAGACGGAACGAGGGGGAGCGTCTTGGGGTTGACACATTTGTGCCAAGCTAGGACATGGCTCCCTAAATACAAGTTATTTCTGGGTGTCTTTAACATTACGATGTTTGTAACTGATATGTAAGAAGCAGAGAATAAAAGTATTATACGATGTTAAACTAGTCTTGTCATCTGGGCCTGATATAAAGACCTAATACTGTAACACCGTGCTTGACTCATAAGTGTTTTTCAGGGCATCCGGTACGTTTCTAGTAAGATTGGGCTTCCCTACTTTCCAATTATACCAAATTTGCCATACTTTTATTGGAAATACCCTATAAATAATTTAAATAATCACTATAATATACCTTTCATAAATATTTCAGTACTAAGTTATTGATTATTTTTAATGTACATGAACATGTTTAAAATGTTGATGTTTCTCAAATTGCAATAGAGTCTGTTCATTTTATATATGTGGGTATTAGTTATTATTTCTATCAATTCTTTGAAACCATGGTCCAGTGATATTTCATGATAAGTAAATAAAGGTGAATGTTTGAAGGTAGAATGAATGGCTTCACCGTATTAATGTTTACATAAATAAATCAGAGGTTTTAACAGGCATTCCCAAGGGCTCAATCTGCCTATTTTCTGTAGGTCTTAAATGTTATATAAATGATCAACCCTCGATGCCATCGGATACTCTAGATATTCAACAGATTAAGATACGATTTGCGGTTAATGATTAAACATAAAAATGGACAATCGAGACATTGTTTATTATCGTAATGTTCAGCGGCAGTAATGACATGTACGTGTACACAGAGGCCTCGGTTTTTCGTTCCATCAGAATGATTACACGTTGTCCCTTGCCAGTTCCTCTGTTCTGTGACACCGTTAAGGGGGAACAACGTCGGAAAATCCCGATAAATTTACTCAGAAAACATCAGGATCGAACAAGGGACGTCCAGGTTAGCGAGCCACCGCGGCGCCCAAGAGAGGCATTTGAACTTTTGATAGATAAATTAGTTTGCAAACCACCATAAACTCTCCGAATATGAAGAATTGTAACTAATGACATCTCATCATCTGATAAAAATGATATCTTTGTATTTCCATGTAATAACAATGCGAAATGTATGTAACATCTGTAATGATTGAAGAGAGGGACGATTTTGAATTCTCCCCCGAAGGCCCGTTACTCACTTACATCATCATGGACTTCATGTATTATAAAATCCGTAGTAGAAGAATTTTGGTGAGAGGGAGGTTCATTCTTATAACTTCTTATTGTTGCTGGTGTAAATAAAGTTTTGCTAGGTCGTTTAATTCTTATGAGCAGGTGTTTTTTTTATATTTAGCCAGGTGTTAAATAGAATGCACAGCTGTGAATAAATAGCGACAACATAATAATACTTCTTTCTAACCAAACAAGTACAAAAATAATGCGAGTTATAAATATTGTATCTAAAATATGGCAATATTAATGTGAATATCTTTATAAGCGTGAATATAACATTATTAATATGTTTATCAATATGGTCCATTGCATTTTGTATTAAGGTATATGAAATAGAATTTAACGCCTTGCTGTATATTTATTAAATTAAACAGATTGTACTACACGTAGGTTTACCGTTGCGTTTAACATACGGCAAAATAATAATTTTAAAAAACTCGTAGAATGGAGTAAGTAGGCGTAAACGACTGCCGTTCAATTGGAACTGTTCACGTATTTCGCCGAATATAATTTATTAGAAATCACAATATTTTTTTTTCAAAAATTGAATATAAATTACTTTTCATATTATATCAATGTGTGCATTTAGAATCCTTTTCGTCTATTTCAAGGTTTCAAAATATAGAGCCGCAATTCTTTTAAATAGACAAAGAAAAAGATATACATTGAACATTTCAGTCGAATTACTTTATTCTGAGCGAAGCTGTGAATGTTGGAAGTTTTTGATAAGAATAGCGTAGTCTCGATTTCAATGCTAGGATAATAATAAAACATCTCGATTATCCATTTTTAAATTAAATTATTAAATGGCGACTGTATTTTAATCCATTAAAACTTACGGCCACCCGACGGTATGCAGAGTTCATTATGGGCTTGCCATGTGAATAAATGTCTAATAAATAATTTATATAACAGGAAGATTTGGCTAATGCATCTTTAAATAACCTTATTACCGAACTAGACAAAATGCCTTACATGCAGGGCTGGTTTAACCATTAAGCAAAATAAGCACGTGCTTAGGGCATCATGGGACAAGGTTCCACAGAATGTCTGCTTTGGTATATGACAAATTCAAAATAATACCCTAGCTTATGGCCTCTAAAGGTATAAATCCGGCACAGCTTACATGCAGACACATGTGATAACTATAATGTACAAGAGTATGTGTAACTTACGATATGATATAGGGGCACACTGCATACAATTCGTTATACAATTTATTACAGAATGCTTTTTTTATGTTCTTGATGACGATGGTCATTAGAACACGTTCTCTATCACCATAACAACAGATAAACATGGTTCGACTCGTACGAACACTTTGTATATAATATATATGTAACCTTCCAAAATAAAAGACGTTAACGTCTACTTGACACTAACCAGGTAATGTCAAGACTGGCTTGTCACACAAAACTGCCCCACGTGCGCTTTACATCATAAGATCTTTAGTAGATCCAGACTTTTACGTGTCACCTGTTTAACATCGTGGGCTTTTTCCGGGTTCTTCACTCCCTCCCCACTCCCCTGCTAACGACGCCTAGGTGCAAACGATAAACTCCTAACCCCACAATTACCTAGTTTGTGTCGATTGGACGTTAAACTCTCTCTCTCTCTCTCTCTCTCTCATTTTATAGATGCCCATTTGTTGTATTTTGTCTATTTTTCTAGATGTTAATTCACACTTACTTATCAACATGGAATATCAGATACCAATACCAGTACAAATGCTATAGATTATCATATTTACCACTATTTTTATGATGCTTGGGATGTTGACTGTTGTCTTCATTATAAATTATCTCATAAACAAAATTATGTACGTATTATTTAACCACTTTTCAGCGTATTATAATATACATCTTAAAGTGAAACCAATCAGTAAAGCAGTTTTTTTTGTGGACGTCGGATACTGGGGAATCGAGACAATCAGGTGAATTTCACTGAGAATGTATCAAGAAAAAACAAGATGACTAGTCATCACCATCCCGCGCCTTTGAACTTGTTTGGAAGTCATAGGGAAAAACAACTTCTTGGAATATCAATGGGACTAGTCAGAAGATTCATACTCTGATCATAGTAGCTCGTCAAGGCACAGCCGCTACTCCCTGTAAGGTTTGCACAACAACCTTTGCCTACCTCAATCAGCTGCTGTATGTTAAACATTAAGCTTATACATCAGAAAATAAAATACTTTAATAGTTTGTATAAAGTTTTAAAAAGATTTCCCTGAACAGATAATGAAATATGCCCTAGATATGAAATCGGGACAGAAGGAAGGTCATCAAAAATAAAATAATAGGTTGATGAATGTAAAAGTGTTATAAAGGTATCTTGAACAGTTTCTGAGATATGCCCTAGAATAATAATTATATACCCAAAAAAATAATTCAAATATGTAGTAAAAATCATTCAACAGAGAATTTGTTTTCCATGGCAACGCGAAAATTAGCAAAAGGCACAACTACTGTAATAGGTTGATGTGTGTACAAAGTTTCAGAAATATATCTTGATCGGTTTATGAGATATGCTCCGGAAACAAAATTGTACTCCAAAACCGAAGTCAAATTTGTTTCCATGGAAACACAAAAAATATAAATCCCAGAAATCCCTAAATAGCAAAAGGCACAACTACGGTACCGTAATAGGTTGATGTGTGTACAAAGTTTCAGAAAGATATCTTGAACGGTTTATGAGATATGCTCCGGAAACAAAATTCTACACAAAAACTAAGTCAAATTTGTTTCCATGGAAACACAAAAAAATATAAATCCCAGAAATTTCTAAATAGCAAAAGGCACAACTACTGTAATAGGTTGATGTGTGTACAAAGTTTCAGAAAGATATCTTGAACGATTAATGAGTTATGCTCCGGAAACAAAATCGGGACGGACTTACGGACCCAATTTCAATATCCCTCCCTAACTTCGTTCGGCGCGGGATAATTAAAATTATCCATCGATCGTCATGGATAATATTATTTAACCAAATGACCACTTAACCAGCTAGCATTCCATTAATCTCATCCTTATAATAGCCCAACCAGTCGTCATCTGTTTTAACCAATGGTTATAATATATATATATATATATATATCTATATAGGCAGACCGTATTATATTTTGGGCATTAGGTAGACATTTGTGAAAATCCATACTTATTACTTTTTGGAGATGAAAATTTTAAAAATGACACCTTTGGGGCTGTCTAATTGATATCTGAAAATTTTTTAAAAAAAAATCCTCAAAAATAAAAATATACATTTTTGGTGGTCTGCCTAATATTTGTTAATATAAAACAGTCATTAGGCAGACCAGTGCATATATATAGCCATTAGGCAGACCAGTGCATATATATATCCATTAGGCAGACCAGTGCATATATATAGCCATTAGGCAGACCAGTGCATATATATAGCCATTAGGCAGACCAGTGCATATATATAGCCTTGAGGCAGACAAGTCATTAGGCTGACAGGATATCCACTGGACAGGCTAGTATTTATACTTAAAACTATACTTAAAACCTTTATACTAGATGCAACATTGAAAGGCACGTGCGAGATAATGTCTTTATTTTAAAGGACAATATTGGTGCCAGTCATTATCACATATGTGATAGAACTGGTTAAAAACGTTCCAAATATTATTTTATCACAGAGATCATTGCTACGATAGATGTGTAATCAATGTTTCAACAATCGGAAGTGACGAACGCAAAAGGAAAACACGAGTTATCCCTCTATATAACTGACTGAAGTGACAGGTGATAACAGGTACATGGGCGAATTTTTGATCACTAATAATTCCTTCGAAGATCAAAAGTTGTTGTGTGAGACTGGGAAAGGATATCTGACAATTCATAAAAAGAATTGACTGTCACTAGGTAAGAGAACATGAAAGAAAAATAGAAAAAGTCCGTGCAATACCATGTTTATATAAGTATAGAATGAATAAACACACGTGAATGTACGGACTGTTTCTATTTCTCGTTATACGCCCACATGAAAATGTGGGCGTATATTGTCGTCGACCCTGTCCGTCCATCCTTCCGCCCGGACGTCCGTCCGTCCACAATTGTTTGTGAACAGTCTACAGGTCCTGATTTTTATCCGATTTCAATGAAACTTGAAATATAGGTTTATCACCCTAATATCTCGGTTCCTTTCGATATTGGCATGTATCGGACTGTAGCTTCATGGATTATGGTCCCTGATTGTACGAAAAATCACGTTTCTAGCTTGTGAACACTGTAGAGGTCACAATTTTTATCCGATTTGATTTAAACTTGAAATGTATACTTTAAACCCAAAGATCTCGGTTCCTTTCGATATTCGCGCATATCGGAACGTAACTTCCTGAATTATGGCCCCTGATTGAACGAAAAATCGCGTTTTTAGCTTGTGGACCCTATAAAGGTCATAATTTTTAACCGATTTAAAAAAACTTATTATTATATCACCGTTACACCCTAAGGACGGCTGAGTTCGAATTTCGTGAAAATCAGCCCAAAACTGACAGACAAAATGGCCGCCCTTCGTTCTCAAATAGCGTAAAAATATGGTATATTATGGTTGTGGACCCTATAGAGGTCACAGCTTTTATCCGATTTTGTTGAAACTTGAAATGTAAGTTTATAACCCAAAGATCTTGGTTCCTTTCGATATTCGCGCATATCGGACCGTAACTTCCTGAATTATGGCCCCTGATTGTCCGAAAAATCGCGTTTTTAGCTTGTGGACCCTATAGAGGTCATAATTTTTATCCGATTTAAAAAAAAACCGTATTATTATATCACCGTTACACCCTAAGGTTCAACTGAGTTCGAATTTCGTCAAAATCAGCTCAAAACTGACAGACAAAATGGCCGCCCTTCGTTCTCAAGTAGCGTAAAAATATGGTATATCAAGGTTGTGGACCCTATAGGTCACAATTTTTATCCGATTTTGTTTAAAACTTGAAATGTAAGTTTATAACCCAAAGATCTTGGTTCCTTTCGATATTCGCGCATATCGGACCGTAACTTGTGGACCCTATAAAGGTCATAATTTTTATCCGATTTAAAAAAAACGTATTAGTATATAACACGTTACACCATAAGGACGGCTGAGTTCGAATTTCGTGAGAATCAGCCCAAAACTGACAGACAAAATGGCCGCACCTCGTTCTCAAATAGCGTAAAAAAAATATGGTATATCAAGGTTGTGGACCCTATAGAGGTCACAATTTTTATCCGATTTTGTAGAAACTTGAAATGTAAGTTTATAACCCAAAGGTTTCGGTTCTTTTCGATATTTGCGCATATCGAATTGTAATTTTCTGAATTATGGCCCTTGATTGTAGGAAAAATCACTTTCTTTTTAGCTTGTTCTCTATCCATCTCTC
Organism: Patella vulgata; assembly: GCF_932274485.2. NCBI lineage: Eukaryota > Metazoa > Mollusca > Gastropoda > Patellidae > Patella > Patella vulgata. The sequence continues at coordinate 38,733,867 of NC_065886.2, read as the reverse complement.
GAAAATGTGGGCGTAACCTGCCTGGCAGCCGCTGGTGTTCTCTTATCTAATGACATTCGTTTACTTTTTTGAATTGTCAGATATGCTCTTACAGTCTCATATGACAACTTTTGGTCTTCGAAGGAATTATTAGTGAGCAGAAATTCGCCCATGTATTTGTTATCAATCGTCACTTCAGTCAGTTATATAGAGGGATAACTAGTGTTTTCCTTTTGCGTTCGTCACTTCCGATTGTTCAAGCATTGATTACGTCTCTATTGTAGCAATGATCGATGTGATAAAATAATATTTGGAACGTGTTTAACCAGTTCTATCACATATGTGATAATGACTGGCACCAATATTGCCCTTTAAATTGTTTAATCGTCTCGGGCTTAAACATTGAGTAATATATATAGCCATTATTTATACCGGTGTCTATGACATGATCATTAGGTAAGACAATTTGTATATTAGGGAACACTTATGTTGGTAAGGAAACATTGCTAGGCTAGACTTATGGTGTGGAGGGGGGGGTATGTGCATTCTCGGAGGGTCTAATTGTTGGGAGCACTACTGGGTCAAGCGAGGCACATATATGGGGAATGAAAGGCGTGGTACAAGGACAGTGAAGGATGTAGGGTCAAACACAATATATACGTTGATTACTTTATTAGTTATATCAAGGGGTACTCGAAGGAGCGTTTGTTTAGGTCTACGCTAATCGGTAGCACTGTCAAGAGTTGTTAGATGTAAACTAAATCTTGTTTGCAGCAACAATAATCTTTGCAAACAACATTACTTTAAAACATAAAATTTATTCAAGAATTTGAAACTAATACCAACTATCCAAATACATGACCTATGACACATGTACAACAAAAATAAACGTTCTTATTATAAATCAATCATTTAGTCTTAATATATGTTTGAGAAATTTAGAGTAAAATGAAAAAAAAAACACAGCTGTTTTAATTCTGACAAAAGTTTCATATTAAAATAGCTAAACGCTAAACCTCAAACTCAGTATCATCCCTTATTCAAAATTACAAACACGAATTAAAATTTAATACTGTTCCATTTCAGTCAATAGCTTACTGTGAAAAACTGGATGCCTAATATCCAATAAGTATTTAAAAAGGCCTGATTCACAAATTGCAAACTAACTATAATAAAATCGTGTAGAATGGATTAACAAGGAACAACCTTTGAACTGTTCACATATTTACCAAACATAACTGATTAAAATATTATAATAAAATTTCAAACATGGAATAGAAATCACTTAATATACAGTAAAATGTGCTTTTAGACCCACCACCTTCGTCTATGCTAAAGTTCCCAAGAATAGAGCTATATGCCCTTAAATCTAATATCATTTTCACGTTCTTAGAGGTGGAAGAAACAAGCCAAGAGTGAGCTTGGTGTTCAACCCACACGTAATACCTCGACTGAGTTCAATATAGAGATTAGCCGGTTGATTTGTTGGATATAAACCTTTGAATAATAGCGCCTAACAGGCAGCTGTGTTTAATTGTGTTTAATTATGTTCTCCTGATTTTGATTGTTTCTGTGTGTTTGAAGTATATGTTTGTGATATGCGTTTAGAAACACTTCACGTGTAATGAAGCGCTATATAAATCGAACAATAATAATAATAATAATATTAAGTTAATCAAGGTTTTGGTGTTCAACCAAAACATATTAATTAAGTTAATCAAGGTTTTGGTGTAGTGAAACTATACACACAAGTTTCACCAATCTGGCTAAATTAAAATTGATTTTATTGTGTACCAAATCATCGACTCAATAAAATTGTTTATCTATGCTTAGCCTAAGCATCAAGCTATTCGACTGCTAAACACCTAACATTATAGTCCAATTTAAAACATTGTGTCCATAAAAGCACATACATGTATATTAAAGATGCATTATGTAATAGCTAAATCTGCTTGAATTTTCAAGACATTCACTTTTCACTATCTAGTTTTTTTTAACTATTATAGCGAGGACTGCCAGCTCTATATCTACCTAGTTTTTAAGAGCTTTTGACGCTTTCAGTCTGTATGTCTTTCTTTCATCAAATAATTTCACGTGTGTTTTTTTTATAAGCTTCGGTTTCTGAAAGGCACTTCAACGCACCGAAAAGTTGTTTGTTTTCTTTTATAAACTTGATTATTTCCTTCTTGTCTGAAAGAAAGAAATAATTTTGATTTATTTAAAGGTCCAATTGCAACATGCTGTCAATTATTTTTTAGCCAATAATTTTTTCAAAAGAGTGCTTAAAAGTGAAAATTCACTACTTTCACTTATCATTTTCCATAAATACATGTACTTGCAACCAATTCATATGTCTAATCTTCAATCCAGATAAACAAGAGCTGGATCCATTTTGAATTTTTTTTAAAATTTTGATCATAAAACTGTGATGTAGCAGATTGAATTGAACCACTGTCATTGGGGTACGTTTAACCACTGGTTCAATGTACCCAAGTGCATTATAGTCTAATTTGATAATTTGTAATGTCTTTGAAAATAAAAACAATAGATTTAGAATATCAGCTGATCCAACTCTGTTACAGAAGGCCTATCGTATAGCCTAAAAGGAATTAGGCAAAAACGAACGATCAAAGCCTACCTGATTGCTTGTCAAGTGATTGGCTTCATTGATAGGCCTACATACATGTAGCACTAGTTTCCTTTGTGATGCAGGCTTTAAGCTGGAAATAAATAATAAAAACAATACAACTCCAGCTGACTGGTGTTAGATTTATCAAAAGAAAAGTGCCAAAAGTAAACACGACTTTAAAATTGTAGCCTAGATCCAACACACAAACAATGAATAGTGCTGGTCTTAACACCAAACCCTGCGTGACGACCATATCTGAACTTAAAGTTATGGTGACCCAAAAAGTGAACAGTACAGGTAGAGAACATTAGGCCTGTAGATAAATTCCATCTTTTAAGTTTTATCAAGTCTAAGTGAGCCCCATTGGCATTAGATCTAGGCCTACCATTCTAGCTTAAATAAATCGCGCATAAGACTAATCCATACTCAATTACACTCATTTGATTTAGTTTATTTACTTAAAATTCTTTCGGTATTCGAAATAATAATAATTTTACTTACCATCCGTTTTCCATACTGTAGTCGATGGTGCCATTTTCCACAACCAAAAATGCAAACCAAAAGTCCCGAAAGTTCCCGGGTAGGGAGGAGGTTGACACCAAAGCCCTGTATAGGGAAAGTTACGACAACTCATTTACAGGCGCCATTTTGGGTCCCAACTATGACGCCATAAAAACTATGACGTCATGGCGCTTTACTTAACAAAACGTATTGTTTTTTTCTTGGTATAACGTTTTACGGGCTACAATTTATACTAAACAAATTGCAAAAGACATCAATGCGGTTTGGTTCAATGATAATATGTCAGACAAAATCATACTCAAAATCGGCCAAGGCAAAATGACATGATTAACATAATTCAATTTGGCCTTCTTCGGGAATTATCGAGAGGGCTATACCGTAATCAGTGTCTTTCAGTGGTGGTAGGATAAATAATTTATTTTTAAACTCCTCAAACACAGAGTGGTTATGCAAGCGAAGTGTGTCGAAAAATCGAATTTGACAAACATCAAGTTAAAAATGTATTTTTCATTTGATGGCGGGCATTTCTTTCAAAGTAACTGCCAAATTAAAAAAAAAAGAAAAATAAAACCCCATTTATTTGGTAATAAAAGGGCAGCGATAATCTCAAAAATTTAATTTCGAGAATTCTTGATGGTAGAAATTCAAAATGGTGGAATTTTCATTAATCGTCATTTCTTTCCGTTGGGTATGACTTGTAATATGTGGTATATTAATCACGAAATGACATAGTTTCCCCTTAAATGAATATATTGTTAGCGCACTTTAAACATCTAGATGCAAAAGACAAGGTGTTAAAACTTGATGTTATAAAACACATAATTTATTCAGCTCGACGCAAGATTTGAAATGAATAGATGCGGTTCGTTTAACTTGAATGTAGATATATCATGCATATATAGGACCTTTCGGTTGAATCATATCATAGGAATATCTTATTTGATAGTTTTACGTACATGTTCTATAGTTCCATTTAGCCTATACATTTTCTTGTTTCACTTGACTAAACAAAACATTGTGTAGGAATGTAGGCTTTTAAAGATTAAACAAAAAGCTGAAAAATATTGAGATGTGTGGAACATGCTCGAGGCGATTTGTAACAGGCACGATATACTCTTCAAAAAAAAAGTAGGGGATATTAAAATGCAAATACCTATGCAGGTTGTAATATGTGTAGTCATGGACACTAGACATGCTTTGAGAGTATGTTCACATGAAGAACTTATCGCCCCAACAGAACCACTGAGCGGCACATGCGATAGCGCCATACACGAGGGTTCATTGTCAAATTTGACACTTCAAGGAAGGGTTGATGAAAACTGCCGCGTGCTGGTTTATCTATCCATCTTTGCTTTCCTATCGGTTCTTGCATAAGATTTACTGTTTAGCGTATCTTTGCTTTAGTGTGTTACGTTTAATTTGATCGGGAGATGTGTTCGTCGACGTCAACGGACAACACTGCAAGAATTAGCCGTCGCACTGCAAGAGGAGTGGGCCAGATTACCCCAATTCGTGACTGGACAGTTCATTATGAGCATGCCACGACGAATTGCTGAATGCCTGAGGATTGGTGGAGCAATTACTCATTTTTAAGACAAAAATCAAAAACGTTCATTTTCACTTTTGACGGTGTATCTATTTGCAAGTGTAAAGGGACTGTCAGATAAGCCGCCCGCATGAAATGTTTATATTCATGTGTAGGGCATTGGCCTTTTATTAACATACACTGGTTACCTCTAATAAAAACAGCAGTGCATTTCCGCAGTTTTGTTTTGTTTCTGAATATCCCCTACTTTTTATGAAGAGTATATATTTGATACTAGTTGAGCATCAGAAAAAAACATGATTATTTCACTGGGTATGGGACGCAAATACCCAAAGGTGTCGGACAAACTCTAAAGCAACTGCGTCTCCTTCACTGGGCACCTTCAATGTATGTCTACCTGTGGAATAACATGTACATTATTTGTATCTGTTAAATTTCTGAGGTTTATATATTCGATTAATATTATTATTTACTCATGGGCGCAGGGGCGGATTGGGGCCGGGAACCGGCTCGGGCTCCCGTGTCGGAGCGGCCCCTTTTACTGACCGCGGAGCCCGGATGGGGGGTCCGGGGGCTCTCCCCCATTAAATTTTGAAAAATGAACCCCAAATATGCGATTTGGTGGCATATCTGATTATAATCTCTGTCAAATAATATATCTCATCAATTGATTAATTTAGGCCAAAACCCCGACCTGCAAGTAATTTACAACCATCAACCTGTGAAATTATCATATCGTCATATTAATTAACGTATTATCATTGTATCGTCAAGACCAGCAACATCAAATTTTGCTGAGGCCTTAAAATTGATTTTTTTTTTGGAGTTACGAACCATCGGCAGACGTTTCTGGCGACAGCGTCGGGTGAATCCGATGAAATTTTCGGATGAAATTCGGAATCCCCATCGTAGGATTCCGAATTCCGGCCAACACCCAGCACACCAGGCCCAGAAAGTCTATTATACCAGCCCATTCCAGACCCCAGTGATGGCGTGGCGGCCCGTTAAAGTCACTGGCCACATACAACATGATCCATGGCCGGTCCAATACCCCCCCCCCCCATATAATGTTCAGCAGAAAAAGTTTTTATACGCCCACATTTTCATGTGGACGTATATTGTCGTCGCCCCTGTCCGTCCGGACGTCTGGACGTCCGTCCGTCCACAATTTGTTTGTAGACACTCTACAGGTCACAATTCTTATCCGATTTTGACGAAACTTGAAATATAGGTTTATCTCCAAAAGATCTCGGTTCCCTTTGATATTGGCATGTATTGGATCGAAACTTCATGGATTATGGCCCCTGTTTGTACGACAAATCACGTTTTTAGCTTGTGGATACTATAGAGGTCACAATTTTTATCCGATTTTGTTGAAACTTGAAATCTAAGTTGATAATTTAAAGATCTCGGATCCTTTCGATATTCGCGCATATCGGACCGTAACTTCCTGAATTATGGCCCCTGATTGTACGAAAAATCGCGTTTTTAGCTTGTGGACCCTATAGAGGTCATAATTTTTATACGATTTAAAAAACCGTATTATCATATCACCGTTAAACCCTAAGGATGGCTGAGTTCGAATTTCGTGAAAATCGGCCCAAAATTGACAGAAAAAATGGCCGCCGTTCGTTCTCAATTAGCGTAAAAATATGGTATATCAAGGTTGTGGACCCTATAGAGGTCACAATTTTTATCCGATTTTGTTGAAACTTGAAATGTAAGTTTATAACCCAAAGATCTCGGTTCCTTTCGATATTCGCGCATATCGAACCGTAATTTCCTGAATTATGGCCCCTGTCCCTGATTGTACGAAAAATCGCGTTTTTAGCTTTTGGACCCTATAGAGGTCATAATTTTTATCCGATTTAAAAAAAAACGTATTATTATATCACCGTTAAACCCCTAGGACGACTGAGTCCGAATTTCGTGAAAATCGGCCAAAAATTGACAAGACAAAATGGCCGCCGTTCGTTCTCAAATAGCGTAAAAATATGGTATATCAAGGTTGTGGACCCTATAGAGGTCACAATTTTTATCCGATTTTGTTGAAACTTGAAATGTAAGTTTATAACCCAAAGATCTCGGTTCCTTTCGATATTTACGCATATCGGACCGTAACTTCCTGAATTATGGCCCCTGATTGTACGAAAAATCGTGTTTTTAGCTTGTGGACCCTATAGAGGTCATAATTTTTATCCGATTTAAAAAACCGTATAATTATATCACCGTTACACCATAAAGACGACTGAGTTCGAATTTCATGAAAATCGGCCCAAAATTGACAGACAAAATGGCACAATTTTTATCCGATTTTGTTGAAACTTGAAATGTAAGTTTATAACCCAAAGATCTCGGTTTATGGACCCTGCCCCTGATTGTACGAAAAATCGCGTTTTTAGCTTGTGGACCCTATAGAGGTCATAATTTTTATCCGATTTAAAAAAACGTATTATTATATCACCGTTAAACCCCTAGGACGACTGAGTCCGAATTTCGTGAAAATCGGCCCAAAATTGACAAGACAAAATGGCCGCCGTTCGTTCTCAAATAGCGTAAAAATATGGTATATCAAGGTTGTGGACCCTATAGAGGTCACAATTTTTATCCGATTTTGTTGAAACTTGAAATGTAAGTTTATAACCCAAAGATCTCGGTTCCTTTCGATATTTGCGCATATCAGACCGTAACATCCTGAATTATGGCCCCTGATTGTACGAAAAATCGTGTTTTTAGCTTGTGGACCGTATAGAGGTCATAATTTTTATCCGATTTAAAAAACCGTATAATTATATCACCGTTACACCATAAAGACGACTGAGTTCGAATTTCATGAAAATCGGCCCAAAATTGACAGACAAAATGGCCGCCGTTCGTTCTCAAATAGCGTAAAAATATGGTATATCAAGGTTGTGGACCCTATAGAGGTCACAATTTTTATCCGATTTTGTTGAAACTTGAAATGTAAGTTTATAACCCAAAGATCTCGGTTCTTTTCGATATTCGCGCATATCGAACAGTAACTTCCTGGATTATGGCCCCTGATTGTACGAAAAATCGCGTTTTTAGCTTGTGGACCATATAGAGGTCATAATTTTTATCCGATTTAAAAAAACGTATTATTTTATCACCGTTAAACCCCTAGGACGACTGAGTCCGAATTTCGTGAAAATCGGCCCAAAATTGACAAGACAAAATGGCCGCCGTTCGTTCTCAAATAGCGTAAAAATATGGTATATCAAGGTTGTGGACCCTATAGAGGTCACAATTTTTATCCGATTTTGTTGAAACTTAAAATGTAAGTTTATAACCCAAAGATCTCGGTTCCTTTCGATATTTGCGCATATCGGACGTAACTTCCTGAATTATGGCCCCTGATTGTACGAAAAATCGTGTTTTTAGCTTGTGGACCCTATAGAGGTCATAATTTTTATCCGATTTAAAAAACCGTATAATTATATCACCGTTACACCATAAAGACGACTGAGTTCAAATTTCATGAAAATCGGCCCAAAATTGACAGACAAAATGGCCGCCGTTCGTTCTCAAATAGCGTAAAAATATGGTATATCAAGGTTGTGGACCCTATAGAGGTCACAATTTTTATCCGATTTTGTTGAAACTTGAAATATAAGTTTATAACCCAAAGATCTCGGTTCCTTTTGATATTCGCGCATATCGAACAGTAACTTCCTGGATTATGGCCCCTGATTGTACGAAAAATCGCGTTTTTAGCTTGTGGACCATATAGAGGTCATAATTTTTATCCGATTTAAAAAACGTATTATTATATCACCGTTACACCCCAAGGACGACTGAGTCCGAATTTCGTGAAAATCGGACAAAAATGACAGACAAAATGGCCGCCCTTCGTTCTCAAATAGCGTAAAAATATGGTATATCAAGGTTGTGGACACTATAGAGGTCACACCTTTTATCCGATTTTGTTGAAACTTGAAATGTAAGTTTATAACACAAAGATCTCAGTTCCTCTCGACATTCGCGCATATCGGGCCATAACATCCTGAATTATGCTCCCTGATTGTACGAAAAATCGTGTTTTTAGCTTGTGGACCCTATAGAGGTCATAATTTTTATCCGATTTAAAAAAAACGTATAATTATATCACCGTTACACCCTAAGGACGGCTGAGTTCGAATTTCGTGAAATTCAGCCCAAAATTGACAGACAAAATGGCCGCCCTTCGTTCTCAAATAGCGTAAAAACATGGTATATCAAGGTCACAATTTTTATCTGATTTTGTTGAAACTTGAAATGTAAGTTTATAACCCAAAGATTTCGGTTCCTTTCGATATTTGCGCATATCGAATTTTAATTTCCTGAATTATGGCCCTTAATTGTAGGAAAAATCACTTTCTTTTTAGCTGGTTCTATATCCATCTCTCGAAAATGTGGGCGTATTCTGCCTGGCAGCCGCTGGTTTAGACGAATTGGACAAAACTTATTTTTTTCATTTTTTGTCCGGCCGGCCCTTCGCCCGATCCGCCCCTGCATGGGCGGGGAGAGATAACGTCTTACTCCAAACAAATTGCAAAAGACACCAGGAAGTTTCGTAGAGCGATATCTCGTCTCACATGTCACTGATGAAACATGCTCGAAACACATGTTACGCTAGACACCTTTTATTTAAAGGAGCTAAATCGCTAATATTGACACCAATGTGTCGGAAATAATGTAATATGAATGTAAATAAACTGATTCGGTATTTCGCCGAACATAACTGCTTTGAAATTAGAGTAAAAACGGAAACGATTGAACGTAAATCAATTTATATACATTCATATTACATTATTATATGCTTTGCGACCCATTTATGTCAATTTCTAGGTCCCAAATATTAGAGATTTAGCGCCTTTAAATTTCACTGATTTAAGCTACACTGATTTTAAAAGTTTTATCTAGTCAATTTAAAGAAATTTCTATTTTCGAAAAATTGATGATACAATTTATGATTGATGACCCAATCCGGAATGGCCCTAGGCCAAAAAATAATGGAATTTCAGGCATTTATTTTGCCGGCTAGAAGGCAAAAAGGTTTTACATTAAAGGGGCCCAAGGAAGGAGACGCAGTTGCTTTAGAGTTTGTCCGACACCTTTGGGTATTTGCGCCCCATTTCCAATGAAATAATCATGTTGTTCTGCTGCTCAACTAGTATCAAATATATACTCTTCAAAAAAAGTAGGGGATATTCAGAAACAATACAAAACTGCGGAAATGCACTGCTGTTTTTATTAGAGGTAACCAGTGTATGTTAATAACAGACCAATTCCCTACACATGAATATAAACATTTCATATGGGCGGCTTACCTGACGGTCCCATTACACTCGCAAATAGATACACCGTCAAAAGTGAAAATGAACGTTTTTGATTTGTGTCTTAATAATGAGTAATTGCTCCACCAATCCTCAGGCATTCAGCAATTCGTCGTGGCATGCTCCTAATCAAACGTCCAGTCACGATTTGGGGCAATCTGACCCGCTCCTCTTGCAGTGCGACGGCTAATTCTTGCAGTGTTGTTGGTTGACGTCGACGAACACATCTCCCGATCAAATTAAACGTAACACACTAAAGCAAAGATGCGCTAAACATTAAATCTTATGCAAGAACCGACATAGAAAGCAAAGATGGATAGATTAACCAGCACGCGGCAGTTTTCATCAACCCTTCCTTCAATAGTCAAATTTGACGATGAACCCACGTGTATGGCGCTATTGGTGTCGCATGTGCCGCTCAGTGGTTCTGTTGGGGCGATAAGTTCTTCATCTGTGAACATACTCCCAAAGCATGTCTAGTGTCCATGACTATTTATCATATTACAACCTGCATAGGTATTTGCATTTTAATATCCCCTACTTTTTTTGAAGAGTATATCGTGCCTGAGATTTGTTACAAATCGCCCCGAGCATGTTCCACACATCTCAGCATTCATCAGCTTTTTGTTCAATTTATAAAAGCCTACATTCCTACACAATGTTTTGTTTAGTCAAGTGAAACAAGAAAATGTATAGGCTATAAATGGAACAATAGAACACGTACACCTTAATGTCGACAAATACGTAAAACTATGCAAATAAGATATTCCTATGATATGATTCAACTGAAAGGGCCTATATATGCATCATATAAATCTACATTCAAGTTAAACGAAACGCATCTATCCATTTTAAATCTTGCCTCGAGCTGAATAAATTATGTGATTTATAACATCTATATAATTAAAAACTATGATTCGATCTTTATTGCCAACATTTCAATGTAGCTTGAATTTTCTACACCTTGTCTATTGCATCTAGATGTTTAAAGCGCTTTAACAATATATTCATTTAAGAGCAACTATGTCATTTCGGGATTAATATACCACATATTACAAGTCATACCCAATGGAAGGAAATGGAAATTAATGAAAATTCCACCATTTTGAAAGAAATGTCCGCCATCAAATGAAAAATACATTTTTAAATTGATGTTTGTCAAATTCGATTTTTCGACACACTTCGCTTGCATAACCACTCTGTGTTTGAGGAGTTTAAAAATAAATTATTTATCCTACCACCACTGAAAGACACTGATTACGATATAGCGTTCTCGATAATTCCTGAAGAACGCCAAATTGAATTATGTTAATCATGTAATTTTGCCATGGCCGATGTGGAGTATGATTTTGTCTGACATATTATCATTAAACCAAACTGCATTGGTTTCTTAAAACGTTTGGTTAAGTAAAGCTATATGACGCCATGACGTCATAGTTTTTTTGGCGTAATAGTTGGGACCCAAGATGGCGCCTGTAAATGAGTTGTCGTAACTTTCCCTATACAGGGCTTTGACAAATACTTGGGACCCAAGATGGCGTCTTTTTAGACTTGATGTCATATTTTCATGACGTCATAAGAAATTTCTGGCTTCACAGTTGTCGCAACTTTATCTAAACGGCTTTGGTTGACACCTGCCGTTTACGTCATCGAAACATTGACGTCATCGAGATGTTGACGTCATATACCCGTGAATGTTTCAAAATTAATGACCTCTCACGTCGAAACGAGAATTTTGACAGTAACAAAATGACAAAATATTATTTTCGAAATTAATAAAAAATACGAAACAAATTTGTTATCAAAATTAAAAGCAATGTTTCCTGAATGAAAAAATAAAATAAAAATATAGACATTCATATGTTTTTAGAAAACTGTTTAGGGTTAAAGCCTGTCTGCCTAATGCCCATAATAATAGATAAATAAATATACGCAGGTCAAAACTTAAGAGTAAAAATTATATTTTATTAATTTTCTTTCTTTAAATCCAGATACCCAAAATTACTGTGAGAGGCAACTTAAATCTATTCCAACTACAGAAATGTGATTTCTCACTTTTTAGCATGTAAAATTCATCAGTTAAAATATTAGGCAGACCGGTTTATGTCTGCCTAATCCATCGGTCTGCTTAATCTATACTAATATTTGTGACTGTCGTTTGTCTGTCTGTCTGTCTGTCTGTTCGGGGTTTGCGGCTACACTAGGTCTGCCCCGAGTCTGAAATTTGGGATATAGGGATAGCTCGGACCGGGGAGTAACATAGGCCAGGTGGCGTTAGTCTTCCGGATTCGGAGTTATGACCCCCGAGCCAAGCCGGTCTGTTCGGGGTTGGCGGCTACACTAGGTCTGCCCCGAGTCTGAAATTTGGGGTATTGGGGTAGCTCGGACCGGGGAGTAACATAGGCCAGGTGGCGTTAGTTTACCACTTCCTGTTTCGGAGTTATGACCCCCGAGCGAAGCCGGTCTGTTCGGGGTTGGCGGCTACACTAGGTCTGCCCCGAGTCTGAAATTTGGGGTATAGGGGTAGCTCGGACCGGGGAGTAACATAGACCAGGTGGCGTTAGTCTACCACTTCCGGTTTCGGAGTTATGATCCCCGAGCGAAGTCTGTCTGTTCGGGGTTGGCGGCTACACTAGGTCTGCCCCGAGTCTGAAATTTGGGGTATAGGGGTAGCTCGGACCGGGGAGTAACATAGGCCAGGTGGCGTTAGTCTATCACTTCCGGTTTCGGAGTTATGACCGACGAGCGAAGCCGGTCTGTTCGGGGTTGGCGGCTACACTAGGTCTGCCCCGAGTCTTAAATTTGGGGTGTACGGGTAGCTCGGACCGAGGAGTAACATAGGCCAGGTGGCGTTAATCTATCACTTCCGGTTTCGGAGTTATGATCCCCGAGCGAAGCCGGGTATCCTGCTAGTGGCTATATATATGTGTTAATGGTCCGCTTAATGCCCACGTTATATATATATATATATATATATATATATTATAAAGCGTAGATATATAAATCATCTAACCAATCGTCACACTATTATTATTATTATTATTATGAACATTTTTATAGCGCACAATTCACTAGGAGCTCAAATGCGCTTTACAAAACATTATAAATTATCACACATTATAAACTATCACAAACAGTATCACAGATAAACAATATAATCATAAACTATTGAGGAAACAACACATTATGCAGATATTATGAATAAATGTATAAAACAGTAGTCAGTAAAATAAAAGATTACTAAGAGATTAACAAAAAGTTAAAATCGTTAAAAGCTAAAGGCTTCTTTAAATAAAACAGTTTTGACGGATTTTTTAAAAACAGAAAGAGACACAGCGTTTCTGATAGAAAATGGAAGCTTATTCCATGCAATTGGCGCCCATACACTAAAAGCTCTGTCACCAATTGTTTTGAGTCTTGATCGTTTAGAACATAAAACAAGCCAACAGTGAGGCTGATGTCCCCCGCCGAAATTGCAAAATAAATAGATGACGCATATTAATTAATCGAACATTTATTTTTTTCACTAAGTTTCATCACTCTCTATCAGATAGAATCAAGATTATCTTGTCCCAAACCATCGACAAATGAAATCGATTAGCTCTGCTCAGCTTCAGCTCGAAATGTTAATTATTGAACTCAGTCAAGACATTCACCTAATCTACATATACATCAAGTTTAAACATTCACCTAATAGACACCTATGCCAAGTTTGGACATTCTACCTCAATTAGAAGGAGAGTTATTGTGTTCCAAAGTTTCGACCAATCAAATTGCTTATCACTCGGCTTACCCTAAGCAGGAAATGCTCATTGTCGAACTTAGTCAAGGTATTGACCTAATAAACACCTACACCAAGTTTGAACATTCTAGCTCAATTATAAAGAGAGTTATTGTGTTCCAAAGTCTCGGCCAATCAAATGGCTTATCACTCTGCTTACCCTAAGCAGGAAATGCTCATTGTCGAACTTAGTCAAGGTATTGACCTAATAAACACCTACACCAAGTTTGAACATTCTAGCTCAATTATAAAGAGAGTTATTGTGTTCCAAAGTCTCGGCCAATCAAATTGCTTATCGCTCTGCTTACCCTAAGCAGAAAATGCTCATTGTCGAACTTAACACCAAGTTTCATCACTCTCACTTAAATAGAACTAAGTTATCGTGTCCCAAAGCATCAACCAAACATATTGCTTATCTCTGCTTACCCTAAGCAGAAAATGTTCATCTTCGAACTACATCAAGGCATTGACCTAATAAACACCTACACCAAGTTTGAACATTCTAGCTCAATTAGAAGGTGAGTTATTGTGTTCCAAAGTCTCGGCCAATCAAATTGCTTATCGCTCTGCTTACCCTAAGCAGAAAATGCTGATTATCGAACTTAGTCAAGGTGTTGATGTAATGAAACTATACACCAAGTTTCATCACTTTGACTTAATTAGAACTAAAGTTATCTTGTCCCAAAGCATCAACCAATCAAATTGCTTATCTCTGCTTACCCTAAGCCGAAAATGCTCATCTTCGAACTCCATCAAGGCATTGACCTAATAAACACATACACCAAGTTTGAACATTCTAGCTCAATTAAAATTATCGTGTCCCAAAGCATCAACCAGTTTGAACATTCTAGCTCAATTCAATTAGAAGGAGAGTTATTGTGTCCCAAAAAGTGTGACGGACAGACAGACGGACGAACCCATTTTAATAGTCCCCTGCTTTCTTCGAAAGGCGGGGGACAATTATTGTATCAGAGGAGGAACGAAGCGTTCGGGACGGTGTATATAATTCAAGTAAATCTCGTAAGTAAAGAGGTGCAAGACCATTAAGACATTTAAAAACTAAAAGAAGGATTTTATATTGAATTCTAAAATAAATGGGTAGCCAGTGTAACTCAATTAAAATAGGGGTTATGTGCTCTCTAAACTTTGATCTGGTGATAAGCCTTGCTGCACTATTTTTTACCATTTGTAGTTTATTAATTAAAACATCTGGAATTCCTGCTAAAAGGGAGTTAAAATTATCTAATCTTGATGTTACTAGGGAGTTTACGACAGTTTTAATGGCATCAATAGTGAGGGTTAACCTTATTTTACTAATGTTTCTTAGATGGTAATAACAGAGTTTACAGATATTGTTAATTTGAGAATTCATAGATATGTAATCTTCAAAACGTACATCAATATTTCGGGCGGATTCAACCGGACAGATAGTATGGGAACCGATTTGTATACTTGTATCACCCCCCCCCCCCCTCCCGCTTCACTTAAAGAAGACTTTGTTCCTAATATGAGATACTCAGTGATCCCTGCATTGGCCGAGAAAGTTCATCCAGTTTTTCCGGCGTGGTTTCCCCTTGTCAGTGATGCAGGACGGAGGGCCTGACAAGGACAGCTGTCTAGTCATTCGGATAAGACGAAAAAAAACCGAGGTCCCGTGTACACATTGGCGTGCACGTAAAAGATCCCTTGACAGTTGGAATTCGATATAAGAGTAGGCCTTAGTGCCGCTGTCCGGGCAAAATTTCCCTGATAGCACACTGTATGGCGTATGCCCGTCTTCATTAGCCCAGCTCGGAGCAAAACAGTAGGACGTTAAACCCCATTTCATTTCATTTCATCATCGTTGAGTTTCAAGAAATTGGTACGCATCCAACATTTTATTTCACTGATACACTGTTTAAGTTTTGCCTTCGAAGAATTAATATCACATTTAAATGCTATGTAGAGTTGCGTATCGTCAGCATATAGATGGAAATCAACGGCGTACCTTTGCACAATTTTACCGAGCGGAGTCGTGTAAACGGTGAATAGGATTGGGCCCAAAATTGAGCCTTGAGGCATACCATACTTAACATCCGTGGGGTTAGATAGTTTTCCATGGATTAACACTGACTGGCTTCTACCAGCTAGATACGAACGGAACATTTCAAGCACAGCACCGTGAACACAGAATTCAGATTTAAGACGTGACAGCAAGGTATCATGGTCCACCGTTCCACTAGCTAATTAACCCCCCTGTCCATGCCCTCTGAAAATTTACCCCCCAAATTTAACCCTATTGCGGAGGTTTTTTTTTAATTTTGAGCTTGAGTAACATAAAATAGTGGCTTATACAACATTATTTTAGGTTTTCCACAGTGCTGAGTCCAAATATGGCCTCGGAAATAATCTACGAAAATCCAATATGGCGGAAATCCAGTTTGGCGGCCAAAATCGATGGATATTTGATATAGAGGACAATAGTAACACAATGATATGGTTGTAATTATCTTTTAAAATGTTTACGAGGGTGCTGAGTAAGAATATATGGACAGAAATGCGTTAGATCCATTCATTATGAGGACCTCAAATATAACGATACACTTCAGATGGATTCAATGACTGACTATAAGCAACGAAATGAACGCTAACTCTTAAATTATTGTATCATTCTACACTACTTTCATCTGTATAACTCATATAACATCATAAACGATAGGACCTACTAAATAGATTTAAGTTCCCATTGAGATCAGTGCTTGGTTAAAACCCTCGAGAAAAACCGTAGTTTTTGCAGTTACATTACCAAGGTATATTTTCAGATTCGTTGCATAGATGTTCGACGCTAAGTTTTTATAGTCTTTTTTTCAACCTGAAGATGTCACTGTTTTGTTGGACAGATAGCGCTGTATCCCTTGCATAGCGTACTTCTAGAAATAGGCGATTTTTCTTTACAGTTTCATTGATGGTCATATCGCGTAGGTAATTATCCACTTGTTCTCATGAAGTGAATGCCCCCCCCCCCATGGCTTTCAATGCATCCAGATCTCTATTCCGTCTCTTATCTACAGCCACATTCGCGATCTCTTTGTTTTTTAATCCCTGCTTCATGTTTTCTACTCCAAGCTTCTATAATTTCTGGGATTTTGCCTCCACGTTGTACCGCAGTTTAGTGTATTTACTATATAAACCCGACGGCTGGGTTATCTATCAAATCAACAGACATAGATTTTACTTGGGCTGAAGACGCGCATGCTAGTTGTTTGGCACCTCTTCTCTGCAGTTCATAGTTGATAAAACCTACACTGCGCTCTGCTGTCAGATTCTACAGTTCATAGTTGATAAAACCTACACTGCGCTCTGCTGTCAGATTCTGCAGTTCATAGTTGATAAAACCTACTCTGCCGTCAGATTGTGAATAGGGGCCTTCTCTAGCTTTTCAGTGTCCATATTTTCAAGTGCATATTCAGATTCCTCATTTTGATAGTCGCCGAATCAAAATATTTCCATTTCTGATGTTTGAATCCTTGTACCAGCTACGGTAATACCATGGATAGTACTTTCAGCACTTCGTCGCTCATGTCATTCATCGTTGCTTGTAAGGCTTCGCGTATATTGACGTCGTACATGGTTTCATTGAACCTTTCTTGCGATATAAAGTTAAATGCTGGTGAGTTCATGTTCATGAGTTCAGAAGGATCTGTACTTATCAAATCATCATATAGTTGTTTAAAGGCAGGTATCAGCTTTGTGTATGTCGTTTTACTGAATGTCGTTAGCGAGAGGAACGGTTCTACAAGATGTAGTCCCAATAGGGCCCCTACACGGTATAAAACTTTCAAAAAGTCAAGATCTATGAAGCATCTGACTATACAGGCAAGCTGGTTTGTGACATGTTCGGATTTCTCTAGAAATGATAATACATCGTCCAAATGATATAATACTATCGCACATGTCAGCCTAATTCTGTCAAATCGCTCGTCTTTTAGGCTCACGGATTTCTTTTTTAAGAGCGATATGAGCATCAAAACTCGTTGGCTTTATTCCATGATTTGTGATCAAAATCATGATTAATCTAGTGATACAATTTAGAGCTTTTCCGTTACGCTGGAAGTGTTACTTGTGGCGTTTACAAGAAAACTCGAGTATATTTTGTCTCTGCCAATGCAATTTTCTATATCATTTCACTGTTTTGTTAGGATTCGCTTAAACATGGGGGATGGATGAACATTACAGAATAAATGGTCAGGTAAGTACTGAGAGTCCAAACTTTGAGCTATTAACGCTTCTACATTTTTGTTATGTGCAGTTTGGTCAGTTATGACAAAGTCCAATTTTTCAAATAACTCTTTGGCGCTGATTCCACTAGCTGCTTCTAATAGTTGAAGTACCGCCACCTTCAAATCGGCCATATTCTTTCTACTCTCGCTAGCAATAGGAAACGTGGGCAACGCAGAAATTTGCCATTGATAGTCAGTCCCTGTACGGAAAACGAACCGATGCTCTGCTTTTTTAACCGTCGTCATGATACGTCACAACGGTTTGTTGTTCAGAGTTAATGATTTCTTTTACTATCTGATCTAGTGTCATTGCCTCTATGCTTTTTTCAACCGTTCTGATGTTACTAGACTGCGGCAAAGTGTCAAAATCGATTATTTCATCTGATTCACCGTAGAATTTCCAGTCTCGACCGAACATCTTATTTATTGCCAACAGTCACCACTGCTCCTTTAGCCTGATTTTGACTCATATGAAAACAACTTTTCAATTTATCAATGGTTTCATAAACGTCTGGGCGAACTTTCCGAATGCTGTCGCGTATATGCCGATATGGTTGTGGTAAATTGTCACCTTTTGGAATTTATTCAAATAATACTTTTCTTCGTTTAGGCTTTTTTATATGCAAAGTTGATTGTTGGTCTTCAGAAGATTCGCTTCGCTGAAACCCGTCTCCTATTTCAGTTTGATTACCGACATAATCAGAAAGGTCACTGAAACCAACCGTTTGTTCAGATCTCGCTTTATCTTGTTCTGCTTTCTCACCCATTCTTTCTATTGCTGCCAGATCCATTCTTCTCCGCTGCATGGTTTTATTCCACTTTCTGTCAACAAAATGTTCACAATACATCAATCGTTCAGTTCGCGATCATTCAAAAAATCCCATTACAAAAGATCCAGTGTTCCTGAAGCAGTTCTGATAGAATTAATGCAGCATTGTCCTTTGATCTTTGCTCTTGCCCAGCACGACTCGGTCGCATCAGATACGTCATATTTTCCTTCCAACCTCGTGGGTTTTCTACGGGCCCTCCGGTTTCCTCCCACTGCTAAAGACCTCTACGCGCAAGCGAATTATTGAAATAAAATTATAAACCATATGTTAGTCCCGAAATGACCTAGTTTGTGTCGAGTGGACGTTTAACCCCATTTCTCTCTCTCATCATATTTCCCACTATAACAGTTTTTGTAGGAAGAACACCATTTGGAAAAACAGGTTTTTCAATGTACAGTCTAGAACCTAGCTGCTTCTGTGCTGTAGAGCGTGTTGTAGTCGTCTTCTGTGTAGTCATTCTACGTTTTTTTAGTCGCAGTCTGGCAATACAAGAGTAAAACATTTCATTAGACCTGACATTACCGTTATTCAGATGTAACAGTTGTAGACCCTTATGGTATTACCACCACAACGGATTTTACTGACCATAAATTCTTAATTAACAACCTCGCAAACATTAAAAAAGATATTCACAACCAAATTATTTTGTGGTTTTTGGTCATCTATATCAGAAATCGATCTATTTTTGGCCGCCATATTGGATTTCTACCATATTGAATTTTCTTCGTAGATTATTTTTGAGGCCGTATTTGGACTCAGCACCGTCGAAAACCTATAAAAAGTCGTAGGATAAGCCACTATTTGATGTTATTTAAGCTCAAAATTGAAATAAATCTGAAAATAGGTGTAAATTAGGGGGTGGGGAAGCTATAAAATTTTCAGAGGGCATGTACTGGAGGGTGGGGGGGATAATAGGGTCGGAACAACATTTAATTTTTTTTTAAATTTTCTGTGCTACGTTCTTCATATTTTAAACAGAGGTTTATGTTGAAAAGCGTAAAAATTGAAAATACCCCCACCCCCTACTAAAGAGCCCTACGCTCAAGCGAATTAAAGAAATAAAATTGAACCATATTATTATGTTACTCCCGAAATGACCTAGTTTGTGTCGAGTAGACGTTAAACACCATCTCCCCCCCCCCCCCCACGAGTTTATGAAACGTTTGGTCAAAGGCGTAGCGAGGAACAGTTGACTGGTGTTTGATCTAATACGAAGGGGACCACGTGGCTAAGTGGGTAAGGCGCTGGCTCGCTAGCCTGGAGGTCGGGTGTTCGATCCCTGCATTGGCCGAGAAAGTTCATCCAGATTTTCCGGCGTGGTTCCCCCTTGTCAGTGATGCAGGACGGAGGGCCTGACAAGGACAGCTGTTTAGTCCTTCGGATGAGACGAAAAACCGAGGTCCCGTGTATACATTGGAATGCACGTAAAAGATCCCTTGGCAGTTGGAATTCGATATAAGAGTAGGCGATAGTGCCGCTGCCCGGGCAAAATTTCCCTCATAGCACACTGTATGGCGTATGCCCGTCTTCATTATCCCAGGTTAGGAGCAGAACAGTAGGACGTTAAACCCCCATTTCATTTCTTTTGATCTAATACAGACGGTAGTCGAGTACATAGACTGTAATCACTCTCATTACCATTATGAAAGGCGAAGAAAGCGGACATTAATCATCCTCCGGTTTAACCTCACTTTCCCCACATTTGATTGTTTTGATAAAGGATTAGGAGGTTACTAGACTGGGTGTAGAACTATAGTCTGTTCTAATTAATTAGTATCACTGGTGTAAACTTCTCACTCTAATTATTGTTACTGTGAACACTTCCCACTATCAGTCTGATTACAGTCTATGTACTCGACTACCGTCTGTATAAGATCAAAAGAAATGAAATGGGGTTTAACGTCCTACTGTTCTGCTCCTAACCTGGGATAATGAAGACGGGCATACGCCATACAGTGTGCTATGAGGGAAATTTTGCCCGTGCAGCGGCGCTACGGCCTACTCTTATATCGAATTCCAACTGCCACGGGATCTTTTACGTGCATTCCAATGTATACACGGGACCTCGGTTTTTCGTAACATCCGAACGACTAGACAGCTGTCCTTGTCAGGCCCTCCGTCCTGCATCACTGACAAGGGGAAACCACGCCGGAAAATCTGGATGAACTTTCTCAGCCAATGCAGGGATCGAATACCCGACCTCCAGGCTAGCGAGCCAGCGTCTTACCCACTTAGCCACGTGATCTCCTTATTATAATATAATATACTATTCAAAAAAAGTAGGGGATATTTGATTTTGGGGGCATAATACTAAAATATGCAAATGACTACGAAAAAAGTCACTATAGAACCTAACAGAAGAAACATTTCCAGTTACATGTGACGCCCAAACGCACCAATAGCTACCGCATGGAATGCATGTGATCATCATGGGGGTCCAACCCAAGATTTGCACGACTCTGACTTTGAATGTTACAGTCATTGTGGCATTGAATTCCAGGGTGGAAACATCAGTTTAATTGTTTTAGTGACCAGAAAACAAATTTTGATATGCGTCGGCTTACTCAAAATGAAAGGTTACGTGCCCTTGGCATGCTACAGATCGGCACAACACAGGCGGTTGTGGCGCGGACGATGAATGTTTCTCAGTCTGTCATAAGCAGGCTATGGTCCAGATACCGTGATACACAATCTGTACAGGACAGACCACGCTCAGGTCGACCAAGGGCGACAACTCAAGCCCAGGATCGATTTATCCGTACCTTGGCCTTGAGAAATCGTGTCATCACAGCAAATCAGATCAGCGCTCGTCTTCAAACAGACACTGGTGTGAGAGTGAGTGGCCAGACGATTCGGAATCGACTGCATAGGGGTCACCTTCGCGCCCGACGTCCTCGCGTGATCCCTTGTTTGAGAGATCATCACATTCAGGCAAGACGTCGTTGGTGTAGGGATCGTCAACACTGGGATAATCGACGCTGGAGCAATGTGATGTTTTCAGATGAGTCAAGGTTCACTGTTGATTTTTTGGACAGACGTAGGAGGGTGTGGCGTCGTCGAAACGAGCGCTTCCAAGACGTTAACGTCATCAGACATGATCGATTTGGGGGTGGTTCTGTTATGGTGTGGGGAGGCATCACTGTTGCTGGAAGAACGGCTTTACATGTTGTTGCAGGGCGTGTTACAGGCCAGTACTACCGGGACAACATCTTGGCAGTCCATGTTGTGCCGTTCGCACGACGTCATGGCCGCCGTTTCATCTTCCAGGAATGCAACGCAAGATGTCACAGGGCCAGGATCGTTACAGGTTACCTCCAACAACAGAACATCACCTTGGCCAGCACTGAGTCCCGACCTCTCCCCCATCGAGCATGTCTGGGACATGCTTGGACAGAGGTTACGTCAACGTCAACAACGTCCTGCCAATGTCCAAGAACTTGCTGCTGCGTTGCAACAGGAATGGGACAATCTGGACCAAAATGACCTTAGACGTCTCATTAGGAGTATGCCACGTCGGATCAATGCTTGTTTGGCAAACAGAGGAGGATTTACCCGTTACTGACTTGGTTGTGATGCTGTTTGACCCCGGGTATCATTTACCCTTATAATGGTCAGTCTGTGCCTTACTTAGTCTAACGATCATTTGGAATAAATCGATGAATGTGAACTTCATTTCATTTTGTCATTTGTTTCTTCGTCAGTTTCATTAGGTGACTTTAATAATACTTAAAAATCAAATATCCCCTACTTTTTTTGAATAGTATATATATATATTTTTATTATTTATTTGTACTCATTATATATTTATTATATTATATATATACTAATTTTTATATTATTAAAATTCTGGAAATGGTATAATATAAGAATCCATAATTAATATTATATGTATTTTCTTTACATGTAATCTTTTTCACTAATATTATTTAAATTATTTTGTTGAAGTGTCACAAACTTGTTACAGACTATACTTTAAATCCCCTTTGTTGATTAATTAGTCTTGGCCTGATGGACCCAGACCCTAAACTCTTCTTTATTCATTCATTCATAATCAAAATACATGCGGTGGCCATTCGTTCTTGCCAGTGTGACGGAAGTAAACAAAACATAGACAAGATTAATAAGACACTCTGAGTATAATAACGATATGAGTAGAAGTTGAGGGTCTATGAATATAGTAGAATATAATATCCAGTGTGCAGCAGTATTTCAATCTGCGTTGAATAGAATGTCATTTGGAAGCTTGATATACGCAATACCCAATTTGTCTCGGTCGCCAAGACAACAGTTTTGAATACACCATTGCACATACTGCGTGAACCGATCGGCATTTTGTAATTTTAATAGCGCGTGGCCTATTTTTGAATGGGTATTGTGAATGAAATTCAATATAGTAACTAAGCAATTCAACACTCAACAAACAAGGCAAATCAATTCATGAAATGTCGCGCTTCGTAATCCATCATCGCAACACAGAAAATGGGACACGACAAAAGAACTAACAATTCAAAGACATTGGGTTCCGAGATCTGGAGTCAGAAGACTTTGAGTTGTTATGCCAACTAAATAAAAAATGATATAGGTAAGTTGGGGCGTTTTTAATTAAAATAAAGATGATATTTTACCTACAGCTGTCGATTATTATAGGCGTTGATATATACCTTAAGTGTGTGAGTGACTCGTACAATAATAACGATCAATGCACATTACTTATTGCATATATGCATAATGTAATAATGTTAAGTTTGTTTGGTTCCACATCATGAATCTAGAGTGCTAATGGTTGCTTGTTCCCCGGTTTTATTTAATATTGCTCAACAATATTGTTATCTATTAGGCTATTGCTTAACGATATTCCGGTTTATATTTGCTGTTCATTCTGAATATTTATATGTACATATGTTACAGCTGTTTCGAAGTCCAATCCCGTTCAGATAGCCTGGATAAATTGTTAACTTTTACGATAATTGCATTGTAAGTTCTTTTTATATATAATATGCTTGTGGTAACATATGTAGACAATTATTTATGTGCACGGTATGAATTTAAATCCGTGTTTCAAATATAGTAATTAATCCATTCAAACTGGGCAGGGTGTAAGGTTATACGTTGAAAATTGTACATGTTGTTGTTGTTCTTGGTGTTTAACGTCTGCTTCCACATAAGTGATATCGCAGACAATTATCAATTATCAGCCTCCTATACACTCGTGGATATTAATACCCTTGATTATGTAATACTACAAGGTTTATTTTAGCTCTAAGAAAGGTGTCCTCTTTAATATAGAAATTCGTTACCTACATGATGTGTGACGAAAACTAGGGTAATGAAGTAGCTTGCATTATTCTACTTCTATCTTAGACTAACTCACCGACAGTTATGTCAGTATCCATTGCTGGAAGTAGGGGACTATAGTCCAGTTATCTCGTGCACAGATTAGTACAATTTGTGCCTATACGAAGCACTTACCCAAAATGGTAATTGTCCCGCCCTAATAGATGTTGCATTATACTATCTATATAGGAGAGATATGGTTTGATTTACCTTCAGATATCATAGAGCGGCCCGAGAAGGGAACATCGTAGCCTCCCCGGCTTAGAGGCTAGGGTGAACACATGTTATGTAGAACTATCAAGAAGTATGTGGCTCTTGTCACGTTTAAGCTGTTCTGGTCTGAGTTAGAAAGGATATTAAACTCAGACCGTGGATATTTTAATAACTCGAAAAGTACTATCATGACTTTGTAGTTTGCTGTATGTATTTAATTATATAAACTTAGTAACAACATAAACGGTGTTCCAGAGTTAGTTAATTGATGATTGAAATAATTGATCCCACAACGTTAAGTCGAAGAAACGCCTAGAAGAAAGAGTCACATCTGTCCCCATAGTGTCACAATTAGCTGATACACCTATTGGGTTTTAACAAAATATGATCAAGGTATGTTCAATATCAAAGACTAGTATATCTGCTTCTCAAATAAAAAAAAATAGAATTAAAACATAAATACTGTTATACACTAAAGCTAACCGGAAATGCCAAAATAACACAGAGAATAATGTGCCTAACGACAATAATATTTTAAACTCAAAGCACTCGGGAAATACGGAAATAACAGCGTAGACTTCTATAAAGGTGGAGCAGAGGGGACTTCGGAAGTTTCTGGTTCTTGGTCCTTTTCGCACGTGGAAAATAATAACTCAATTTAAGACTAGGCGTACTCAAATAAATATAATATTGAAATCTCAAGCTGCCGTATATTAAAATATAGCACTTCCCATGTTTTCTGATCTGTGATTCTATTCTCCCCGAGAAGTATCTGGGTCCTTTACATCGGGGTTTATTAGATGATTATTGAAATAGGCTTGGTTAAATAATGTTCAAAATTCAAAATATCGTTTCTATATGTTTCCATAACTTTATTAGTTATGTTTCATATTTAAATTTTTGTTATGACCCAGTAAACATGTTATTATCATACACGTATCTATATAGCGCTGCTTTCACTAGAAGTTTTCAGTAGCGCTTTACAATAATTGTTACAAAGTCAAATAAAATATAAAATGACAAACACATCAAGTATAAAGTGACAAGTAAAATACTAAAATGTAAATATATATATATATATATATATATATATATATATATCATTTCACAAGTACATATTTACAATCTGATGACAGACAACATACGAAAAGGTGTTGCATGGCTTTTAAATAAGCTTCCATGTTGTATATTCTTTCCAAAAGCTGAAAATAATTGCCCAATGTTGCATTATATACATAAATACCGTTCCTATATTAATCGCGAGATAAATTATAACGATGATTTTTTCATATATATCCTTTGTTCAGATTTTTGAAAACGTTACATATACAATGATACATTTAACTTTTTTATTTCTATGACAACACGTGTTGCAACATGTGATTAGAAATTCACGAACTAAGTCATCCATAACTTGAAGCCACTCTGTTGTTTACGCAGATTTGATATTTGTTCAGGATAGGGTTGGTAGGGAAAAGACCCCGAGCGAATCCACCAACTATAATAGTGTATAAATCAGCATGGCCATTTGGGGTGGCGGTGATACGGTGGCTATGGAGCTTGCTCACTCCCTGACAGATCTAATAATTGACCCCCACCCCCATTGATAGTGCAGGGCATTTAGTCGTTTAAAGGGGGTGGAAAGGCAAGGCCCCATATGTAACATTACCAGCACGTTAAAGATCGCCGACATTATCTATATCATTAAACAATCCATTTTGTTTTTCAAGCTTGAATAATGATACAGAATGTGTTTTGTTTTTCGGGATTCAAATTTTGAAAAACGTGTTTCGTTATTCGTGATTGAAATACAATTACTATTTTTTTCTTAGAAATTTCTTTCTTTTTTTCTTTTTTTGGCTATTAAAATGGGTTCGTCCGTGTGTCTGTCTGTCCTTTCGTCTATCTGTCCGTCACACTTTTTGGGATACAATAACTCTCTTTGAAATTGAGCTAGAATGTTCAAACTTGGTGTAGGTGTTTATTAGGCCAATACCTTGACGAAGTTCGAAGATGAGCATTTTCTGCTTAGGGTAAGCAGAGATAAGCAATTTGATTGGTTGATGCTTTGGGACACGATAACTTTAGTTCTAATTAAGTGAGAGTGATGAAACTCCGTGTACAGTTTCATTACATCACTACCTTGACTAAGTTCGGTAATGAACATGTTCTGCCCAGGGTAAGCAGAGCGAGAAGCAATTTGATTGGCCGAGACTTTGGAACACAATAACTCTCCTTCTAATTGAACTAGAATGTGATGAAACTTAGTGTAGTTTCATTACATCAATACCTTGACTAAGTTCGATAATGAGCATGTTCTGCTCAGGGTAAGCAATTTGATTGGTCGAGACTTTGAAACACAATAACTCTCATTCTAATTGAGTTAGAATGTTCACATTTGGCGTAGGTGTCTATTAGGTGAATGCCTTGACGGAGTTAGAAGATGAGAATTTGATTAGTTGATGCTTTGGGACACGATAACTTTAGTTCTAATTAAGTGAGAGTGAGGACACTTGGTGTTTAGCTTTATTACATCAATACCTTTACTAAGTTCGATAATGAACATTTTCTGCTGAGGGTAAGCAGGGCGATAAGCAATTTGATTGGTTGAGACTTTGGAATACGATAACTCTCCTTCTAATTGAGGTAGAATGTTCAAACTTGGTGTAGGCGTTTCATTAGGTGAATGCCTTGATGGTGTTCGGTGATGAACAGAGATAAGCAATCTGATTGGTTGATGCTTTGGATCACGATAACTTTGGTTATAATGAAGTGAGAGCGATGAAACTCCAAATATAGATTCATTATATCATTACCTTGATTAAGTTCGATGGTGCGAATGTTCTGCTTAGGCTAGGTGAATGTCTTGACTGAGTTCAATGATTAACATTAAGAGTTAAAGCTAAGCAGAGCTAATCAATGTCATTTGTCGATGCTTTGGGACAAGATAATCTTGATTCTATCTGATAGAGAGTGATGAAACTTAGTGTATAGTTTGATTGCTCGATACTTTTGAAAAAAAAAAAAATGTGCGATTAATTAATATGTGTCATCTATTTATTTTGGGATTTCGGCGGGGGACATCAGCCTCACTGTTGACTTGTTTTATTACTTAATTGTCTTATAAGAAGGATGCCACAGCAGTAAATAAAAACTCTTTCATTTTTATGTCATAAAACAATCCATTCCATTTTTTCAAGCTTGAGTAACGAATAACATTATTAA
Organism: Patella vulgata; assembly: GCF_932274485.2. Lineage (NCBI taxonomy): Eukaryota > Metazoa > Mollusca > Gastropoda > Patellidae > Patella > Patella vulgata. Next base: position 38,706,213 of record NC_065886.2, on the reverse strand, counting down.
CGAATCTTTTTGACATGAGAATGTTGGAACTATAAGATGTTAGAAAATAACATTCTACCATCATCATCACTGGAGATATCCAGACTTTTAAAACTTTAAATGACATGCTGTTTAACTGTCGGGTTGTCTAATACTTGGTATTGCTTTAGGCATATCAACGCCGGGTTTTATTATTTTGATAACGATACGTAAAATTTTAACTATTTCGTGACAGACCTGTCAGTGATAAAAATGATTGCGCGCCAGAAGCATATAGACATGTAAATATAGGTATGTAATATATCTTTCTGCACATTTTACTTTTTGCCGCGAATATAAATCAGTAAAATTATATATGGAGCTTTATTAATTCTTGTTTATTTTATAAACTGAATTTTCAGTTCAATTTAGAATAGAAATTAGAATGAATGCAAACAGAACGAGACGGTAGGCAAAATACACAGTTGCAGTATTTATAAAATCTGTGTTACTATTTCATCCCTGAATCAAGATATTCGTCATAGAACCAATCGACACATAAAAGAAATAAATGATAGGTAAGCTGATGTGACAACGACAACGACGGCGGCGATATTAAACGTATTAGATGGATTCACCTGGTAGTTAGTTATATGTGAATCAAATTTTAGGCCGCTATTTGATTTAATGTAAATCAATCTAAAGAATGTTCTCCGTTTGACTAATTGGATAATTGTGATCCGTTATTACCGGTTGATAATATACGGTGGGACGCAATGTTTGGAGAAAACTAGTCATAGTGGTATAGGGAAAAAAATCCATATAGCTTATTATGACGTATTTTTCTGATTTCAAAAGATAACAAGTCAACCATATCATGTCCTACACACTAAAAAGTAATGTACCATGTCGTTCGGGTGATACTGTAAACCGAGATCCATTTGTGTACGCATTGACGTACACATGAAAAGAATCCATTTAATTTAAAGAGAGAGAGGGGGGGGGGGGTAACGTCCATTCGACACAGACTAGGTCATTTCGAGACTAACATGATTTAATTATATTTATGCATATAAATATTTTGTGTTTGTCATATAATTTACCCTGTCTAATATTTCACCATATGTTTAGCGCAATGCTGCCCGGTTGTGGAGCTGACGTACAATTTCTTTCTTTCTTTCCAATTATTCATTCACTGATTTAAGACCTATTTTTTTTTAAAAAAATATAAAATTTTTTGATTTACAGGATCCACACAACGTTAATTACAGGAATTTGTCGAATATTGCCGACTACAGGATCCACACAACGTTAATTACAGGAATTTGTCGAATATTGCCGACTACAGGATCCACACAACGTTAATTACAGGAAGTTGTCGAATATTGCCGACTGATTTCCCTCTACAACACAGCGAATATTAGCTACAGTGACACGCTTGACTGATGCCTATAAATACAGTAAAATGATCAACTCGTTTTATAGTGTGCAGTTATTGTGAAATACATTGTCAATAGTTACACGCTTTACGCTCGTATCTGTTTACCTGTAGCAACAAACGTAATGTTTAAATAATAAAATATATAAATCATTCATTTGGATGAGATCAATGATAGCTTGTATTGGAGACGATAAGACAGGTCATATAAGGAAACTGTCATTATATTTAAACATGCCACTGTATGTGAGTTATAGTCAACGGATAATCTGGATACTAACTAGCTACTGCTCTTTGTTGGGATAAAACCTAGGACGAACAGTGTTCATTGTAATGGTCATAAAATGAAGTCTCTAGTGGTTTTATTAATTTGGATTGGTAAGTGAATATAATGAGTTTAATTCATTCCATAATTTTAAAGGGCCAATCTCGATTATATTTTGGAGAATGAAACTGCTTAAATTTGTGTTAAAAGCCCTTAAAATCCTCTACCTTTGGGCTGAGCAACATGTGATACGTTTTCAACCAACTTAAACCCGTCAGTCTTCATCTGAAAATGGAGACTGGTGTCCCAAGCTGTATTATACGGTGTCTGGATAAAACCAGACTTTTATAATAAAAAAAACGTGTAGGTAAAATTTACCTTTCGTCATCAAGTACAGCACGTGGGTCATGTACTGTATATACCTCTGAAGGAGCGGCTATAGATTATCAGGTCACCCAAACGAAAAAAATACCCGAAATCTGAAATGGGTTATGTGTCCTATAATGTTATTTTATGCTTTATCAACTTTACGTATAATTCTTTCTATAATACCATTTTACGCTTTAAAAACCATATACTTTATAAACTATATACGTGTGCTTTATTTTATAATACAGGGTACTTTTTATAAACTATACGTATAATTTATTCCATAACACTATTTTACACTTTAAAAACTATACGTATAGTTCATTATATACTCTTCAAAAAAAGTAGGGGATATTCAGAAACAATATAAAACTGCGGAAATGCACTGCTGTTTTTATTAGAGGTAACCAGTGTATGTTAATAACAGGCCAATTGGCTACACATGAACATAAACAGTTCATACGGGCGGCTTATCTGTCAGCTCTATTTCACTCGCAATGAGATACACTGTCAAAAGTGAAAATGGACGTTTTTGATTTTTATCTTAATAATGAGTAATTGCTTCACCAATCCTCAGACATTCAGCAATTCGTTGTTGCATGCTCCTAATAAACCGTCCAATCACGATTTGGGGCAATCTGACCCACTCCTCTTGCAGTGCCACGGCCAATTCTTGTAGTGTTGTCCGTTGACGTTGACGTCGACGTCGACGAACACGTCTCCCGATCAAATTAAACGTAACACACAAAAGCAAAGATACGCTAAACAGTAAATCTTATGCAAGAACCGATAGGAAAGCAAACATGGATAGATAAACCAGCACGCGGCAATTTTCATCAACCTTTCCTTGAAGTGTCAAATTTGACAATGAACCCCCCAAGCGTGCATGGCGCTATTGCGTGTCGCATGTGCAGCTCAGTGGTTCTGTTGGGGCGATAAGTTCTTCATCTGTGAACATACTCTCAAAGCATGTCAAGTGTCCATGACTATTTATATCACAACCTGCATAGGTGTTTGCATCTCAATATCCTCTACTTTTTTTGAAGAGTATATAACACTATTCTACACTTTATCCGCAGTTATTCGCCTTGCTAAAACAGAGGGCTGTTATTGTCCAATCGACAGTGTCTAATTGACCAATCAAAACGCAAGATTCACGCATGTTACAATATTCTATACTTACAATTTATTCTATAATACTTATGATTTATTCTATGATACTATTTTATACTTTATAAACTGTATACTTATAATCTGGGGTCTATAATACTGTTTTAAATTTTTTAAAAAAATATACATATAATTTATTCTATATTACTATTTACACTACTATATAAATTTTACGTATAGTTTGTTCAATAATCATATTTTACAATATTTATGTTATAAAACTATTTTACGCTTTATTAACAATACTAATAATATATTCTATAATACTATTTACACCTACACTTTATAATCTATATTCTTTCTATAATATTATGTTACACTTTATAGTCACACTTTATAAACTATAATTTAATCAATACCATTTTATACTTTTTAAAACTATATGTATAATGTATTCTATAATAATATATTACACATTAACACTATACTAATAGTTATTTGATAATACTATTTAACTTCATAAACTATACGTATAATTGATTCTGTAATACTATTTTACGACACTTTATAAACTATACGTATAATATATTCTATAATACTCATAATTAATTTAATAATACTTATAATTAATTTAATAATACTCATAATTAATTTAATAATACTAGTTTACACTTTAAAAAATATAATTAGAGGATAAGTGCCTGTTGATAAATGTCACTTTATATTTCCTATATAAAGTCGAAAAAGCATTAAGTTAATATCGATTAATCAAATGAAATACCACAATGTAATAACAACTCTCCAACGACATGTCGAAAAGTTTCAGCTTAAAATATTGAGCCGTTTAGGAATCCTCGCTAGATTTCCTCGTCTGGTTTTTGGTTATTCCATTGTTTAATTGTATTAGTACACACTGCTATACTTCTGACAACGGTTTCTTGGTGAACGCCAAGAAATAGGAATAATGCGATTTGACGTAAAAAAAAAAATATAACTACCGGATAATACTAGAAGGCATTAATTTTTAAGTCATTCATTAAATATTCGCTTATCCGTGTTTCTTTTCTGTATGAAAATAATAGCAACCATATTCGTCATTGATTATTTTATCTCTACAATACATATTGATCATACAAATATATTAGAATATCAATCAGCATTATGAGAAGTAATATACAAAAAATTTGCTTATTTAATAAATTCATGCAATCTGTATTGTATTGTTTTATTGTCTTTACCATAAAGTTCAAGAGTATTCACAATATACATCAAACGACAACCTCAGAGCGAAATTTGATAATGTTGAATTCATTAAATCAGAGATAGCCACCTAATCGGAAACGCCTCCTAACCAAAGCTATATTCAATTCATCTATCACAAAGGCTGGTTATTATGTATCTAAATGCCCGGATATTCGATGTAAATGTTAAGACCATATTATGCCAAATAATAAATATAATTTTCATAACTTTACTTCTAGTGTCAACGACAATAAGAATTGTGACGCAATAAATCTCATATATGTCTTGACTAGCAATGACATTATTTATGAATAGTCCGCAGACGGACGAAAAGTACTTTAAATGTTAAAATGTTATTTAACCAATGTTGAGCTCAGTTTGTGTCGGTATACCCTTTTTATCACCCAATAACACCTTCTACAATAGATATCCTTGTGTGATAAATTTCATAATCTACTGGAGATATCGCTTTACATGAATTTGATAAGTCAATTAAAATGGAACTACTTTACTTATTTTCAAAGAACAACTGATTTTTTTTTTTTTTTTATTAAAAGTAACTTCTTTTTTTTTATTAAAAAGGAACTATTTTTATTTAATTGACTTGGATGGAAACACTGTGTCAAGATAAAGGACTTTGCAATGGTTGAATTGCTGACAAAAACTAATGTATCACTACTACGCCGTAATCAGGTTCAGTAAAAGTGAACTCTATAACAAAGAATTATATTTATTTGTTTGTGTATGTAAGAAAAGGTATGAACACAAGTCGATAAAGTAAAAAAAAAAACGAGGAGATTCTCTACATCTCTATGTTACTCTGGTAACTCCAATGGTAAATACTATCTACTTATGCTAGCGTACAGTCTCTATTGCTAGCAATACATAGAGTAAACAATTTACATGTCATTAAATTCATTAAGTGCACAGTAAAATGGATTTTTCTCAATTACTCCAATTTCTATGGCAAATATAGCCTTTATAAACTTCCTTTAACCACATTTTTCCCCTTTAATATATAGAGGTTTTGTAAGGATTTCACTCATATTAATTTAATACCAAGTTTACAAAGACCTGTCATTTTACGTTTTTCTGAAATATTTTTTCTTTTTCAAAGTTAACATTTTATAAACTTGTCCAAAAATACCATTTATGTCATGCTAAATTTACTTGTCGTTTTATGATTATCAGAAAAAAATTTGTTGTTTTTCAAAGTTACCATTTTATAAACTGTGAAAAAAATTGTTCATATTTAAGATGTTTGTCCATTGTTACCTCTAGAGTTTCCACAAGCTAAAAACATGATTTTTCGTACAATTAGAGGTAATATAATAATCTATGAATTTACGGTCCGATACATGCCAATATCGAAAAAGATCTTTGGAATATAAACCTTTATCACCCAATAACACACTGTAGATATCGCTTGTGTGATAAATTTCATAGGAGATATCGCTTTACATGAATTTGATTGGTCAGTTGAAAGGGACTACTTCTTTTTATTTTCAAAGAACATTTATTTTTTATTAAGAGTAACTTCTTTTTTTAATTAAAAATGAACTATTTTTATTTAATTGACTTTGATGGAAACACTGGGTCAATATAAAGGACTTTGCAATGGTTGCATTGCTGTCACTACGCCGTAATCAGGTTCAGTAAAAGTGAAATCTATAGCAAAGAATTATATTTATTTATTTGTGAATGTAAGAAAGGATTGGGTGATAAATAAAATCTCCTACTCGTCTTTTTTGATATATAAAAAAAAATCGGCAGAGTCTCGCTTTTCTTACTTTATCGACTTGTGTTGATATTTTTTGATATAAAAAAGACGAGTAGGAGACTCTCTATATATACCAAGTTTAGTCAAAATCGGATAAAAATTTGACTGCTAGAGTGTCCACAAACTACTGTGGACGGGTGTCTGAGCGGACAGGGACGACGACAATATACGTCCACGTGAAAATGTGGGCGTTTAATAAATAGTTGAATAGAAACACAAAAGTCATTTTTTATGTATGACATAGGCCATTATTATTTCCAGTGTTTCTTATTTCCAATGTTTCATGAATATTACTAAATTGAAAAGCACAATAATTTGATATAGGTATATACATTTTCCCAGCCCCCCCCCCCCCCAATGCTAAAGACCCCTGCACGCAAGTGACATATTGAAATTAAATATACCAGTAGCACATAAAGAACCTTTTTATATATATATATATATATATATATAATGGGGCCCGGTACATTAGATCACATGGTCTGTCATTGAGTCAAGGCGATTTCCCGCATGTATGTGACAAGGAATAGGGTCACCTGTCCAATCTCGTTGGTTTTCTCCGGTTTCCTCTGTTAAAGACCTCTACGCGCAAGCAGATTATTTTTAAAAAAAATTGAGCCATGTTACGCCCGAAATAACTTAGTTCATTCATCTCTCTGTCCCTTAGGTCGATTTAACTATCTAATCAAATGTAATGTCGCAGTAACTATTTTTATTAAACAGGACCTGTTAGCGTGCATACGGTTATTTTAAATATTTGCCCAATAGTAAAGATGCATATATACCCGAGAGTGCAAAACGAAACCGCCAAAGGGAGATAAGATTAAATCATAGTTTAAGTAGTAGATTAGTAATCTGACACCAAACATATGCTTTGATTCGACTTTAGATAAGATCGAACTATATCCATTGGCGAGTGGTACACCTACATATCTATTTCATAATCTTGTTTCCAAAGAGTTCAACAAAAGCCCCATACGAAACTTACAATTAGCTGCTCTTCAAAACGGACACGAAGCTAGTTCATCAACATTTTTTAATTCCTACATCGACGATTTTAGTCGAAAGCACTGCAGCAAAATTCGAGAATTTTGAGAAATATTTATTCTGCTTTCATTTCATGAAATTGAACATGTTTAATAAGTTTTTGTGTGTATAAGAAAGAAAATGTTGTTCAATCCAATTCAATTTATTGAATAAAATATTGTTTAAACTAAAGAAAATGGATTAGTATACTATTTTTTTTTAATATTATGGCGACCAGGGTAGAGATCTGTGTGTACAATGCAGACGCCCGCGCCATGCTTCAAATAGCCCAATAGTAGGAGTTTCTATATAAAAACCCTTAATAATGACTGAATGTACTGCTATGTTTATTTGAGCCCGGAAAAGCATTTACAGTCCAAGCGATATACGATTTATATCCCTAATTATTGATAGTCTATTTTGTACTTATTATTAATCTTTTCAGTAATGAATATATCAGCTGTAAGCATGGCAGAATGCGATGATGCGGCCGTATTTAATTGTTTACCAAATCCTGGTATCAGGAGGATAACTAAATCGGAAGCTTGTGGGTAAATATAATTAGTGATATCCTATTGATAGAAATGAAATGAACAGCAAAACTATTTTTTTAACAATAAACTCAGCGTCTGGAATAGATTGACAACACATTGTTACAAAACCTATCCGTAAACTGTGCACATATCAAACCTACGTTACGAAGTCTAAAGGTTGTGTATTAAAGAATTACCCAACACCCTAAAAAAAGAGTCTTCATTGGGCGGTTTTATAACGACATGTAGTGTTAGCGCTGGTAAGTTCGTAGCTGGTGGACAGATAAATAGGTCCGACCAGATCTTTCCTGTGTTTTAAACAAATCATAAATTCACAAGATGTTCTTAATCATGTGCAAATAATTTGTACATTGCAAGCATTAATTTATGACCTGGGTAATTTTAAACAATGGAGATCGGATAATGTTTGATTTATATTGCAGAAAAGTATGGCGTTAAACTTCATTTCTTGCCATTTGATTAATAGTTGATATAAAATAAACCAACATAAAAAGATATCCCCAAGCAACAAGAATAGACCATAGTTTTTGTCAAGACTAACGAAAAGATACAATATAAAGACATGGGTTTTATGTACACCAACAAACAAATTTGTACTGTAATTTGTTACGGGTGAAACTTTTCCATTTACTACGAGCTAAAATCCCCACAAATATGTTTCAAAGGAGCCAAGTCTTTAACTCGATATCATCCACAGTCTTTGCAAACACGACTTATTGGTCAATTTAAATCAACATTGATGTTGTTATCTTATGTTGGACCTATGGACTAGGGTCTAGGTATCACAGCCATCAAAAATCGAAGTCCGTGCCGATCATTGATGACCGTAGTAAACTCTGTAAAATAACAGTTGGTTTTTCATTGTTTCAAACATTATTCCATTCTTAAACCCTATCACATTACTCATTCTAATTTAATTAATTTATATTGCAGGTTGATGGGTGAAATTAAATCTTGTTTACAACAAATCCGTTGCCCTCCATCAACTTTCCAGATAGTAAATGACGCATTTGTCCACAAGTGGTCCATACAATGTGGTTTGTGGACTTTTTTTCTCAAAACTTTGAAATGGCTTACATAGTCACATATATAAGTATAAAGCTGTGCGTTAAAAATTATAATTTCCGTATCGCATCTAAGTATTTGATAAATACAGTCCGTAAAAACGTACATGTAATTTCAGATATTTTAAAGGACAATGGTAGTGTCCAAAAATATTACATATGTTGTAGTAATTTGTAAACACATTTTAAATATACTTCTAACAGAGCGATGAACCTAGCTGCGGTTGATTCGTAACAATGATTTGAAGAAACGGGAAGTGAGTAAAACTAGAGTTACCCTTTAAGCTGAGTAAAAAGCGATGACAGATACACAATAACTAGTATCAGATTGTGAGAGGATTCGAAACGTACTGCTCAAAAAAAGAATTGACTGTTACAAGAAAAGATAAAGAGAGAAAAATAGAAACATGTCCCTGTATTCCCCTGTTTTTTTTTAATTAATTCTCTACTTACAGATTTTAATCGATAATTATAGTTTATTCTGGTAGACATATTATTATTATTTTGTTCTTAAAACTTACGACTGTTTCCGCCACATGGATTACAAATCTTAATGCGGCGAACGAGACAAAAGAGAAAACATTTTAGGCCTACTTATACGTATGAATTTTGTGCTACCATCGAACCATAATTTATTCGTTTTTAAAACCCGAGACAGGTATATTCCAGGGCCCGTGAGAGGGGGGGGGGCAGCTGGAACCCGGAGGTATGCCGAATAATGTTTTTTAAAAACTATTGTTGGTATAAATTAATATAAAAAATGCACTGTTACTTGATCGTAAAGTAGAAGAAAACCGGTGAGTCTTCTAAATGTGTATACATAGTGGCGTGGGTATTATTAGAATCGGATTCTGCCAGTGCTCTCTTTTTTTGGAAAAATTGGTGAATTAAAATCTATGAATCACCTGCCTAGGACTTCGCATCGTGGAGCCACGGCCCGTCCTCGTTCCTTTTGAGGTTCTTGTCACCGTCAGGGTATCCGGACCCCAGCAAGTAATCGGGGCCTAGTCCGAGCCAGGAGAACGCTACAGTGATCTTGCATCCGGTTATAGATCGCTCTATCCGATCTGTGTCTTATCAAAGTTATCTCCATTTACGCTAGAGACCATGCATCTATCAACAATTTTCGAGTCGGGGGGGGGGGGGGGTGTGTGAGAAAAACCAGCCCCTTCCCCTCACTGAGTTGCTTGTTCCAGGACCCGGCCCTGTTCATAACTATATATTATAACAAAGCATGTGAATTCTAATTCTACAGGCACCATCATGTAGATTACAAATAGCAATTATTCCTTTGTCATCTACAAAAACAATTGCAGACTTGTAGCCTATCCAGAATGTATTTTTGGATTTATTTGCACAATTTAAGGTCCTTTGCAATTTCGTTTTCTTGAGTGTGGCATTCCAGAGAAATTTTAGTATGCCGGATAAGTAGTAGCTCCGGCTTCTGAAATCAACGTCTGATTCTAAGAAATGAAAGGTGTTGTGTACGAGGTATGATACTCTAACTTTTTCCAAAACACCTAATACTACTTCCCATACCTAACGAGGTTTTGTTTTACTTATGTATATATATATACAATTGTTGATAAATACAGATTGTCCAGTTTGCAGGAAATTTCAGTAGGTCGGATGACAAATGGATCTGAATGCAGTATTTGTTAAATAAAGATCGTCTAAAGCACAACCCAATTGTGTAGTCGACGTGGCTGAAAGGGAAGTAATTGACAAAAACAGAAATAATAATATGGCATTAGTTTATTTATCGGGCTAAGTATCACTATATTTATCGTTTAAAATGTGTAAATCGAGAATTAATAAAAACAAGGTAATGCATGGATCTTTTCTATTTTGTAAAAAGGTAGTGAGCTGACAATCGACTGTGTATTTATTATCGCTTTAGAGATAACTCATGTTTTCCTTGTTTGCGTCACCTCCTAATTCTTCAAACGTTTGTTACGGAACAACCATATAAAGATCTGTGTAAATATTATAATTATGTTTAACCAGTTCTGTCACATATGTAATAATTTTTGGTGGACACCAACATTTTTCTTTAAAGAAGACAAGCGGATATGATCTGGCGATTTCTTGAAGAAATATTTCAGTTGGCAGACAAATATATGAACATTTATTTAAATAAAATGTGAAAGCCAGTGTCAGCCGTGATTTCTTCTATTTGGCAAGGGAGACACGATGGTTCGACCTCCGTGTTAGCAGTGAAAGTTCTCTAGGATTTTCCAGGGTGACGCCCCTTTGTTAGTGGTGCAGGGCGGTCTGGCGAGGAAACGCCTGTAGTCGTTCAGATGGGACGAAAATCCGAGGTCCGTGCACGTAAAAGAACCCGTAAAAAAATTCATATATAGCTCACCAATGTTCTGAACAATGTAAATGTTTGTCATTAAAACCTATAGTGGTAAGAAATAATACAGTAGTCAGTAATAAGAGAGAAATGGGGTTTAACGTCCACTCGACACAGACTAGGTCATTTCGGGACTAATATATGGTTTTAATTTTATTTCAATAATTCGCTTGCGCGTAGGGGTCTTTAGCAGTGGGAGGAAACCGGAGGACCCGGAGAAAACCCACGAGGTTGGACAGGCAACCCTACTCCTTGTCACGTACAACCATGGATTCGAAACCACGCCAGTTGACTCAATGACAGGCTTCATGATACAACGCGTGCGTGCTAACCATTCGGCCATCCAACCCCCCAGTCAGTAATAAGAACGCGCCTCTACCGTCGATGTTACATTCTAGTCGAGCGTCCAATGTCACCTACCGGTGACGTGACGTGACTACCGGTCCATCCGGTTTTTGTAACGTTTGCTTAAATATTGTATTATTTTTTTTTTTTTTTTTTTTTGCAGATTACAGATAACCGTCCTTGCTATAAGACATAAGCATTCGTCAACAAGTTAGTTTTTCTGAATGACAGAAGTGTGACTCCTGATTTCTGGCAATCGAATCTAAACGATACCTTTATTTCCTTTCTTTTATGATAATCTAATTATCTACCCTAATACAACCAACAAGATCAGTAGTAAATTTTCGATCAGCCGATAATGTCACTAAAAAATATGAAACAAGAACGCCACGGCTCCACCCGATTTTCGCTGTTTGTTGAAATTCTACGCAAACGAGATCATTGCAACAAGAAGATATGTTGGCCGAACAATGGTTTTGAAATCTTAAACTTGTTTGCGTTGAATTTCAACAAACGGCGAAACATTTTATACGGACATCCAATCAGTATTTCGCTAACGATCACGTGGTACAGAAATAAGATAATGTGGCGCCAGTATAAACTTTGAATTTTTAGTTAGAGGAATGAAATAAGAATACCTTAATGAGGCGTCAATATTAACTTTGTATTTTTAGAAAATTAAATTCTAAAAATTCTACATCGCATTTAGCGTTAATAACGGAGTAAAGAAAATAGTAAAATGAGTTGGTAATACTATGCTCGATGTAAACAAACCATGTATAACAATCAGTTTAGTGGTGTTTAATAGTTTCGATTGCCTTGGCTACTTACCGTTTGTACTGCAATTCGATTGTGGATGATAATGGATTCTTAATATCATCTTCGTTATTCCGGTAGAAGTAGGACATTAAACCCCATTTCATTCCATTCTTAGTATCATGTTTTGCAATGTAATCGATGATTTTCAACATTTGTAACATAAATAATCCGCTTTGTTATTGACGATCCGATGTGGCGTCACTCCCTTAAAGGTCACACCATTTTCTGGCAAGGGACAGTCTCTAGTCGTTTGGGTGGGAAGGAAATCCGAGGTCCCGTTTACACCTGTGTGCACATAAAATAACTCTTAAAGGAGAAATGTAATCCCCCCCCCCCCCTTATAACACACTGTGTGGCTTATGTACATCTTCATTATCCCCGGGGGGGGGGGGGGTGGATGGCTGAATGGTTAGCGTGTGCGCGCTGTATCATAAAGTCTGTCATTGAGTCGACTGGCGTGGTTTCGAATCCCCGGTTGTACGTGGCAAGGAGTAGGGTCGCCTGTCCAACCTCGTGGGTTTTCTCCGGGTCCTCCGGTTTCCTCCCACTCCTAAAGACCCCTACGCGCAAGCAAATTATGTAAATAAAATTAAACCATATGTTAGTCCCGAAATGACCTAGTTTGTGTCGAGTGGACGTTAAACCCCATTTCTCTCTCTCTCTCTCTCTCTCTCTCTCTCTCATTATCCCCGGTAGGTGCAGAAATGTAGGACGTTAACACCCATTTCATTCGTTCACACTATAGGGGTAAAAGAACACTTTCGCGGTGGAGATGGGTGAAACAAAATATAGCCGTTCAAACTAAATGTGTTATGGACTAGATTACAATGGGTGTATATATGAAATGACGTGATCGGACTCGCTGTGTTTTCATCGTCTGTTGAGTGCCAAAAACAATTTCTTGATATGCGAACTTTGAATATAAATTGAGTACAGTTCATTATTTTATTTAGACCTTTATGGCCTACTGTATATTTCATTATTGTATATTGTGTAATGTGTTTTCATCATTTTAAGCTATGCATAATTATAAAGTGGGCCTTAACACCTCTTAGTGAAAGACAGAAAGAGCCATGCAAACGTTTCAAGAACAATAATTATATGGACAAATAATGTGTGTATGTAGTTCCTTCTAGAAACCAAACATTGGATTTAGAGTGTCGTCAACACAATTTTTCTTTCACGTTGAGTTATTATGTCCCTGAAAGAAAGAACAATACCGTTCATTTCATCACTAGAAACCATGCTTATATCCTTCGAAAAGTGTTGAATTTACACTTCTGTTAGCGACGAACATTCAACTATAAACTAAAGAGAGTAGACCTCGAGTGTCGTCAGCACAATAATTCTTCTTTCACAAATTTAAGTGAAAATGCTTTTCATTTAATCACGGGTGCCCTTGGTGATTTCGTTCGACGGGCTTTGAATTTACCTTTTTCTGTGAGCTTTGATCACTATTATATATGATTTTGAGGCTGAAGCGTCGGTGGGGGGTGACCTGTGATACAATAAGGTTCATTTCACCTCGTGTAGTAATCATAGATGTCAATTGGGAACATCCTTCAAGAATGTTTGTTCTTATGGATGTAATGATTTGCGGGGACATGGTGTGAAATTATGAACGAAGTCAGTGGACGCTCCATATAATATGGGGTAACATGTGGAAGCATCATGTATTTGGTTTACCATGGACATCGCGAGACGCACAAACTGAAAAGTAGAATCCTAGTAAACATGTAACTATCCGCTCTACATTCCAACGTAACCAAATATCCGAGCTATTTTGGAGTTACGTCCCTTCGCCTGATATTGGTGCTTGATTTCTGTTGGATAAATATGAACGAGTTTTGTTATATGCAATTGTTCTCAAAAGATCACAGAAATAAAATATTCTTTTAAATTGTAATAATGTGTTTCCGTTTGATTTGAAATTCGCATGCGTGATTTATTCATTAAATAATTCCCCATGTGTTAAGATTTATTTCGATTTGCGGATGTCGGCTTTTAAGAGCCCTTTATATTAAGTGCGGCATCAACGCGAACCCGCGTTTGGATTTGAATGATTATCCACTATTTGAATGAGGTCGTTTATACTGACGAAAACGAAGTTTTGGAGAACATTTGCGCAAAGGGTGTAGATGGTCAACTTGTCCAATCGTTAGTTTCATCTGAATTTCCGGGCGTACGAACGCAGTGGTCAGTCGTCGCAAGTTGTATAAATTCACTCTTTCTTTTATTAGTGTTTAACGTCGGTTTCCACCGTTGGTGATATCGCAGACAAGTTGTCTTATTTTGTTATGCTTAGCGCACGCGCTGGGGTCTTTACTGTGGAAGGAAACCGGTGTACCCGGAGTAAACCCATGAGATTAAGAAGGCACCCCTATCTCCAAGCCACATACGCCCACACCAGGATCAAAACCACGACCGCACGCCAGGGATGGCCGGCCAGGTATATCTCAAAACGCGATACTCTAGAACATCCCAATACACTATAAATGCACCTTCATTGCTGTACTTTATCCTCTGACAGGTTTGTTATCCAGGTCATTTAGATAATCTAATCCCTAGCCCCAGTACCTATAAGTAGAGAACACCGGGGGTACTGGGACCCGGTTACTTAAACATGCGCGGTTGAACTACCCGAAAACTCGAAAGATTGTGGCATATTTTGATGATTGGATGCCGACGCCATGGGTGCAGACCAACCACTAGCGCCGGTTTTGTTGTATTCTGTCCTGAATACCCACATAGTTAACTTTTAATGAGATGTACGGACTAGACGTGTATGCATATATATCAAATTACCAAATACTACATGTAGCAGACTAAAAATGACATACCTTTTGCAATTCTGAATACCACGAAAATTGGGGCGACACGTAAAGTAATTCCTGGACACGGGCCTGGAATATTAACAAAACTATGTTGTTAAATGTACACGTGAATTTGATTGGGACAAAAAAAAAGACACCGCATTTAAATAAGCAGTGCTAGACGGACGAAACACTAGTCACTACGTGCCGCCTTCGCGCGTCTAAACGGAGCAATAATTGCCAATGCAACAACCACCAACAATAACGTATAAGTGGGTTATCGCACGTGCGGCTAATATTTTATGTTCACATCTCAAAACGTAACGTAGTATAAATGAAACAACTTTGATGTTGAAGTGGCGATCACAGTGGCTAAGTGGGTAAGACGCTGGCTCGCTACTCTAAAGATCGGGTGTTCGATCCCTGCATTGGCCGAGAAAGTTCATCCAGATTTTCCGGCGTCGTTCCCCCTTTTCAGTGATGCAGGACGGAGGGCCTGACAAGGACAACTGTCTAGTCGTTCGGATGGTGCAAAAAACCCAGGTCCCGTGTAAGCATTGGCGTGCACGTAAAAGATCCCTTGACAGTTGGAATTCGACGATATAAGAGTAGGCCGTAGTGCCGCTGTCCGGGCAAAATTTCCCTCATAGCTCATTGTATGACGTATGCCCGTTTTCATTAGCCCAGTTCAGAACAAAAAACAGTTGGACGTTAAATTTCATTTCCATGTTGAAGTGATGTGCGTGTTACAAGGGAGACAACTAGGCTAGAGGCTAATTCGGACCCCTCATATCTCGCGATATATTTTGTCCATTAATATATTTCATCATGAATAAAATCAAACTTGTCAGGGTATTTTAGCTCCAGCAGCTATTAAAACGATTTCGAGTTTTTCATTAGGAGTTGCATCTTGCATGCAGCTTGAATCTAAGTATTTACTCGTAATATATTGTCTTCCTCTAACAAATGTCATCTGCCTAACCTCGTGGGTTTTATATCGGTTCTCTGGTAACCCCTCACTTCTAAATTATAATCGATTTATTGAATTACATTTATACCTGTATGTGACACTCGAAATTCTCTGGTTTGTGTAAAATGTACATTAAACCCCATT
Source organism: Patella vulgata (assembly GCF_932274485.2). NCBI lineage: Eukaryota > Metazoa > Mollusca > Gastropoda > Patellidae > Patella > Patella vulgata. The sequence continues at coordinate 38,689,957 of NC_065886.2, read as the reverse complement.
TATCTCTCACTTTCAAGTTCTGTGATGCATTATTTATCTACCCAAAAACCTTGTATTTATTCGTATTGTAGAACAAACATGTGCTTTCGTCTCTAAGCCTTTTTCGTTCCACTTATATTTGCCATCGAGGGAACATTAGACAACGGATACTTAATAGAGAGGAGGTGGGGGCTTATTCACTGAACCACCGTGGCTCCTTGTGAAATTCATAAAGGAGCGCACCACGCCCACTTTCTCAGAAATATAACCAAATTATGATATCGTCTAGAATTAAATGTTGGGCAAAATTTCAAAGGAAAGCTTGAAACTAGCTAATAATGGACGAAAATGGTTCGAAAAGTAAATAATAGTGTAATATGAATATACATCTGCATCTACATTAACTGTCGTTTGGGCGTGGTTAGCCCAGTTTACAAAGGAAGTATGGTTTGGCATTTCACTTGAGACCAAGCAAAAAAAAAAACCAACCGATGTCGCTCACTATCGTTTACTTTGTCTTAAATTATATTGGATATTAGGAGCCCATATTTTCACGGCAATATAACAACTATACTGATTGATATGGGCCAATTATTCAACAAGCTAACAGTGGGGCTGATGTCACAAGCAAAATCACCAAAAAAAAAATTATCTTTTTCAAAAGAATCAAGCAATCAAACTGATTATCTATACTTAGTCTAAGCATAAAATGTTCACACGATCAAACTCAGTCGAGGTTTTGAAGTACGCTCCATCAGTTAGAATCAAAGTTATCGTGTCCAAGTGCATCGACAAATGAAATCACTTAGCTCTGCTTAGATATTGTGGGAAATGTTAATCACTGAACCCAATCAAGACATTCACCTAATGAACATTCTACCTCAAATAAAAGCAGCGATGTTATGTTCCAGTCTTCAACAATCAAATTGCTTATCGTTACTTAGCCTAAGCAGAAAATTCACATCTTCGAACTTAGCCATGGTGTAGCTATACCAAATCTATACTTGGAGGTTCATGACTCCCACCTAATTAGTGCCAAAGTTATTGTGTTCCAAAGTATCAACCAATTAAATTGCTTATCACTGCTTAGCATTAGTGGAAAATGCGCACGATCGAACTCTGTCAGGGCATGTACCCAATAAACACCTATGCATTTGAACATTTTAATCTCATTTAGAAGGAGAGTTACTGTGTTCCAAAGTCTTGACCAATCAGATTGATAAGCAGATAATCCTAAGCATCGAACTAAGTTGAGGTATTAATGTAATGAAATTATACACGAAATTTCACCACTATCACGCATTTATAATCAATTTCCTTATCGCTATTTTTACCCTGAGCTGCAACTGCTCATTATAAAAGTGAGACCCATTTTAAAGGAGGCTAGTCTCTTACTCAATATCATCCATAGTCTTCGACATTGCAAACACGACTTATTGAACAAATTAAATCAACATTGGTGTTGTTATCTTACCGTTAAAAGATGGTCTTAATATCCAATATTTAAGACAAAATACAAATTTTAAAATTGACACATGAATAGCGTATCGGAGTACTTTTGAGCGCTATTTATACTGAAGCAACTTCGTGAACGAGGCTTAACACATCCCACAGGAGAAGACAACCGGTGTAAACTGGAATAACAAGACGCCAAAGACTGTCATTCAATTTGGACTCTTCGCGTATTTCGCCGAACATAACTGATTAGAAATTACAGTAAAAACAAACGATTGAATATAAATCAGTTTATTTATATTCGTGTCCATTTCTATGTGCCAAAGATAAGAGATTTAGCACATTTAATATCCCCCTGCTTTCTTCGAAAGAAGGGGGACAATTATAATTCGTGTTTTAATGTAGAAGATTATGGAACGACAATATTTTACTATTCACCAAAGTATTTCTCACTCCCGGACAAAACACATTCCAGCACGTTAAAGTTTGAAATAGAATGAAAATATTACACCATTCATCGCAAAGCTATTCATTAAATGTAAATTTATTATTAAAAAAAGATTAAAACAAGCCAACAGTGAGGCGGATGTCCCCCCGGCGAAATCCGAAAGTAAATAAATGAGACATATTAATTCATTGTACATTTATCTTTTTCAAAAGTATTGAGCAATCAAACTGATTATCTACATTTAGTCTAAGCATAAAAATAATGTTCACGATCAAAATCAGTCAAGGTTTTTAAGTGCCTGGTAGTGAAACTATACACTGATATTTCATCACTCTCCATCAGTTAGAATCAAAACATCGACCAATGAAATTGCTTAGCTCTGCTTAGCTTTAGTGAAAATATGTTAATCATTGAACTCAGTCAAGACATTCACCTAATAAACATTTACACGAAGTTTAAACATTTTACCTCAATTAAACGCATAATTGTTATGTTCCAAAGTCTTCAACAATCAAATTGCTTATCGGTAATTAGCCTAAGCAGAAAATTCTGATCATCGAACTTAGTCAAGATATTGATCAATCTCTCGAAGTTTCATCGCTCTCACCTAATTAGAACCAAAATTACCATGTTCCACGGTCTCAACCAATCAAATTGCTTATCTCTGTTTAGTGGAAAATGAGCAGGATCAAACCCTGTTAGTAATAGACACCTACACCAAGATTGAACATTCTAACTCCATTAGAAGGCGAGTTTTTGTGTTCCAAAATCTAGACCAATCTCTACTTTCCCGGAGCAGAAAATGCTCAGTATCGATCTTTGTTAAGTATGGTATTGATGTAAAGAAACTATACACTAAGTTTCATCACCATCACTCAAAGTTGTCGTGCTCGAAAGTCTCGACAAATAAAATTGCTTTTCGCTCTGCTTACCTTGATCCGAAAATGCCCATTATCGAACTTGTCAAGGTATTGATGTAACGAAACTATACACCAAGTTTCATCACCCTCATTTAAAGGAGCTTAATCGCTAATATTTGGGGCCCAGTAATTGACACAAATGGGGAGCAACGCATATAATAATATAATATGAATGTATATAAACTGATTTACATCAATCGTGTTTGTGTTTACTCTAATTTTAAATCAGTTATGTTCGGCGAAATACGCCAGAAGTCTCAATCGAATGGCAATCCCTAGCGTCTGGTTATTCCAGTCTACATTGAGAGTATTTATTGCGCATGCTCTCTAGATAAGAAAATGGTGTCACCGTTTGACATGACTTGAGGAATATGTCTAGCCTCGTTCTTCGAGGCCCTTGTTACAAATGGCGCTGAAACGCATGTACCAATAGTTTAAATGTTTATTTTGTCTTAAATATTTGATATGAGAAGCCCATCTTTTCCCGGTAAGATCACACCATCACTGTTGATTTAAATTAACATATAATTCGTGTTTTCAATGTCGAACACTTTGGATGATACAGACTTAGAGACTTAGCTACTTTCATTAGAACTAATGTTAACGTGTCCCAAAGCATCAACCAATCAAATTGCTTATCTTTGCTTAACCCAAGCACAAAAAACACCCATCTTCGAACCCGTTTAAGGCATTCATCTAATAAACACTCAAGTTTGACCTTCTAGCTCAATTAGAAGAAGCGGCGGAAAATAAAAATATTAGGTGTAATTTTCCTATCGGCGTTGCACAATATTTACTCAATATATAACGATGACTCCACAGGGAAGGATTTCTGTGTAATTTTAGACCAGCTTTCCTTGTAGGTTTTTTCCCCGGTCAAAACGAAAAGTTGATCTAATGCATAATATGTAATAGTACCGTTTTTATGTAAACGATTCCGTGGGAGAGAAATGGCGCGCGGAATAAAAGTTACTCTACGAACGACTTTTCAGCAGTGTTTAGCAGCGTTTTTTCTCGCGTCTACTACATACATGCGTTCCCAACTACATGGATGTATATATAAATGTCATCATAATGTAAACGCGTCCCCTGAGAGGTAAAAGGTCGCAAGTGACAAAACAGGCAAATTTGATATTTTTGCACCAAAACTTTATAAATTGACCCCTCCAGGTTATAACAAACAATGGTGACAATTGCAATGATACAAACTACAATATGGGTAATTAATATTAGGTAGTAAGTGGAAAACATTACCAAGATGTCACCGGAGAAAGGTAGTAAGTACACTGATGGCAGTGTAACAAGGTCGTAAGTGACATTTAAATATGTGCAGTAGCAACTTCTTTCTGGCAAACTTCTTTCTGGCTTTCCCACAAAAGCCTGTGTACATTTCATTTTGCGATAGTAGTGTTTAAAATTGATCAACCCGCAGTAGACTTTAATCCTTGAGTGACATTTAGGGATTGGGCACATAAAAAAACACAATACAATTTATATGGAAAAAATAATCACTGGTCTGTACACACATAGCACGACGTTTCGACAAGTATCCTCTTATCGTTGTCGTTTTGTGCTTGATAACAATAAGGGTATACTTGTCGAAACGTCGTGCTATATGTGTACAAAACAGTGATTGTTTTTTCGATATAAATTGTGTTGTGGGGTTTTTTTTCACAGTAGACTACACAAAGAACGGGGCTGTAGGGGGGCCTTTTTGCGATACTGCATGTAAGAGACGCTTTTAATACCCCACGTTCGCCGTTTCAATGGACTGTAGTACGGTATGCGTACACACTAGAGCGAATGGGAACTAGAGAGGGATAGAGAGAGGGTTGTGATGCAATGAGACGCCCCTTGAGAGAGAGAGAGAGAGAGAGAGAGAGAGAGAGAAGGAGCGATGGGTGGGGGGGTCTGAGAGCGAGAAAGAGAGTAAGAGAGATCCACATTGTAACTTAAAGATAGGGCTATAGAGAGCTAGAGAGGGGGGGGGGTAGTTAAAGAGGTGGGCTAGGGACAGAGAACTAGCGGGAGTGAGGGCTAGAGAGAGCGAACTAGAGATGACGAGGGCTAGAGAGCGAGCTTAGGAGTGGAGTAGAGAGAGAGAGGGGGGTGGGGGCTGAGAGCGAGAAAGAGAGATCCACATTGTAACTTAGAGAGACAGGGCTATAGAGAGGGAGATGGGGGGGGGGTAGCTAGAGAGGCGGGCTAGCGACAGAGAGCTAGCGGGAGCGAAGGCTAGAGAGAGCGAACTAGAGAGGACGAGGGCTATAGTGAGAGGACAAGAGCTAGAGAGCGAGCTTAAGAGTAGAGAGAGAGAGAGATGGGGATTAACGTCCACTTGGTTCAATTTTACTTCAATAATTCGCTTGCGCGTAGGGGTCTTTTATCAGTGGGGAAACCGGAGGACCCGGGGAAAACCCACGAGGTTGGACAGACAATCATACTCCTTGTCACGTACAACCGGGGAATCGAAATTACGCCAGTTGTTTCAGTGACAGACCTTATGATACAGCACGCACATGCTAACCGTTCGGCCATCCACCCCCCACCCCACACACACACCCTGAGAAAGATAAGAAACAAGATGGAAAGAGCTAGAGAAAGAGAGAGATGGTGAGAGCTAGAGAGCGTAAGATAGAGAGAGACCTAGAGAGATAGCTACACGGAAAGTGACAGCTACAGAATGGGCTAGTGAGGGAGGGACTTAAGAGAGTTATCGGTAAGGGGGGGGGGGAGCTAGAGGGAGAGAGATAGCTAGAGGGCGAGTGGGGAGGTCAAAAAGCGCTAGAGAGTTGGCTGCCAAGGGATGAGACTTGTCCCTCGAGAAGAGAGAGAGAGAGAAGGGCGGGGGTGGGGCTACAGAGAACAACCTAAGGGGGGGGGGGGAGTTAGCTCGCAAAAGAAAGGGGTGAGGGAGAGCTTGACCTCGAGGGAGAACAAGCTAGAGAGAAGGGCGAGAGCTAGAGAGTAAGCTTAGACTATTAGAGAGAGATAGAAAGAGAGAGAATCCACAAGATAAAGAACTAGAGAAAGAGCAAGAAAGATCGGGAGAGAGGGCGTGAGCTAGAGAGAAAGATAGAGCGCGTGAGATAGAGACCTAGGAAGATAGCGAGATAGAAGGCGAGAGCTAGAGATGGAGAGATGGGGCGGGGTCTAAAGAGAACTATCGATATGAGGAGAGCAATCTAGTGGGTGAGGGGCGGAGGGGGTGGGGGGTTAGAGAGAGATAGTGATAAGCCTGCGATGTGATGATACTATCAATCTACTGTGAGAAGGATAGAAGAGATCGAGAGAGAGAATAAGCTAAAGGCTGAGGGTGGTAGGGAGGGAGCTAGCAAGGGTAGGGAGTAGCGATAGAGAAGGGAGAGCAGGGGGGGGGGGGGGCACAGCAAGGAAGAGTGGGGACTAGAGTGAGATAACAAGTGGGCGAGATAGAGAGGTGAAGAGAGTGAGATAGAGAGAAGGTTGTACGATACCGTGAGGCTTGACAGGGAGGGTGCGCGCGAGAGCCAGAGAAAGGTATCAAGATAGCGTGAGGGATAGAGGGAAGAGGGGCCTGGGGTTAGAGAGGGGTATAACATCCACTGAACACAAACTAGGCCATAATTTTACTTCAATAATTTGCTTGCGCGTAGGGGTCTGTATCAATGATAGAAAGTCGGAGAAAACCCAACGAGGTTGAGCAGGCTACCATACTGTTAACCATGCCACTTAACTCAATTACAGACCTTAAGATCCAAAGCGTACCCGTAAGACCAATATAACTTCCACCCCATGGCAAAATCACATAAGGTCGTAAACAGCAATAAGTATGTATCTTTGGTTATAGGTAGAGAGTAGAAAAAGGTCGTAAGTGACTTTTCCGAGTTACCACACCTGATAACTGAAAACTTTATATTGCATTTCTAGCTATTCCCAATCATAATATACTGTACAAAATATTAGAAAAAACAATAAATAAACAATTTTACAGGACCATTTTCAAACCTTTAAACTCGATTTTCTCGAAAAGTGAAAAATGTCACTTACGACCTTTTCCATATCAGGGTGAGAATGTATTTAAATTTTGTTAAATTCACAATCAGCTATGACTTAAAAGACATACTGATTTCCAAAAGCATTAAAAGTACGTCCTGTTCAATTTTCTATACATGGTAATAAACATAGCAATTTTCCTATCGGCGTTGCACAATATTTACTCAAGCAGTCAATCGTGACTATATAACGATGACTCAACAGGGAAGGATTTCTGTATAATTTTAGACCAGCTTTCCTTGTAGGTTTTTTCCCCGGTCAAAACGAAAAGTTGATCTAATGCATAATATGTAATAGTACCGTTTTTATGTAAACGTTTCCGTGGGAGAGAAATGGCGCGCGGAATAAAAGTTACTCTACGAACGACTTTTCAGCAGTGTTTAGCAGCGTTTTTTCTCGCGTCTACTACATACATGCGTTCCCAACTACATGGATGTATATATAAATGTCATCATAATGTAAATTTATGAGAATGTATTTAAATTTTGTTAAATTCACAATCAGCCATGACTTAAAGGACATACTGATTTCCAAAAGCATTAAAAGTACGTCCTGTTCAATTTTCTATACATAGTAATAAACATAGCAATTTAGTGAACCGACACGAAAACAAATTACATTGTGTTCATTCATGCGATACCATCACAACCGCGATTATAGGACCTGGGAAATGAGAAACCAAAGGTTAAAGTAGCCAAGTCTTTAACTCAGTATCATACACAGCCTTTGACATTGCAAACACGACTTATTGCTCAATTTAAATTAACATTAATGTTGTTATCTTACCGTGATAAGTTGGGCTCCTGAAATCCAATATTTAAGGAAAAAAGTGAAGATTTTTAAATTGGCACACGAATCGTGTGCACTAATGCTTTCGAGCGCCAGTTGTATGAAGCGACTCGATGAACGAGGCTAATCATATCCCATGTAGGAGATTACTACATGCGCCAAAGACTGCCATTCTCCGAGTATTTCGCCGAATATAACTGATTAGAAAGAGAAAGAGAGAAATGGGGTTTAACGTCCACTCGACACAAACTAGGTCATTTCGGGACTAACATGTGGTTTAATTTTATTTCAATAATTCGCTTGCGCGTAGGGGTCTTTAGCAGTGGGAGGACCCGGAGAAAACCCACGAGGCTGGACAGGCGACCCTACTCCTTGTCACGTACAACCGGGGATTCGAAACCACGCCAGTTGACTCAATGACAGGTCTTATAATACAGCTCGCACGTGCTAACCATTCGGCCATCCAACTCCCCAACTGATTACAAATTACAGTACAAACATAAACGGTTCAGTATTTATAAGTTTATATACATTCATATATGCGTTGCGACCCATTTGTGTCAATTTCTCGGTCCCAAATATTAGCGATTTAGCTCCTTTAAGTCCGTCCTTTATTGTTAACGGGGAATTTCCATGTTTAGTAACACAACGGCTATTTGATTGTTTCGCAATACCCAATTCAATCATTGTTGACTATTAAATTTACCAGGTTCTTTTTCAGAAGGGAGAGCACATAGACACGCATATACCCTTGGTTGGAAATCTCATCGGATTCGCGCGTTAACTCTTGTTTCTGTTGTATTACTATTAATGGAACCCTAACCGCCCAGCACCCCTCTGTCTCAAATAGGTTCGTTTTTACGTATGGATTGAATCAGGCAACATTTCAAAATAAATAGATAAAAAAAAACGATTTTAGATCGAATTTAGTCAGAGTTTTGATGCAGTGTAAACTATACACCAAGTTTCATCACTCTCCCTCAATTTGAATCGACCTTAGCGGAAAACATAAATCATAGAACTCGGTCAAGACATTAATCGAATGAAGATCTACCTCAATTAAAAGTTGTGCTCCAAAATATTGACCAATCACATCGGTCATCAATCCTTAACGAAATGAAATGAAATGGGGTATAACGTCCCAATCTTCTGCTACGGTTGTGACGTAATGAAACTTTCTACCGCATTTCACCAATTTCAACCAAAGTTGAAGAGTGAAACAATATATTTTGAGTTTATTTTCAACCACTCACAGTCCAAGCTTGTGAATTTTATAGAAACCATCAAAACCAAATGGGACGATTCACAATGACATAAAGGTCACTGAATTTTAGAAAATCCTCTAAGTAATTCCTCAACGCATGTGTGTAACGATATGGGCATTATTCAATGGGATCGTTCATAACCTGGGCTGTTCATTTGGGCCATAAGTTATTTTGGGCTTTATAGTTTTATACTGCATAGCGATGAACTGCAAATTACAATTGCAATAAATAACCTTGGTATCAACGCTTATTCAAATCCGTTGTCAATCATAACATAGAAGAATCCGATTGGTTAATTTAATCAAACCAACATGCTCGATTGCGAAAGATTTACATGTATATTAATCCTGTTCTGTTAAAATTGAGGCCAGAAGAAATATTGGCATTGAACTCTTGTGTATCAAAATAAACAGGATGCGTTTTTTGCTGGTTTTAGTGCTCTTGATGGGTAAGGTACCTTTATTCACAACTGTTGTTTTTATTTTATTATGGAAACTTATATGCACGTTTTCCCAAAGCACTTTTTAACCATTTTAACAAATTGAGAGAGAAGAGAGAGAGAGAGAGAGAAATGGGGTTTAACATCCACTCTACACAAACTCGGTCATTTCGGGACTAACATGGTTCAATTCTGTTTCAATAATTCGCTTGCGTGTAGGGGTCTTTAGCAGTGGGGAGAAACCCACGAGGTTGGCCAGGCGACTCTACTCCTTGTCACGTACAACCGGGGAATCGAAACCAGGCCAGTTTACTCAATGACAGAACTTATGATACAACGCGCACGCGCTAACCATTCGCGCCCCCTCCCCCAAAGATGTTTGTGTTTGGGTTTTTTTTTTTACTTTTTTGTGTGCACGTTTTCCCAAAGCTTGATGATGGTAAGGTGACGGATGGTTATGAAAGTATAATGTTCATTCAGATGACTGCATACCATGTCATTGATGTCATAAGATTATTTCGTGGATAGTTACTTTATTTGTACGTTTTTATACGCCCACATTTTCAGGTGGACGTATATTGTCGTCGCCCCTGTCCGTCCGTCCGTCCTTCCACAATTATCCAATTTCAATGAAACTTGAAATATAGGTTTATCACCCCAAGATCTCGGTTCATTTCGATATTGGCATGTATCGGACCGTAACTTCATGGATTATGACCCCTGATTGTACGAAAAATCACGTTTTTAGCTTGTGAACACTGTAAAGGTCACAATTTTTATCCGATTTGGTTTAAACTTGAAATGTATGCTTATAACCCAAAGTTCTCGGTTCCTTTCGATATTCGTGAATATCGGAACGTAACTTCCTGAATTATGGCCCCTGATTGTACGAAAAATCGCGTTTTTAGCTTGTGGACCCTATAGTGGTCATAATTTTTATCCGATTTAAAAAAACCGTACTATTACATCACCGTTACATCCTAAAGACGACTGAGTTCGAATTTCGTGAAAATCGGCCCAAAACTGATAGACAAAACGGCCGCCGTTCGTTCTCAAATAGCGTAAAAATATGGTATATCAAGGTTGTGGACCCTATAGAGGCCACAATTTCAATCCTATTTTGATGAAACTTGAAATGTAAGTTTATAACCCAAAGATCTCGGTTCCTTTCGATATTCGCGCATATCGGAACGTAACTTCCTGAATTATGGCCCCTGATTGTACGAAAAATTGCGTTTTTAGCTTGTGGACCCTATAGAGGTCATAATTTTTATCCGATTTTAAAAAAACGTATTATTATATCACCGTTACACCCTAAGGACGACTGAGTTCGATTTTGGTGAAAATCGACCCAAAACTGACAGACAAAATGGCCGCCCTTTGTTCTCAAATAGCGTGGACCCTATAGAGGTCACAATTTTTATCCGATTTTGTTGAAACTTGAAATGTAAGTTTATAACCCAAAAATATCGGTTCCTTTCGATATTTGCGCATATCGAATTGTAATTTCCTGAATTATGGCCCTTGATTGTAAGAAAAATCACTTTCGTTTTAGCTTGTTTTCTATCCATCTCTCGAATAGGTGGGCGTATCCTGCCTGGCAGCCGCTGGTTATCATCGCGGATTTATTTGTTTGGGTTTTTTTTTTATACGCCGACATTTTCATGTGGACGTATATTGTCGTCGCCCGTGTGTCCGTTCACATTAGATTTGTAGACACTATACAGGTCACAATTTTAATCCGATTTTGACGAAACTTGAAATATAGGCTTGTCTCTCACAAAGACCTCGATTTCGTTCGATATTGGCATGTATTGGGCTGTAACTTCTTGGATTATGGCCCCTGCTTGTACGAAAATTTAGTCAGTTCTAATTTCGTGGAAATTGCACCGAGACTGCTTGCCAAATGGCCGCTCCCTATACGCAAATAGTGTAAATGTATGTAATACCAAGGTTGTGGACCCTCTAGAGGTCACGATCATTTTTTATCCGATTTTAATGAAACTCACTTCCAGTCGAATTCGGGTACCGGCGACCGACGTATTTTGTTAGGCATGACATCATCAACCCACATACGGGACAAAATACGCTTATATGTGTACTTACGTCTACAGTCATGATGGACAGACGGCATAGATGTGTTGTTGATACGATTCTCGGTAACCGAATCTTTCCTGATACTCGCACTATTCAATAACGTCCTTAAACCGGTACTAAGAACGCGAGATGGTTCCCCACTATCCTCCCCTTCACCACATATGACGCATTTTTTTCTCTGAATTGTCTGAAGTTGCCATTTCCGTTGTTTCTCTTCGAATTTTCGACGAAACTAAAGAAAAGGTGCACTTGAATCACTTTTGTTTTCAGGTCGGATACAAGGTAAATCAGTGAGTTGGCTGGTACCCTTCCAATTCGAACGTCGGAAAACTTCGAGGTCCTAAAATTTCCCTTGGGCCCATTGATGGGGCTTTTTTTATCTGTAATACTATATTGGGTGTAATCTAATCCATCATTTAAAACCAGGAAAGCTTAGTTTGCACATTCATGCCACAAACGTGAGATGCAGGCCTAATTCTGGCAGACTATGTGAGTCGCTAACCCAATATCATCCACAGTCTTCGACATTGCAAAAACGACTTATTGATCGAATTAAACCAACATTGGTGTTGTTATATTACCGTGGAAAGATGGACTTCTGATATCCAATATTTAAAACAAAATAAACATTTTAAAATAAGCACATAGATCGCGTGCCAAAATCCTTTTGAGCGCCATTTATAATAAATCAATAAATCGACTCGGTGAACGAGGCTTAATATATCCCATAGGAGAAGACTACCAGTGTAAACTGGAATAACCAGACGAAAAAGACTGCCATTCAATTTGGACTCTTCGCTTATTTCGCCAAACATAACTGATTAGAAATTACAGTAAAACAGAAACGATTGAACATTGTTATGTGTTGCGACCAGTTTGTGTCCATTTCTATAGGTGCCAAAGATAACAGATTTAGCCCCTTTAATAGTTCCCTATAGAGGGGGCAATTATAATTCTTGTATTAATGTCGAAGATTATGGAACTATTCACCAAAGTAGTTCTCACTTATTTAAGGGTCAAGTTGTCTACCCATAACTTAACAAATCTTCAATTTTTCCAAAATATGCCATTTTTCCATAATCTGTTATATTTAATTTTTGTGGCAGAGAAACTATATAATTGAATTCTGAAATAACCATAAAATGTCGCTATTGTGTGGAAAAAAATAAAATCAAATGACGAAAAAGAAAATTTAAGATGCCACCCCTTGTTATTTAAGCTACAGTTTTGATTTTGGATTTTAAAATTGTTTGGAAATCAACCAGTTGTATTCGTCCAGAATTTTATACTATATTTTAAATATTTATGAATACCAAAACTGTATCATGTCCTTAGGTAAAAAAAACCGTACATAATATCTATTGACATGCAGTGCCGATGATAAAATAATAAAAGTGGGAGCAGTATTTACACTACCAATTTGTCTTTGCAGTGGCGCATTACAATATTCAAATTTAAATACTGTTCCGCTATTTTTTTTGTGTGCTCTTCTTTATCCTAATATGTAATTTTATAGCTTTTTCTACATACATACACACATCTAAACCTATATTCTACTTTATTTTTTTACCTTTTAGGATCTTTATATAAATATCCCAATTTCTTTGTCTACTATTCAGTATTTTAGAGAAAAAAGGGTCAAGTTATATAGAAGTTATTTTGTGTGATCTTACATAATATGATCTTCATAGTCTGTAATTCTAGAGCCTATGTATACATAAAAAGATTTGCATCAAATGCGCAGTTGTATTTTAGAAAAGTTTAAAGATATAGAAGTTATTTTTTTCGGGGGGGTCGTATATTTTCTCCATAGTCTACTGTAATTATGGAAACTGTATATTGTTTAATAAAAGCATTTCACTTCACGGGCCTTTATCCTATTTTCCTTTTTTAATGTTATAGGCCTATATCATATTCTTTAAAAAAAAAAAACTACTTACATTATAGGCCTTTATACCATTTTCTCTTTTTCAATTTACAACTCTGTGTTTTCAGTGTTAATTTCAAAGAAAACAGCACAAATTTGTCTTTTTTAAAATATAGGATTACATTACATAACTATATTTTACAAGCCTGTATCCCATTTTCTTCTTTACAATTTAAAATTTTGTATTTCAATGTTAATTAAATACAAAGCCGTCCAAATTTATTCGTTAGAAATATATAGGCCTTACACCATTTTCTTCTTTTACTTTTCTGTAATTTCACAGTTAATTTTAGAGGAAAAAAACTCATGATGTATTGTTCAGTTATATTTTTTTCTTTCGTCTTGTGGTCAGTATAAGCTGTAATTTTAGGTCTTTATTCGCATATACTATACTATAGGCCTATATTTGCGTCCGATTTCTAGTAATTTTAGAAAAGTTAATTTTAGAGGAAAAAAACTCATGATGTATTGTTCAGTTATATTTTTTTCTTTCGTCTTGTGGTCAGTATAAGCTGTAATTTTAGGTCTTTATTCGCATATACTATACTATAGGCCTATATTTGCGTCCGATTTCTAGTAATTTTAGAAAAGTAATTTTAGAGTCTTTATTATTATTATTATTCTTAGGCTATTCACATATATAGGCCTATATTTGCGTCCGATTTCTAGTAATTTTAGAAAAGTTCAAAGACATATAGGCCTATATATAAGTTATTTTTTGTGGGGTATTTTTATTAATAAACATCTGTCATTGCAGAGGCCTATATTCTATTTTCTTTTTAAAAAAAAAAAAAAAATACTTATATTATAGACCTATATCATATTTTTTTTAATAACTACTTATATCAGATACTCTTCTTTACAATTTACAATGCTGTTTTTCAATGTTTATTTCAGAGAAAAAAAAAGCACAAATTTATTTGTAATAAAATATAGGATTACATTATATATCTATATTTTATGGTCTATATCCCAATTTGAAATTCGGTATCTTCTCTGTTTATTAAGTAAAAAATAGTCAACATTTATTTTTTCACAAATATATAGACCTACATTATAATATACCAACATCAAATGGCTAAGTGGGTGAGACGCTGGCTCGCTAGGTCGGGTGTTCGATCCCTGCATAGGCCGAGAAAGTACATCCAGATTTTCCGGAGTGGTTTCCCCTTGTCAGTGATGCAGGACGGAGGGTCTGACAAGGACAGCTGTCTAGTCGTTCGGATGGTACGAAAAACATTGGCGTGCACGTAAAAGATCCCCTAGAATTTGGAATTCGATATAAGAGTAGGCCGTAGTGCCGCTGCCCGGCAAAATTTCCCTCATAGCACACTGTATGGCGTATGCCCGTCTTCATTAGCCCAGTTTAGTAGCAGAACAATAGGACGCTAAACCCCATTTCATTTTTACTCTTCTGTGATTTCACAGTTAATTTTAGAGTGGAAAAAAATAAGACTTGACGTCCAGTTAGTTATTTCTTTGGTATTTTGGACAGAATAATCTACGGAAGTGTAATAGGGCCACATATTTTTTTTTATTATTCTATTTTCAATTTTTCAAGATACTAACTTGAATTTTCAAGATACTAACTTGAAGTTACTAGTTACTTTTATCCGTTACATATCCCTTACATTTCTGGTAGCCTATATTTGTGTCAAGGCTGCTGTGTGGGCGTATTATCTTTCTTGTATGGCCTTTTACTACCCGGAATTTTCAAGTTATTGACTTACAGGTTTTAAAATTTAGAAAAGAATAAATTAATGGCCCTATTACGCTTCCGTAGACTTAACAGAGGGGGGAAAGAGTATTGCGTTTATATGCCGGCCATTTTGAATTTCTACCCTCAAGAATTCTCGAAATTAAATTTTTGAGATCATCGCTGCCCTTTTATTACCAAATTAATGTTGTTTCTTTTTTTGTGTTTTGTTTTGTTAAATGGTATTATATTACCAAATTTGGCTGTGATTTGGAAAGAAATGCGCGCCACCAAATGACAAATACATTCTTTTAATTGATGTTTGTCAAATGCGATTTTTCGACACATTTCACTTGCATAACCATTCTGTGTTCGAGGAATATAAAAATAAATTATTTATCCTAAAAACCACTGAAAGACACTGATTACGAGATATCGCTCTCCGATAGTTCCCAAAGAACGCCAAATTGAATTCTGTTAAACCTGTCATTTTGCCTTGGTCGATTTTGAGTATGATTTTATCTGACATATTTAGGACACGTAAAACGTTATACCAAGAAAAAAATAAAACGTTTTGCAATAAAGCTATATTATTATGACGATATGGCGTCATAGTTTTTATGGCGTCATAGTTGGGACCCAAAATGGCACCTGTTAATGAGTTGTCATTACTTTCCCTATACAGGGCTTTGGTCTCTATAACAGCATGACGTTACCGTGACGTCACATCGGCAACCAGACGTCGCATTTTTTCCCAAATTGGTCCATTTACGCATGTTAACAGCAGAAACGAATGCTGATGCAGAGAAGAGTGTATGCCCATTCTGTTTGGTGTTTAAAGGAGAACAATGTGTTACAGTTACGGAGAAGGCTACAAGTATATAAATACTGCTGCATTGTCAACAGGTGATACCATTACAGTAGCCGTAGGAACACGGATTTATTTCAATTGTTGACAAAAACAGTCTACGTCAATAAAAAGAAATGCTCCGACTAAGCCCCATTAATGTGCTTTAACGGGAATTTTGCTCTGCAGTGGCGCAACGGCCTACTTTTATATTAAATTCCAAATTTTGCCCGGATAGCGGCACGACGACCTACTCCTACTCTTCTATCGAATTCCAACGACCACCTAATTGAGAGCTTGCCTGTACTGTCACATCACCAAAGCCTGAATAACATTCAAACATGCATTGTAAAGTCGTGGATGGCATGCGATAGATTAAACCTAAATGATGACATCCGTCATGTGTTAACGACAGAAATCACAGCAACCCGTGTACAACAATTAATTTGATCAAAATTAGATTACTGTAACCGTCTTCTTATAGGCATTTCATCTGAATTATAACAAAAACTACAGAAAATACAAAATTCGGCAGCTCGATTAGTTTCCAAATCATCAAAACGTTTTAGTATATCTCCAGTACTAAATTCTCTGCACTGGCTGCGCACAAGGGAAAGGATAGAATTAAAAATTTTAACAGTTGTGTATCAGTGCATTCATGGAAATTCTCCTTCATATTTAAAGGAACTTGTTAATCCTTACCAGTCAATACGACCTCTGTGATCCCAATCTCAACAATACATTACATTATCATCAAAGTGGAAACTGAAAAAAAATGGTTTAAAATCATTTGAAGTTTCAGTGGCCTTGAAGTGGAATATCCTCCCGTTAGCTTTAAAATCTGCTCCAACATTTTTAATATTTAAATCTAAATTTAAGACATTCCTGTTTTTCTAAATATTAAAAAAAAACCTCTGAAGTGACTTAGAATTGACTTTGTGTGCGCTTTGATCTGACTTTGTTTGGAGTTTAGAACGATATAAGAATCATATTATTTATTTAATCTTGATAAGATAAGCCCGTTAGTAATGTTCGTTTTGGTTTTATTATTGATACGTTGACGTGGGTGGGGCGGCACGGGGGCTCAGTGCGTAATAACGTTAACCTGGATGTCCCGTGTATGATCCCGGCTGAGTAAGTTTATCGGTCCTCCCTTGTCACTAGTGAAGGACAGAGGAAATTCGAAATAATATTTCATTTCACTTGCCTTATCATGTGTAGACAGTTGTCTTACCATTTACGCTAACTTCTTTCACACCCCACCCCACTCCCCAAAACAAAAACTAATTTAAAAAAAAAAAATTTGTGATAAGTTTCGGTAATCCTTCTAAGGTGATTAAATCAGTTGGTGGTTCTACGGGCAGTGGCGGCGCCAAGCCCGATTTGTGATATGTTTCGGTAATCAATACCTTCTACGGTGATTAAATCCGACATTCCAACTCAGTCATAAACTTGCATGTTTTAACGTCCGAGTGATTTCTTACCGCACACATCCTGTTGTAAACCTACTTTTAAACAATAACCCGTGAACCACTTGAGAAATGCCTTTTACGATCCTCATAGTTTTGAGGTATAGGTTCATCGCTGCAAGGTCTTTTATTCACTTTGATTCGCTCACTCCGTTTGTTTGACACCCCCCTCTATGGGATTTGGCGACAGATGTGACAAAGTGCTTAATTTTCTACTTTATAAAATACGAACTATTATTTAGATTCTGCGAACTTATTGACCTAAGCTGGTTTTGATAATGGACGATGTCGACTTTTCAACTCTGTATACTTCTGTTTAGTCACGTTCTAATTAAACATGTAATTAATCTCATGTCATTTACAAACTACATATGATCTATGCACACTCTCTGCATTAATTCAAAGGAATATGCACTGGTCAGTAATCATACCATGACCTGATAATGACTTCAAAGGAAATACGCAGTGCAATTGGGGCTATATAACCAGGCGTTTGCTGATAGTTAGACAGAGAGGAGCGGGGAGGAGAAGAGAGGCGTGGACGAGTGTATGGACTCACCCGAGTTCAGCCGCTGCCTTGGCAGAGGGGCAGAATGGTGGATTTAATATTGTTAGATGTGTTCCTGTCGTAGTCTAGTCCTCGATGTAGACTAGTTCTTATATAGTTTAAGTACATGTATTGCTGTTGTAATTATGTAGATGTGTTATATTCTGTTCCAATGTAAATAAATCATATATGTACGAAACTGGTCTCTGTTATACTAAGATAGTGTTACATAGACAGTATCTGATCAGTTCTATTTATCTCGACGACCAGTGTCTGAATACTGCCAGACTGCATTTCCGGCAATCTATTTTTCAAAATATCGTCGCTAAAATATTCATTCACCTTGATTCACTCACTCCGTTCGTTTGACACTTTCTGGTCGGATAAACTAGTGATTTTTCGTCAGGCGGTATCTGGTAGGCTCTATTTATCTCGACGACCAGTGCCTGAAATACTGCCAGACTGCATTTCGAGGGCTTCGTTGAAGTTCGCAAGTCCGTTCGTTTGACACTTTCCACTAGTGAGCAGGCGACAGACGGTATTTGGTCAACTCTATCTCGACAATCGGTGCCTGAATACTGTCAGACTGCATTTCAGGCTGTCTATTTTTAACAAATTTCTAGGTGATGTCCCCCCATACCCCCATCCGCTACCTTGACGCTCATGAGGTTCGCAGGTCTGTTGGTTTGACACTTTCCAATCTGGTCGGATAAACTAGTGGTCGGGCGACAGGCGGTATCTGGTCAGTTCTATTTATCTAATCGATCAGTACCTGAAATACTACCAGAGTGCATTTCCGGCAGTCAATGTTTCAAAAATTCTGGGGAAGGCCCCCATACTCCTAGTTGAAGCTCGCGCCGTTGCCCCTCCTACCACAGGTGGCCAGAGCCGCCACTGTCTAGGATGAAGCAGACAATCTAAAATGCCCACGGAGAGAGAGAGAGAGATGGGGTTTAAAGCCCACTCGACACAACCTTGGTCATTTCGGGACTAACGTGGTTTAATTTTTTATTTAAATAATTCGCTTGCGCGTAGGGGTCTTTCGTATTTGGAGGAAACCGGGGGACCCTGAGAAAACACACGAGGTTGGACAGGCGACCCTACTCCTTGTCACGTACAACCGGCGATTCAAAACCACGCCCGTTGACTCAGTTACTGCCCCCCCCCCAAAAAAAAATAATACTAACGGACAGCCAGATGAGGAGAGTGGACAGGAGATATCACATAGGGTAGTTGGCTCGATGGGTTAAAAACATAATTTACATTTATATCATGAACCGGCTTGACTTTTTCAGTTCTCAACACCAAGTCCATCATAGATGCAGAATGTAGTACAAGCTCTGTTAAAAGCTGCGATCCTACGAATGATTCCCAATACAAAAGTTCCGGCCTCACGCTTTCTGAAGCTTGCGGGTAAATATTTATATTTTATTGACTATCTTTATCCTTTTGATAATAGACCGAAACAATTCGATAGCAATTGTCCCTGTTAATGTCCATCTTAGCTAATCCTGGCATATTACAACTAATCGTGACAAAGTATATCGCAGTGAACGCCCACACACGCTTCGATTATAACCACACTGGCTAAATTATCATACCATAGCCCAATTCAAATAAGAATCAACTCTTTCTCGGGCCTAGTTGGTATCATATTCCTGAAGCAATGGCCCGAGAAATCTCTCGCTGGCCATTGCTGGATTAGCTTCTGATACTTGCGCTTTTGAGGGAGCGTGTCTATTCATCCCGTTCAATCAATTATATCCCCAAGCACAGCAACATGACAGCCCTTCTTTTAATCAGGGGCCTTTCATAAAACTATGGACAGTAATTTCAGGTGTTAAAAACAGTGAAAGTGTTGTTCGACTCAAAACAGTATTGTTTACATTATGTCCGTGCTGGTAGCCTCGTTCGTCACAATTAGTTTTTCTGCAATATTCTGCTATGCACTGGTTAATTGGGCATAATAAAATCGTGAGTCATGACGTAACGTTATGTAAACATACTTGGTCCAATTTGGAGCTGTGTTTGGTATTGTTACGCAGTTCGCTATTGGTTGTTAATCGGACTATTGACCAGTCATAATTTAGAACAAGAATTTGCCTTCTTTACAGCAGTGAGTAGTGGGATTAGCTCTAATCAAACGAAACACTGCGAGGAGTATGAGTTGGTATGGGACGAAAAAAACGAGGTCCAGGGTACATATTGGCATGCACTAAAAAGAATCCTTGGCATTTGGAATTCGATATAAGAGTAAGCCGTAGCGCCGCGATCCGAACAAAATTTCCCACATAGCACAGTGTATGGCGTTTGTCCACCCGCGAAAAGACGAAGGGCCGCACCTGTACAAAATTATATCTGTGAATACGAGTCATGAGTCGGTTTGATACAAACTCGGTCGGATGGCGTCGTTTCCCAATGCTTGAAGGTACTTTTCGGTGTGAAAACAGATGCGTATACCGGGATGCAACGCTCATGCCAAAACACTGGTTTATTCAAACCATACAATATGTTCTGTCACGGTTACGAGATTATTTGACTTATTGTATGAAAAAGGTCAAGAATCCGGATTCGCGGTCACACATTCCTTGGAAACGTAATTGACTTAATTTCAACACACCGAAACTGACCTATTACGCAGGAGGGGCCTTTAAGAGTAATTTATTTGAAATATTTAAAGTCAAAATGTTTCCTTAAAAGCTGCTCCTGCAAGTTTAAGGATAATCAAGAAGTCAACAATGTCTAAATAAATATGTTCCTTTACGGTGCCATTGTTGACGACGTGCAGAGGTTGGTGATGCCGGGGCCATTATATGCCCCGACTGCCAAATCAATACCAAAGTTCAGGACCTACTACTGAGACGTGTGTAAAATCAGATGACCTAAACCTTTTACATCAAAGGCAACGATGCCTGGCGCCCCACCCACCCTGTGTACGCCATTTCTTGCTCCGTTTGGGGGGTTGGATGGCCGAATGGTTAGCACGTGCGCGCTGTGCTGTACCATACGGTCTGTCATTGAGTCAACTGGCGGGGTTTCGATTCCCCGGTTGTACGTGACAAGGAGTAGGGTGGCCTGTCCAACCTCGTGGGTTTTCTCCGGGTCATCCGGTTTCCTCCCACTGCTAAAGACCCCTACGCACGTGCGAATTATTGAAATAAAATTGAACCATGTGTTAGTCCCGAAATGACCTAGTTTGTGTCGAGTGGACGTTAAACCTCATTTCTCTCTCTCTCTCTCTCTCTCTCTCTCTCTCTCTCTCTCTCTCTCTCTCTCTCTCTAACTATTAATCCTACCTTATGTTGCATTACAGACTCCAGAATCCGCCATCGCCTCTTGGGCGTGGCTGGAAAGTGTTAGTCTATATGATACACACCTGATGCCCTATGCCACCGTGTTTAAAAAACTTCTCGGTCGATAACTTCCAAAATAAAAATACTTCTCAATCTGAGCGCGCAATTCGACAGATGACTCAAAATACTGAGATTCTTGACACGTTTTCGGGGTCATATAATGTATTATGATAGCTGTAGTATATGAAGGATAAGATTCGTGGATGTTTTTTTAAAAAATTTGGATGTTATCATTACATTATGTAGGCCTGTAGTCGCAAAAATGATTAATGTCTGTATGATATCTCCATTCCCATTAGTCCCATCAGCTTGGAAATTGAATATTCGTGCCCTGCGCCCCCTATAAGACATATCACACGTGTATATTGTTATTGGTATTGAAAGATTACTTTTTGCTGCCGGCATATTGGATCAATTTGAAACCTCAAAAATGAGTCCGGGGACCAATAAAACCTATAAAATGACATGGGGCATTTCGTGAACTATGTCAAACCATTTTTGGCCGACATCTTGGATTTTAGGCTCCCCTCAAGTTACCCGTAGTTTTTAGGTAGCAAACTACAAATATCTTCATCAGGGTGCCTTGTATCAGAAACCATCGTCAACCCTTTTCCCCGAGAAATGGTTATCGATCTTGGGGTTATTCCCCAACTAGAAGAAAATAATAAGAACTTTGTGTCAACTTGGTACAAGTAATGTGAAGATTCATAAATAAACAGTAGAAAAACTGTCAAAACCGTAGACAAATAAATTGACAAAACTGAAATCACGACGATTTACATTCGTAGTTTTGGTCATTTACGGGCAGCAGTGACTGCATTTTTTATTGCAGACAACCTTGGCCGGCCGCAGGCTGTCATAATCAAACACTTAGCGGGTGAGGTTTAACTTCCACTCGACACGAACTAGGTTATATCGGGACTAGTATGGTTTAATTTTATTTCAATAAATGTCTACTCGACACAAACTATGTCATTTCGAGACTAACATATGATTCCATTTTATTTCAATAATTCGCTTGAGCGCCGTGGTCTTGAGCAGTGGGAGGAAACTGGAGGACCCGGAGAAAACCTACGAGGTTGGACAGGCGGGGAATCGAAACCACACCAGTTGACTCAATGACAGACCTCCCGCTCCCCAGCCCACTTAGCGATAATCGTGATAAATTATATACCTTTGTATAACTAACTCACTTGTTGTGCGCAGGCCTTCAGACATTTATTTTACGAAAGAAAAACATATTTGTGCTTTGTATAATGAAAATACTAACATGGAAGAGTCTACTCCTATCATCTACAATTCATATTTTCACTTCACATTTGTTGTGATGGGTTAGTAGGCTGTCTATGTTTTTTGCACCCCGAAAGGTAAGAATAATAATAATGGTTTTGTTTTGTTATTTTGAATAGAATACTGAATAGATACAAGGCATGCCTACAAAGTCGTGGATGTAGTGCAGATATTACCAAAGCTGCAGATGAAGGATTTGAAAGGACTTCCGGTTATAAGTGTGGTAAGACACTGCCGTTTTAGTACTGCGTTGATATTTTTTACGCCTCAGATGCTATATCATTAATATATAATAATTGGCCATTTTAGTGTAATTAAATTTCACGTAAGGGAGATAACACGTATGGCATTTTGGTGGTATGTCATTTAATTGTAATATATATATATATATATATATATATATATATATATATATATATATGCCTGTACCTTTGTTAAAATCCTTGAAAAGGAGCCAGCTTAATTATATTAACCTTAACCCGTGTTCTTTTATTACAGATGGATGTACCATGACAGTCAGTATGTCACTTATGCTCATCTCAACTTTTCTGATGTTCATCAAAGATATCTACTAAAGATACAGTGCCCTCCCTTTCTATTATTACCAGACTAGTATCTGGTTTTTTTAACAACACATGCTTAGTAAATTCAACGATACGAAATTTTCTATTTCTTTGAAAATATGACGCCATTCTTTTTTTTCTCAAAATAACGTTTAATATATGTTATGTTTCTAAGACGGTTATAACGTCTCAGTGATGTGTCCTCTTTAAGATATTTCTTTCATTTTGTATCTTGTTTTTACAATTCTTATTTTACTTTTACTAAGACTGTTTAATATCTCATTGTTGGATAACGATGTATTTAAGTTTTAAAATTCTTATTTTACTTTTGGTAAGACTGTGTAATATCTCATTGTTGGATAACTATGTATTTAGTTTTAAAATTCTTATTTTACTTTTGGTAAGACTGTGTAATATCTCATTGTTGGATAACTATGTATTTAGTTTTAAAATTCTTATTTTACTTTTGCTTAGACTGTGTAATATCAGTGTTCGATAATTTTGTATCTAGTTTTAACATTCTTAACATCTCAGTGATGTGTCCTTTTTAAGAAATCTATTTCATTTTGGATAAATTCTTATTTAACTTTTTACTAAGACGGTTTAATATCTCAGTGTTTGATAAATTTGTATTTAGTTTTAAAATTCTTATTTACTTTTACTAAGACTGTTTAACATCTCAGTGGTAGATAATTTTGTATTAATTTTTAAAATTCTTATTACACTTTTACTAAGATTGTTTAAAATATCAGTGTTGGATAATTAACTTTATCTATTTTTAAGGTTCTTATTTTACTTTGAAGGCGAGTTTATCATCTTGTGTGAAATGAAATTTGGGCTAACGTCTTTTTTGTTTCCTTTTTATACGCCGCACGTATATTGTCGTCGTCACTGTTTGTCCGTCCGTCCACAATTTGTTTGTGGACACTCTACAGGTCAAAATTTTTATCCGATTTCAACAAAACTTGAAATATAGCTTTATCTCCCTACGATCTCGATTCCTTTCGATATTGGCATGTATCGGACCATAACTTCATGGATTATGGCCCCTGATTGTACGAAAAATCGTGTTTTTAGCTTGTGGACACTCTAGAGGTCACAATTTTGATCCGATTTTGATGAAACTTGGTTCCTTTCGCTATTCGCGCATATCGAATCGTAACTTCCTGAATTATGGCCCCTGATTGTACGAAAAATCGCGTTTTTGGCTTGTGGTTCCTCCAGAGGTCACAATTTTTATCCAATTTAAAAAAAAACCTTTTAGTATATGACCGTTACACTTTAATAAAGATTGAGTTCGAATTTCGTGAAAATCGGACCAAAACTGACGGACAGAATGGCCGCCGCTTGTGCGCGAATAGTGTAAAAATATGGTATATCATTATCAAGGTTGTGGACGCTGTAGAGGTCACAATTTTAATCCGATTTTGTTGAAACTTGAAATGCGTGTTTATAACCCAAAGATCTTGGTTCCTGTCGATATTTGCGCGTATCGAATCGTAACTTCCTTTTTAGCTTGTGGTCCCTCTGAAGGTCACAATTATTATCCGATTTCAAAAAACACGGTTATGAAGGTTGAGTTCGAATTTCGTAAAAATCGGACCAAAACTGACTGACAAAATGGCCGCCTCTCGTACGCAAATAGTGTAAATATCTGGTATATCAAGGTTGTGCCGATTTTGATGAAACTTGAAATGCATATTTGTATCCAATTTTGATGGAACTTAAAAAATATCTTTATATTCCAAACATCCCAGTCCCTTTTGATATTTGCGCATTCCAGGCCATAACTTTCTGGATTATGACCCCTGATTGTACAAAAACTCGTTTTTGTTTTTAGCTTGTTCTCTATCCATCTCTTGCAAAATGTGGGCGTCTCCTGCCTGGCAGCCGCTGGTCAATTAATTTGTTGCGGTTTGTTTTCCAAGACGTTTATATCATATAAGAGTTAAACCCTTTTGAGATTTGTATTCTTTTTTTTTATCTTTTATTTTAATGAAGTTATATTTCCACGCTTGATATTTACCCTTGTATATCACTGTCTTCTTTTCTTCCTTTTTTTAAATAAAGGCTCTATCGAAATCAGACTATTTAATTTTTAACAGAGATTGTAAGATATTTTAAAAAAATTTAAACCCAATATATTTCCAAAATATTAGATAAGGCTTATTTTGAACACTGTCAGGACTATCACACGTATAACAGTCCGTTTAACTAGTTTGTGACGAGGCGTATCTTCATACCCGTTCGTTCGTTCCTGGAGTGAGACAAGTTGATACCCGTTGTCCACATATTTCTAAATTGGTGTGCTCCGAAGTCTCGACCAATTGAAATTGTTTATCACATCGGTTTACCTTGAACAGAAAATGATTATTATCGAACAGTCAATTTGATGATGAAATGAAAGTATAAGCCAAGTCTTACTCATTTAAAATCAAAGATTTAAAACTGTAACGGACACAATTTCGGGTTAACCTTCTATATGTGGTGTTGAGAAAACAAAGAGTAGGGTCGAAATGTATCGAAGCAATCTCGCATTGACTGCGTACTTTCTAAGCTAGTTGTGCCGCTTTTTCTGGTTAGAATCATTATATATCTATATCCTCCAGGCCTTGTATCCATTCCGACTAATGTCATGTCGGAATGCGTAGACCGATGCACTTTAACCAATATTCAGAACAATGACGTAGCTGCAGTGACGAAATTATACACGTGCTCAACATTTTTTTAAAAAGCACACTACAGGCATGCAGGTATCCGCCAGCTTAATGTCCAATCAAGACTAGAGAATATCCAATACACGGATTATTTCGTTGGTGAAGGCTTTCGTGTCTTTGCCATTCATGTTAGACGCACTGCCATATGACTGGTTTCGAACAATTGACGATGTCCAATTTAAGCCGTTCCAACAGTTCCTGAAATAACGTTATTAATCTCCTAATGAATCGCAACGTCGAAGTCCTGAGCTTCTATGGTGGACGACAGGTAATTGGTATATCGTCGTCTTTGGTTTGCATTCTTCTGTATTTATGCCAAATAAGAAACGTCTAGTAATCCACAAGCAATTCGAATACATCGAGGTAACGGTCCACCAGCTCTGTCACAATACTTGTGCACATTTATATAGCGTTCTTCCAGTGGGCGATTTGCTGCAGCCCAAATATATCGATACGACCCCAGCCATTAGCTTTCACTAACCCGGACTACATTCTTGCAATACGGGATTGATCTTTCATGTTGCTCTATAACCTGAGGTGCGTGCTACCAATCATTACACCCATCCGTCGCAATTAAGCTGCTGGTACCTTTGGGACCTATGTTAGAGCTTGTTCTTTAGATCATAAGGTCAGCCCTTGTGTTAAGTGGAGTGGTTTCAACCCCACAGCTGTCACAGACATTGATGCTGCTGCTGGTGTCCATACCCACCACTACAAAAACTGTCGCCATTTTGACACCTATCAGATAGCCCGCCTGTGGAGTTAGTGGGTAAGCATATGGCGAGTTTGCCTGCCAAAGGGCTGGCGGTGATATGGGAACTGTCATTAACAATCGGTAGCAAGGTGTTAGCGATGGGGTTTGTTGTGATGGAACTTGGCCAGATCGCGCTCTGGTGTGGCGGACTGGCGATGGACTTTTCCTTTCTATCCCTGTGTTGGCCGAGAAAGTTCATCAAGATTTTCCGGCGTGGTTCCCATTTGTCAGTGCCTGGCAGGGGACAGTTGGAGTTCACGTAAAATAACGCTTGACAGAATTCCAAATAAGAGTAGGCCAGCAGCGCCGCTGTCCGGGCATAATTTCCCTCATAGCACACTGCATGGCATATGACCGTTTTCATTAACGCAGCAGGAGCAGAACACCAGGACGTTAAACCCCATTTCATTGCATTTCTCTTTTTCCAGCAGGTAGGTCCGAGAGGTAAGAGGTCCAACAGGTGTGGGAAATTAATAATCGAATGGTCGTCAATTGTAATTGTTGAGGCGTGTCTATCACCAGATTCAAAACACCGTCGCCATTGAAATTCACGGGAGAGAAAGAGAAAGAGGGGGGGGGTAACGTCCACTGGACACAAACTAGGTCATTTCGGGACTAGAAATTTACAATAACTGCAATATTTCTTTATGTTTCCAAGCACATTCCAACACAGCAGGCATCCCTTCCCCCGTATAGAAAACAAATATGACAGAATGGAAGAATAACAAAGCAATTATAGATGGATAAAAAGTTAGCAATTTTGAAATTCTAAAATTAATCAATTTACTTTGCGTATCAAAAGTCCCAATAAATGTGTTATAATTGTTTGTTAAAAGAAATTGCAACTTTACATTAAAAACGAGTTCGAGACGTTCTAGCACATATCTCTTGGACCAACGTTGCGCAAAGGTTTACGCAGAATAGTAACACACTCGTTTAAGGCGGCCATTACGTCTGACACGCCTTCTTTTCTTTTATTTCCACTAGAATGTTGCTAATAACAATCTAACCTTCTCTTGTCAGCATGATCCACAACTGAACAAAAATCTCGAATGAAAACTATTCAGTCACGAAGTGGCACGTGCTCGGCAGTCAGCAAACATTGGCCCAATGTCTACAGACTGCAATTCGGAATGGATCATCTTGGAACTTTGCATATTTATTCCTTATACCGTAGACAACAACTATTTGTTTTGGGGCATGCCTCGACCGCCTTGAGCGTTGCCACGCCCACTTTTTTTGTTAATATTTTGTCTGTAAATTTGGCAAAATAATTCCAACGCCTAACCTTCTTTGCCTCTTGTCATATTACAGCCATTTCATAGTTCATTTTCTTCATTTTAAAAAGTACCATACCAATCAAAGCGGGAATGTGGACGTATATTGCAGGGTTAGCGATACTCTCGTACTTAACCGTAAAACCCCGTGGTTAGTTGCCGCCTTAGCGATTTTAGGAGTTACATTATTGCTTGCTTTATATACGTCCGGACCGGACGGCACAACACTCGAATTCTAATCTTTTTAGGGCGTATAACGTGTGCTCTGTTCTGGATGTGTATTTTTTTATATTTGTCTGTAAAACATATTGGAAACATAATAGGAATATTACAATGGATATTTAACGTCTACAATATCAGTACGGTAAGTACTTTCTGCATATTACGTTTATGTGGTCAACCGCGAGTTTCTCCATTATTAGAATGTTTTAACTATGGTCTAGTTCATTTATAAAAATCAGCCGAAAATGTAACTGATATTTGGTGTTGTTAAGAATTCGTTTTTCAGAGCTAAAGTTGAAACTTTAATGTGACCAAGAATAAGTTAAGAATTCGTTTTTTAGAACTAAAGTTAAAACTTTAATGTGACCAAGAAACTTAACTCTTTGTGATAAAAATATCTACAGCTGTAACGCCACATGGGCGATCACCTTTTCTACAAGTTAAAACAAAACACATTCAAATGGTTATATTACACAAAATTTTAAATTCAATCGTTATTTGTACGTACGTAAAAAAAAACCAGAAGAATCCCGACTGAGGAAATTAAGAATTCGTTTTTCAGAGCTAAGTTGAAACTTAAAGGAGCTAAATCGCTAATATTTTGGACCTAGAAATTGGCACAAATGCGTCGCAACACACATAATAATGTAATATGAATTTATATAAACTGTTTTACATTCAATCGTGTCCGTTTTACTGTGAATTGTCATCAGTTATGTTCGGCGAAATACGCCAGAAGTCTCAACCGCAAGTCAGTTTCTAGCGTCTGGTTATTCCAGTCAACACCGATATTATTTATTGCGCATGGTCTCCAAATAAGAATATGATATCACCGTTTGACATGACTTGTGGAATATGTCTAACCTCATTCTTTGAGCACCTTGTTACAAATAATGGTAAAATGTTTATTTTCTCTTAAATATTGTATATCAGAAGCCCATCTTTTCCAGGTAAGATCACAACACCAATGATGATTTAAATTGCAAAAATGTTTTCAATGTCGAAGATTTTGGATGATATTGAGTTACGGACTTAGCTACTTTAAATGTGACCTAGAAACTTAACTCTTTGTGAGAAAAAAAATCTATCGCTGTAACGCCACATGAGCGATCATCTTTTCTAAAAGTTAAACAAAAAACATACAGATGGCTACATTACACAAACGTGCAACTTAGCAATAGTTTAATTGTTCATAAATGATGATTTTAATGGTAAGTCTTATATTGAATTAGTTAAAATAAGCCGTAAAAAAAGCTCGTTTATTGGATTTCTATGCATAAATCCCTCTACCTTAGGCACAATGGTGCCATTCTAATGCCAATGTTGGCCAAGGATTTTAAGAGTATATATATGAATGTTGTTCCGTGGCACGATCAGAATAACTGGTAGTTAGATTACAGAGCGCTTAACCTTCTAACTCGAGGACCATGGATTAAATAACGGGCGGACAGAGTACACAAGCGACCTCGGCGGAAATTATTAATATTAGTGTTTTATAGTCCGGTGGCTGAAGGGGGGGGGGGGGTTGCCACCTGAGCTGTGAATTTATGAGACCAAGTTTTTCTAGACCAGTTTTTTGCGTAGATTAGGAATCTGGGTGGTGATCAGGCGTTTGAGGGGGCGTTTTCGAGATATAGGGGGTCAAATGTCTACAATGGGGGGTGGGGGGATGTCATTATGTTGACATAATATATTAATAAAAAATTTCTAGGACTGCCCATCTATAAATAAGTGTTTATGATGCCCCTGGACAACTGTTATGTTCAAAATCGGTAAATGAGAGTCTGGATGTTCGAGTGTGTCTGAGTGGAAGCGCGTGTTGCTAGGTGATTGACTATTATAGGATGTGAAAGCAGACGCATGGTGACCGGTGAGCCAAGCCCTCGTGTGTGTGTGTAATGGGGGTTTTGATATCGTTTTTCACGATGAATTTGATGTTGACACTCAACTTTCCTTTATTATAACGGGGCCGGTGCGGGTGACAATACAGAGCCACACGGGGCCGGTGCAAATGACCATGAACATTCTATTATAAACATTACCCCAAGTGAAGATAATTATCAATCAGTTGCCAATTTTGTGCATCCGCGAGATGACATTAGACCCCAAGATAGCCTTTCTAATGTACCTAGTAATAGATCAAAATCAACAACGTCTTCAACTCTTCGATTAATGAACATAAAAAGACAATTAGAGTTAAAATATCAATTAGAAGTATTTCAAGAACAAAACAAAATTGAAGAAGAGAAGTTGACATTAGAAAGAATACGGAAAGAAGAGCAACTGAAATTAGAAAGAATACAGAAAGAAGAGCAACTGAAATTAGAAAGAATACAGAAAGAAGAAAAGATGAGATTAGACAGAAAACAGAAAGAAATCGCACTTAAAGCAAAATTGAAAGCTGCTACAGATTTAGTTGAAATACAGAGTGCCGGTAGATGTAAATCTAGTGCAAAATCATCCGTGATCCCTGAACGTTCTGTGACACATAATAAACACAAAGAAAATGTTGATAAACCCTCAGCTGTAACAAATACATCCAACTTACCACAACCTGATCATACACCTACAAATATTACCATGGAATCGGTGTTGAATAAATTAATTGACAATCAAAGGGATCAAGCCTTACCCTTACATGAAATCAAACCATTTGATGGCTTAGATGTTATGACATACAGAACTTTCATTAAAAACTTTGAATTAATAGTGGAAAGGAACACTGAAGACAGTGCACGACGCCTAGAATACTTGTTGAAATACACACGCGGTGAGGCGCATGAAATTATCAAGAACTGTCCTTTAATTGATCCGCCTTCACATGCATATAAAAGAGCCAAAGCATTGTTAGAAAGAGACTTTGGAAATTTACCACTTTTAGCAGCTGCTTTTTCGTCGAAAGCTGAAAGTTGGCCTAAAATCGCGTCTGGCGATCGTGTAGCTTTAAGAAAATTCTCAATATTTTTGATAAACTGTACTAATTCAAAAATTAACAATAGCGATATGAACTCCATGGATGGATTTGAATTCCTTCATATATTAGCATAAAAATTGCCAACCGCTTTACAGCAAGCTTGGATAAATAAAGTCGGTGATATTCGTGATAAAGAAGTAAGATCTCCTAAGCTCATGGACTTTGAAAATTTCGTCAGTCATATATCTCGCAATGAAAACGATCCACGAATAACAGGCCTAGGTTATCAACAGAAATCCTATCAGAATAAACAGAATAGTATGAACCCATCACATTCAAAAAGAGCCTACGCAAGTGGACTGCATCCAGTGAACTCCAGTAGTAACAGTACCTCACGTGAACCAATCGACAGAGCTTCAATACACCCATGTTTATATTGTGGTAATAACACAAACCATTCCATATTAGTATGTCGTAAATTTGGTAGTTTAAGTCCACACCAGAAATCAGATGTGGTGAAGAAATCCGGTTTGTGCTTCTCATGTTTAAACCCAGGACATATGAAACCAAATTGCCCTAATCCCCAGTGGTCAAAGTGTATGAACTGTTCTAGGTCACACCCAACAATAATGCATGACCCCACCCGTGATTCTTTTCAAAGTAACAATAGAAGTGATGTTTGTGATAAAGCAGAAAATAAACCAAAAATTACCTCCGGTTGTGCTGAAATAATAGGAAACGAACCATTAATGGCAGTGATTCCAGTTAAAATCAAAACTACATTGAACAGTTATCCGATTACAACATTAGCATTTGTAGATAATGGTTGCAGTGCTGTGTTTATTAGTAAAGTGTTATCCGATGCACTTCGTGTTAGAACCAAAACAACTAAAGTTTTATTAAAAACATTAAATTTAGAACAGTGGACAGATACAGAAATGGTGTTAGATAATTTGATTATTGGTGGTGTGAACAACAATGATTATATAGAATTACCGCAGTCTTACGTTAGAACATCAATGCCAGTGAACAAGTCAGATGCTCCAAGTCAGCAAGACATAAACAAGTATAAACATTTGCGTCATGTACAGGTGTCTGAATTGAGTGGAGAATTTTGCATTCCAGAAGTAACATTAATGATTGGTAGTAATATGCCCGCAGCTACAATGCCTCTCGAAGTTGCGATTGGTGATATCGGAGAACCGTATGCGATTAAATCTCCTCTCGGTTGGTTATTATATGGACTCCCAGGAAAATTAAGTAATGTAAACAGTTTCAGTGTTAACTTTTGTCAACTTGACTCGCGATTAGAAAAACAAGTCAAGTCTTATTTTGATTTAGAATTTGCTGAGCGCCTTAATGATGATCAAGTGAATTATTCCATTGAAGATAAACAATTTATAGATATTATGGATAAATCTGCAAAACTTGTAGATGGACATTATGAATTAGAATTACCATTAAGAAATAAAAATGTAAATGTACCTAATAACAAATTACAAGCTGAAATGTATGCTGAAAAACTTAAGAAAAAATTGTTAGTAAATGATAAGCTTCATTGTGAATATACTAAGTTTATGAATGATTTAGAATCCAAAAATTATTGTGAACATGTTCCTATTTATGATATTAATGGTTTAGATAAACGATTATGGTATATTCCCCATCACTCTGTCAAACACCCTAAAAAACCTGATAAAGTAAGAATAGTCTTTAATTGTCCAATTGTATATGATAATTTCTCTTTAAACAACCACTTGTTACAAGGTCCAGACCTAACTAATAGACTTTTAAGTGTATTGATACGTTGGCGACAAGAATTATTTGCAGTCATGGCCGACATAGAATCCATGTTCTACCAAGTTAGGGTAGCTAAATCTGATTGTGACATGTTACGTTATTTATGGTGGCCAAAGGGAGATTTGACAAAACCCTTATGTGAATATAGGATGCTTGTACACGTTTTTGGTGCGACCAGTTCCCCTGCATGTGCAAATTATGCTTTAAAGAAAGTAGCATTAGATAATCAAAATGATTATAATCCTTTTGTCATTGATAGTATACTTAATGATTTTTATGTAGATGATTTTCTAAAGTCAGTTAGTGATGAAATTATAGGTATTTCACTTATTCGTGATGTTTGTGAACTCTTATCTAAAGGTGGTTTTAGATTAACTAAATGGATAAGTAATAGTCGTAAATTGTTAAATTGTATTCCTGAGCAAGATCGTATTGAAGAAGTGAGAGATTTAGATTTATGTAATGATTTACCTGTTAAAAGAGCATTAGGTGTGCAGTGGTGTGTGGAAAGTGATATGATTGAATTTAAGGTTGAAATTTTAAGTTCATTAGCAACTAGACGTAATATTTTGTCTGTAATGAGTTCTATTTTCGATCCTTTTGGTATTGCCTCCCCATTTATTTTAAAGGCTAAAATTATATTGCAAAACTTATGTCGTGCAAAATTAACATGGGATGAACCCATTCCTTCTGAATGGAATATTAAGTGGTGTGAATGGCTTAGTCAATTAAGTAATTTAGAACAATTAAGAATACAAAGGTGTCTTAAGCCTTATAATTTTGGCAACATTGTAAATACTCAATTACACCATTTTGCTGATGCAAGTCAGGACGGTTATGGTACAGTGACATATATACGATTCTTAAATGACAGTGGTAGTGTGCATACCGCTTTTGTGTTAGCTAGATCGCGTGTGGCACCCTTAAAGCCCCACACTATTGTGAAGTTAGAGCTTTCTGCAGCAACTTCTCTTGTAAGAATAAATACTATGTTGAATCGTGAATTCTCAATTCCAATAGACCGTGAAATATTTTGGACTGACAGTCAAACAGTGCTGAAATATGTAAACAATAATACGTCGCGATATCCAGTATTTGTGAGTAACAGAATCGCTGTTATACGTGATGGATCCAATGTTAGTGATTGGAGATACGTTCCGTCTAAAATGAACCCTGCAGATTATTGTTCAAGAGGACTTGGTGCAACTGAACTCTCAAGTAAAAGGTGGCTTGAAGCACCAGAGTTTCTACATAATCCTGAAACAGAGTGGCCTGAAAATTACAATGTAAATAATGAGACTTGTGACAATGAAATCAAGGTGAACAGTGTGAAATGTGAAAATGACTGTGTGACTCAGTTATTTCAGAAGTACTCTGATTGGGTTAAACTAAAACGTTGCGTGTCGTGGTGGATGCGCTTAAAGGCGATTCTTAAACTTAAAGCAAAGAAACAGTCACTACCCGATGATTTGTGTAAACATTTCTTATCTCATGAAGAAATTGTCAATTCAGAAAGTGTAATTTTAAGATATGTTCAAAACTCATGTTATTCAAAGGAAATAGATGTCGTTAAGAACGACAGCAGTGAGAAGTGTGTGACATCGAATAGTGATATTTCCAGTTTAGATCCCATATTAAAGGACAATCTTTTACGCGTCGGTGGTCGATTACGAAATAGTAATATTCCTTATAATGCTAAGCACCAAATAATATTACCCAAAAATTGTCATATTTCGTGGTTAATTGTGAAACATATTCACAAAGTTGTAGGACATCAAGGTATGAATCATACTGTATCAGAACTTAGACAAAAATTTTGGATAATAAAAGCTGGACTTCTAGTGAAAAACTTTATTAGAAATTGTGTGACATGTCGAAAATCTAATTCCCGTGTATGTGAACAGAAAATGGCAGACATTCCAGTGTCAAGACTTATTCCGGATGAGAAACCATTTAGTAGAGTGGGCATAGATTATTTTGGCCCGTTTTGTGTAAAAGTAGGTCGTTCGGTGAGGAAGAAATATGGTGTAATATTCACCTGTCTCGCTTCTCGTGCAATACATATAGAGGTGGCAGACACGTTGGACACTGATTCGTGTGTAAGTGCAATTCGCCGATTTATTGCTCGACGAGGTTATCCA
Organism: Patella vulgata; assembly: GCF_932274485.2. NCBI lineage: Eukaryota > Metazoa > Mollusca > Gastropoda > Patellidae > Patella > Patella vulgata. The sequence goes on along the minus strand of NC_065886.2, from coordinate 38,655,013 downwards.
GTTGAAATATTTTCTGATAATGGGACCAATCTTATCGCTGCAAACAAAGAATTGAAATCTTCATTACAACAGTTAGATCAAAATGTGTTAAATCATTTCTCTGCTAGATATAGTTTCAAATGGAACTTTAACCCTCCTGCCGCATCCCATTTTGGTGGCATATGGGAAAGACAAATTCGTACCATAAGAAAGATTTTACAAGCTATTTTATGTGATCAGTATTTAAAAACGTGTCAAAGTGAAGAACATTTGCGAACTTTCATGTGTGAAGTAGAGGCTATAATTAACAGTCGTCCACTTACCAAAACTTCAGACAATCCTAATGATTTAGATGTAATTACCCCAAATTCCATATTATTGTATGATAATAATGTATTATTTCCCATAGGTACTTTTAGTGACAGAGATCTTTATGCTAAAAGACGGTGGCGACAGGTACAATACCTGTCAGACTTGTTCTGGAACGTTGGACTAAAGAATATTTACCCTCCCTTCAGAAACGCCAAAAATGGTTAAAACCCCTTAAGAATATTGCAATAGGTGATATTGTCTTAGTTGTCGATAGTATGTCGCCAAGAGCTTCTTGGACTATGGGTAAAGTAGTTGAAACTTATCCAAATAAGCTTGGATTGGTAAGAAGTGTCAAATTGAAAACACAGACTGGTTTTTTAGTAAGACCAATTGATAAGTTGTGTCTCTTGTTAGAACAAGAAAATTAGTGGTGTAATTGTAATCATTACTAGTATTAGTTATATTTATACATATACATACAAGTAAATGTCTTTGGTGAAAGGTGTAATGTGGATTTGGTGACTATAACTTACATGTAATTAGAATCAGAATTTGAATTATGCTATTAGTATTTTGTAGTTTATTTAAAGGTCAAGTGTGACAGACTTTAATATGATATATTAAAATAACTCAGTATTTGTGTGATGGTGATAAGATGTTATACATGTTCTTAAGTGTAAAATAATATCTAGTAATTATTATTATTAACTACAGTATTCATATTTAGTGTAACATTTTGTGTTAAAGGTATTAATATTTGAATTTAGTTTTAAGTTAATAATGATGATTCATTATTTGTTTATATTTGAACATATAAGTATTTGTATCTCATTATGTATAATTCGATAGGGGCCGGTTATGTTATGTTCAAAATCGGTAAATGAGAGTCTGGATGTTCGAGTGTGTCTGAGTGGAAGCGCGTGTTGCTAGGTGATTGACTATTATAGGATGTGAAAGCAGACGCATGGTGACCGGTGAGCCAAGCCCTCGTGTGTGTGTGTAATGGGGGTTTTGATATCGTTTTTCACGATGAATTTGATGTTGACACTCAACTTTCCTTTATTATAACGGTGAATTGTGAACTCAATATATATTCTGTGTGAATGAATATGTATGGTGAATCTTTTATAAGGTGAATTTAGACCTTTTACTTGGTCATTTGTGTGATGTGATCAAACCGTGAACTGTACTTTTCTCTGAACATTTTCCTGTTTTGTATGACATTTATTTAGTTTATGTAACCGGGGGGTGTAAATTCTCAATAAAAACTAAGGTGGTTAGTTTTTAAACCTTTATTAAAAACCCTGAAATATATATACGTTAAAATTAATATACATATCACAGTAACAGTTGAGTACAATAAAATAATAGTAAGGCATGCATATTGGTACTCAATGAAATATATCAATAATTTATACACTAAAATACATCACTAATTAAATTAAACATATTAAACAGGCCTTAAGTTTATACTAAATATAATATAAGTAATTGATAACATACCCAAAGAAGGGGTTTTTAAATAAGACTATCAAGATGGTGAACAAAATCTTCAGATAACTATATTCTGGAAAATAACATTATTCTGATTATACATACAATATACTTTCAAAACGGTACCTTATAATCAATCTACTATATATATGTATATATGAAAAACTAATGATCTTTACATGTTATTTTCTATCTATTTAAATAAAATGGTTGCTTAATATTACAATTTCTATCATTCCTACATCCGCTCCATCTAAACCCCAATTACCCAAAATAAGAGAATTAGCACACATACCTGTAATACTGAAGTAGTATAACTGGAACAATTCTCTGAAAATAACCTAACTAGATTTGGAAAATAAAGTAAAACAATTTGATTGAAGATATCAAATTGTCCTTACACTTCGAAATCTATCTAATGTCTGATGTCTAAAGTGAGGTTCAGATAAAAAGAAAACTTGCTTGTAACCAAGGGAGTAGAATTGTACTCACCCCAAGATTTGGGCTCTAAGAAAACAGTACAGGTTAACAAGCCAAGTTAAAGGAGAGATGTTATTATAGACCAGTTGCAATTAAAATTAGTGTCAGTTTGTTAGTTTAAAGGTGCACTCACTCAATACACTATATTACTTGACATAATAAAACCTATAATCATACTAAAATTCCGCTTCGCTACATACTCCCTCCCAATAAGAAAATGTCGTCCCGACATCCTATTAAAACACTAAAAACCAAAAGTCAACTTTAAAACACTACTTAGACTTTTACGTTGTTCAAACGGTAAACCTATAAAATCATCCGACAGCAGCAACGCCAAGACTGTAGCTGGACACTGAACAACAGAAGAAGTTGAAGTCTGGGCTAATACATAGTCTTGATAACGGGCTGGTGGCTGTCGATTCCTTGAGGATCTCCTTGGTACAGGCTCATCTACATCTGGTTCCTCAGATGAAGGGCTGGATAGAGATTCCAGTTCTTCTTCAACACGGAGAGGTACTGTGGAGCTAGCTGGGGAATCGATTACACCATTCCCTTCCACAATAACAATCTCCAGATCATCATCACTTGAGGTACCTGGTTCCTCTGGAATTATTTCAGGAATAGATGTTACTTTCCTTCTAGGTTTCGGTATTGGTGGCGGCTGGGATAATTCCATAGGTACAGTCCCTATGGGAAGAAGATGGTTCCTGTGTAATGTACGTGTTGTACCAGTTCCATTTTCCCGCTACAGCACATACACCGGTACATCTTGATTGGGCTGTTCCTTTATAATATAGACGCAATCTTCCCATTTGTCAGATATCTTGTGTCTACCTTCTTTGAAAAACAGTCTTTTCACAAGCACGCGATCTCCCTTTTCCAAGATTGAATTCCTTGCCTTCCGGTCATAAACTTTCTTTTGATGTGACTGGGCCTTACTAATCTCAGAAGAAGCCTTGAGATAAGCCATCTCCAAACTATCTTTGAGATCAGCGACATACTTACTGTAGCTGTTTGCAGACTCTTGATTAACTAAACCAAGCAAAACATCCACAGCAAGATGAGGCTTCCTCCCAAACATCAGAAAGAAAGGTGAATAACCGGTAGTTTCATGGATGGTACAATTATAGGCATGCACTAAAGATGGTAAATGCGTCTTCCAATCTGTTTTTTCGATGTTCTCAAGAGTTCCAAGCATATTCAAAAGGGTTCTGTTAAATCTCTCGCACATTCCGTTGCCGCTAGGGTGATAAGGTGTTGTACGGGATTTCCGCATTCCTGTTAGTAAACACATTTCTTCGATGATCTTATTCTCGAAACTCCCTCCTTTATCACTATGCAGACGTCTTGGAAACCCGTAGTGAACTATAAAATTTTCAAACAAAGCTTTAGCTGTTACTTTTGCAGTCATATTCTTGGTAGCTATGGCTTGGGCGTATCTGGTGAAGTGGTCGGTTATGACTAATATGTAACTGTAACCTCCTTTTGACTCTTCCAAGCACATGTAGTCTACACTAACTATCTCCATTGGTTGAGTTGAATGGATGTTAACTGATGGAACTCTTGTATTGGTTGGAGACTTCCTCATTATGCAACGTTGGCAAGTCTTGATGTGATCTTCTACATCTGTCGTCATTCTTGGCCAATACACACGTTCCTTCAGTAAAGAAACCGTCCTGTCTCTTCCTAGATGTCCAACATCATCATGACAACCTTGCAGAGCTACCTTTCTATCCAAACAAGGAATCACCAGTTGTAGAACTTCTTGTCCACTTACAACAGATTTTCGGTACAAAACATCTGACTTCAGAGTGAGGTGGTCGAATTCCCGAAGAAAGATGGCTTCTTCCCGATTGCTGGGTGGGGACTGTGGTCTTTCATTGTTCTTCACTGCTCGATGAAGGGGTCCAATGATAGGATCTTCTAGTTGTTTCTTCATCCAGTCTATTTCATGAGCAGGAAACATCTGTGTGTTAGTAACACCTGGGATGATCTGAGTCGCTAAACACTCCACATAGCCATTATCATTTCGGAATTCACTGAGTGCTCTGAAAACATCGGGACTCATCTCCTTGTAAGTATCCTCCGGTGGATTGGGTATTCTTGAAAGGCAGTCAGCATCGATGTTCCGTTTTCCTGGTTTGTACCTGATGTTAAAGTTGTAGTTCGCTAAATCCGCTAACCAACGGTGACCAGTTGCATCAAGCTTTGCTGTTGTGAGAACGTAAGTAAGTGGATTATTATCTGTATAGATGGTAAAGGTGTTCCCGTAGAGATAATCTTTGAACTTATCAGTCACTGCCCACTTCAACGCCAAAAATTCCAACTTGTGTGCAGGATAATTTTTCTCTGATTTCGATAATCCTCTGCTGGCATATGCAATTACTCGTTCTTTATGATCTTGCAATTGGTACAGAACAGCGCCTAATCCTCGTCCACTCGCATCTGTGTGTAACAAAAATGGCTTAGAAAAATCTGGGTAAGCCAGAATAGGTGGTGACTGTAACAATGTCTTCAGTTCTTCAAAAGAGCTATTTTGTTCTGGTCCCCATTTCCATTTTGGTGTTGACTTGTCATCTGACGTCTTCCTCCCCCTCTTCTTGGAAGTTGATCCTACTAAAAGCTCATTCAAAGGTCTGACAATTGTAGAGAAGTTCTTTACAAATCTCCTGTAGTAACCTACAAAACCTAAAAATGACCTTACCTCATCTGGGGTTGTTGGTGTTTTCCAGTCCCTGACCTTTTCAATCTTTGCTGGATCAGTCTTTATGCCTTCTGCGGAAACTATGTGGCCCAAATATTTAACTTCCTGTTGGTAAAAATGGCATTTCTTCGGCGCAAGCTTCAATCCACATTCTTCAAGTCTTTTAAATACCAGTTGCAGTCGCTCCAGATGTTCTTCGTACGTCGATGAAAAAATAATCAGGTCGTCAAGGTAAATCATGCAGATCTTATAGTTTAGCTCTCCTAAACACTCCTCCATCAGTCTTTGGTAGGTGGCTGGTGAGTTGGTCAATCCGAAGGCCATGCGTGTATACTCATAAAACCCAAGAGGACCTACTGTAAATGCTGTCTTTGCCTTGTCCGACTCTTTCATCGCAATCTGATGGTATCCACTTTTCATATCCAGGACTGAAAAATATTTAGCTCCAACCATATTATCTAGCATTTCTTCAATTCTGGGAAGTGCGTAAGCATCTTTGATGGTGCGTTGATTCAGCTGTCGATAATCAACACATAGTCGAATGGAGTTGTCTTTTTTCCGCACTATAACAATATTTGATGCCCAAGGACTCTGCGATTTCTGAATAATTCCTCCAGTCAACAATTCATTAAGGTGCTCTCTTATTTCATTGTACATAGATGGTGGTATTCTTCTGTTCTTTTGCTTGAATGGTACTTCATCTGTAAGGTTAATAGCATGTTCAACCATATGAGTGCAGCCTATATCAGTATCACTGTGAGAAAAAATGTGTGACCATTCACTGATAAAATCCTTAACACCTTCTAACTGACTAACGGTAAGTGCTGATCCAAAATGAATTTTATCCAAAATACTGCAATCACTTCCAACTTGAACAGAAGAACATGTACTACTCTTGTTGATACTGTTTACAATGGTTACTGGTTGTAGTTCGCATATAATGGACTGTGGTTGAATTGAAACTGGATGAGTGGATAGATTTGAAATTCTGATGTAGACAAGATCGTTATTGTCTGGATGAAAATCGACAAGAACAGGTGAAATTTCAACAGTGTCTGGTATCTTGGACTGTGTAGAACGTTGACACATCGCTTTACAGTGAACACTTGATTTAGCAGTAACCACTCCTGCTATAACTGTAGATCTATTGCTGTGTAACAATATAGAATTTCGTTCAGCACACTTCACAATACCCACGCACTTATCTTGTTTGTACACATTTCGCTGAACTTTAAGACATTTAAATGTTAGCAACCAGGGAGTTTCCACTTGAAGTTGTCGATGAAAGTTAAGTCCATGTTTCTTGATAACTGTATCAAAAAGATGTTGTAAAATGTTAGTACCAAGCAGTATTGGTGTGATCTGATGGTATGATGTATCTGGTACTACTAAAAATATACATGGTATTGCAGCTGATGTCATCCTAGGAACTTCAATGTCGATTTCGATCATACCTAAGTATGGAAGTTTATTTCCTCCAGCATCTTCTAAATTCACCAAAGTATCTAATCCTTGCAGCTCACAAACACCTTCAAGGTTATCTCTAAAAAACGATTCACAAATCGTTGATACTTGGGAACCACTGTCCAACAATGCTTGACAGTCCAAATTACCAATTAATACTGGAGCTACATTACTCTTCCCTAATAAACTAACAGGGCTCTTAGTACCCAAGCCTATTGTCTGCCCTTCGACAAAGACTTCTTGCAGTTTAAATCCTTGTTAAGTCTAACACGACAACCTGTACGGATGTGTCCCTTTTGACCGCACCTAAAACATGTAGGTTCCTCGTGTTCCTGTCTACTGTTACTCTGATCCGGTCTATTATTCTTCAGATCTTTTACATCTTTCTGAAGTGCCTGTACAGTCTGTGTTAAAGATGCTATTAAGTTCTTCATTTCATTGTCTTCTGTTACAGCTTTAATATGATGAGATGCAGATGGTCTTTTTTTCTCCGATGATGACAAATAAACTTCAGATTCAATCTTTCTCACTTCCACCATCAATTCCTCATAATCTTTAATACGATCGTATTTATGCGCAGTTTGCTGTTTAATACTGGCTGTAAGTCCACTCCAAAATCTTGTACGTAACATGTCGTTGGTAGCATCCTGTGAAACATCACCATAATAATAATATTGGTTTGTTATTGTTGATGTCGAATCACCAGTGATACAGCAAAACTACGCCCTTAACACGACCCACGGCTCACCAGTACTATAACAACTGTTTTGATTTATGGAGAGGTGGGGTGGGGGTAGCAGGTGTGCGCGTGTGGAGGGGTGGGGTGGGGATAAAATTGGCGGGGAAATGAGTTCACGTTGATTTAAATGATGATTTTCAAAGAGCTTGATGAAACATCTCTAAATATGTTTATAAGATTCCTATTGTATGGGGGTGGAAGCCGGGGTGGGTGCCCGCCGTGTGGGGGGGGGGGGGGTGCGGGTGATGGCGGGTGGCAACATGTATTTTTGTGGACAGAAATCATTTCGTTCATAATTGAGCTTAAAGTGGTATCTCGTTAGCGTTTTCATTCAAAATATTAAATTATAATGGTACTTTTCAAGAGATCTGGAAATGTAAATCAAAAACACATTAAGAATGCGTTTGCGAGAGAACCATGCAGGGACCGGCACATGGTGGGTGACCGATTTTCACCATTTTTTTATGTATGCTGGGTAACCCCTCCAAACCCCACTGCCACAATTTTAGATCAGTCGAACTATTTTTAGAGTGTAGAAAAAAGTTTAAAATTTTAAGACCGAAAAAAGCCAAAGAAATCATCATTTTAAGGCCACTTTTCAATTATGGCGTACAACGAAACTACGGCGAGTAGATTAATGAAACTTTAAAGGGTAGCGGATATGGCTAGTGAGTATACATTCTGAAAGTTTGATGGACTTTCATTGAGTGGTTTTTGGTATAGGGACTTAGTGCTGCAAGGTACCAAAATAGCTCAATTTAGGTATGTCATTTTATTCTATCTATATCCCACCCACTGCGGGTTTAAGTATGTTTTTGGAATGCTGACTGAAAAATCAATGATCTATAGTATGAAGATCAAGAAAAAAATTGGGTGGCACTCGATCCGTTTAGTAGTAAATAATTTCCATTTTTGTCCAAAAATAACGATTTTCAATAAAAATAACGAAACATAAACCGCTTTTTTACACACTGAAGAGTGTAACATGGCACTGGATAGCAAATTAACGTGGGTTCCAGTTCCATTAAGACGAGCCATAATAGATATAGAAATAAATAAATAAATATAAACGCATTATATACTTTCATCAAACAATTCACGTTTAAAAAATGTTCCATTATCAAAACTACAAATACTTATTATCAATAAGTATTTCAAATTAAAAAATATCGTTATACTTTACTCTCTACTATCTATCTAATCATCTATCTATCTATCTATCTATCTATCTATCTATGTCTAATAAGTATCTAATCACGAAAACTGAGCTCACAATTACACCGTTAAAATTTTGAAAAGCTTAATTTACTGTAAATGCCAAAAGAGCTGTTCTTCGTAAATACAATTAATTTCTCTAGACTATTTTTCAACATTTTATTAATTCGGCAATATAATCTCATGATCTAGTAGAAGGAGGATGAATATTTGACCAGCAAATCGTAAAAACTAAATAGTGTAGTAGTCATGTACTTCTGTCTATACTTGACAAACAAATCAAGCGATATTTCAAAAAGACAAAAACAGATAGTATATGAGCGTAAGGACACTGTTGTAGCATACTCCCCGCAGTGTTTCGTTTGATTAGACCTAGTCCCACTCAACACTGCCGTAATGAAAGCAAATTTCTGTTCCAAATTATGACTGGTCAATAGTCCGATTAACAACCAATACCTAACTGCGTAACAATATTATGACCGACATAAGTGATACGAGTTCTATATATTAAAATTCAATATTATATTCCCCATTTTGGTAAACATATCTTTGACATTATATTGTAAAGAGTTTTACTCTATCTGTTTTTATAAGGACAATATGTCACTCATGCCAGTGTTGGTTTAATTCAACACGTATCTTACAGGAGAAATAATTAGGTAAATAAAATAGATTTAAAATACATTAATGGTGTCAAAGATATGTTTACCAAAATGGGGAATATAATATTGAATTTTAATATATAGAACTCATATCACTTATGTCGGTCATAGCAATATCTACTAAACAGGGCCACAATATTAGGACCAGTGACACTGTTTGCGAAATCTGATACATTTTTATATTGATTACCTATAGCATAAACAAGTTATTTTTCCTTATTTCTTCCAAATAAGTGCAAGGGCGCGGGATATTGATGACTAGTCATCTTGTTTTGACAATGAAGCTGTTTATGTATATTACAGTGTCAAGAGGTCATACCGTGCCGACAACCACCTGTAATAAATCAGCAGTTTTGGAGTGTTCACCACTCAAGAAGATCAGGGAATACAATGCAACAAGCTTGCAAGTAGGTTTAATGTTTAATGCATTTTACTCGTCAATTATCTTTGATACCACCGATAATGGTCCTCCCAGATTGTATTTATAATGAAGTGGATTCAACTGCTATATTGGCAGATTCATTTGTATTTATTCAATGCACCAAGAATTAGCTAGTGCTATTCTAAAACGAAAATCTGGGCATTCCGCATTAAGAAACAGAGGAGATACGTATAAGATCCAGTAATGTACTTGATGTGTCAATTATCCTGGTAGGTATTGTAATGTTATTAAGATTCAGAATGGCACGCGGGTTCAAATTATTTGAATCCAGATCACCTAACAATATGATACTTAAAGATATAGCCAGAGCTTTTTCATTTGATTCGATTAGTATATTTCAGGAGGTTCAATAGATCTATAGGTAAGACAACTATGAACATATCGTAATTTAAAGTCACCATTAACCAAAGAATACCAGAATGGATTGGGGTGAATAACTTGAGCCAACTGAAGGTGGCATACTGATATCAATGATCTTAGCGGGCATTGAAAAGAAATTTTGAAATTTATAAGTGTACCAATCAGCAAGCCTGCACGATTTTGGTCTGTAGCCGAAATATTCAAGCTGTAGCTTGTCAAACGTGAACACAAAGTAAGCTAATAATTAACGATGCATTATGTAAGTTTTAGATACAGAGCTGGTCGTTCTTGCTATATCCGTTCAATAATTTAATTCAAATTACCTTATTCTGAACGAGTGTTGGAATATGTAGCGTAGATTGTTTATTGTCGTAGAACCCAGTGTATGCAATTTCTGTACATTAGTTAAGAACCTTGAGTGACAGCCAACTATATTATATCAACATGTGTTCTATTTTTACAGATGGATGTACCATTACAGTCAATTTGTCCCTCATCTTCATTTCAACTTTACTGGTGTTCATCAAAAATTTCTTCTAAAGATCCAGCATCTTATCCTGGAATGCTTGCCAAATTTAATGCTTTTCATTTTGATCACTTTTTATCCATTTTTAAGGCGGTTTTACCATCTTATCGTCTCCGTGTTGTGTCCGTGTTATCTCAGATAAATTTGTATCTTTTTCTAAGACGGGTTTAACATCTACGTATAAAATCTTTTTTGAGATATTTATTTCATTTTTGACCTTTTATTGAAATTTGAAAGTTTTTCTATAAAATATAGCGATCTAAAATTATATTTGTACATTTTATATTTACGCATGTAACTAAATTAAACTACGTGGTTGTTCTTTCTAAATAAAAGCTTTTAACAGAGACTTTAATTATAAAAGTTTATTTATAATTCCGAATGGTGTCAGGGATAAGCCAATGAAACGGAACTGTGGGTAATCCACTAGTAACATCAATGCTGATTGGTTAATCAAATGTCTGACATCATAGGGTCATAAGTCGGTCTTTTGACCCCTGGCGTGACCTATCGCTATAACTTGTCAGATCTTTATGTAGTGTAGGCCATCGAAAGTATAAAAAAAACCGAAACGAAATATAGATCTGTAGTTTAATCAGATTGGGGAATATAAATACGGACTATTTCTATCTATCTAGTGACATTCAATTACATTTTTGAATTGTCAGATATCCTCTCAGTCTCACATAACAGGGGGGTTGGATGGCCGAATGGTTAGCACGTGCGCGCTGTATCATAAGGTCTGTCATTGAACCAACTGGCGTGGTTTCGATTCCGGTCGTACGTGACAAGGAGTAGGGTAGCCTGTCCAACCTTGTGGGTTTTCTCTGGGTCCTTCGGTTTCCTCCCACAGCTAAAGAACACTACGCGCAAGCGAATTATTGAAATAAAACTGACCTTGTTTTTGTCGAGTAGATGATAAACCCCAATTTCTCTCTATCTCTGTGTCTCACATAACAACTTTTGGTCTTCGAATTAATTATTAGTGAGCAGAAATTCTCCCGTGTATCTGTTATCACTCGTCACTTCAGCCCGGTATATAGAAGGACAACTTGTGATTTCCCTTTGCTTTCGACACTTTCATGTTGTTACGATAATAAACACATTATCCATCTCGATTATCCATTTTTACGGTCAATCGTGAACAGCCGTTGCGCGTAGGGTCTTTAGCAGTGGGAGGAAACCGGAGGACCCGGAGAAAACCAGCGGGGTTGGACAGGCGACCCTACTCCTTGTCACGTACAACCGGGGATTTGAAACCACGCCAGTTGACTTAATGACAGGTCTTATGATACAGCGCGCACGTGCTAACCATTCGGCCACCCCGCCCCCCGCCCCCCGCCCCCAATGCCTTAAGAAAGACCTGCAATAGGCAGATTTAGCCCTTGCATAATGCATGTTTAAAACCTAGTTAAAATGTTGACATGATATTGTTTTACGTCCGTCCCATACCAGCCCTTAATTGGATCCGCTCTTGTGTTTTTTTTTAAATTCTAAAATTGATTAAGCATCGAGGCTTGCGATTGGTGTTTCAATAAAGCCATGATAGCGTCTTGTCTCACTTTCACTTCAGTCTTATAAAGCGTTAAAAGGTTGTGGTGATATGATTTAATACTTTCAAATCATTTTATTTGGCAAACCTTGGAATATTTCTTTCAAAACGAAACTTGGTAAATGATGTATTTATTCGAATGGATGATTTTATTTACAGTCTTCTGTCTATGTGGTAAGTATTCGTGTGTTTTTGTTTTTTTCTTATTATTCCCTTCAATAATTATAATAATAATGTGTTATGCACAGATAGATAATATAGTGTAGGGAGAAATCAAATTGGTTATTGGAGTGGCGGGCTGAAGGAGATGGGAATAGGGGGTAATTACTCCATTGTCACATTAAATAATAAATGAAACTGGGTATACGCTATACAGAATGCATTGACAGCGGCACTACGGTCTACTCTTATTTATTTTCCAACGTGGTTTCCCCTTGTCAGTGGTTCAGAACGGAGGGCCTGACAAGGGCAGCTGTCTAGTCCATCGGATGAGACGAAAAACCGAGGTCCCGTGTATATATTGGAATGCACGTAAAAGATCCCCTGGCAGCTGGAATTCGATATAAGAGTAGGCGATAGTGCCGCTGCCCGAGCAAAATTTCCCTCATAGCACACTGTATGGCGTATGCCCGTCTTCATTAGCCAAGTATAGGAGCAAAACAGTAGGACGTTAAACCCCATTTCATTTCATTTCTACTCTTATTTTGAATTCCAACTGTCAAGGGTCCTTTACAAGAACGCAAATATGTACATAGGTCGCTGCTTTCGCCCCATCCGAACGGCTAGACAAATTTCTTTGTCGGCCTCTGTCCTGCAATACTGACAAGGGGACGCCACGTCGGAAAATCAAGCGGAATTTTCCTGGTGTAAAAAAAAACACCGGTAGTGAACTTACTCACTGAGCCACCGCGACTCGCCATTAAAAAGACTTGAATAGTTTACACCAAGGCTTCGGATTACACCACATGTGTGTGTGTGTACCTGGGGACACAAGAAGAAATTCTTAGATCCAAATAATCTTGCAAAACCATGAAAAACAAAATACAAAATCTGTTTTTAAATTCGAAAAAGAAAGAAAGTGAGCCCCTGCATGTTAAATAAAAAAGACCTTTAAAAAAACAGCCTGTTCGTTTATATATAATTAATTTGTGGTAAAATATCTCTACTTAAAGAAGTATTATATAAGATTTAGATAAAAGTTGGTCGTTCCGGCTATAATAATTCAAATATAGATAATTCAAAAGGAATATAAATATTGAAAACCTCAATCAAATTACTTTATTCTGGGCAAAGATATTAGCCTTTGAAGGTTCGGCAAGGTTACTTTATTTCGGGCAAAGATATTATCCTTTGAAGGTTCGACAAGATATGTGCATTGATTGTAACCAGCGTACTGGTTAAATGATCGAACCGTTTTTATCAAGTTAATATCGGATCCTTCCGATTGCATCGAGAGTTGATTATGGTCTTGTTATGTTAATAAATGTCTAATTAATAGTTTATATAACAAGTAAGCCTAAAGAAAGACCCGCAATAGGCAGATTTAGCTCTTGCATAATGCCTGTTTAATTATCCTGTAAATTATTGTAAGAGTTGAATGAATATTAAAACGATTTCTTACATTCATTTAAATTAACTAAATCGTCGGGAAATGGGGGTATCGCGATTGTATTTCATCGACATTTTATCGAAGCTTAACAGTGGTATAAACCCGAAAAAACCCCTTATAAATCCTCTTCATCCAATCTAAGATTATGAACAACACCTACTTCAAGTTATGGAATGAAATGAAATAAAACAGATTTTTGGCACGTCAACTCCAATCAGGCTATATTGGTCCAGGACTAATTCGAATTCGAATTAAATAATTCTTTGAAAGGGTATAATGTCGCGTTAATTGCAAACTAGCTCCCAAGCTCTGCTTTAAAACCTAGGGAACCCAAGCTATGGGTGCCACAATAAAATAATCTATCTTTGGGTTTCTGAAAGGATTTAAGGCATGTTTGACATAGCTGGCACCAAATCTGACCTTTGACCTCATTTAAGCTGCTGTTGGAACTGTGACATGCGTGTCACCCTGGGTTTCAACGTTTGTAAAGTGACAAGAACATAAGGATTTTCAAAAATATATTCAACTTTATTTTTACCATATTTAAAACAAATACAGATTATTATGAGACTGCCAACTCTACAATGGGATGCAAACTACTCTGCAGTCTTATCAATGTATACCAGAATCCAACTAGCAAAACACAAGTAGGGACCCAAAATATAGCATCCAAACTACAGCTCACAACAAAGGGCAGGTTTGCATATCAGAGCCCAACTAACACAACACAACTAGTTCTTGTGGAATTCCATAAAACAGTTGCGCCCCTCTACAAAACAAAGTCTGACCCCACACTTAGAACACTGGGTGGTGGTCTGATTGTCCTCACACTTTTTGCAACGCCCCGGCTTCTCCACTTGGACTGGCCAGTGTTCGTATTTGTCTAAGCGTATATCCTGAGATGGGGCCTTTGTGATTCTTCTTTGGGGTGTTGCTGATGTTTTGTCGTCAAGTGATGGCCTTCCACGGTGTCGTTCTGCATTCATGTTCATCAAACTATCTGCAACTATAGCCTTGAAGCGTCGTTTGAGCATGTTCTTTTGTGGAAGCTGCATCTGGACATAATCTCGCCGATACCAGAGCCACCATGATGAAATGCCAGAAGAGATACATGTACCATCTGCGGGACTTCATTCTGAATCTGTACTTGGCAAGGAAAGCTTCTAGTTTGTCGACCTCCCCCCCCCCCCCATGAAGGTGTTGTATTCATTGATGATAGCGGGCATCACAACATCTGTATGCTGCTTTTGTTTTTTGTTCCATCTCCTGGCTTGACCAACTGGATCTACACCAACGTAGGAAGAGAGGAGGGTCACGGCTTTGTTGTCGTGCCACACCACCGCTACTATGTTGTGGTCGTATTCTACTCTGTAGTCGTACGCACCCCTACCACTTTTCTTCAGACTTGCCTCGTCTTCAAGATTGCAGTTTGGTAAGCGGTTTTTACGGATAGTTCCCACGTAAAGCATCCCTCTCTCCTTGAGCTTCAGCAGAAGAGGAACCCCGGTGAACAGGTTGTCCGCGTAGATCTTGTACGTTGCACCGAATGGCAAGGTTGAGGCCAGTTTCAGTACGACATCAGCACCCTGGCCTAGTTCAGTGTGCTTGCCCGTTCCACCTTGATACACAGTGAAGTCATACAACAAACCACTAATGCCAGCCCTTCCCCGGATCTTGAAACTCCAAGGATGTGGCTTGCTTTTCTGATGGAGCTCGTTGAACCTTTATACTGGCACATCATCTCGTCTACTGAATTATAGTCTTCAGGAACAACACTCAGACATCTTTCACGTACCTTGTCAAAAATGGCCTAATTTTCCAGTTTGTCCACGAAGTGGATGACAGTAAGAAGATACTGAAACGGTTACGGCTCATCACACCACTCACTGGACTGTAGGACGTCTCTGTTTCCCAATACATCCTCACACTGGGCATCTGCACCAACCCCATATACATGTACTGTGATTTTGCCCGGGTGGGGGAGGGGGCGGGCATTAGACCTTGGAATACGCATATATTTGATTAAATCCAGGCCTTCATTTGTTCTTTTTTGCCGGAGAGGGGGGTGGGCGAGTGGTTGACATCAGACCTTGAAATATGCATAATATACTCTTCAAAAAAAGTAGGGGATATTGAAATGAAAGTACCTATGCAGGTTATGATATGATAAATAGTCATGGTCACTTGACATGCTTTGAGAGTATATTCACAGATGAAGAACTTATCGCCCCAATAGAACCACTGAGCTGCACATGGGGGGGGGGGGGTCAAATTTGACACTTCAAAATGAAATGAAATGAAATGGGGTTTAACGTCCTACTTTTCTGCTCCGAACTAGGGCTAATGAAGACGGACTGTTTGACACTTCAAGGAAGGGTTGATGAAAACTGCTGCGTGCTGGTTTATCCTATCCATGTTTGCTTTCCTACCGGTTCTTGCATAATATCTACGTGCTATTGGCATGCTTCAAATGGGTTCTACACAACGAGCAGTAGCCAACATGCTTATGTGTCACAGTCTTTGATCAGCAGACTGTGGAACCGGTACCAACAAACACACAATGTTGATGATAGACCTCGTTCAGGTCGTCCTACAGCCACTACACAAGCCCAGGATCGATACATTCATACAGGAGGACAAACGGTCAATCAGCTTTCTGTAAATTTGTACCAAGTTACAGGAATTCGAATTACACTCCAAACGATTAGAAATCGGCTACATGCAGCCCATTTGCATGCGCGACGACCGCGTGTTGTGCCTCCATTAATTCGCCAGCACATGGCAAACAGGCGCCAATGGTGTAGGCAGCGTAGAAATTGGGATAATCGTCGATGGGCGCGTGTAATGTTCTCAGATGAGTCCAGATTTACTCTGGATTTCACCGATAGGCGTGCTCGCGTTTGGAAGCGCGTAAATGACCGCCATGCTAACGTTAACATCAGACATCATGGCAGATTCGGGCGTGGGTCTGTTATGGTGTGGGGAGGAATCACCATGACTGGCAGAACGGACTTGCATATTGTTCAAGGAAGGGTCACTGGTGTGTACTACCGTGACCGCATCCTCGCACCGATAGTTCTGCCCTTTGCTCAACGTGCAGGTCGTCGTGTCGTGAATGACTACCTCCAGCGTCACCATATCGTCCATATGCCTTGGCCAGCCATGTGTCCTGACCTTTCCCCTATAGAGCATGTCTGGGACATTATCGGGAGACGTGTTCGTCGACGTCAACGTCAACCGACAACACTGCAAGAATTGGCAGTGGCACTGCAAGAGAAGTGGAGCAGATTGCCCCAAATCGTGATTGGACGGTTAATTAGGGCCATGCCACGACGAATTGCTGAATGTCTGAGGATTGGTGGAGCAATTACTCATCATTAAGACAAAAATCAGAAACGTCCATATTCACTTTTGACCTGTTATTAACATACAACAGCAGTGCATTTCCGCAGTTTTGCATTGTTTCTGAATATCCTCTATTTTTTTTTTTTATTATTATTTTTTTTTTTTTTTTTTGAAGAGTATATATTTGATTGAATCCAGGCTTTCAAAAATAACTATGGGTTTTTATCTGTACTCACCTGTAATTTAAACCACAGCGGGGAATTCACTCCTCTATCACGCAAGTTCTGTGCAACATGGGTGCAGCCATTGATGGAATTACATGATCACAAGTGACGTGACATCTATCAGCATCTTGACGTACTACATTGTAACTTATTTGTCACGTTGGGTTTTTAAGAGTGTATTTGATTAGTTTTATGAATTATTTTTTTCTATGGGGTGGGGTCAAAAATCTATGTAACACCGGTGTCACGTGGGGTCCCCTCAGGTTAAATATGAGGACTTGACAAAGTTCGGCGCATTCATTGGGTCGATTTAAATTCGAATTACATTATTCGTTCGGAGAACGACTGACAGATATATTTAAAAATTACTGTGTTCATTTTTAGAGCTTAACCTCTTTACATTTTCTTTTAGTGTTCAAACTCATTCTTATGTCTTTCAGAATGTACTTTTATAAAAGGTGACACAGAGCAATGTTCATTGGATGCCCAGACATTTTGTGATAGTCATGACATGGATTTAATGATGATGTCAACACAACAAGAATTTGACGCTGCTATGAAATTCTTACGGAGTAAAGACATGTGTGTAGGACCGTATGTTACAGAAAACTGAAATGGGGTTTAATGTCCTACTTTTCTGTACCAATTGGGCCATGAAGACGGGCATACGCCATACAGTCTTTGGCTGTGCGGATAACCCCAAGTAAACCCATGAGGTTGGGCAGGCGACACCACACCTTGTTACGCACAGAGAAAGATTGATAAGGGAGGGGGGGGGGGGCGAGTTTAACGTCCACTCGACACAAACTAGGTTATTTCGGGACTAACATATGGTTCAATTGTATTTCAATAATTCGCTTGCACGTTGTTGTCTTTAGCAGTGGTGGTGTGTGTGTGTGTGGGGGGGGGGGGGGTAACCGTACTCCATGTCACGTACAATCTGGGAATCGAATTAGGAGCCATATATGGCGGCATTAAATCAGTAGAAAACATAAATATCTGAGATTGGTCAAATGTAAGGTAAGGGATGCTATTAAGTGCATTCAAGTAAAATTAAATGTTTTTGGTTTTCATTTAATACTATCGTCATTAAGATACTTACTATCATCTGAATTGTTTTTAATGTAAGGAGTTGGCTGTTGTTTTACAGACAAAGGGCAAAAATTGGTTTAAAATGGAATGAAACTCTACAAAGTTATCAATGGAAAAATGGTAAATTACTGGGTGTTGTGAACTGGGGTAAAAACGAACCGCAAGAACAAGGTGGGGCTGCTTGTGCTGTTATGAGAACAGATGGTAAATGGTACACAACACTATGTACAGAACCTAACCACTATATCTGCAGTGCAGGGCCTGACACAGGTTAGAAACCGTATAAATAAAACAAAGAACACTATCAGTAGGGGTTTTTTTTCGAATAACGGGGTGGAAAGGGGCTGTGTCCACCACTATGTAGACGGATGAGGAAAAGACTATTAAAATATACTCAACAAAGTCGCTGACCCAAATGATTCTTAATTTTCTTGCCTGCCTGAAAGTATTTTATATTTATACGCCCACAGTTTCAGACGTCCGTACTGTGGTATCCCCACAGTATATCTATGCTTCTAGTTATCTTTCAAATTATCTGAGAAATGAGGATAATTCTGGTTCGGGTATACGAGTTGTTGTTATTGGTCTTAGTGTTTAACGTCCGCTTCCACGGCAGGTGATATCGCAGACAAGTCTTATTTTTCATTTTTATTATCTTAGCGCACGCGCAGGGATTTTACCTGTGGGAGGAAATCGGAGTAAACCCACGAGGTAGAAAAGGCGCCCCTATCTCCAAGCCACATACGCTCACACCAGGGATCGAAACCACAACCGCAAACCAGAGGTGACCGGCCAACTAGCGGTCGAAGCGCGGCACTCTAGACCACTAGCCCCCCCCCCCCCTTCACGGGTATACGAGCAGTAATTGTAAGTGTTGAAATTTCCGATGGTTCCTTATATAACATAACGGAGTAAAGCGATATTACGAATTTCTGATAAGGGGACTGGGAGGAATATGTATTTCAGATGGTACCTTACATAACATAACGAAGAAAATGTATATCACGAATTTCTGATAAGGGGATTGAGAGGAATTATATTTGCGTTAAGCAATAATACAAATTGTATATTGTTATTTAAAGCACATGTACTGAATGCTTGTATTTATTTTTGTTCTTGTTTTAATTGTTTACCAGATGGGATTCCAGGTGAAAGTACTGACGCTGTAGATTTCCCTACAGCTTTTCAACGTTGTATCCAGTTGGAAAAACATTTACCAGTTATCATTACACAGGCGGAACACGATTATTTTAGTGGATTATCGCTGTACGGATTTTGTAGTAGTATACTTTTTATACACATTTATTTTATGTGAACGTATATTGCGTGGTTACTATAGTGATTGATACTATAGTGATTGGTAGGAGCAATTAGTTCATTTAGAGTGGCATTGTTGTAAATATTATAATGGACGATAATGGTAGGACCATTTAGTTCATCTAGTGTGACTAGTGTAATTATTATGGACCATAGAGGTAGGACCATCAGATTCATCTATTGTGGCTATTGTCGTAATTAGAATAAAGCATATTGGTAGGAGCATCTGATTCATCTAGTATATGGAGCATAGTGGCAGGACCATCTGATTCATCTATTGTGGCTAGTGTCGTAATTATTATGAAGCATCTGATTCATCTGGTGCGGCTGGTGTCGTAATTATTATGAAGCGTAGTGGTAGGGGCATCTAGTTCATCAATTGTGGCTAGTGTCGTAATTAATGTGGAGCATAGTGGTAGGGGCATCTGGTCCATCTATTGTGGCTAGTTTCGTAATTAATGTGGAGCATAGTGGTAGGGGCATCTGGTTCATCTATTGTGGCTAGTGTCGTAATTAGAATAAAGCATGATTTATCCATTGTGGCTAGTATCGTAATTATTATGCACCAAAGTAGTAGGAACATTTAGTTTATCTAGCGTATTTTACTTTGCCCTGAAAATATATTCTAATAAAGGTTATCCAAGGACAAACCCTCGAACTACGATTACTCACTAATTAGTCAGTTACAGAATAACTACCGTGTGCATGTTTACAGTTTGGTTAAATCAACATTTGGTTGACTAGACAAAATCGATATTTATTTTTTTCTTCAAATAATGCTGTATAACCAGGTCATATTTATCCGCAATTGATCAATGTCCGCTTTACATCTATGATATAATTACCATCTATCTGTTGTATTTACTGATCTGAAGCTACTTGAAAGAACTTATTGTTTATAATTACAAATATTACTCTTCTAGGTCTAATGATGTCTGGTTAGGAATAAACAAATGTGGAAATGTTTTTAAATGGTTGACAGGAATTGAACTTTGGCCGCCTCTGTCGTTGTCGGACGGCCATCTAAAACTGGATGAGGCACATATCCATGTTAACGAGGATTCCGTGATTCATATAGAGAGCGAAAAATATCCATTTGTTTGTCAGCCAAGGATCCCAAGCCGAGGTAATCATAAAATATAGTACTTCTAGTTTGGGTGTTTACGCAGATGATGGTGGTCACAGTTGTATTTTACACAATAGTTTCAAGACGCTGACTCGCCAGCCTGGAGGTTTCGTGTTCGATGTCTGCATTGGCCGAGAAAGTTCACTTGGATTTTTTCGACGTGGTTTCCCCTTGCTGAACAGAGGGCCTGGCAAGGACAGCTGTCTGGTCATTCGGATGGGACGAAAACCCGAGGTCCTGGGTATACATTGGCGTGCACGTAAAAGACCCCTTGGCAGTTGGAATTTTGTGTAAGAGAAGCCCATAGCGCCGTTGCCCGTCTTCATTAGCCGAGTCGGAGCAGAGCAGTTGGACGTTAAATCCCATTTCATTCCATCGTGAAATGAAGGGAAATAATTACACAATTTGGACAAGGAATTTTAAGCAAGCAAACAAATGAAATAAAAATAGTATGGTGGTATAGCCGAATGGATAACACACTGTCATTGGTCTGAAAGGGGTCCACAATCGGCAAAAATATCGAAAAACATCGAGATTTTTAGCGCCTAACGAATCATAGACGAAATGTAATGTTTCGCTTTCGGTTTTCTCCTACTTTACGATCAGGTAACAGTGTAATTGTTTTTTATTTATTTATACCAACGATTTGTTTTAAAAAAAACATTACTCGGCATAATCCCGGGCCCCATTAGGCTCCGGGCACATGGCTGCCCCCCCCCCCTCCCACACACACACACACATGGCTCTTGCAATTTTGGTGTTCACTACACCAAGGAAATACTTGTTTATCTTTTGCATTTAAACTACTGCGCAGGTGACTGCTGTTGGCACTTAAGGTGCTCACTAACTTAAACTAACAATACTTCTTGGGAATTCAAACCAATGGACTGGCGTTTGTTTCAAGGGTTTTCTTCTGCACTTTGACAGCGGCTTTGATGCCACTTCTCATTTGAAGAGCCGAGGAGAAGGGGGGGATGGTTAACGCGTGCGCCATTGAGTCAAATGGCGTGGTTTCGATTTCCCGCTTGTAGGTGACAAGAGGTAGGGTCGAATATCCAACCTCGTGTGTTTTTTTCGGGTTCCTCGGTTTCCTCCCATTGTTAAAGATACATTCCCGCGTACAAACTAGGTGATTTGATGATATATTTGGACCTAAAACATATTCAAACTAATTAATTTATCATAATTTTGCTTCAAATCCTTCTCAAAACATTGTAATTGCCAAGGAATACCCTGCTATAAAAATCGATCAAAATAGGTCATGTTTGTGTCACGTGACTTACCTCTCTCTTTACCTATAGCAACAGGGCCGAAGTCGGAGACGAATTCATTGTATACACAAGACGATGTTGTCTTTAATCGCTGACTATTTATTACAAATATCGAATCCTAATTAAATTCTCGGATTATCCACTGCCCGCGTCTTTTTCCATGATTTTTATCTCAGAAAGTGTTGTACGTCTAACTCTTCATAAAGTTTATCAACATGTACACCAAGCGGTCAATCTTCGCGTGCAACCTTCGACGTCACGCGTGCAGGTATTCCTAATCGTCGGGCTGTCGATTAGGGGAACCCTTACATTTTTGTCCTGTATACGCCCCATGGGTGTTTTTCAGGGAATCCAGTAATTTTCTAGTAAGATTGGATATCTCTACTTTCCATATATACCAAAATTGCCATACTTTTATTGGAAATAACCACCCGATAAATACTTTTCTGGAATAAAAATTTTGAAATAAAAATCGAACCATGTATTAGTTACGAAATGACCTAGTTTGAGTCTAGTGTATGTTATTTTTCTTGACTATTTTTTAATTATTTTATTTTCATTTAGAAGTATCGAGAAATGGCACTAATAATTTGACCAACTATTACAATCTCGTGGCCAGTAGGGTACTGGTATTCGGGATCTATTTAAAGGAATTTACCTATTTAAAGAAGACAGAGTGTGCTATGGAATGCAGTAAGAGCCAGGAATGTTACAAATATACAAGAAATGATTTTGTTTGTAGATTATATGGTAATGTGTGCTATGGAAATGATACTGCTGGTGTGCCATTGTGGCAGAGAACAGGCCACATTTTATTGTAAAGTGTATTCTTCACATTTGTCCATTGTCCGTTGGTTCTTCAATTTCTTGTGAAAATGATCACAAAAAAAAATTATTCATTCGCAAATACTTTTAAAATTTCCCCACTGCACACTGTATAGCGTATGCCCGCCTGCATTAGCCCTGTTGGGGCATAACAGTAGGACGTTAAACCCCATTTCATTTATTTAGATTTTAAACACCGAGATCGAAATGTCTCTTATCTTTTCTTTTTTGTGGCAATAATGTTGGATGTTAAAGTTGCAATTTCATTTTTTTAAATTATATTTTTAAAATTTATTAAAATAAAGCCTTAAAATAGATGGTATCTATAAACACTCCTACCTTGTTAAAGAATAATGCTATTAATCCTATAATTCACTAATGACAGTTGAGAAATTGGCAAATATATCATTTTCATCTTCAAATTCAAACGTTTGAAGATAACTACTCCATGGTGGAGAATAGAAAAAGGGAGGTAATTGGGAGGTAATTGTGTTATTATTTCCGGTGTAAATGAGTTTTAAGTGTGAGAATGACACCTATGATATGTTTTGACTTTCTTAGAAAATATGAAATTGTAACTTTAAAGATATGTTCCCTTGGAACGCATTTCATTCGCCTCATTTCCTATTATCAAGACGTATAAAGCTTCTACGACCAGAAATTAAATGAAAGTATTTAACCAGTCAACCAGTAAAATAACCCTGCCATTTAAATACATTCGGTGAGATCAAAGACAGACGGCACATGTCTGCATATAGCATAGTAGGGCGGGGTCCTGGCCAGAGACAACGTATAGTTTTTCGTATATAACGAATGACCGAGGTCTGGTGACAGTTGAAATTCGATATAATAGTAGACCGTAGTGCACACTGTATGGCGTATGTCAGTTTTCATTAGCCCAGTCGGTGCAGAACAGTAGGACGTTAAACCACATTTCATTGCATTTCATATTGCATAGTATACACCAACGAGAGCGCGAGGGGAGGAATGTGTGACGTATGTCTGCATGCCTTTTGACCATGGCGAATATTTTAATACAGTTTATCTGAATTTCAAACTACTCGTCATTAATAGAATTTTTATCAACAGGTAGTTCAGATATATTAATCAGCAGATATAGCAACAGAGTTGTTTTCCCGCTTCCCAAAGTAATATATCTTTAAAAGATCCAATTTGAAATATGTTAACTTGATAACATTGGTAATTCATATTCCATTATATGTAAGAATTCAATAAACTAAATACCGTTTGTTGATTTAAGACTTGGAGTGTTTATTTTCAGCTTAATGACACCCTTTTGGCGCACGGTACCTACCATAACTAGGCCATAAACATCTTTACCTCAGACTCATAGACAAATTCTTAGAATGGAGAAATAGCCTGGTGAATTTGGTGGGAAAAGTACTGAATAGATCGATTATCTGGTACATTTTAAACAAGTGGCAATCAGCAACTTGTAATGTGTCTCAGTGGGGATGCTGGGAAATTGTTAGGAGAAATAAAGCCACAACAAACGTAGTCATGCCTAGAATTATTACGTTCATTAAACAGTAGTTATAATACAAACATAGAGGACGATCTTAGTCTCATATAGGGTGGGATACCGAAATAGACCGAGGTACCGTGATGAATCTTTAAAGGCGCACCATATTCCCTATTCTGGGATTGCTTGATGTACCACTCCTGTGCTTCTAGAGAGAGAGAGAGAGAGAGAGGGGGACGGGAGGGAGAAATGTGGTTTAACATCCACTCGACACAGGCCATTTCTGGACTAACATAAGGTCCAATTTTATTTCAATAATTCGCTTGCGTGTAGGGGTCATTAGCAGTAGGGGAAAACTGGAGGGCCGGAAGAAAACCCACGAAGTTGGACAAGCGACCCAATAACAGACTTATTGTTTAGAGACCATTTTATTAGTCACACCAATAGTTTTCATATTTGTTTATTAAAATTCAATCTTACAACAAATGCAATACATTACCACAGAACTAAAATACATGTCATTAGATAAACTGGCAGAGATATTATGGATGTGTTTTGAGGCAATTTGGGCCTGCATTAAAATGCCAAGATCGATAGAATAAATCAAAATAAATTAATAACTTCAGTCTTGGTTTCAGCTTCCTTTAAGATATTCAGTTGGAACATATAGTTTATTTATTGTCTCTCAAATAGTAAATCGCTATATCTGCTTAACAGTTATTCTCCACATTTAAAAGTAGCTCTTGACTGCCATAAAAAGGCTTGTCAGCGACAGCAATGTTATACTAGCAACTGTCATGCTTCCACCTATGATAAAAGAAAACCAAACAAATCTTAATAAATGTTTATGGGGTATTTGTCGTGTTTTTCAATCTCTTTAATGTTTGGAACCCTATTCCACCACAAAAACGTCCTACAATCGATCGTTATTCAAAGGTACAAAACATAGATACCGGGTTTGTCAGGCACCCTAATTGACCCCACCACAAAATAATTGCCATATGCTTGCTTTGAAATCAATCTCAACACGATAGAGGCTACATGTATGCAGCATTGGGAAGGCGACGAATGTATAAGAGAGAGAGAGAAATGAAGTCTAACATCCGCTCGACAAAAACTAGGTCATTTCGTGACTAACATATCGTTCATTTTATTTCAATAATTTGCTCGCGCCTAGGGGTCATCAGCAGTGGGGCGAAACCGGAGGACCCTGGGGAACTCTCGACGTTGGGCAGGCGACCATACTTCTTTTCACGTACAAGAGGGGAATCGAAACCACGTCACTTGAATCAATGACTTATGATATAACGCCTGCCAAGCCTATAGATCATACATCAAGCACAGATCCCCCTCCCCCTCACACACACACACCATTCGAATGACTAGACATATTATTCTACAGGTAAGCATTAATTTTGTACAAAATGAAAACGATGTTTAATGTCAAAGTGAGAATTGTTTTAAATATTAAATAAACTCACCACATTTAAGTTCATTATAATACTTTTCATATTGTTCTTTGTTATTTCCACTGAAACAGTTAGCATCTTGCAAGCACTTTTTGGCTTTAGCTACGGAACTGAAAAATATTGAATAGACTAATAACACACTACACATTAATACATTAATGTATTGATTCCGAATAAACAAGGGGTGCCTCCGGCATAGTTAACTAGTATATTCAAGTAATATTTCCTCGACAGTCGCGATCCCCCCCCACCCACGCGGCCACCCTCTCCCTGGACAGCGACGTGACTATGTATCTTTCGGTTGACTGGGTTGGCATTCGCCGGGTCGACGGGTATATTTTGCCAATCGACATTTGCGAGCTGGTTGAGTTTTTGTTCATAGTTAATTTTGCATTCTTCAATATAAAGCAATGCGAGTAGTATTCGGCAATGAACTCATATAACACATATAGTTATGTATATTTCAGTAGTCAGACCTCGGACATATTCCCACAGATACACTTGGAAATGTCCCAAGGATACGACAATTCTCAAGGGCGGTTGGAAACAAACCCCACCCCCATTAAGAATTTAAAGCCTAACAACCCATTCAAAGTATAGTTCCAGCAAGACTGTCGACAATCTACTTTCAACTAGGCTTATGAAACTGTCTCCCACAATATTGAAAACTGAAGTTCTACCTATTTATCAGGCGAAATGTTATAACATCACTGCCACCTATTTCATTTTTAAGAAAAGTTTTATTTATTTAAAGATGCATTATTTAGGAGCTAAATCTACTTTTTTCAGGCCTTTATTTTGGCTTCAAATATTATATAAACAATTATTTAGACAAGTATTCACATGATAAGCCTATAACCAACACTCTAGATCATCAAAACTTCAAACAGTGATAACTTCGCTCCGAATAAAGTAATTGAGTTGATAACTTCGCTCCGAATAAAGTAATTGAGTTAAAATTTTTCATTAACCTATTTTTGAACTGTTATAGCAAGAACGGTCAACTCTTTAAAGAAATCTGGCATAATGCATCTTGAAGATGTGATAACGACGACATAATCTGATTGGTTGATGTCGTGTTTATACTTGATATAGATTGGCTTAAACAATATTTATTTACCAAGTATCAATTATAACATAACATATATAATACAGAAACTAGCTAAAAGCTTATATAACATTGGTTCATATATATAAATTTGTTTCAGTTTGACGTCAGGGATAGGTTAAATTGACTTGCTTCGTCAGATAATTTTGGGCAATATTATCTAAACTGGGCGAGTATACTTACTAAAGTCGTTGTAGTAATACAAATTTACGTACGTAACTAACGTACGAAAATTAATTGGTGGCTAGCTTTTTTTTCGCACGTATACAGTGAATGGCCATTTTGCTCAGTAATCCCAGCCAGAATTTGGCTATTTTCTAAATTTGCGTTAAAGTTTAAGATATTTGTTTTAGAACTGAAATAAATTAACTATTAGTCAATCCCAACGCTAAAAACAACAACAGAATTGATTGTGTATATCTGAAATAGACACGACCAACGCACAAAATAGTGCCAAGATGGCAGCCTCTATGAACAACCATTCGCAGACGCTGTCATTGAAGACGACGTCAATTATATGAGTTGTAGATGTTATTTTTGTGAAAAATCATTGGAAGAAGAGAGGAGAATCCAGAGGAACTGTCAGGGCCAACACTAGGAACGAATCTACCACCGCCCGAATACCGAGCCAGCGTCTTACTCACTGAACCACATAAGTTTCACGTCTTGGTACTTACTTGCAGTTTTTACCTCCTGCCATTGCACTCGCACGGCATTGTATACCCACAGCATCACAATCAACTGCTGCCGAAAAGTTTAATACGTTGAAAACTGAAATTTGGAAAATAGAAAAATGAGTAAACTAGGCAAAACGATTGACCAGATGATTCGTTAGCAATCTGATTAAAACACAGATCATATTGGATGTTAATGTCCTACTTTAATTGAGTTTATTTCTATCAAGACATATCACGGATCGATTAGTTTTAGAATTATCTGTACATGTATCTCTCTAAAAAAATAATAATAATTAATACAAAAAACAATGATTATATGATAAAATTTTCATTGACAAAGGCGCGTTTTGGATGTACGCGTTTTTGCCGATTAAATGGACAGGTCCCATAATATGAGCCCGTTTTCCATGTACGTAATTAAAAGGGTCCCATTACATTTGTATTAGACTATTTCGCCAGCTAAAACGCACACATAGAAAATGGGTCTAAGACCGACTTTTTGCCGGCAAAAACGCGTACATAGTAATTTATCACTGATCTTTAAAGATGCATTATCATAATTTAAAACGGATAATGACAAAGATTGAAAATTTCAGTCAAATTACTTTGATATTTAAATGACTAATTTCTATAAAATACCCTCAGATCACAATTTGATCCAAATTAACGGAAACCAGCAAATTAAAGATATTGCTATACAGATAATAAACAGTACTTACACAAAAACAAAGCGAGTATCAATGCAGTATTCATGGTTATGCGAGATTTTAATTGTATACTGGTTCGTTATAATTGTTTAAAATACCCAGTCCGTGTTAGGGATAACGCCCACAAATCAATGTATTTATACGTTATCTCCACCAATCAAAATACACGTAGAACGTATTTCGACATCTTCCAAAAGGGATTGGTTTGGCCTCGATCAACTCCACCATTTTACTAATTGCAACGTTGGAGTTTTTTCTGCACCTCTGTGTATGACTATGGTACAAAGTCCAATGTCGAATAAAGTAATTCACTGAAATTTCAATATATCTATAGATTGGCAGACGTTTTGAATTTATTCATCAAAGCAGAGCAGGACTCGTATTTGGGAATAAACAGTACACTCGGTCGCGTTAATATTGCTTCACTTTTTAAATACTCCATGATCGTATTCACCTGATTTACTACGCATGTCGGGGGAGGGGGGGCCGAATGGTTAGCGCGTGAGCGTTGCATCATAAGGTCTGTCACTGAGTCAGCTGACTCGGTTTCGATTCCCCGGTTGTACGTGATAATTAGTAGGGTCGCCTGCACAAGCTCGTGGGTTTTCTGTGGGTCCTCTGGTTTCTTCCAACTGCGCGCAAGCGAATTATGGAAATAAAACTGAACCCTATATTAGTCCCGAAATGACCTAGTTTGTGTCGAGTGGACGTTAAACACCCTCTCTCTCTCTCTCTCTCTCTCTCTCTCTCTCTCTCTCAATTCTATGGATTGCAATTACTGTTTATTACTTTGGACGCTATTGGCTCATTCCATGTCAAGTGGACCAAAGTCCCAGAAAGTTGTTAAGTGACCCCCTCAGAAAATTATGAAAAGAATGTATGTTATAGTACATACAGTCTTATGTAAAACTGCAAAGTTATATGACTCAAGCATTAATATTGACTAAGATATGAAGATTTGAATCGGGGTACCCTTTCGCAATATATTTTGGCGAAAAAAAATAATTAGCAATATACATATTTAAACGGAGTGACATGTTTAAGTTCAATTGATGAATTGTAATAATTTTTGGACCATGCTGGGGCTTTATTTTCTTGGTTATAATGCCTCTTTAATAAATAAACCGAAAACCGCTGCTTATGTTACAAAGTCTTATGTGATGAATGCATGACCTGATCAAAGAGTTCAGTGTGCAATGTACTTTTGTAATTGGAGAGCTGTAATCTGTGGGATTGAGTGGTCGATCGAGTAAATAAAACTTAAAACTTTTGGTCATAAGGTATGGCATTGGGTCAAGTAGTGTGGTTAAGATCCCAAGACTGTACGTGGCAAGGAGTGGGCTCGCTGCTAAAAATCACTACGCGCAAGAGAATTATTGAAATAAAATTCTATCCCAAGACTGTACGTGGCAAGGGGTGGGTTTGCTGCTAAAAATCACTACGCGCAAGAGAATTATTGAAATAAACTTCTATCCCTTGATAGTCCCCAACCGAGCTACTTCTTGTCGAGTGGGCGTTAAACACTTTTACCGGAGAATGGCCACAGGTACATGAGGACAGGAACGCCCTTCTAACCTATGTGATTTTTCTCAAAATGTTTGATTTTGTTGGGGGGGGGGGGGGGTCTTCATATTTTTCCAAAAAAAAATTAATCTTCTTTATTTTTCTTCCTATTTGGTGCTAAATCATATAATATTTACTATCAAACATGTTCGTATCAAAAACAAATTATACCTTCTGATGTATCTAATATTTTTAGATACCTCTAAAGGTATAATTTTTTTTTTATTTTCTCACATGAACATGTTTGATAGTAAATATTATATGATTTAGCACCAAATAGGAAGAAAAAAAAGCAGATTAAAAAATTGAAAAATATTAAGAAAAAAACCCCAGAAAATCATCAAAATATTTTGAAAAAATCACATAGGTGCACCATACAAGGGCGTGCCTGTCCCCATGTACCTGTGAGAATGGCAAGTTGTACGGCACATTGACTAACAGGCCATCCCTCTATCTGTAACAGAACGGATTTTGAACCTCTTAAGGTATATACATTAAAGAGGCATTATGGAAGATTAGATAAAGAGCTGGCAGTTCTCACTATTATAGTAAAAAACAAGATCATGCATATGTTTAAATACAATCTACTTATATTGGTAGTTATATTTATCAGTTTTATCTCTCTTAGGATCGATAATAATATTTTGTTGTTTATTGCTGACAATATCCGTGAGTTTTTGTGTCTTGTCCATTGGAATGTCGTCTCTCTTTCTGTTTGCTGCGGTTCTCATGTGTGGTAATTAACGGCATTCGTGCCTTTAGGATGAGTATCGTTTGAACGTTGGCGTATATGCAAAAGATTCCTTGGCAGGTGAAATTGGACGAAGAATGAACGGAAACGGCGCTGTTGCCTCATAGCACACTGTATATCTTGTGTTAAACATCAAAATGGATAATCGAGACTTTGTTTTATCTCGTATCGACTTTAGCAATGATGATCGAGGCTAGGCCTAAAATTCTATCCCTAACATCTCGGTTTAGAGTGGAGCAATTTGACTGACATTTTCAGCATATTCCCTTTATGTTATCCATTATAGCGAGAACTGTCCACTCCCACACTTTATCTAATACCCCATAATGCCCCTTTAACTATTAACGATGTCTTAACCTATTTGTTTCGTATTTTCTATATTATTAAGATCTAATTTCAACATTCCCGATGTAACTGAAAAGTCAAACGTTGATGACGGGGCAAATATCTTATCAGCCATTATTTGAAAGAGGTGTTGATATCAAAATTGTTGCGAAATTTAATTTGAGGGATTGAATGACATATTCTTTTTTTAAAAGATAAACAAATTGAGGTAAATATATAGGGGTGCTTTCCCAGCGTTCATTGTCCCACACGAACAATCTCAAAATTAATCATCATCGCACCACCATTGCAGATCAGTTGATGGTCGACCTAGTATGATGGAAGCATAGCGTTACCTTAAATGTGAATGAAATGGGGTTTAACGTTTTACAGTTCAGGAGAGGGAGAGGGGTGTACGTTGGATCAAAAGGTTTGTCATTGAGTCAAGTGGCGTGGTTTCGATTCCCCACAGGGTCGCCTGTCCAACCTCTTGGGATTTCGCCTGGTCCTTTATACATATTATGTTAATTGTTTGTCGATGATCAAAGGTGGTTCAATTTCAGAGAAAATATACTTGTGCATATTTCTTCGATCTCCATATTGTTCCTTGTAACCGCCCAGCGCCTGATCTTTGCTGCCAACTCACCCGCTTCCCTTTTGATGGTGAACTGGAAAGCCAAGTGACTCGGTGAGTATTGCGACATCGGCATAATTTTATATATGGTACACCTGATAATCAACGGTCGGTAAGAACTGGGTATGTCACGAAGAGGCTAGGTGAGTATTGCAGATTTAACAGTCGGGTGAGCTTGTCTGTCCGGTCCTCCGTACAGGTGAATGTTTCGAGTCTGTCGGCGATCTTAGAACTAAATCTCCGCATCGTAAATCAATAGGATTCTTCCTTTCAATAGGATAGACATGTAGATTTCATGTTTATAACTGCGCAGGGAAAAGACTGTTAGGGCTAGGGTTGCTATGGCGGGATAAACCGATCAAGGGTGCAATTATTTTTTTTATACATATATTTTTATACATATACTTTGTTGTACAACTTAACTTGAAGAAAAAGATTTAATTCATATGTTTGACATATTTAAAATGTCTTTTTTTTTCATATTGCTAATATTAGGATCAAAGAGTGGCCAAGGGCATCACTGAGATGCAGAAATTATTTACACAAGCTGTTGACCCGGTCCATTATGTATATCCCTTTAGTTCATGTTGTGCAAGTTATAAATATTCCCTTTAAATTTTTTTCTCCTTTTCCTGCTTCTTTTGGTTGACTCTTTGGTCTTTCATATCAGTTTGGGTCAATACTGATAATATTATATATATATATAGGAGGGGTAGGAGGGGTAAAGTGTCTTTGAAAAGAGCAATTATTACATCGGGAATGACATTTTCACCCCAGTCAACATCAAATCCTCCTAGAAAAAATCTAAACGCCCCCCCCCCTCCCCCCTTACCACACACAAAATTATGATGAGGAGAGCGCCAATGCGGTCCCCTATAAAGATTAAAGATTGGAACCAAGGGAATGTTGAGCAAAAAGCTACAGCCTGTGATGTTACAGCTATTCAACATTGATGTCAAGGGGCAAATAATAGCTAGTCCGTATGTAAACTATACTCATTGCATAGGTTATATTAACGCTTAAAAGACAATATCGGTGTTAGCTATTTTCACAGTCATATGTGATAGAACTGGTTAAACACGTTCCAAGTGACGAATGTAAAAGGAAAACAGGAGTTACCATGCATTACCATGTTTTTTATTAAGTATAGAATAAATAAAAACAGAAATGAAAATGAAATGAAATGGGGTTTAACGTCCTACTGTTCTGCTCCGAACTGGGCTAATGAAGACGGGCATACGCCATACACTTATACAGTGTTGTGAGGGAAATTTTGCCCGGACAGCGGCACTACGGCTTACTTTTATATCGAATTCCAACTGTCAAGGGGTCTTTTACGTGCACGCCAATGTGTACACGGGACCTCGGTTTTTCGTCCCATCCGAACGACTAGACAGCTGTCCTTGTCAGGTCCTCCAAAACTGCATCACTGGCAAGGGGGGACCACGTCGGAAAATCTGGATGAACTTTCTCGACCAATGCAGGGATCGAACACCCGACCTCCAGGTTAGCGAGCCAGCGTTTTACCCACTTAGCCACGTGATCCCCAAGCAATTGAATGTACAGGCTATTTCTACTGAATTACACACCTCCAGATTACATCTCACTCTCATATAGCAACTACTTTAAGGTGATTATTCCCCGGCTTCGTACCCTGTTAGAGATGCGATCAGCTTGTTTGTAGAAATTTAAAGAAACATATAATTCCTTTACTCTTTCTCTAAGAAAAACTCTAACTTTAATAAAACTAGTTTATTGACATTAAATCCTCCGTTTTGATGTTTATGTCGGTCAAAACTGGTGGTACATTTTTTATTCTTTGCATACACCACCTCACCCTTTGGAATAGGGCGTTCCTTAAGATATTAGTGTTCATGTTGAGTAATCTCTTACATTGTCCAGACAATAGTAAGAAATGTGTACATAAAGTCCATAAGCAAACCCATTGCGCAATCTGACAACAGGGCGACAGTCAGGTACACTATCTGTGCTTTGGTAGAAAAATTGAACAATTCTGTATCTGCATTGTGTATCTATTTTGCAATCGTGAACGCCTAATTCAATTAAAACCTAAATAAATTATGCAATATTTTCCTTCAATAACCTGGCTGGTTAAATAACTTCTATAAAAAAGACCACGTCTTCATTATAGCCTGGTTTGTGTCGAACGGTAGGACGTTAACCCCCATCTGATTCATTCGTCTATATAAAACACAAAGCCGTGATTTAAATAGCCTATTTATTAGATAGGTTAATACAGGGATCTAAACATACGACAATGAGGATTTTAATTATTCTCGCTCTGTACATATGTAAGTATAATTTATATCAATATCGAAAATATTGCCATTTTTAATCACACCACAACAAAACGCAATTCTTTATATGCCTTTTAAAAAAAGTTGTTATATTTTATGTGTTGATGATTTATTAAATATGTTGAGTTATGATTTTTTTATATACGAATTTAAATTATTGTTGGTTAAGCATATTCCAATAAATTATTCGAACATGTCTGTGCTAGATGAAATGAAATGAAATGGGGTTTAACGCCCTACTGGCCTGCACCGACTGGGATGCTTCATTAAACAGGTTATTAATTTCTTTTATATATGATTTAAAATGTTATTGTTGGGTAAGCACAATTTAATAAGCAACTAATTTGTATAATCTGCGCTGGAAATTGTGCCTAGTCGGTCGGGTGGGACTGAAAACGGCCGTCCACCCGCGTACAAAATGTTTATCTACATGTTGGTTTTTGTTTAAAAATTAAAAATCCCGAAAGGACAATTTTGCATTCATTTATTTGTCAAATGCCGAGTTTATATGATCGTAGCAGCCATGATGGCTAAGTGAGTAAGACGCTTGCTCGCTAGCCTGGGGGTCGCGGTTTCACTCCTGGTGTTGACCGAGAAAGTTCATTGGTATTTTCCGGCGTGGTTCCCCCTTGTCCGTGGTGCAGGACGGAGAGCTTGACAACGGCAGTTGTCTAGTTGTTCGGATGGGACGAAAAAACCGAGGTCCTGTGTACACACTGACGTGCAAGTGAAAGAGCCTTGGCAGTTGGAATTCAATATAAGAGTAGGCCGTAGCGCCGCTTCCCGGGGAAAATTTCCCTCAAAGCAGAACAATAGGTCGCTAAACCCCATTTTATTTCATTTTATGATCAATTCATTTTTATATGATCGTTTCCCCAGGTATAGTGCCGTTGATCCAGCAACGAAATTCTATTTTTTGCAACGTTATGGTCTAAATATTCTGGACTATACATAGAGAAAGGAACTTACCGGAGATGGATTATTTATGTTTTCATGTTATTACAGGTTTGATGACTAGCAATAAAACGACGGCTGTGTGTACTGAATCTAGACGTAAAACGTGTGATGAGCCCCACTTGAAAGCTTTACTTAATTTATCTGACAGTTTAAGCAAGCCTGTGGAAGAAATAAGAAAGGAATTCTGCTCGTAAGTGTTTCAATTTAACTTTATATCTAATCTAAATCGTTGTATAATAGAGATGGTGTGCACGTAAAAAAACCTGTGGCAGTTGGAATTCGAAATAATAGTAGGCCGTTGTGATGCAGTCCAGATAAAATTTCCCTCATTGCACCGGAATGGCGTAGGCCCATCTTTATTTAGGAAGTGGTTTCATTTTTTGTACGTCCGATGGCCTCCACATATGTAGTAAAACGAGATTTTGAACTATAAAACAAGAAACGAAAATAGGATCTATCTTTTAATCAGATTGTTGCATAGCCTAATTCACGAAAACCAAGGGTTCTCAAAATCCTCTTTAATCTGACACTTTTAAATCTAGAGTTTAAAATCGCCCTTGGACTATACATTGTGACTCGGTATTTATGGATTTTGAATCTGAATTATATGAAAATGAATGATAATATATTTTTTATGTGGTTGAAATTTTAAGCATTTAACCCTCTTTTACTTTTACTTTTGATTTTCTATTTTCTACTCTAAATCTCATTATGAACCTTATACCCCATCTAAAAAAGCTAAAAAAAAAAAAAAAGAAGAAATTAAACACCTTTCGTCTGCTAATAAAGGCGCATTGAGACCTAATTCATCCTCTTTTATAATGGATGTTAACGATTGGACATTGGATTATATAATGTTCAGAATTGAAACTCCGATAAGATAATTTTCATTTATTTACATAGTGTAGTACTTTGGTCCTCGAGACCATATTGTATGTTTAACTAATTATTGGTTAACACTTTCTATAGAGTCAAATCCTACGTACTAATGAAAGTGAATGATACGTGATATTTTGGTAAAATCCTTACCATTGTCAAAATTATGACGGGGGATTTGAGTCAAAAGTCAGTGCTATGTTGTTAGTGCTATTACATGTCCAATGTTGCAAATGTTGAATGTAATGTGTAAATTGGACTAAGTCAAAAGTAAAAAAATCCTGTAATACTGACAAATACATCGTGTAAAATGACATCTACTTTTTGTCATTTAACATTTCACAACAAGCCGAAGTCCATCTACCCAGAACTTTAAACACTGAACTCTGACATCTTCTCATTTGACACTCGCCCCATGTATTGTACCCTTCGGCATATGTCTTGTGTATCGTAACACAGAACAAGTGATGAAATTAGCCAGTATGCAAATTAGTTCACACGGTACTTATTTTTGATCACGTGACATCTCAGCTGTATGACTGTTTTGGTGCTGTCATCTTTTGCATTATAAAGCTATTCTGTTCATAAATTATATAATACCCATCCATGGGCCATTGTTCATTCTTCTCCTTTTATTTGTTGAACTATTATATTTTGTATTATATATACTTCTCATGAAGGGCAGGATGGTTGTTGTGGCAACTTTTTATGTCGACCACATTGCTCATGGACTGCCGCACACGTTCACACAAAACCCTGGCGACTTCAGAGTAAAATTCTTCGTAGGAAAGTCTATGAATTCTACGAAAAATCTCTTGTGTTATATGTGGAAGCCGGGATATTTTACTTTTCTTTCTTTATGTAGAAAAAAAATCATGAAATCAACACCCGGTTGAAGGTCTCATGCGGGGGAAATTCACTGCTAGAAAATTATGTTTTCTTCACGCGAGATGTCACGTGATTAAAAATAGATACCGTGTGAACTAATTTGCATACTGGCTAATTTCATTACTTGTTCTGTGTTACGATACACAAGACATATGTCGAAGGGTACAATACAT
This sequence comes from Patella vulgata, assembly GCF_932274485.2. Taxonomy (NCBI): domain Eukaryota; kingdom Metazoa; phylum Mollusca; class Gastropoda; family Patellidae; genus Patella; species Patella vulgata. The sequence continues at coordinate 38,618,347 of NC_065886.2, read as the reverse complement.
AGGGCGAGTGTCAAATGAGAAGACGTCAGAGTTCAGTGATTAAAGTTCTGGGTAGATGGACTTCGGCTTGTTGTGAAATGTTAAATGACAAAAAGTAGATGTCATTTTACACGATGTATTTGTCAGTATTACAGGATTTTTTACTTTTGATTTAGTCCTATGTACACATTACATTCAACATTTGCAACATTGGACTTTAATAGCACTAACAACATAGCACTGACTTTTGACTCAAATCCCCCGTCATACAAAATATCCATCAAATTCTATCTGTTTATGACATGTGTTTGGTAAACCAAATAAGGTATAATGTTCTCCCCCTGGTCTTGGGAGAATGGCGGGGTTTATTCCATATTTGGGAAGGAAATTACCCAGAAATTAACGTACAGAAATAAGGGGGTTATAAAAGAGGGTGTTGAGCGAAATTGACCAGAGCTCACCCAGATATTCCTAGCAGCAATCATCTATACTTTATTGAGAACAAGGAACGAGCCCTGCAACAAGTTTAATAATAAAGCTGTAGAAACGAACTAACCTGCAGTTTTATTTACGATCACAAAGGAAACATAACATGGAAGTCCGATATTACTACAATGGGCCGAAAACTTAAAAAAAAGTTTATTTTCATTTGGGTGTAACTGTATAGGTTAAATTTAATGTACAACCAAACTGGATTTGTGTGCTCGTGTTAAAGGCCCTTTTAATTTATTTACATATACCGAAAAATTATTTATATATTGTAATTTACGTATTAATGTATCATTCATTAAACGAGCTAACTTAATTTAATGTACACCAAACTGGATTTGTGTGCTCGTGTTAAAGGCCCTTTTAATTTATTTACATGTACCGAAAAATTATTTATATAACGTTATTTACGTATTAATGTATCATTCATTTAACGAGCTAACTTAATTTCTTGGAATGCCCGTTTACCGTGTGACATAACTGTTAAATGATATAACGGTGTATCTATCGGGGAACTTTAACGTTAATATCGGTTTCAAATAGTTTGAGGGGGGGGGGGGGTGGATGGCCGAATGGTTAGCACGTGCGCGCTGCGCTGTATCATACGGTCTGTCATTGAGTCAACTGGCGGGGTTTCGATTCCCCGGTTGTACGTGACAAGGAGTAGGGTCGCCTGTCCAACCTCGTGGGTTTTCTCCGGGTCCTCCGGTTTCCTCCCACTGCTAAAGACCCCTACGCGCAAGCGAATTATTGAAATAAAATTGAACAACGTGTTAGTCCCGAAATGCTGAAGGCACATACCAGGTCCCTAAATTAGGAAGAACAATTTACAAACTTATATCTGCAGCCGTTTAAACACATCAAAATTTGTCCATGTTAAAGTATAACACCATTAAAGTCATTTAAATATTATTAAACGTTAAAATCACTTAAATGTCACTTTAAATAAACTCAAATTATTAACTTTAGCATTTATTAACGTCTAATTATAATATAATCATAACAATTTAAATCTTTGACAATATGTTCAGCATAATATTACACAATGAGACCGGCAACTCCCGAAGGAATCGAAGGCAGCTCCTGTAGGAACCGAAATACAGAATCACAGATTTTGATGCCATGGTTGCCTTGGTTACATTGCTGAACCACATTTTTGAGGGGATAAAATTAAGCAGTAGCTTAATAGGATGCCAAATGGGATGAAAGTTTATGCGGTAACATGAGTGGACTTAAACCTGAAATGAAAGCCCCACCCCCCACCCCCGCAAAAAACCAGTTGGCCAATACGTGTTGATATTGTAGCGGCCGTTAGTTCGAGTCTAGATGGGTGTAAGTCTACTTTTACCTAGTAAAAGTTATTATCCTTGGGCCGAAGATAAGCAACAGCTCCCTACGCTGTAGAACTTGCATCCGAAAATATATGAACTTGGTTTGATAGTATAGGTCCAAATTCAGCTGGTTTAAACATTATTGAATCCCTGTCTCCTCTAAAGCTAGAAGATTATATCTTCCAGTTTAACCATTGTCGTTGATACTCTACTGGTATAGAGTCATCCCAGTCAAGATCAAGCCGGCATAAACCCTGTAGTATTCATTTGGCTGTTAACGTTACCGGGGAAACAAATCCGAGTGGGTCAAAGATTGACGATACCAAGGACAAGATACCTCTGCGTGTTACAGGTCTGTCCTTTAAGGTGATTGTGAAACTAAAACTGTCAGATGAAACAACCCATTTTACGCACAGAGCCCGTTCTACTGGTAGGTCCAAATTCAAATCTAACTCCCGAAATTCCTTAGCCCTTCCATCCTCTGGAATAGATTCAAAGACCTCTGTATCAGAACAGATGAACTTGGTCAACCTAAATCCACCTTTAAGGCATACACCTCGTAACCTTTGGATTAAGTCTTTAGCAATTTCTAGAGTCTTGACATAAACGTTATTACGAATAACATCTGCAACAGTTTTACCAAACTATAATTTATATTCAAAATACATAAATACCAAGTCAAAAAGCAGTCCAAGAGCGATTTTAGACTCTAGATTTTAAAAGTGTCAAGTTACAAAGGATTTTAAGAACCCTATTTTTCGTGAATTAGGCTATACAACAATCTGATTAAAACATAGATACCATTTCGTTTCTTGTTTTATAGTTCAAAATCTCGTTTTACTACATGTATGGAAGTCATCCGACGTATAAATAATGAAACGAAATATAGATCCCTATTTAAATTAGTTTGGCATCGATTTCATCTGATATTATACTACAGCAATTTATTTGATTTTATTTTTAAGGATAATGGCCACAATGATTAGATGTTACAAAAATGTTGACTGTTATATTAGTCCTGCACAAGAGAAAGCAGTGTATGACAAACTGGCTAAAAAGGGTGTACACTGTGGTACGTTTACCGTTATTATCACCATTACAATATATAATATGATAGCAGGGCCGGTGGAAGCAGTTCTTGGTTTGTGGGGGGGGGGGCGGTACTATCGGCTAAATCTATGTGTTAAGGCCAGTTCAATTTTCCCCATGGTCGCTGACACCACTAGCCCTGTTTACATCTCGTGACCTTTGGCCAAATTTGAAGTTGGCCTTAGGCAGGGGTCCAGGGGCCGCCTTAGCCCCAGAAGCTCCTTGGGGTCTAGATCGTCAGAGACGCTTTCTGGGGGATCTCCGGCTGATAAAATTACTCAGCAATGAAGTGAAGTTTTATTTTTGTGGTTTCCTGCAATACTGAACTAGACCAATATTTGCCTAATAATACCCAGGTTGAGGACATTCTAGAGGTCACAATTTTTATACGAGTTGATGAAACTGACAATGAATGTTTATAACCGAAAGATCTAAGTTTCTTTCGATATTGGCGTATATAGGTATGGAAGACCAAACAGCTCTTTATTCAGTGTTTTTAATTCTTAGTTCTTAATTCATAGTCCAATGTGATATCCAAAGGTTCATTTCGATATTGGCGCGTATTGGATCGTAACTGTCTGGATTATGACCCCTGATTGTACGAAATATCACGTTTTTAGCGTGTGAACTCTCTAGAGGTCACCATTTTTATCTTATTTTCAAAACCGTTCAAATATATCACCGTTACATAATAATTATGGTTGAGTCCGAATTTCGCGACAATCCGACACACACTTTCACTCCCCTTTACGCATATAGTATGAAAGCATGTAATGCCCAGGTTGTGGACCATCTAGAGGTCACAATTTCTATCCGATTTAGATGAAGCTTAAAAAAAATATCACTAGTTCTTGGGTGAGTTCAATTTAGGGTATTCATAATAATAAATATTGACTACTTCCATTTATTTTAGGTGGATGTATGGCGTCCTATAGTTATGTACTGATGGGTCTGTCAGCAGTGTTGATTATGATAAACAACAAGTTTTAACAGTCCAACATTCTTTGCTGAATCATGCAATATAGTTTCCTGGATCAAATAACGAACCGGGAATATTAGCGACGCATGGAGAAATTTGTATTTTATATAATATCATATCAATAAAAATTTGAAGCAAGATTCGCCTTATTATCGAAAACACCAGCACTGGCATCCTTAGACAAAAGTATTTCACAGGAATGTCAGAAGCTATAACGTATAGGATTCGTATTGAATCTTAAAACGTCTATATCTCGGCAATGAATTTGCAGATTGAACTCGGGAATATGTAATCAAATCACGTGCAATCGATCGAGAAAGTAAGGGTACCTCTTTAACAATTTAGGCTACTGTTAATTGCTATAATATTTGCATATTGTCCGAAACGTAAGACTATTCACTTGTTTCCGTTGCACGAAGCATATGTTTGTACGAATTCTTAAGACTAAAGTGTGCTATGTGCAACGGGGTACTTGTCAATATATAAATATATATATTTTTAAGATTTTATTTACTCTTGCCAGTTTAATAGGCATACCTGTTAACTTACGAGCCATTTAATGTATAATTAGTATGGTCATTGAATACTTACAATTAGTCTTGCCATTTAATACTTACGTGGACATAATTAGTCCTGCAGGCATTCAATACTTGCATAATTAGTCCTGCCATGGAATACTTGTATGATTGGGCTTGCCATGGAAGACTTGCATAATTAGTCCCTCCATTTAATGCCTACATAATTAGACTTGCATAATTAGGCTTGCCATTCAATACATATTTATTTTTTTTATATCAGAGTTTTTTTTACGCAGCATGTATCACTGAATTGACCCACAGATTTATATCAGAGATTTTTACATAGCATGTATCACTAAAACAACCTACAGATATATATCCGCTGAAAAATATTAATTATGTAGCATATATCACTGAAACGACCCACAGATCTATATCCGCTGAAAAATATTAATTATATGCAATTATATTTTTGTATTAAAATATAGTTTTCAAAATAAATAACCTTAGTTATTATTGTATTGGTCTTTTTCGTTTACTAGAAATATCCATAGTAGCATATGTTGTTCAGAAAACCACCGAAATAGCCGTTTATCTCCGGAATCAATATCAAGTGCAGAAAATTGTTGGCAGGTAACGAAATAGGGTCACAGCATCCAAGAGAGATCTAATGTAAGTCATAGGAGAAATACCCTACCTTGTACAGTTGTCCAATGCAATATTGTCGCCAGCCTAAGAATTGCTCTAAAGAATTCAATATTGACGCAAACTAGAAATTTAATCTAAAGTTCGTGATAAAAGATATGAGTTTAATTTTCCACTTACTTATTAGTTGCCATATACAATGATATACCCCAAACTCCTGCTTGTGTGGTATACATCCAAAATTTTACCGATAAGCTAGAGCTTATAGACTAAATGTTGCCTTCCTGAATACTGGTAATTATTAACGGTAACAAAGATTTTAACACAATATTAACTTATATGTGCATTCGACAAATGTTATGGTAGCTGTCTTTTTGGTTAGCACCTAACGTCTGGTGATTCATTTGGCCTGTTTATATGATTTTATAGCTGTGGTCGGAATGCTTACCACATTAGCTGATTTCCGTAGTTTAAGTATAAAGGCGACATATCAATACCTCCTAATAGAACCTAATCCCGGGTTAAATATACTATTCAAAAAAAGTAGGGGATATTTGATTTTGGGGGCATAATACTAAAATATGCAAATGACTACGAAAAAAGTCGCTATAGAACCTAACAGAAGAAACATTTCCAGTTACATGTGACGCCCAAACGCACCAATAGCTACCGCATGGAATGCAGGTGATGCTTGGGATCATCATGGGGGTCCAACCCAAGTTTTGCACGACTCTGACTTTGAATGTTACAGTCATTGTGGCATTGAATTCCAGGGTGGAAACATCAGTTTAATTGTTTTAGTGACCAGAAAACAAATTTTGATATGCGTCGGCTTACCCAAAATGAAAGGTTACGTGCCCTTGGCATGCTACAGATCGGCACAACACAGGCGGTTGTGGCGCGGACGATGAATGTTTCTCAGTCTGTCATAAGCAGGCTATGGTCCAGATACCGTGATACACAATCTGTACAGGACAGACCACGCTCAGGTCGACCAAGGGCGACAACTCAAGCCCAGGATCGATTTATCCGTACCTTGGCCTTGAGAAATCGTGTCATCACAGCAAATCAGATCAGCGCTCGTCTTCAAACAGACACTGGTGTGAGAGTGAGTGGCCAGACGATTCGGAATCGACTGCATAGGGGTCACCTTCGCGCCCGACGTCCTCGCGTGATCCCTTGTTTGAGAGATCATCACATTCAGGCAAGACGTCGTTGGTGTAGGGATCGTCAACACTGGGATAATCGACGCTGGAGGAATGTGATGTTTTCAGATGAGTCAAGGTTCACTGTTGATTTTTTGGACAGACGTAAGAGGGTGTGGCGTCGTCGAAACGAGCGCTTCCAAGACATTAACGTCATCAGACATGATCGATTTGGGGGTGGTTCTGTTATGGTGTGGGGAGGCATCACTGTTGCTGGAAGAACGGCTCTACATGTTGTTGCAGGGCGTGTTACAGGCCAGTACTACCGGGACAACATCTTGGCAGTCCATGTTGTGCCGTTCGCACGACGTCATGGCCGCCGTTTCATCTTCCAGGATGACAACGCAAGATGTCACAGGGCCAGGATCGTTACAGGTTACCTCCAACAACAGAACATCACCACATTACCTTGGCCAGCACTGAGTCCCGACCTCTCCCCCATCGAGCATGTCTGGGACATGCTTGGACAGAGGTTACGTCAACGTCAACAACGTCCTGCCAATGTCCAAGAACTTGCTGCTGCGTTGCAACAGGAATGGGACAATCTGGACCCAAATGACCTTAGACGTCTCATTAGGAGTATGCCACGTCGGATCAATGCTTGTTTGGCAAACAGAGGAGGATTTACCCGTTACTGACTTGGTTGTGATGCTGTGGTAACTTTGCTGTTTTACCCCGGGTATCATTTTACCCTTATAATGGTCAGTCTGTGCCTTACTTAGTCTAACGATCATTTGGAATAAATCGATGAATGTGAACTTCATTTCATTTTGTCATTTGTTTCTTCGTCAGTTTCATTAGGTGACTTTAATAACACTTAAAAATCAAATATCCCCTACTTTTTTTGAATAGTATATATAAACAGCGGAATCAGCCAGAGTGAACAAGTCCCGTGCACTGCATCCATTAAAAGTGTGTTATGTAAGAGCTAAATCTGCCTATTCAGGGGCGGATCCAGAGGGGGGTGACCCCCTCCCCCCCCCCCCCCCCTGCTCGGCTACATAAATTTTTTGGTAAATCAACACTTTTTATGAGAAAGGTTTCTCGGCCGTGTGCTTTATCCTTTATCGTCAGATTTGGGACAGGATGGGCACTCAAAAGCACGAGATAATGATATAGACATTATGTGATATCACAATTAATACTTTGCATCCATGAAATTGAATCACAAAGTCATTGTATTAATTCATAATTTCTCTGTTTAAAAAGCTCAATGTGTATGTATATACGCTAAAATGACGATAGAGACCAAGCGGGAGGGGGGGGGGAGATACATTGTCTCAGGAACATGACCCCCCGCCCCTGCAAAAATTCCTGGATCCGCCCCTGCTATTGCAAGTCTTTAATTTGGCTTCAAATGTTATAAAAAAAATATTATTTAGACATTTAGTAACATGACAAGCTTATAATCAACTATCTATGCCATCGGAAGGAGCGAGATTTAAATGAATTTGAACACCCCCGAGATTTAAAGATTTAACGATAAAATGGATAATTTACTGTTCCTACTATATGATATACGTCAATATTTAAATATATTCATTTTTCATTATCTGTTTTGGACTTCTATAGCAAGAACGGTCAGCTCTTAATCTAACTCTTACATAATGTATCTTTAATCATTATTACCCCCCCCCCCCCCCACACACACACACACACACACATACACACCCACACACATATGTATTGTGCCCCAACCACAATACATTTGGATTCAGACCCTTCTTTGAATCTTAATGTTAGCAAGGTTTGTTAGTTATTCAAAGAATTCTTGTCCTTGGCATTGTGCAAATATATCAATAATAATCTTTAAGTAGCATTTAGTGATTGGGGTACACAATAACAGAACACAATTTTTATGGGAAACAATCACTGGTTTTATTCTAAAAGCACGACGTTTCGACAAGTATCCTCCTATCGTTATCAAGCACAATAAATAAATAAGATAGCCTACGAACCGGTTTTCAGGTGAGTTAGAATTCAAATGTAATTTTGTAAGTTATTTGACGAATTATGTCAAATCAAGTTTGTTAACTTCGGTGGACAAGATTTATCAAGAACTGCATAGTTCTTTGCCTTTTCCGGGGTTGGCAGGTATACTGTAACCTAGTCGTGTTTTGTCCGTGTACACATTGGCGGTCACGTTAATTGGAATTAACGTTTTTAATGGCTGAACAATTACATCTTTTTTCTTTATAATGGATTAAAGGCGTTATTGGTAGGGGCAATCAGTCTGTGAAAATTGATGCCGATTTGCAAAGAAGAACCAGGAAGACAAAACTTAAGTTTCAATCATGTTTGACTCTTATGATAAATTTTGCGTGACCAAATCTTTTACTCGGGGAAATTAGAACCACAATACACTTCTGACGGAAATGTATCTCGAATCGTTTGGACTGCACACGATGGTAGAAGGACTCTTTTATCAAAAAGTCACTTTGAAACACAGTTATAAAATCGCTGTCGTGAGAAGAGAGGGCGAGACATTATGAAACAATGCTAAATTGGATCTTAGATTACAAAACAAATTATTCAGTAGTCAATTGTTTTATTTAATTATGGGATTAAGGGAGGGAACCAAGCTGATTGGGACCATGGCTGATTGGGACCATGGCTGATTGGGCCAAAAGTCAAAGTTGATTGGGACCACATTCCAGGCTGATTGGGACCACATTCCAGGCTGATTGGGACCACCACTGGGCAGATTCGGACCACACGATAAAAAATACTAGAAACTGAGGTTTTGATATTGAATTAAGTTTAAAGGAGTTTTATCTAGGCTATAACGTGACTATAATTATGTGCTTTTATGTAGGCCTACGTTATTTATGTTTATATTCCATTTTTTTATGTCACAGTTACTATATTAACAGAGATTATCTCATTAATCTTGTGTCAATTATCATACGTTTTATGCAATTTAAACAGACCATTTTTATTTTATTTTATAAACTTCATAGCTTGTTTCGGGATCCATTATAGCCTATATATTGTGTGTAATTATACGTAGATATACTGTTTAAACCAATTTATGCTAATTTCAATAAGTCATACAAATTTGAAAACTATAATACTAGCAATACAGTAGCATAACGGAAATCCGAATCCATTATACATATATTGGGAGTAATTATGTTATAGAAATAATGTTTAAACCATACAAATTTGAAAATTAATACCAGCAATACAGTAGCAACGGTAATCGCTTATTTCAAATATGATGTTTGTAAAAGCAGTCAAAATGTTAATCCTACCTTGTAAAGAAAAAATCATAATAGATTTATAGACTCAATTTTAACACAGGTAAACAGGTAGGTGATATCTAGGAAAGTGTACTATATTGCTACATGAAAATTACTCAGATCTTACTGACAGCCACAACAGGGAATTTGTGTGATTGGATCTGATTGTTTATTGGATTACTAGGCTTGTCATTAATTAACTATAAATGGTGTGATTAAGGTCGTGTATATTGCTACCAGAGTTTTATACTATAAAGTGTGATTTAATTAACTTTGTTTAATGTGTATTACTAAGAAACTTTTACACGTTTGTCAACCAATTTAGTGTATTGCATTCAACACTTGTCTAGATCAGGAAGGTCCTACTAAATAATAAAATATTGGTTTGTAAAGGAATTGAATCGCCACCAAATGTCTCGTTATATGAAATAAAATGATATTTACTAATTAGAATATTATACAAAGTAGGCCTACAATTTGTCTGTCATTTTTTTCAACTTTATCATTACAAAATATCGCATTCGTTGCAGTAATTATACTTATATGAGGCTATTTGATATTGGGTTACAATTTGATAATACTGGGTAGTATTTATTGTCATGCAAACATAATTAAAACACTCTCGTCATTGGTCTGATCATGGTCCGAATCAGCCAAGAATCTGGTCCCAATCAGCCAAGAATGTGAAGCATCTTCTCTGTGATTTAGCTCATTTGTATTGAAGCTGTCATTTACTAATTACACTATTATTTGTGACTAATTACACTATTTATTGTCATAGTTGTCTTATTATCAAAAATATGCAAACATATTTTAAATACTCGCGTCATTTAAGTAATGGTCCGAATGAGCCTTGTCGTGGTCCCAATCAGCCAAACATCTGGTCCCAGTCAGCCAAGAATCTGGTCCCAGTCAGCCAAGAATCTGGTCCCAATCAGCCACAAATCTGGTCCCAGTCAGCCAGGTCCCAATCAGCCATGGTCCCAATCAGCCAATTACCTAAGGGATCAGTCAGGCACTTTTTGCGACTTTAAGTGAAGATTGCCGAATTAATTTTAATCAGATTGGTGTAAATTTGCCGTAAAGTGGATATAGTAACCATTGGCTATACGTACCGAAAAGACAAAAGTAATGTCGTCCATCTTATGTGCACTTTAATTTTGCCTTTTGTATGAACAGTACACCCATCCCTCCTCTGTGAACAATATTAGGGGTTCTTCACTTGGTAATCTTTCATCACACACCTATTATTAAAAGCACATAATCATGGTTTGAATCATATTAGCATGACTCATGATAAAATATAACTATATATGGTTGGTTTTATATTCAATATAGAAAGTTACTTTATTATTCATTGTATACACAAAAATATAAAACATGCACTATACTGTCACAATATGACTCTTCATTCTGAATTAAAAACATACCCTATACTATTATAATATCATTCTGATGAAAACATGCACATTGTATAATAATAAGTCTTAGCAAAAAACCTGGTTTGAGCACAACTTTATTTATCCTAAGACTAGTTTTAATTTGAGCAAATCTTTAGTCATACACCAGGTTCTGGCAGTTCAAAATACTTATTTGCATTTTATTCTGTGTCCTAGCAACAAGTAATTTGAAAACATGAGTAAAACTTGAGAATACAGAAATTTTATGGCCCAGTTTCAGTTTACCTAATAGATACTAATGTCCAAAAGAAAGTATACACTGTGCATTTCGTGCTGCATCAACCAAAGTCGTTTTTCATCGTATGCAGCATTTGGGTACAATGTCAATTTGTTTCGCTTTTTATTTTGCTTAGAAATGTTGAGTTCTAACGCAAGAGACAAACTCAGTAATGTTTTATCAAATGTTTTTAATCTAAATAAAACTTAGTCATATTTTTAGTATATATACTTTCTTTTGGACATTAGTATAGTATATTTTTCTGTATCCTATCAACAAGTAATTTAAAAACATGCATAAAAGTTTTATGGCCCAGTTTCAGTTTACCTAATATAGTATATTTATATACATTGGATTTACATCATCCATATATGAAGCACATACCTATACAACCCTACACAACTGACACAAACAAAAATAATGTCAACTTTAGAAGACACTTAGAGAAAAACTTAATGTCTGTCTGATCTTTTATGGATGACATATATTTGTAATTTTAAAATATACATATTTATGGAAAATCTTATATGAAGATTTTAAATTAAAGAGAGAGAGAGAAATGGGGTTTAACATCCACTCAACACAAACTAGGTCATTTCGGGACTAACAAATGGTTTAATTTTATTTCAATAATTCGCTTGCGCGTAGGGGTCTTTAAGCAGAGGGAGGAAACCGGAGGACCCGGAGAAAACCCACGAGGTTGGACAGGCGACCCTACTCCTTGTCACGTACAACCGGGGATTCGAAACCACGCCTGTCGACTCAATGACAGACTTTATGATACAGCGCGCGCACGCTAACCATTCAGCCATCCACCCCCCGATTTTAAATTAAGAAAATAAAAATACTTAAAAGCCGACTCAAGCTAAGCTACCGAAAGAGCAGTGTGTATTGTTCATAGGGTCATAGGTCAATCATAACAAAAACAAACATTCCCAGATAAAGTAATAATTGCTTGGGTCTAGTCATATTTCTAAAGCAATGGTTACAAGCAGGAATAGACTGTTAACCTCTGTTGCACCGACTATGGTCCTGTCTTCATTAGCCCAGTTCGGAGCAGAATAGTAGGACATTAAACCCCATTTCATTTCATTTCCGACTATGGTCCCGTGGCATTGCTAGTATTTTTTGTACCATCAACATGACTAGACACTGATCCTTGCCAAGCGAACCACCCTGCACTACTGACAAGGGAAACCCAAAATGAAAATGGGACATCCTTGTTAGTGTGCCAGAGGCATACACAGCAAGTCACTGTGGCTCCGCTGTCAAGAGAACATTTCAATCTTTGTTAACTAGTTTTACCAAATTCTGCTCCTCAGATCAAACACAAACATTAAATGTACAAATAAAAAAATCAAATTTGCTGAGATTTCTGAATTGATGGATAACAAATTTATATTTGTGTAATATAGCATAGGATTAGGTTAATTACAATTTGGAGGGACAGAGAGGTATAAAAAAATATTTGGGTTGCTTCTCATTTAAATATTAAACTGGTTTTTTATAATTCTGTGTGTGAAGAAAGTCTGGGTCCCCTTTTTATCTTTTTCTTCTCTTTTTTCTTTAATTTTTTTATTTCAGCTTCATTCAATTCCATCATCATTTCTTTCTGTTAAAATAAATAAAAAAAATTGGTAAGGAGTAATTGGAACATGTCATTGTGAATTGCCATTGTGAACAAATAAAATTATAGAATTTACAAGAAATGATGCCAACTTAAATAGTAACAAGCCAACAGTGAGGCTGATGTCTCCCGCCGAAATCCCCAAATAAATAGATGACACATATTAATTAATCGCACATCTATTTTTTTCCAAAGTATCAAGCAATCAAACTGATTATCAACTATACACTAAGTTTCATCACTCTCTATCAGATAGAATCAAAGTTATCTTGTCCCAAAGCAGGAAATTGCTTATCTCTGCTTAGCTTTAGCTCGATATGTTAATCATTGAACTCAGTCAAGAGGAACATCTACATCAAGTTTAAACATTCTACCTCAATTAGAAGAAGAGTTGTTGAACTCAGTCAAGACGAACATCTACATCATGTTTAAACATTCTACCTCAATTAGAAGAAGAGTTGTTGAACTCAGTCAAGACGAACATCTACATCAAGTTTAAACATTCTACCTCAATTGGAAGAAGAGTTTGACCAATCAAAATGCTTATTGCTCGTTAGCCTAAGCAGAAAATTCTCATCATCAAACTTAGTCAAGGTATTGATGTAATGAAACTATACACCAAGTTTCATCACTCTCACTTAATTAGAACTAAAGTTATCGTGTTCCAAAGCATCAACCAATCAAATTGCTTATCTTTGCTTACCCTAAGCAGAAAATGCTGATCTTCGCACTCCATCAAGGCATTGACCTCATAAACCCCTACACCAAGTTTGAACATTCTAGCTCAATTAGAAGGAGGGTTATTGTGTTCGAAAGTCTCGGCCAATCAAATTGCTTATCGCTCTTCTTACCCTGAGCAGAAAATGCTCATCATCGAACTTAGTCAAGGTATTGATGTAATGAAACTATACACCAAGTTTCATCACTCTCACTTAATTGGAACTAAAGTTATCGTGTCCCAAAGCATCAACCAATCAAATTGCTTATCTCTGCTTACCCTGAGCCAAAAATGTTCATCTTCGAACTCCATCAAGGCATTGACCTAATAAACACCTACACCAAATTTGAACATTCTAGGTCAATTAGAAGGAGAGTTATTGTGTTCCAAAGTCTCGGCCAATCAAATTGCTTATCGCTCTGCTTACCCTGAGCAGAAAATGCTCATTATCGAACTTAGTCAAGGTATTGATGTAATGAAACTATACACCAAGTTTCATCTCTCTCACTTAATTAGAACTAAAGTTATCGTGTTCCAAAGCATCAACCATTCAAATTGCTTATCTCTGCTTACCCTAAGCCGAAAATGCTCATCTTCGAACTCCATCAAGGCATTGACCTAATAAACACCTACACCAAGTTTGAACATTCTAGGTCAATTAGAAGGAGAGTTATTGTGTCCCAAAAAGTGTGACGGACGGACGGACGGGGACAAAAAATATAAAGCAGGGGCAATAGCTAAATAATTGAACACTCAAGCAAGGTGAGAAAAAAATCCGATCTGCTCTGGACTGAGGCCACAATTGCCACAATTTACTCCGAAATAAAATGTAAAACTATAAAAATAAATTTATCTGTGCTTATTAATTAAAAAGAAAAGATATTTTGTAGCAGACCTACCTCCCGCTGTGTTTCAGCACTATATGGATTTATAAAATTATTATCTTTTGGTAAAATATTGACTTCCTGTGCCATCTATAAATACAAAGAAAGAGGGATAGAAATGGATACATTCGACACAAGTTAGGTTCAATAATTCGCATGCATGTAAGTTGGACAGACGACCCTAATCCTTGTTGAATTGAAACCAAGCAGAGAGAAATGGGGTTTAAAGTCTACTTGACACAACTAGGTCATTTCGGGATTAACATATGGTTCAATTTTATTTCAAAAATTTGCTTGCGTGCAGGGGCCTTTAGCAGTGGGAGGAAACCCGAGGATCCGGAGAAAAACCCACGAGGTTGCCTCGGCGACACTACTTCTTGTCACGTACAAGCAGGGATTCGAAACCATGCCACTTGACTCAATGACAGACCCAATGGTCTAAAGCGCACCCATTTAACTATTACATATGTTCAGTTAGGAGTTTAGTCGAATTGTTTAAAGAATCCTGGCTGAGGAATAAACATTTGTGGCCTACACCATTTCAACTTTCAAGTTAATCAAATGTCATGACTTCATACCTTGCCTCGCTCCGCTGGGCAAGTATGACCATACTAATATAAATCGAGAACCTCAGATTCATTACATCATTGGTGCCAGATGTCATAGGTGGTATCTTGGACTTTTGACGTTAAGCTTTATGTCGACCATACTCAAATTGGTGAAGCCTTATTATGGTCTTTTTTTAAAAACTGTTGCAATAAGAACAACAACACAATTACCATATGAATGAAACCAGTTCTTGGTTTAAAAACAAATATGAAGTTTCCTCAAGCAAACACAACAAAAACTGAAATAATCAGATTTTATCTAGCTTTCAGAGCTAGAGTGCATTCCATATTAAAATGGGATATTGCCTTAAAATAACTGAATGAAAATTACCAGATTTAGCAGTTTACTGTTAGCACCTTCAAATATTCTTGATTCATTACAGAAGCCTGTCCCCCATGTTAAAGCCATTTGCCATTCTCTTTGTCGGTCATATAATTCATGTACAATATCAGGCATTCTCAATACAAGATCTCCAAATAAGGCAGTATTCTCAAAGATTTTAGACACAGCTGAAATGATTACAACAAGAGAATATAAGTATTGATGGTATTATAATGCACAGATGACTAATAAATAAGGCAATATTCTCAAAGATTTTAGACACAGCTGAAATGATTACAACAAGAGAATATAAGTATTTATGGTATTATAATTCACAGATAAGGCAGTAGCATGTATTAGCCACATTAGGGAGGCATGGTGCTGCGGTGGGTATGTTACAGACCCACCCACTAACCAGGGCGTAGGGTTTGATCCCCGTGTTGAATGACAAAGTTCGGACTTTGGATCTGTCCAAGGGTGTACTGGTATATCACTTTCTATAATTTTCTTCTGGGAACTGGGGTAGTCAATATTACTACCAAGTGCTAAAGGGTTAAATATAATTAATGATATTTCTTTCTAATATATATCCCTAGAAAGGGAAGAGAAATTCATTACTGCTATAGGACTCACAGTGTTGCATTGTTTCATTTTCAGGAAATGGATCTCCTGGTAAAAATTTCCATTCTGTCACATTAGTCTTTGCTTCATTTAATACCTGCAGGATCAAATTTTAAGGAAATTATGTACATAATGATACAAGAGCAATTTCAGGTCTGGACATATAATAAGTCATAGTAAATATTTCATATCACTGTATAATCCTTGCCAAGGTAGCAGCTTAACTTTACTAAGAAACAATCCTGGATAAATCATCAAACAATGTAAAGACAAGCCTGGATATTAAAACAACTGTCAAACACTTTGTCAGGCACAAATTATAGCAAAGCATTTATATTATAATACCAGCAGGATACCCAGCTTCGTGCAGGGTCCAAATTCGCACAGGGTCAAAATTCGCCATAGGCCCAACTTGCCCAGGCCCAATTTGTCCAGCAAATTTGCCTGGGAACAAAATTTGATGGCCTAAAACATTGACAGGGTCATGCTGGTTAATTTGATATCACATTTATGTGTGGGGGGGGGGGAGTGGGGTGACGAAGAGTGTTTCGCCTGGGGCCCAAATTTGATGGCGTAAAACATTTACAGGGTTATGCTGGTTAATTTGATACCACATATGAGGGGGTGGATCGTTGTGACAAAGCGTGGTGGCCGGGTGAACACGTACATGTACAGACATCTTTGATTTTATTTATATAGATAGGAATATGTTGTGATAATTTATGTCTGACAATATGTCTGTGACAGGTGCCTTATGTCCTGGCTTATAGAAGGCAGAATTCCAATGCAGGTTCTTTAAAATCAGAAAATTATAAACCGACATATAATGATCAGCAACTTACAGCAAAAAGTTGTTTTAACATGATTTCAACCAGTTTGTATTTTTGTTCATAACTTCCAAATGATGTTATTGTCTTCACAGCATTTAACTGGGTACCTCGATGTTCCTGAAATAATTTTTTATCTGAGAAATTGTCAAAGATATTAAAATACTAATTTGAAATCTATATAGTCATTCCTGATTCATAATGTCGTTCGAGGTACATACATGACAGCTCGGAACGGAAGATACCGCAATATAATTTAATTTTTTCACAGTAACAGAAATTTAAGCTGATAGAATTTCATTCCGACATGCTTTTTCGCAGTTAGCATTGGTTAAAAAGATACATTTTTCTTCAGCAGATATTTTTCCTTCAAGTTTTTCATCTTGTATTTTTGAATTTTCATCAGGCATTGGTGGTGAATCGGATTTAATTTGAACTGTCAACAAAGACACAAAAATAAACAACAAAAGTAAACAACAATAACACAGTTTCTCCATCTCTCAACACTAAATAAAGTTTATTTTGTAGACCATTAATCTTTTGCGATAAAATAAAAGCGTTCAAATCGTAAAGTTATCAAAATTTCAGAAAACTCTTTCCCATCTTTATTATCATTTCTTCACATGTTTACACGTGTGATAAACATTGGGGTATTCCATTTCCGGAGATAATTTTAGTAACGGAAGTAGCGTAATAGGGGTTTCCTACATTAGCAGACATGGCCGACGTGGACTTTCTTTCAAAGCAGGTAACCAATAAATTGTTTATTTGTCATATTTTGATTTATAAATTTGACAAATTTGAAGGTTAATTGGATAGTACAAGTTTGGATGTATGTCCAATCTATTTGAAAGGAGGTGGGAGTTTAGTTCAGCTCTGAACGTAGGTCGCATTACACTCGCCCTGTACGTTCACTTCAGGGACCGTGTTGTTGAATCCTTGGCGAAAAAGTTTGGCTTCCCAGTCAATTTTACTGGGCAACTTTTTACTGCTAAACGGTCGAGTGTCAGTCCCTGTGAACGCCTGACAAATGTAACTGAACATCTTAGTGAGAAAATGAGACCTTGCTTACCTCACTAGAACCAGTATGAGCGACACAACACGCTGTTACAGTGTTAATAAATACCTCTCTGTCTTCTAACCGATTTGGCCGACTTCATTGAAAGGGTAACGCACAAATTTACAAACTCGGGCATATAAGATGAAACGAAATTTAGGTGAGCCTGGTGGCAAAAAATTGGGAATTTTGAAAAAAATTTATTGTAAATTATTGTAATTGGGCTAGGCAAAGCAATAAATGACTGAAGTTTCTTAGCCGATTAAAGATTTTGTTTAGCAGTAAAAAGTTGCCCAGTAAAACTGGGAATCCAAACTTTTTTGCCAAAGCTTCACTAACACGGTCCCTGAACGTACAGGGCGAGTGTAATGAGATGAGACCTACGTTCAGAGCTGAACTAGTGGGAGTTAAGAGATCAAAGTCGATTCCAGATTTCTTTTAATCTGATCTACTACCAGAACGTTGAGATACTGATCTGATGTGCATGTTTTTAGCTACGATTGGGTGCCTTTAGTTCAAAGTGACAAACTCAATTTCTTTATTAATGCATGTAACATCGTAAAAATAAGATAATTTTATACTATACTATTATGACTAATTAAACTTACAGAGGCCACAACTATCGCCTAACTCCAAATATTTGCGTTTAAATTAATGAAGCGTTGTTTTTATCTGACATACACCGTCATAGATCTCCTGTTTAAAAATGACGTTCCCAGTAACAACTTAACGCCTTGATTTTAAATATGATGATTTATACCTGTTTCAGGTAGGATTATATGCTTAATTTTAGTTGGATGTGGCAGAAATATTATAAATGACAATAATCAATCGTTGTTTTGATGAAAAATATTGTCAATTTTGCTTACTGAGACCCGATGTGATTTGCGTTTGGCTTTGCTACGTGGAAGTATATAGCACCATCTCTTATCTCGAAACACGGAGGGTTGAGAGATGAGGTTTGTTATCTACTGAGCCTATATTCGATATCCTAATCCTATATTTACAAGTCGTACGTAGACAACTACATGACATGTACACAGTGCCGTTTCACTTTTAGACAAAATAAGTATTCAAGAAATGAAAGCGGGCAGTTGATAAATTCTAAACATCTTAGAATCATCCGTCACTTTTTGAACAACAATAAAACTTGTTCACTGACAAACAAAAACACATGTCTAGTAGTACTAGTAAAACATTTATTGTTGTTTATTAATTGACCGATATCATGTTTGTAGTGTGACCAATATACTACGTCATATCCTTTCATTAAAATTAAAGGCCCAAACTTTCAACAGAAACAACTTCCAGTTCTATTGTTGTGGTTTTCGAACACTAATCTTGTACGAGGCATGAATTTTCAATAAGCTTATTAAAATATTGTTATAAAATAGCACAGAAATACCTAATTTTCTTAATTTTTCAGTAAGCATGTTTACTAATCTCTAGCTTTTATCCCACAAGACCGTAATATCATTGTATACATTTTCTAATGCATTTTTCTCCTGACATGTTAAAGTTGAGGATTTAGGCCTACATAATTTATCTCTACAGTTGGTTAGCTTCGAGGAGCAGTACTATAATAATCTCTTTTACACCACATGTTTTGTTCTAGAAAATTCTTATGACACAGACATATGTGGGTGCTCAAATAGAGAATGACTAACAATGGACCACTTCTCGTCATTGATAAGATTCCCACATAATAATTAACTTTTATTGTTCTACTATCAAACATTCACCATTCATTATCAACACAACACTCTGTATAATCCATTGTTGACAACTACATGTATGTATACAACTCTATAACACCAATTATCAGATTATGTGGCTTCTATACCTGGGCAGTATTCTGTACGGTCCAAAGAATTTCATAGATCATAGCCATGTTTGAAAATTGAGTTTTGAAATGTATGCCATTTATCCGGCGTGCAAAAAGATAGTCCTCAGTCATGACCGGCATGTATTTGTCCAAGTCCGACATAGAACCCATAGTTTATTTATCTAGTCAGCTTGACTTAATTGTGTAAGGAAAAAGTAGTTACAAGACAACTGTATGAATCAACAATGTATGGTAGTCCTAATTTTCTCTGATTTGTTGTAGGATGATTCCGACTTGTCCCTTGAAGGGGAGATTACTGTTCCAGGTGTTTCTAAAAGTGATGATGAGTTATCTACCCTTGATGAACCAGTTAAAGATACTGTGGTAGGTAAACATTAACAATGTTAAATGTTTTCTTATAATATAAGTTATATAAGCATACATACCCCGGTTATGAATGACATCCACAACAGTTTAGAAACTATTTTCAAAGAATTTCAACTAATGAAAAAAATTACAAAAACGACATGTCTAGTCTTTTTATACGCCCACATTGTTATACGCCCACATCATTGAAATGTGTTCGTATATTGTCGTCACTCCCGTCCGTCCATCGGTCCGGCGTCCACAATTGCTTGTGGACGCTCTAGAGGCTAAAGTTAATATCCGATTGACTTTAAATTTATACACAGTGTTTAAGGTCATGAGACGAAGAAGCCTATTGATTTTCAGCGATTTCCGATAATTACTGCCAGAGTTATGGCCTTTGATCACTTCAAAAAAAATCTTGTGGACGCTCTAGAGGCCAAAGTTAATATCCGATTGACTTTAAATTTATACACAGTGTTTATGGTCATAAGTCGAAGAAGCCTATTGATTTTCAGCAATTTCCGATAGTTACTGCCAGAGTTATGGCCCTTGATCACTTCAAAAAATCTTGTGGATGCTCTAGAGGTTAAAGTTAATATCAGATTGACTTTAAATTTATACACAGTGTTTGAGGTCATGTGATAAAGAATCCTATTGATTTTCAACGATTTCCGATAATTACTGCCAAAATTATGGCCCTTGATCACTTTGAAAAATCTTGTGATGCTCTAGAGGCTAAAGTTATCATCCGATTGACTTCAGATTGATAATTTCTTCATGAGTTGTTACTCTTAATCAGATTTTAGTGTATTATAAATGTTTTATTACCCAAAAAACTAAAAATATGCGACAACACTTGTTGACTGCCCGGATGATTTAGCTGCTGTGGGCGTATGTTTCGTTGCCTGGCAACCTATCTTTAATGGGACGTAAAACATGCATGTAGATTCTGTAGGTTGGCTGTACGTAAAATATCTCTGATTTAGCAGTTGGAATTGATGAATAAAATGGTTGAAATGGGCAAAGTCCTCTCATATTGCACAAAAAATCTATAGCAATAAATATTATGTACAGTATATGTTACTCTTAACTTCACCAAAATATAATTCTGGTTTATCTACTTGTGTATATGCTTTATAACGACTTGTTAAGTCTTGTTGAAATGTCACTGTGTAATAAACCATAATAACTGTTATTCCATAAATAGTGTTTTATTTATGTCCCAATTACTAAAAAAATGTTAAATAAATAATAGACCAAATATAATATTGACAAGTTCTAACATTCCACTCCGTTGACACTTATTGATTAATGTATTATTACTGTTTTATAGATGAGAGATTTACGAGCTATTGGAACTAAGTTTTTTCATGTTTTATATCCTAAAACGAGTAAAACTCTATTAAAAGAATGTAAGTATATATGAACTGGTTATTTTGCTACAAACTCTAAATGAAATAACCCTCCATCCGTTCAGTTTATAATGCATTGTGTGTTGGGGAGGGGGGAAGAAGGGGGTTTATTGTTAATCTGGAACATTCAGAATTGACAGAATTGCAATCAATTGTCGTGGTATTGGGTCTGTAACAGTTCTGCTAGTCCTGAATATAGACGTATGACCAGAATCGTGACGTAATCAAAGATTTCAGCCATGATATACACTTTGCGTCTGCCTTGTCACCTGAAATTTTCATGTTTACTCATCATACTTGATCGACACCTTTCTAGGATAGAATCAGATTCTGGACTGTTCTATCCCCAGACTGAAGCTATGTTTACTGGTATCCATCTAGCAAATTGAACTCTTGTTTGTTTTTACTGTTAGACTGGAACTCATATATATATATATTTGTTTTAATTGTTATTTTTGAAAAATCTGACTGTAATTTACAGAAAAACTGATATTTCAATTTCTTGTTTGTTTGTCATTTCAGGGGATTTGTGGGGTCCACTTATTCTCTGTGTGTACATGGCTATGTAAGTTAAAAGAATTTGAAAAAATTCTTGATTATATTCCATTTCTCTTTGTTCAACCCTGTTGTAGAGCCCAGTGCTGGGAGAATATCTATCATTTATATTTTTGGGGTTTTTGTTAACGAAATTTTAAAATAATTTCAGTATATATTTTAACGTTGAATAAGCCATGAAATTAATTAAATTATCTGTTTAGATGTTCCTGATTTTAAATTAGTCAGTAAATGCTGTTGTTTTTAACATGTTGAGGGCCTTGAAACTCATCTCTTTCCCACACATGAAAGAAGACCCTGTGTTGATTATTTTCTATGATTAATAACCGTGCTTTTATATTTTGCAGGATGTTACAGAGTGGCACTTCTGGTCAACCACAATTTGCTGAAGTATTTGTTATATATTGGATTGGAGCTGTTATTGTTACTCTTAATACTAAATTACTGGGTGGAAACATGTAAGCAACCATCTTTTCAACAAATCTAATGTATAGAATTAGAAATTGGAGAATGTTGTTGCTAGTAAATGTCTACTGAGTAAAGATTTAATTGCAGACACTAAATTGTTTCTCCTAATACTAGAGGTGAAAGGTGTATGTCTAGCTGTGGGATATCTATCATTTATTGCAAGGAGATGTTGTGCCCACAAATGTGGCTTAAAATAAATGTGAATTATCTCCCTTAAGCACCAATTTTCTCTTAAAATATTTAGACGATGTTTTTAAATTTTCCAATGCAGTGATATTTTGTGATAATTTAGACATGGCAGAATATCAGAAATTACAAAATAAAACATCAGAGAACATATTTTTAATTTTAAATAAAAGTTAATTTTTCAGAAAGGGGGAGATAACCCTTTTTCAGGGATAAGACCACTAATTAATTCCCATTGACTACCTTTGGTCATTCGAAGATCTAAATATTGATAATCACAAGAAACCAAACAAAGCACAATCATATGATGAAATTATTGAGGCGGTTTCATCGCCTACATTTTTCTACATCCGGTTAGTAGAAACTAGAGGCTGTGATATTATTTTTGTTCATGATTTCCCATGAAAACCTGACATAAATTCAAACACCATTTTTATACGCCCACATTTTCATGTGGACGTATTATGCCGTCGCCCCTGTCCGTCCGGACGTCTGTCTGTCTGTCTGGTCACAATTCTTATCCGATTTTGACGAAACTTGAAATATAGGTTTAACCCCAAAAGATCTCGGCTGCTTTCGATATTGGCATGTATCGGATCGAAACTTCATGGATTATGGATTGTACGAAAAATCACGTTTTTAGCTTGTGGACGCTATAGAGGTCACAACTTTTATCCGATTTTTTTGAAACTTGAAATGTAAGTTTATAACCCAAAGATCTTGGTTCCTTTCGATATTCGCACATATCGGACCGTAACTTCCTGAATTATGGCCCTGATTGTACGAAAAATCGCGTTTTTAGCTTGTGAACCCTATAGAGGTCATAATTTTTATCCGATTTTTTTGAAACTTGAAATGTAAGTTTATAACCCAAAGATCTTGGTTCCTTTCGATATTCGCGCATATCAGACCGTAACTTCCTGAATTATGGCCCCTGATTGTACGAAAAATCGCGTTTTTAGCTTGTGGACTCTATAGAGGTCATAATTTTTATCCGATTTAAAAAAACGTATTATTATTTCACCATTACACCCTAAGGACGGCTGGGTTCGAATTTCGTGAAAATCGGCCCAAAATTGACAGACAAAATGGCCGTCGTTCGTTCTCAAATAGCGTAAAAATATGGTATATCAAGGTTGTGGACCCTATAGAGGTCACAATTTTTATCCGATTTTGTTGAAAATTCAAATGTAAGTTTATAACACAAAGATCTCGGTTCCTGTTGATATTTGCGCATATCGGACCGTAACTTACTGAATTATGGCCCCTGATTGTACGAAAATACGCGTTTTTAGCTTGTGGACCCTATAGAGGTCATAATTTTTATCCGATTTAAAAAAACGTATTATTATATCACCGTTACACCCTAAGGACGGTTGAGTTCAAATTTCGTGAAAATCGGCCCAAAACTGACAGACAAAATGGTCGCCCTTCGTTCTCAAATAGTGTAAAAATATGGTATATCAAGGTTGTGGACCCTATGGAGGTCACAATTTTAATCCGATTTTGTTGAAACTTGAAATGTAAGTTTATAACCCAAATATCTTGGTTCCTTTCGATATTCACGCATATCGGACTGTAACTTCCTGAATTATGGCCCCTGATTGTATGAAAAATCGTGTTTTTAGCTTGTGGACCCTATAGAGGTCATAATTATTATCCAATTTAAAAAAACGTATTATTATATCACCGTTACACCCTAAGGACAGCTTAGTTCGATTAGTGAAAATCTGCCCAAAACTGACAAATAAAATGGCCGCCCTTCGTTCTCAAATAGCGTAAAAATAGGGTATATCAAAGTTGTGGACCCAATAGAGGTCACAATTTTTATCCGATTTTGTTGAAACTTGAAATGTAAGTTTATAACACAAAGATCTCGGTTCCTTTCGATATTTGCGCACATCGAATTGTAATTTCGAGAATTATGGCCCTTGATTGTAGGAAAAATCACTTTCTTCTTAGCTTGGTCTCTATCCATCTCTCGAAAATGTGGGCGTATCCTGCCTGGCAGCCGCTGGTTTGTTTATCGGGGGAGGAAAAAATGTAAAAACAAAACAATTGCTTTAAATAGACAAGCTAATCACACTCGGGTAAAAGCCCTTTTCCCAAACAACATAATGACAATTATATATGGTTTGGTCCCAAAAAAGGGGGGTTGGATGGCTAAATGGTTAGCGTGCGCGCGCTGTATCATAAAGTCTGTCATTGAGTCGACTGGTGGGGTTTCGAATCCCCGGTTGTACGTGACCTGGAGTAGGGTCGCCTGTCCAACCTCGTAGGTTTTCTCCGGGTCCTCTGGTTTCCTCCCACTGCTAAAGACCCCAACGCGCTAGCGAATTATTGAAATAAAATTAAACCATATGTTAGTCCCGAAATGACCTAGTTTGTGTCGAGTGAACGTTAAACCCCATTTCTCTCTCTCTCTCTTTGGTCCCAAAAAGTGATATGTTGTGTTGCTTCTGCCTCTATATTTGTTTTGTTTTTTGTTTCAGATCATTTTTCCAGAGTGTGTGTGTTTTAGGATATTGTGTTTGTCCACTAGCTGTGGCTCTTAGTATCTGTCGCATTATACTGATAGCCAATCAAACAACAGCTCTCTTTGTAGTCAGATTCTTGTTTGTTGTAGCAGGATTTGCTTGGTCAACGTTTGGTAAGTAATTTAATTAGGTTTTAAATCAAAAGTAATGTCTATTGGCCTGTATATCATTGAAAAATTAAATTTATTTAATTTAACGTCTTACTTTTCTGCACCAACCAGGCTAATGAAGACAGACTTGCGATGAGCAATGACGGAAATTTGTCCAAACAATAACACTACAGCCTACTCTTATTTGAAATTCCAATTCTCAGCAAATTTTTTTAGCTTGCAATCTGCCAATGATATAAATGGCCGCCCCTTTTTTTTTCGTCCCATGTGAACAATTAGATATCTTTCCTCGCCAGGAAGCCTGTTCATATATAAGACTAGACAGAGAGACAATGATAAAGTACAGCCACTATTTCTACTGAAAAACATACACAGCTTATTTCCATAGCTGAGTAAAGTCAAGAATTATTGCTTAACAACTTATTTTATACAATTTACATGTTTTAACGCAAACTTTCCTTTATTTTTCAGCCTCTACAGCGTTTTTAGGTGATATTCAAGCTCGCAATCGTAAAGTCTTATCTGTCTATCCAATATTTTTATTTTATTTTATAATAAGTTGGTTAATTATTTCTCATACTCATTAATAAATGATTAATTGTATTAATTACTGTAGATGCTTAGTGATCTCATACTTAATCACAAGAACAGAACAGTGCAATTTAATTTATTTAAACCTTTCTTTGTTAAAGTGATGTTACATGGCATTACACATTAATAACTACTTTACTCAACTACAAATCGCTGATCATCATTTGCATTTCATTGGGCATTCTCATTTTTCTTGGCTCAAGTGAACAGAAATTGATTATTTAATTAAGAGAACAGGGCGGGGGGGGGGGGGGTTGTGTGCATGAAATCATAAGATCTGTCATTGAGTCAAGTGGCATGGTTTTGATTCTCTGTTAGTATGTGACAATTGTAGGGTCACCTATCCAACCTTTTGGATTTTCCCCAGGTCCTCCAGTTTCTTCCCACTGCTAAAGACCCCTACGCATTACATATGTTATTCCCGAAATGGCCTAGTTTGTGTTGTGTGGACGTTAGACCCCATTTCACTCTCTTTAGAAAACAAACCAACATATCAAGAGTAGATAATCTACAAACTGGGATTCAATCTGAATAAAAAGAGGTCCATCAAAAGTTTTTACTGAACACTTATAGGTGATGTTGGTTTGTTTGTGTCATCTGCAGAGGATGCCAAATATTTGGAAATTTTCAATTCATCATAACTTTGTTTATACTGAATAGAAATGAACCATTTTAGGACTGATATTCTGATTAGAAATTTAACTTTCACAATATTGTAGTTTGCTAGGTATTCAAAATCCATCAAATGATTATTAACAACTTCAAGACTGATATTATTATTAGAAATTCAACTTTCACAACATTTGTAGTTTGCTAATTAGTCAAAATCTGTCAAATGATTATTAACAGCTTCAAGACTGATATTATTATTAGCGATTTAACTTTCACAACATTTGTAGTTTGCTAATTAGTCAAAATCTGTCAAATGATTATTAACAACTTCAAGACTGATATTATTATTAGAAATTCAACTTTTACAATATTCTAGTTTGCAAGGTAGTTAAAATCAATCAAATGATTATCAACAGCTTCGAGACTAATATTATTATTAGGGATTTAACTTTCACAATATGGAAGTTTGCAAATGATTCAAAATCACTCAAATGATGATCAGAGACTTTTAATAAAGTATAAATTAAAAAAAATATATATTTGCTGAGATTTCGTAATTTATGGATAATTTAAATTTGTGTAATTAAGCATCAGATCAGATTAATAATAATTGGAAGGGTGGAGGGGGGAAGTGGGGGTTACTTGTATAAAAAAAAATGATTGGATTGTGATTTATAGTTCTGTATGTTTCAAAATTGTGGGTGGTTATTAATATAGATTCTAACTAGACAGTCAGAGATGTAGCTTCTGATGATATTTTACTTTTATCATGAAGACAAAATAACATGTGCAACAAATTAGATCTGAGGCAGATCTGCCAATGGTATATTAATATAAGTTTATTAATGCTTTGATCCTTTTTGCGTTTGCAGTTTACATTTGGGAAAGGGTGTCAAATCAGATTGTATGCAAATTTGTGGTTTTGCAGGAGTTCGTTAAAGTCATGGATTGTACTGAAAGTTGTTTTCAGTTTAAATTGGGGAGGGGTTTAAATTAGATTGTATGCAAATTTGTGGTTTTCAAGGACTTGAAATATGATTTACTCAATGTAGACCAAAGCTTTCATTAATTACTTGAGTCAAGGGTTGCATTGAATATGATATTATGTAAAATTAACACCATTTATTTTCTTGTTGAAAGTGATATGTTATATTGTTATTTGTTGTTTTGTTAATTTGATTTTAATACAAGTTGAATTTGTTATTATTATCTCATACTGTATGATGTTCATACTTTAATACAAGTTAGTATTAGATGGTATTATTGTCCCATACTTCATGCTAATGTTTTGTTAATTTGATTTTAATACAAGTTGGACTTGTTATTATTTTCTCATACTTCATGGTGTCCATACTTTAATACAAATTGTTATTATTATCTCATACTTCATGGTGTCCATACAAATTGTTATTATATTGTATTAATGTGAGAATGTCCCCTACTTCACACATAATCATCTCTATTGTAATTACTACATGTACATTTATTCATGGATGTTTCCATTCATATTCTCATTTACAACATCAAATTTATGTTCATGTACCTACTATATTTACTATATTTACTTGTTGTTAATATTATAAATTGGTTCAACACACTCAAAAAATCTTTATTACTATTCTTAAAAGCAGTTATTTTAAATATTTCATTTTCCTGTCTAAATATGTCCAATAAACTAGAGTCAAGTTACTAAATATATACTTGCAAATACATTGTGATATTACTATTTTCCAGAATACTTACATCAGGGTCTTATTTAAAAAAACTGGAATGGTCAAATTTGAAAAATACTGGCTAAAATTTGTATTACGATTTTAACTTTCTGCAAATCGAAAGTCGGAATCCTTAAAATATTCTAGTACAAATTTTGTCTGATACGGCCTCTAATTTTGTAACAGTATATTGAGTATTTTATATTTTTGAATAAAATATAAATGTACGTTTTATTTAATCATATGGAGAGATCACATGATAGTTGGTCTAGTTGACATGGCAGTTCTTAATACTGATCTATATTTAGTAACTGGTTTATAGCTATTTTGTTTTATAATATAGTTTATTTGAAAAGTAAAATATATATCTCTAGTCTTATATCAAGAAAGTATTTTTTCACCAAAAGAAATGGTGAAGAGGTGTGGAAACATTTGCAGAATAATCACTGAGAATTTTCAAGTTTATTACTTAGAATTTAGTTATATTTTCGGTGACCTTTGAACATTTAAATAATTTGGGAGCTTATTTCAAATCTGCTATTTCTGTCCATTTGCATTTGGTTATCTTTTGTAAAATTGGTGAGGTTACATTCTAGTTTCAAGAAATGGTTCCCAAAAAGCATTACTGGGAAAGGTTGGCCACAATGGCATTTCTCTACTCAATTCATCCCATTGTTACCACTCCTTTTCATTCCTTAAAAGAGCATGAATGTTTGGATGGGATAATTGAAAATTGAAAGTGTTTATTTACTTAATTCTGATTAGTAACAAATTTAACTGCATAGCTATAACCATGTCAAGAAAACAAAACTTAATAACGGAGGGAGTGGGGGGTATGGCCAAGTGATTTAGCTGGTTTCGATCCATGATGTGATCGTATATGGCTTGGAGATAGGGCCACATTCTCAATCTTGTGGGTTTACTCCGGGTACTTTGGTTTCCTCCCACAGAAAAGACCCCTGCGCATGCACTAGGCATAATAAAATAAGATAAATCTTCTGCGATATCACCATTAGTGGAATAGTAGAAGAAAACCTTATAA
Organism: Patella vulgata; assembly: GCF_932274485.2. Classification (NCBI taxonomy): domain Eukaryota; kingdom Metazoa; phylum Mollusca; class Gastropoda; family Patellidae; genus Patella; species Patella vulgata. The sequence continues at coordinate 38,589,110 of NC_065886.2, read as the reverse complement.
AGAGAGAAATCTACTTTCTCAACAAGACTGAAAATCAATAACCCACATAACACTATTGTATTAACTTCAATTAATGCAGCAATAATTGGATGATAAAAAGAAATATTTGATCAATATTATTTTAACCTGTTGTCAGTTCAAGTTTAGGTGCTGCCTGGGTGAAATACACAGCTTGTTAAGTAAACACTGTGCACAACGCCTACGCAACACTTAAACAAGTTTTATCCTTGTCAAAATAAACACACAATATAACAATGTAGGTAGGTATGTCTACTGCGTATTCAAAAAACTCTTAAAATATATAAAAAAAATTGAATCTGATATATCTTTGTATATTATTGTATATTTTCTTGTAAATAAAAATGTAAATAAAGGGATATTAATAAATAATTTATTTGAAAATTGTGACGTATTTTGAATTTAAAGTTTGAAGTTGCCCGGGGCATATTGTATTTTGGAATGATAGCACATAAAGCTTGGGACCATACCACTCTTCAAATAAAGTTTGCCAGGGTAGCTGATGCACCATTGAATTCAAGGATCTAAATACTGCAGTATTTTACAAAATATTTGCTATGTGGGGTCCCTAAATGTGAACCACCCATATGCTCTGGATCTGGATATATTGTGGTTCTGTAGAGCCCGGTTGGACCAGACAACCCAAAATAAATATATTTACATAACTGATATCTGAAATTGGATTGATTTTTAAAAAAAGACCCTTTGTCCCACATATTCTTTGCAGGCAGTTTCTCTGCTGTGGTTGATTTAAGAAGAGAGGTGCTGCTCAGGTGAAATGCACATTTTAAATCTCAAACTGTGCACAACGCCTACGCAACATTTCAAATTCTGACATTGCTCTGCATATGGGCACAGCTGTTCAACAACTCGGATCCTTTCTGAAAAAAAAATGAAATCATAAAACATTTATTGTTTTGACCGTAACAAAATGGTGGGTAACAGTAGGCCTACACTAATACAGCTTCATGTAGTCGTTACAAGCAGGGACGGAAAATTGATTTACACTCAACATTAAAACCATCGGTATTCGTCAAGAAAGCTCCTTTGACAGCGTATCTGCGTTTTGAATCTGAAAGATAATGTCGCACGTAGAAGATTCCGTGGAATGAACTAGAAGAAAACTACCATCTCGCATTGTACATATAACCATAAAACTACCATCTTGCATTGTACGTAAAACCATAAACATAAACACCATGTTAGTCTCAAAATGACCAATGTATTGTGCTACTCAGACGTTAAATTCTTATTCCTTTCTATTGCGCACATTTCATTTACAATTCTGCTTTCCTATTTATAGATCCGTCAATCTTTTTCTTACCCTTTAAAGTATTATTATTTAGGCCAACTGATTATCCACTGGCAATTCCAAGCAAAATGCTGAATCGGCGCAGTTCAGCAATTAACAGCTAGATGATATGATTGTTCACAGCAGAAGCCAAACTGAAGATATGATTCTAAAAACTGACGTGTCTCATTTTTATATCAAACTTGCGTTATACACGTTCATACCATGGATACACGTAGTTACAAATAATATACACAAATCATATATTTGTTTACAAACATCGTCAGACGTCACTTATTGTGTTAATCCACACTAATCCGACCTCTTAATCAACTTAATCCGTGCTAACTGTAAGAACATTATCTAAAACTTGTTATCCAATCTCAATCTGAACAAAACCGCTTTCTTACACTTACTGTAATTATTATACTGTTATTTAGTATTTTTCGACAATATTTATAATTATTTTTTTGATTAATAAAAACTATTTTCTTTAAAATATGGGAGTTTATAGATTTTGAAGCCAGAAACGTAGTAAGGTTTGATTTAAAATTGGATTCTGAATAAATTTTTTACTAAGTTTAAGATTATGAACTTAATTAAATGAAAATTAACTGCATAACAAGACACAGACAAAACAAATGATACGAGATGAAAGCATATACCAACACCCAGAGAAGAATTTAAAATAAATCATACATGAAAGTATTAACAGAAACCATCTCTAGTGAGATGACAAGAAACAAAAAAAGATTTTCTTCATTGAAAAATAAACAAAAAACACCGTAAAAACAGCGCCACATTTTATTTAGTCATTGGAATTCGACGATCAGAATTAATTTCATTTTACCAAAAACTTATCAAATTTATTTTATGTGCCATGTTCGAATCAAGGCTGCGTGGGACCAGAGGAACCTGTGATATTTTCACTTATAAGGGGTAAAAACATTAAGGATTGAAATTTTAAAAAAGGCCCTGTCCTTCCAGTGGGACAAAAACATGATGTCCAGATATGTATAGATTAGAAGTATAGTAAAATAATCCGTAACGTTTGAATTCGACGAAGAGTGGGTGAGAACGCCACTACCCGGGTAAAATTCATTTCCCTCGTATTACATATGTAACCATGGTCAGTATTCATTTTCAAAAAAGATCTTAGTCTCACAATTATATGAATATAATTTAGATACTTTTAAGCACATTGCATTATAATTTTACTGCAAAAGCAAAATGGTAAATACGCCATATTTAACGTTTTAGATTATATAAAAGATAAATTTATTTTTTAATTGAATAAGAAGACAAATAGAATCAATTGTTTGATATCCCTTTAACGTGAAATATGAATAGTCACCTTTTACAGTCGTTAATCGCGACCCTTAAATCTTTCGATAATCCCTAATTCGGGTAAGCCGATTACCAGGGGTTGTGACCTTATTAACTAATAACGCATAGTAATTCAAGGGTATATAGGCCCATGTATGGATCCATTTCTTCATTCGAGCTTCAACTCCTCAACAGTTAACATTAAGGAGCATGGGTTTTACCTGGGAGTATTTTGCCAATTATTGTGCACCTGTGTCTACAATATGTCCATGTGTGTAACCGGATGTTAAATTCAACTTTAACAAGAAATGATATGGTTTATGAATGGTAAATATAAAACTAATTGGACAAATTTGATGCTTGTTAGTTAATCGTACTGCTCTGTTACCTGAGAAATAAAATAGCCAGGGGGATGACTTTTATGGTTATCGATACCCACTACCAGGATTCGATCTGCTTTTTGGTGCATCCGAAGGACTATTACCTTTGTTCATTGCTATTTTGAATACGCTGTCCGCATATTTACAGCTAAATATGCTTATAAATAGCCAGGGCTCTATCTTTTCGGTTTATCGATACCTTTCTCGATTCGACTTACGTTTTGGAGCCTTCAAAGAACTATTTGTTAATTGCTGTTCTGTCATGCAAAAATATCATTTAGTGATTTTGATGTTGCGTAGGCATTGTGCACAGTATGTACATATAACTGTGGATTTCGCCTGAGCAGCATCAAGGTTTCTTATACATGTATCTCTTTTTTTTAAAGTTCTGGCAAAAAGACATGGTTATTTGGTTTTTGCGTAGGCATTGTGCACAGTGTGTACATAAAACTGTGCATCTAGCCTGAGCAGCATCCAGGTTTCTTAAATCTCTTTTTGAAATCAATGGTACATTTGTGATATAAATAAACTCGGTGAATTGGTTATTGCGTAGGCGCTGTGCACAGTATTTAATAGAACTGTGTATTTCACTTACTCGTCAACCAGTTGACTTTACTCGACCCTGTAACTCTGGCCTCTAGATCTAGAAGGTCCCCAGTTCTCCATTCGGCATTCCTCGGGTAATTTCTATGATTCAATTGCTGTAGTGTATGGACTGCATGTCTATTCCATCTAAGAAACTATAGATGGAGATATAAGGAATCTGTGAGTAAGGCTCGACCCTGGTTTTAGCCGCGACATTTCCATGGTATATTTCACCTTGGTTTTGAATTGTTAGTGGTGCAGGAAAGGGATTTGGCGTTGGGCAGTTATCGCCGAAATGGCGATGGGTACCAACTTTCTAAAGTTCGTTCTTTGTAGAAAGTACATTTCTCGAGCCAATGCGAAATTAAGAAGTATCACCCGAGGATTGTAATGTTGCGTAGGCGTTGTGCACAGTCATTAACAATACGAACTGTGTATTCCACTTACTCAGCATTTCGTTTTCTCTAATGCAGCATTATTTCCATATATATATAATATTCTTTACTTTAGAGGACCCAGCAGTTTAGAATATATGAAACCATTGTTTAATGTCAACGAGTCTCAAAAAACATATGTATCATACTATATTAATTAAGTTTCTTGTTTCTTTAGGGATTTATTGGGGTTTTTTTTTATTATTTGAAATAAAGTTTTTAAATTCTACACCATATAGTATTTTAATTTTTGACATTACCATGGTCAGTAAAAAGCAACTGAAAGGTACCAGTCAGTTTAGATTAAAAGAAAATGCCTCAGGGGATCGCATCGGTGCACCCGGTATTTGAACAGTACGTGGAGTGTCAGCGACCAACCTACCGCCTTCCCAAAATCAAAAGAAAACCTATCATTCTGTTTGGGATATTTTCTTCTCTGCAGGCCTTTCTTGTATAACACAAATATAAATTGAAAACAACATCACATACGGCAGACCTGTGACGTTTTTCATGATGACCTTCTTGCCAATCCACTGGATATTGGAATAATATATATTTGGTAGCAAACTTCATTTCCAGTAGATTATGAATATAATCGGGGATTAAGAAATATGTTTACTTCCAATGAAAGATGGTAACGCAGAAATAGGAGAATACAACCTACTTTTGTCCACCAACTGTGCTGATAACGATATCTGCTTTGAGGGGAATTTTGCCCGGGCAGTGGGTTTTCCACCTCAAGGGTTCTTTTACGTGATCGCCAAGAAGTACAAGCGTGGCCCTCTGGTTTTCGTCCCTTCCAAACAATGGACGCCTTTTCCTTGACATGCTCTCCACCAGGTACCACTGGCAATAAGGAAGCCAAGGTGTGAAATTCATTTCGGAATCCGTAAAACAATTTTCGGAAAATCGTTCCATGAGTAACTCACCAGCACGATTCAATGTGGTTTAACATCCTACTTTTCTAGATCAACCGGGATATTGAAGATGGACGTGATTTAACTAAATTGATTATAGTGCTTGAGCCAAATTACGAATCGTAACAAATAAACCTCATTTTAAATGTTTCAAACATATTTATTAGGAGTGGGTGGGGTGTGATCGTCGAATAGTCCTACGCGTGCGTTTTAGGTCTGTCATTGAGTCAAGTGGCGTGGTTTCGATCCCAAGCATATATGGTAGTCTGCCCAACGTCGTGAGCTTTTTCCCAGTCCTCCGGTTTATTTCCACCCTAAGATCAAGCAAATTATTGAAATAAAGGTGTACCATATGTTAGACCCGAAATGGACTGACAGGACACTATAACAAGGAACTGGGGTTTGGGTATGCGTTAACGAGTCAGTTGACGTGGTTTCGATTCCGTGCTTGTACGTGACCAGAAGTAGGGTTGTCTGTCCAATCTCGTGGGTTTTCTCCGGGTCCTCAGGTATCCTCGCACTGCTAAAGACCCCTACCACGCGATTTATTGAAATAAAACTGAACCACGTTAGTCCCGAAATGACCTAGTTTGTGTCGTGTGGACGTTAATCCTCTCTCTCTCTCTCTCTCTCTCAATGGTATATTTGTGATATAAATAAACTTGGTGAATTGGCTTTTGCGTAGGCGCTGTACACAGTATTTAATAGAACTGTGTATTTCACTTACTCGTCAACCAGTTGACTTTACTCGACCCTGTAACTCCGGAGACCTAGAAGGTCCTCAGTTCTCCATTCGGCATTCCTCGGATAATTTCTATGATTCGGTTGGTGTACTGTATAGCCATAATAGACTGCATATCTATCTAAGAAACTATAGATGAGGAATCTGTGAGTAAGGCTCGGCCCTGGTGTTGGCCGCGACATTTCCATGGTATTTTCCACCTTGGTTTTGCCATGTTAGTGGTGCAAGAAAGGGATTTGGCGTTGGGCAGTTATCACCGAGATGGCGATGGGTACCAACCTTCCCAATTTCGTTCTTTGTAGAAAGTAATTTTCTCGAGCCAATGCGAAATTAAGAAGTATCACTCGGGGATTGTAATGTTGCGTAGGCGTTGTGCACAGTCATAAACAATACAAACTGTGTATTCCACTTACTCAGCATTTCGATTTCTCTAATGCAGCATTATTTCCAGATATAAATAATCTTCTTTACTTTAGAGGACCCAGCAGTTTAGAATACATGAAACCATTGTTTAATGTCATACTATATTAATTTTCTTGTAAAAATGATTCTTTAGGGATTTATTGGTGGTTTTTTTTATTATTTGAAATAAAGTTTTTAAATTCTACACCATATAATATTTCATTTTTTGACATTACCATGGTCAGTAAAAAGCAGCTGAAAGGTACCAGTCAGCTTAGCTCTACACTAGCCTAATAGTGGAACGAGTGGATTCCCAGTTCTTGGAAATTAAATGCGGAATGAATGTTTGTTATATATTCTGAACCAGTATGGTGTGTAGTATTCCAGAAAAATTCCCCCCGTCAATCTGTTTTGGGGAAAAAAATTTGTGGCCGGTTGAAATTTTGGCCTTCGGTGATCACATAAAAAGAAGGATAATTTCGGTATGAATAGATTTTCGACATTTTCTGACGAATTATCATGGTAAAATCTCGCACACAATTCACAAAACGATCAGAGAATAATATTTGGTGATAATAAAATCAGAAATCATATGACGTCATCATTGAAATCCAAGATGGCGGCCAAAATCTCATAAGTTATCAATTTCAAGTTAAATATATCTTGTAATATATCTATCCACAGGTTTATATATCATCTGAGTACGATTAACATAGTAAAAACTCATTTACCACGGTATTAAATCCGGGAAAATAATATTCGTGACTCACCGATTAGTCCCCATCGTCATCCAGATCAACTGCTTCCACATTCGTACAGTTCTCTCCGCGGCAACCGCCACATACATCAACACATTTGAGACCATTTTTATGGCACGTGCACATATTTGTGCCGCATTGGTTCCGGATCGACTTGCATTTACACCTCAAAAAGTTGAGTACCGTGTCGGGAGCTGGTGGCAAGTCCGTTCGGACTGGCTCATAAGATCCACTGTCATTCGCCCATCCCCATTCAGTTGGATCCAATGCAGATTCGTCCAATTTTGCCCATACGACTACTTGTAAATGTATCCTTAGTGCGTGGAAGTGTGCCGCTCTATCAGTTGGGGCATACGCTCGATGTCAATCCGGTTCTTTTCAGCCATCATCCAAAGAGGGCACTACCAGCTTTACCAACGGAATCCGGTGAACTGTTCAATTTAGATATTATCTTAGCCCAACCTTGCACGCCTTTGTCGCACAAACATTTTATTATTGAATTCTTTCCTTGCCCATAACACTGCGACGTCGTGTCGCTGCCTGACCAGGCATGGGCGAAAAGAATATTATCTTTCAGCGTACACAAACACCGTGTATGCTGAACACCCGGACTTCTGTCCCTTTCGTCGTTGTTTCTCGCCTGAGATAAATATCGTGCATATTCTCACTCCAATGATGGATTAGCAGAACTTAAATGTCTGTTGAATTCGCTACTACCGTTACCGGTTCTTCATTTTTAGCGTAGTTTAGGGCCGTTGACACCATGGTGGTGTCGGCGTCACTTTCACAGCACTTTACGCAATGTAAAGAACCAGATTGACGTCGAGCGTATGCCCCCAACTGATAGAGCGGTACACTTCCACGCACTAAGGGTACATTTACAAGTAGTCGTATGGGCAAAATTGGTCGAATCTGCATTGGATCCAACCGAATGGGGATGGGCGAATGACAGTGGATCTTATGAGCCAGTCCGAACGGACTTTCCACCAGCTCCCGACTCGGTACTCAACTTTTTGAGGTGTAAATGCAAGTCGATCCGGAACCAATGCGGCACAAATATGTGCACGTGCCATAAAAATGGTCTCAAATGTGTTGATGTATGTGGCGGTTGCCGCGGAGAGAACTGCACGAATGTGGAAGCAGTTGATCTGGATGACGATGGGGACTAATCGGTGAGTCACGAATATTATTTTCCCGGATTTAATACCGTGGTAAATGAGTTTTTACTATGTTAATCGTACTCAGATGATATATAAACCTGTGGATAGACATATTACAAGATATATTTAACTTGAAATTGATAACTTATGAGATTTTGGCCGCCATCTTGGATTTCAATGATGACGTCATATGATTTCTGATTTTATTATCACCAAATATTATTCTCTGGTCGTTTTGTGAATTGTGTGCGAGATTTTACCATGATAATTCGTCAGAAAATGTCGAAAATCTATTCATACCAAAATTAACCCTCTTTTTATGTGATCACCGAAGGCCAAAATTTCAACCGGCCACAATTTTTTTTCCCCAAAACAGATTGACGGGGGGAATTTTTCTGGAATACTACACACCATACTGGTTCAGAATATATAACAAACATTCATTCCGCATTTAATTCCCAAGAAATATATACCTCTACTAGCCTACACCCAAAGATTCAAAGAAAATGCCCCAGGGGATCTCATCGGTGCACCCGGGATTTGAACAGTACGTGGAGTGTCAGCGACCAACCTACCCCTTTCCCTGTCGTTCCTCTAATTGGAACGAAAATCAAGATAAAACCTGTCTGGGATATTTTCTTCTCTGCAGTTCTTCCTTTTTAACACAAATATAAATTGAAAACAACGTCACATACGACAGACCTGTGACGTTTTTCATGATAACCTGCTTTCCAATCAACTGGATGTTGGAGTAATATTTATTTGGTAGCAAACTTCATTTCCAGTAGATTATGGATAGAATCGAGGATTAAGAAATATGTTTACTTCCAATGAAAGATGGTAACCATGAGCCATACCCAGATATGGGAATATACAACCTACTTTTCTCCACCAACTGTGCTGATAACGAAATCTTTTTTGAGAGGAATTTTGCCCGGGCAGTGGCCTTTCCACCTCAAGGGTTCTTTTACGTGATTGCCAAGAAGTACAAGTGTGCAGGTCCTCTTACGCGTGCGTTTTAGGTCTGTCATTGAGTCAAGAGGCGTGATTTCGATCCCAAGCATGGTACTCTGCCCAATGTCGTGAGCTTTTTCCCGGTCCTCCGGATTATTTCCACTGCTAAAGATGTTAAAGGCAAGCGAATTATTGAAACAAATTACACCATATATTAGACCCTAAATGGGCTGACAGGACACTCTGACAAGGAACTGGTGGTTGAGTGGCCGAATGGTTAACGCGTGTGCATTGAATCATAAGGTCTGTCATTGAGTCAGTTGGCGTGGTTTTGATTCCGTGCTTGTACGTGACCAGAAGTAAGGTCGTCTGTCCAACCTTGTGGGTTTTCTCCTCATTCCCTCTCTCTCTCTGACAAGGAACTGTGTCTAGTCGTTCGGTGGTTAGGCGGGAGGGGGGGGTGGAGGGGATGACCGAATGGTTAGTACGTGCGCGCTGTATCATAAGGTCTGTCATTGAGTCAACTGGCGTGGTTTCGATTCCCCGGGTGTACGTGACAAGGAGTAGGGTCTGTTGGTTCGTGTGGGGGGGGGGGGATAAAGCTCAACGTTATTTTACTTCGAGAATTTTACAAAATAATGTTTTATTTATAAAAGCATTAATCTTTTTATGTACACGCCAATGTGTACTTGGGACCTTGTTTTCCATTTACTCCGATGGACTATACACACACAGTTAATTGGAGGGCGTTTTGCCATGCACCACGTACTGACAAAGGGAAGCCACGCCAGAAGACTCCGATGACCTTTCTCGGCCAAAGAGGGAGAGAGGGGGGAGAGCGGTGGGGTTTAATGTCCACTCGACACAAACTGGGTCATTTCGGGACTAACATATTGTTCAATTTTTTTTCTATAATTCGCTTGCACGTAGCAGTGGGAGGACCCGGAGAAAACCCAAGAGGTTGGATTTGCGCCTAGAATTATTATAATAGCTGAGTAACGTGGTTTCTCTCCCCCTTCCCTCCCTTATTTTCGTGTCTAGTGGTCTTGTTTTGTGTCAATGTTACATTTAAAGATTCGGGAATGCGGTAGCTTCTTTCATACAGAATTCTTGAGTTTCAGGTAAAAATCGTTAATGCGTGGTATAGGGGAGATAACTACATTTAAGCTTTTTTGTGATTGAGGTAAAACTGGTACATGTCATGTGATGTAAATATTTTGTCGTTTTCTTTTTTAATAAATCAAAAACTATTATACTTTGGAAAAAGTTGGGTCCACGCTTCATATCATTAAAGATATATCATAGCATTAAAAGATTTTTAATTGTGAATATTATTCTAAAATATTTGAACCATTGGCTGCGGTACAGCACGAAAAGCATCAAAATGGCGGCTTCCTTGACGAAATTTATTATTTCTTAGAAAATACTCAAAATATTAGTAATTTTAACAAAAAATTCGCAATATTGTTTTTGTAAAATGACGCACTGGGATAAGTAACATATTTCTAGCTTGAAACAAAAAGACCCATGAAGGAAATCATGGAAAAATCAGCTCCAGAATACTTGACAGCTGACGAATTGAGGAATCGGTTGTTTCACAGTTTGAGGAACCGTGGAATGGTCAATTCCATCAAGGTAACGTACTTTAACTTATCTGAAATATGTGTAAATGAAAAGACAAATCCAAGAGGTACGTCTCTTGTTTTTAACAACATTGTTATTCATTGATCTAGGATGATAAACCACCCGCCAAACGGAGATTTCATGTTGTTGCTTGTTTACAACACGTGACCATACCAAAGCGGGGGATTTAATTATACTGTTATCACACTAATAAAAATCCCCCTGTTTATAAGCATACATGTATGTGTTATAAACATTAAACATAATATTGAACCAAATTACTTTTTTAATTCAAGCAACGTTTAAAACCCTCAACGAAACGTCGCTTTAATTAAAGATACCGGTAAATTAAAATAGTAATTGTGTTCTATATTAATATTATGATTTTGTGGTTACTATGTTCGTCCACTCTAAGAAAGCATTGAACAGACAAGATAAATGAATACTGATATTATTATTATTATTATTATGTACCTTTTCTCTTAAATTATCACATCTCCACATAACTATTTTTATCATAATTCTTAAATAGTTAAGGCCTAAAAACTCACTCCCATTCATTATCAATGGGATGACCTTGACAATTGATAGAGGAAATTTTGAAAATAAAGTACCGGTAATTGCTGCACATAGTCATGTACACAAGAAATTGTATTTATAATTAGCATATGAATGTTATTGATTTTTATGCATACAGCTGTATGTACATGTTCCATATGACTCACTAATTCTGTCACTATACAGGAAATATAAAATTATAGGCTGAAAGTCATTAACAGGTTTGCAGAAATTTACAATAAGTGAAATACATGTACACAAAGGCATCATATCTTGTCAAGCAGCACAACTAGATACTTGCAAGTACAAGTATGTGTTATATAGATCTACAGCTAGCTAGAAAAATCTTGAAATAGAAAAAAGAAAGATTTTTTTTACATTACATTATTATAAGAAACTTTATTTTGAGACCAATAAGCAAATTTGCTGAGTGATAAATAACTAAATAATTAGATTGTGGATCTTCAAAGGAACATAACTCTATCAATAATGTGTACATGTGGACCTACATTTCTGATCAGCAATATCACTGTTGGTGGACGCAGAAGTAGTATAGACAATATACATGTAATCATTGACCTGTATGAACAAAATTTATTTTTCAGTCACAGTTGAGAAATAGTTTAGTGACCGAGTTACAACAGTCGTTAAAAGGTCGTTTGAGTTTACGTGATTTAAAAATACCAGACGAAGATTCTCTCCTACATCGAGCTGCTAACAGTGTTGTTGTTGATCATCTCAGGAGTTATGGTTATGATTATACAGCCAGTGTATTTTTACCAGAAAGTGGTCTGGCCCATGATAAGGTAAGATCAATGCAGATAACTCTGTTTTTATATTACGCAATACAGTGAATCACAATTTGTCATTAAATACATGGTGCCATATTCTCTTCCTGTTTACATAGCTTGTCTTCCTTGTTTTCATGTTGAACAAAGTTTGTATCAGGACTGTAAAGACCCAGGACTGTACTGCAAAGGGGGGTTGGATGGCCGAATGGTTAGCACGTGCGCGCTGTATCATAAGGCCTGTCATTGAGTCGAATCCCCGATTGTATGTGACAAGGAGTAGGGTTGCCTGTCCAACCTCTTGGGTTTTCTCCAGGTCCTCCGGTTTCCTCCCACTGCTAAAGACCCCTACAAGCAAGCGAATTATTGAAATAAAATTAAACCATATGTTAGTCCCGAAATGAACTAGTTTGTGTCGAGTGAACGTTAAACCACATTTCTCTCTCTATGTTTTTTGATACCTTTGCCGTGACCATTTGTGCCTTGTCCACAAGTTTTTCTGTTTTGTTTCTGTTACTTTTAACCCTAAAATATTAATATTTACAATCAATCATGAAGTCTAAAAGTTGAAAAATGCAAAGGTGCTCAAATATGACTTTAACATATGCAAGTATATGTAAGCCTTGAGTATCTTTGGTTGCAGTTGAGAAATAAATTTATTTACATCTATGTGTAGATTCAAAGTTTAAAAGCAGCTTTTTCACAAGTGCTGTTGGTGCCATTTTTGTGGATATATATTGAAAATAAATGATAGATTATGTAGTCATTATGATTATATTTCATTGAAATATTTTTGAACAGGTTTTTAAAAGAGATGATTTTCTTCAACTTCTACACATTAGTCCACAATCCAAGTTACATCAACAGCTGGTAAGTTGATTTATTATTACTTGTGGTAGGTAAGCAACATTTACCATGAAATACTTAGTAACAAATAGTAACTTTTATTTTGGTTTGCATCTGAAGTTCGCTTTGGATACTAATCAAATTGTGTTTCTGATCACATTTGCTTAGTTTAAAAATCTTTTTCATAATACTTCAAAGTGTGGTGTGTATTGCTGCTCCTTCAAAACACTTAATCTGAATTTAAAAAATTCTAATCACTTTGATGAAGATCTTATCTCATACTTCAGGTAAAACAAAGTGAATTCAGACAAAACAATTTAAATCTGATATGATTTAATCAATCTTTTTTTTTTTTTTTTTTTGCAGGTGAGGTGTGATGAAAAAGAAGGCAAAGGTTTGTGTATTTTTTAGGTTTTTAATTTCCATTAGCTGTTTTCATTAACTCTCTGTAGATAGATAATGATGTAATAGGTAACTGGACAACAAAACACTGACAAAACAAATAATGCAAGCGCATAGTTCAATAAGATAATATGCTCTCAGAATATATAAGCCTACATTGTTATATAAAACAATTTATAATAATTGTATTTCAGGGTTTTTATGGAGTTTTTTAACAGAGATGTCAGCAATTCATGCCAATTCTACACAAGAATTTGGTGTACAAACAGATCTGATCAAAGTTGGTCCAATATCTAGCTTAGGTGAGTAAACAAACAGCTTTTTGAAATTCGAAATTGTGATTGTGTAGTTTGACCTCACTCTTATTTGGTTCATATACATGTACTCACACGATTTAGATACTTTTATAGACATATACTGTTTTGGCTACTTCTTAACAGTTTGGCATTTGATTTGTCTAGTTAAACATGCATTATGCAAGAGCAAAATCTGCTTATTACAAGTCTTTCTTTAGGCCTGAAATGTTATCTAAATTATCAATTAGACATTAATTAACTTATCCAGACCATAATAAACTCTCGATGTCAAGGCTAGCCTTTGATGTTGGCTGGATTAGATTCCTATATGCCGCTAACAGCCACTGATAATTAAATCAGAAAAAGTGGATAATGGAGACTATGCTGTTTATATTAATGATTTTAGTAATGATGACCGAGACTATGCAAAAATTGCACCCGCTTCTTTCTCGGCTCATAGTGGATCAATTTGACTGAAATTTTCAGCAAATTACATTTACACTATCTAGTTTTTAACTATTATAGCGAGAACTGCCATCTCTTTATCTTATCTCCCATAATGTATCTTTAAATAAACTGATACCTGATGAAACTGGGACTTCTACTTAAGTTAGATGAAGGGCTATAATTATACATCTTGTAAAAACTTTGTATAGTAATAATAAAATGATTATATATTTATTGTGTTGTATATATCTGTATTTTGTGTGAAATATTCATGTTGTATATGTCTGTGATATATTTTGATCTAGATGAGAAGCTACATGTTTTAGATGAACTGTATTCAAGTAAAAGAGATGATGTATTTAAATCTAGTGCCATGTTGACAGAAGAAAGAATTTTAAATTTTCAAAAACAAGTAGAAGAAAGATATCAAGCTCAGTTAAAACAGGAGGTAAATAGAAACAGATGTGCTGACATAGTGTGAAACAGTAAAACGATAGGACACACACACACAGCGGAACCTCTTGGAGTGGAGACTTGCATTTATTTTGATCGCTTTATTTACTCATTAACTATATAATTTAGATTACCTTGATTAATGGTTTATTAGATGTCTTGCTTACTGGGACAGTATTTTGTTTAAAACTCAAGTCATTTGCCAATAAAGCATGGGAAATGCTGTATCGATGCCATATTTGACAAGTTTAAGGAAATGATAGATTACTCCTATCAACAAAATCTATTTTGTTTTAATCATTATAATATTTATATATTGTAGATTCGACGTTTCCGTGAGAATGAGTTATCAAGGTTAAAATTGGAAGAAAGAGAAAACAGTAGAAGAGAAATGGACCAGTTGCGAAGAGATGTAAGAATACAATCCCCTTTATTTTTCGGCTCCCAAGATAATTCTAGGATTAAATGTGGATTTTGGATTCGCAAAATACTTACCAAACTGAAAAGCGAGAGAAATGGGGTTTTAGGGAGACAAAAATTATATTATTTGATTTCAATTATTAGCTTGGGAGCCAGAGTTATTAGTAGTGGAGAAGGGGGGGTTTGCTCGCCGAATGGTTAGCGTGTGTGCATTGTATCATAAGGTCTGTCATTGAGTAAACTAGTGTGTTTTCGATTCCCAGGTTGTACGTGACAAGGAGTAGGGTCGTCTGTCCAACATCGTAAGTTTTCTCTGGGTCTTCCCATTTCCTCCCACTACTAAAGACCCCTACACGCAAGCCAATTATTGAAATAAAATTGAACCATATGTTAGTCCCGAAATGACCTTTTTTGTGTTGAGTGGACTGTAAACCCCATTTCTCTCTCTCTCTCTCTCTCTCTCTCTCTCTCTCTCTCTCTCTCTCTCTCTCATTAGTAGTGGGTAGAAACTGGAGATGCCAGAGAAAACCTACAAGACTAGACAGGCAACACTACTCCAGGTGTGGGATCAAAACCACAACATTTCGATATTCAGCAAACTAACTAAGATATTAATATGAAATATTTTTTTCTGTATTATTTATGTCCTAGTTAGAGAGATTATCTATATGTGTTTGTGTGAGATAATTGTTTTATTTATATTATAGTTAGAGAGAGATTATCAGACTAAGTATGACACCCTATCAGTACGAGAGAGAAATACAACAGAAAGATTACACAGAGAACAGGAGGTAAATAACATATTACTATTATAGTTTAATTTAGTCCATTTTATGTTCCACGGTCAACCATGTAAACCAAAGACATAACTAAAAGAAGTAAATACTCTGAGGAAAGCTTTTGAACTTCATAGTCATGCAACAAGGTTCTCTTTATAGGCAAGATTTTTGGAGAAAGAAATTTCATACTTGCTGGAATAGTGTGGCTAGTCATATGGGAAAATGCAGAGTTATTGCTCCTTTTCTCAAAACTTAGACACACTTTATAATTAAATGTTTTTGAGATTTTTTTCCAAATTGCTGCATAATGGGGAATGCTATTGAGATTTCGAGTCAGCAATCAGTTATGTTGCTGGTAATCCTGTGCTATTGTTTGACAGATAAATACTTCATTCCATTATTTCTCTTTTAATCTATTTGTGATATACTATTCAAAAAAAGTAGGGGATATTTGATTTTTAAGTGTTATTAAAGTCACCTAATGAAACTGACGAAGAAACAAATGACAAAATGAAATGAAGTTCACATTCATCGATTTATTCCAAATGATCGTTAGACTAAGTAAGGCACAGACGGACCATTATAAGGGTAAAATGATACCCGGGGTCAAACAGCAAAGTTACCACAGCATCACAACCAAGTCAGTAACGGGTAAATCCTCTTCTGTTTGCCAAACAAGCATTGATCCGACGTGGCATACTCCTAATGAGACGTCTTAAGGTCATTTTGGTCCAGATTGTCCCATTCCTGTTGCAACGCAGCAGCAAGTTCTTGGACATTGGCAGGAAGTTGTTGACGTTGACGTAACCTCTGTCCAAGCATGTCCCAGACATGCTCGATGGGGGAGAGGTCGGGACTCAGTGCTGGCCAAGGTAATGTGGTGATGTTCTGTTGTTGGAGGTAACCTGTAACGATCCTGGCCCTGTGACATCTTGCGTTGTCATCCTGGAAGATGAAACGGCGGCCATGACGTCGTGCGAACGGCACAACATGGACTGCCAAGATGTTGTCCCGGTAGTACTGGCCTGTAACACGCCCTGCAACAACATGTAAAGCCGTTCTTCCAGCAACAGTGATGCCTGCCCACACCATAACAGAACCACCCCCAAATCGATCATGTCTGATGACGTTAACGTCTTGGAAGCGCTCGTTTCGACGATGCCACACCCTCCTACGTCTGTCCAAAAAATCAACAGTGAACCTTGACTCATCTGAAAACATCACATTGCTCCAGCGTCGATTAGCCTGAATGTGATGATCTCTCAAACAAGGGATCACGCGAGGACGTCGGGCGCGAAGGTGACCCCTATGCAGTTGATTCCGAATCGTCTGGCCACTCACTCTCACACCAGTGTCTGTTTGAAGACGAGCGCGGATCTGATTTGCTGTGATGACACGATTTCTCAAGGCCAAGGTACGGATAAATCGATCCTGGGCTTGAGTTGTCGCCCTTGGTCGACCTGAGCGTGGTCTGTCCTGTACAGATTGTGTATCACGGTATCTGGACCATAGCCTGCTTATGACAGACTGAGAAACATTCATCGTCCGCGCCACAACCGCCTGTGTTGTGCTGATCGGTAGCATGCCAAGGGCACGTAACCTTTCATTTTGGGTAAGCCGACGCATATCAAAATTTGTTTTCTGGTCACTAAAACAATTAAACTGATGTTTCCACCCTGGAATTCAATGCCACAATGACTGTAACATTCAAAGTCAGAGTCGTGCAAATCTTGGGTTGGACCCCCATGATGATCCCAAGCATCACCTGCATTCCATGCGGTAGCTATTGGTGCGTTTGGGCGTCACATGTAACTGGAAATGTTTCTTCTGTTAGGTTCTATAGTGACTTTTTTCGTAGTCATTTGCATATTTTAGTATTATGCCCCCAAAACCAAATATCCCCTACTTTTTTTGAATAGTATATATTGTTTTGATACACTTGACATAAATGTATTTATTTGATTGTGTTGTGGATGTATTTATCTGAATATGTTGTGAATATATTTATCTGAATGTGTTGTTGATGGTATTTATCTGAATAAGTTGTGGATATATTTATCTGAATGTGTTGTAGATATAGTTATCTGAATGTGTTGTGGATGTATTTATCTGAATTGTATAGTAGATGTGTTTATCTGAATGTTTTTATTTATGTTATATCTAGATACGAGATAAAGAGATGCATTCCACACGTCAGACATTACAAGAAGAAATCAACTGTATACATCAACGAGAGGCTGATATTAAACGGGAAGCAGAAATTAACAACAGGTTCGATATTTAGAAATTTAAGTTTTAGCGTAGGAAACAATATTAAAACTTGTGCATGAATACCTGCCACTGCTTATATAGCTAAATGAAATACTGGTTGATAACCATAAGAATCATTAAGAGCATAGGTACCATATTTATGTTTATATATTTCACAATTCAACGCTATACGTTTGTTTTCAGATTTAATTATATTTCTGTTGTTTTTTGTGTTTTCAGAGAGAAGAAATTGAATGAAGACCGAATAAAAGCTAGAGAAAGTGAATTAAGATTTCGAGAAGCTGAGGTGAAAAGAAAAGAAATAGAATTTGATCAAAGACTGGAGAATGAAATGGCTAAGTAAGTTCATTTTGTTACAGTAGAACTGAAGTTTCCCTTTTCCTGGCCCTATTTAGAACCGATGTGACATACAAATGCACGGTAATAGGCATATAGAGAATGGATCCTACAGTATTTATTAAGTGGGATTTTGTGGGTAAATCCTCATACTACGTAGAAAAGGTTAATTATGTTTATTATTCATGGAAATTATAGTAAGCTTTTCCGCTCGTGGAGGAAAGACACTTTTCTCACTCCCTCGGTGGTAATCATAATTTTGGTATATGTTTTAATTTTGTCTATTTGATAATGAAGAAAGAAAAAGACAATTACAAGATGTATTCCATAGAAAATTTTCTTTTCTTTTAGTAATCTAGGGTTTTCAGATTATCGGCTTCCAGACACAGTGTATTTAATGAAACAATATATATGTTGTAAACTGATTTGTATTTCAGGTTTAAACTAGATCAACAAGCCAAATTTATCAACAGAACTCAAAATGTGGAGGTCAGAGAGGCAAAGGTTAAAGGTGAGATAATAAATATAATTTAGGATTTTTAGAGTTTTTCTTTTAATTTCATATGGATATTGATTGATTTTTGGAACACAGTCCTTATTTTTGTTATAATGACGTCTTTGTTTTGTTAATAAAGTTTTAGAAAATTCTGATGTTATATAATGAGATTATAGAAATAGTGTACTTCAGCAAATGCTTATGGTTAAATGATTCTTTTATAGAAATAGAGATAGTTATATCAGCTAGTTCTGATTATTTTAGTATTTCAGCTAATTCTGATGTTAAAATGATTATTTTAATATAGAAATCTAGAGTTATATCAGCTAATGGTGTAATAATTATTTTATTATAGAAATCGAAAAGAGTTACGTCAGCTAATTCTGATATCTTAATTTTTTTATTATAGAAATAGAGATATTTTTTTCAGTTAATTCTGATGGTATAATGATTATTGTTTTATAGAAATCAAAAGATTTATATGCTGATAGTTTAATTATTTTATTATAGAAATAGAGTTATATGCTGATAGTAAAATGATTTTATTATAGAAATAGAGAGAGTTATATCAGAAGAGAAAGATAAACTACAGAGTTATAAAGATGATATACGTGATAAAACAAATAGAATCAATGAATTAGAGGTTAGTCATGATTAATCATGATTAAGTTAATCAAATGAAAACTACTTCTAGGCCACCTGTTAAAAGAAATTACCAATATTCAGTGACTCTAAATCACTGCTTAAAAAGGTTTTATACTGTATTCAAAATCTTTCATAATTCAAAATGGATGTGTTTTGTCCAGTATCATATAATTGTTTAATGGAACTTGATAAGGTGTACAGATATCAACTAAAATATAAATTATGTTTTATGGTACTACTCGTCGACAATTTGTTGTACATTTTTTACCTGTCTAGAAATAAGGCACCTGTCACAAACATTGTCAGGCACGAATTCAGGCATTGTCAGGAAAGATTCCTCTGATTCTCATCATTATGTCTAGCATAGATTTATCTTTTCCAATATTTTTATATTTTGTTAGATAGATCTAAATCATTATTTTCGATTATTCTTTTAACTTTTTAACTTTTTTTTTTTTTAAATTTCAGACATTTCTACAAGAGGCACGACATAAAGAAATGTCAGCCAATCGTAATAATGAATTTTTAAATTCTAAACTTAGAGATGTAAGTCTTTATAATAATTTTAAAGAAGTAACAAGTGTAAATTGTTTTGTTAAATCTATTAAGTATAACTGTTCTTTTTTTTTGTCTCCTGTACAAAATAAAATGATATAAATTTTCAATGAAATCAGCCAATATTCAAAAATAAATTAACAGATAAAAAAAAAAAATCTTCTGATTTGAAAGGTTCACAATTTCTGTAAATCTGAAAATGCCCCCCAAATTGATCAGTTTTTGATAGCACAACTTTATGACATGATTTTTTTTACATCTGGTGAAGTGGTGTTTACAGTAATCATGACCAGTAACAATTACGGCATGATAATCCGATGATATATCTTGCAAATATTATGATTAATAATTGATGGTAGAATTTTACTGCATTTTTATTAATTGATATCTTTTTGTTATGTATGTAGATGTGTGATTATTCAACATTAAAGGAACAAGTAGTGACACAGAGACATGAATTAGAAACTTTACGAACGTAAGTGTACAGCGTCATCATATCTATTTTGTTAAAACTGGGGTGGTTGGGAGAGTGAATTATATGAGCCACTGTGATCAATGTACAGTTGTACAACATTATCATACATGTATCTATTCTGTTTAAAAATCGGGTGGGTAGTTGGGTGTCGAAGGGGTTATAAGTGTGCAATATCATCATACCTGTTCTGTTCAGAATTTCCACTGTTTGGGTAAAATTTGCGTTATAGCACACAGCATGATGTATACCTGTCTTCATTAGCACGGTTGGTGCAGAATTAGAATTATTCTAGCTATTTTTTTTAATTTCAGACGATTATCAGAGGTATTAAACATGAATGAAAGAGAAAGAGGACGTAAGTATTTATTTTTATAATCATTCAATAAAACTGATTGTCTAGATCTTAATGCCGGGGGGGTTGGATGGCCGTAAGGTCTGTCATTGAGTCAACTGGCGTGGTTTCGATTCCCTGTTGTACGTGACAAGGTGTAGGGTCGCCTGTCCAATCTTGTGGGTTTTCTCTGGGTTGTCCGGTTTCCTCCCACTGCTAAAGACCCCTATGCGCAAGAGAATTATTGAAATTAAATGGAACCATGTGTTAGTCCTGAAATGACCTAGTTTGTGCCTAGTGGACGTTAAACCCCATTTCTCTCTCTCTCTCTCTCAGATCTTAATATCTCAATTCACTTTTTCTCATCTTGAAAATGATTTTTGGGAACTTTTATTTAATTTACTACTGATCAAGAAAAGAGATAAGTGCATCGTTTCTTTTATAAATATTTTGAAAGGACAAGAAGAGTTATTACGTGAAATGAGACGACCAACACCAGAGACATTGATGATGCAACGTGACATGGAACGTGCTCGAGAAAATCTTCGTCAAGAACAGGTCGTGTTTGAACAACAGAAACAACTTCTAGAAAAACGACTTAAAGATGAGGTCAGAATTATTCTTATATCCAAAATTGTGTAAAAACTATGAATTTATCGCATTTCTGACAAAATCCTTACCATGAATCACATTTCTAACTACAAACCATATCATTAATCATGTTTCTAACTAGAAACCATAATATGAGTCACATTTCTAACAACAAACCATACCATGAATCACATTTCTAACAAAAATAACAAACCATGAACCACAATTCTAAAACACAATCAAACGCATTACAAACAACAAGCCATACAATGAATCACATTTCTAACAACAAACCACACCATACCATGAATCACATTTCTAACAAACCACACCATACCATGAATAACATATTTCTAACAAACCGCACGATATCATATATCACATTTCTAACAAACTACACTTTACCATGTATCACATTTCTAACAAACCACACCATACCATGTATCACATTTCTAACAAACCACACCATACCATGTATCACATTTCTAACAAACCACACCATACCATGAATCACATTTCTTACAACATAATATAATGTGAATCACATTTCTAACAACAAACCTCACCATGAATTACATACTTCTAACTACAATAGTACAAACCACACCGTTTCTATGAGAAAACTTTGTAGTAGTTTGTGTAAAGAATTAGAATTTAATATGTTAAAACATTTCATAGTATTTAAGATAATTATTTCATAATTTATTTTAAAAAATTGTGTTTGTTTTCCATATATAGATTGATCGTAATCGAGATTTTGTTACACGTTATGAAGAACAGACGTTACAGATGAAAGAAATGAATCGTGAAGTTGTAGATCTACGTCAACATCTATCAGTTACTAATATAGGTTGGTATATATCTTCTACCATGTGTTTATATAAAATAATCTTACAGATGGTTATGGTGGGGGTGGATGGCTGAATGGTTTAACACATGTGCTGTAAATCATAAGGTCTGTCATTAGTCCCATCCCACACCCGTCATTGATCCCACCCCACTCTTGTGATTGATCCCATCCCACACCTGTCATTGATCTCATCCCACACTTGTCATTGTTCCCATCCCACACTTGTCATTGTTCCCATCCCACACTTGTCATTGATCCCATCTCACACCCGTCATTGATCCCATCCCACACTTGTCATTGATCCTATCCCACACTTGTCATTGATCCTATTCCACACTTGTCATTGAGTCCCATCTCACACATGTCATTGAGTCCTATGTAATTACATGTTATACAAAATGTAATATTTCCACTGAGAAGAACATCTCAGTATATTACAATTGCTTTATAAATGTATGTATTATTATGTCTTAGCCTGCATTGTTATATAACAAAATATGTGAATCTCGAGTTAAATAGTTAAAACATTGATTTTATAGCTCTGAATAATGAAGTTTATCGTAGACCACATTCTGAAGCAGATGGAAGGTAATATTGATTATTTATACGACATGTATTTAGTTTATATTTGTCAGATAGTGTTCAAAATACCTTAAAGCCAATCATCATACAATCCTCACATCAGTTCATAGCAGGCGTGTCAGTTTCTTCATAATACAAGATGAAACGATTTGTATTGTTTGCTGACCATTCTGGAGGATATTTTACGACTAGGGAATGAATCCGATATATGATATCTGGAATTGCAGGATGTCTTTTATAGAAATGTTTGTTTATTTCATCAAGTAAATTTAAATCTATTACAGGACGTCTCTACACAATTCTCAAAGATCAGAGAGACGTGTTGATTTTCAAACAGAGGCTGCCGACCCAGTTCTACGTACCTCTGGTCATCAAGCTAGTCTTCGTAATTCCAGTACACGACCTCGTTACGAGACTCGTGATGTTTATAATGATGTAGATTTCGATCTGGATTTAGGAGCGCTACCCACTGGTCAATACGATCCACTTGAAGAAGATTTGTCATCGGCTACATCTAATTCAGCAGACGTTGTAGCTGATGCTAAATATAGACTTAAAACACTAGAGAGGGAGGCTAAGGTAAGTAATTTAGGTAATAAAATTGTTGATTTCATTGAATTTTATGTGTTAATTTTTGATTGGATTATAATCTGTCTTTGTGTAAAACCAAAAGGAAAACCAAAGCCAGTAAAGCCAACTTATGCTTAAACTTTCAAAACAAAAGTTTAATCATTCAAATATATCTCATGGAAGTACTCGTAACATGTCCGATCAACCTAATTCGATACTGAACTGTATTTTGACCCAATCAAAGAGATTTAGCTTCTCTTAGTTTAGACAAAGCAAAGGACATGATTAGGCTGGATTTTTGTCCTGTTATTGCCCTTGTCTGAGAAGGACGTTATCATACTAACCTGGAGGTTCCGTGTTTGATCCCAGTGTTGTCTGAGAAAAGTTCATCAGCATTTTCCGGCGTGGTTCCCCCTGTCAGGGATGCAGGACAGAGGGCTTGGCACGGGACAACATATAGTCATTCGGATTGGATAAAAAACCGAGATACCATGTCACATTGACGTACACGTGAAAGAACCCTTGATAGTTGGAATTCGATATAAGAGTAGGCTGTAGCACCGCTGTCTGGGAAAAATTTCTCGCATGGCATATGCCCGTCTTCATTAGCCCAGTCGGAGCAGGACGTTAAATCCTTAAATAATAGTAGCATTGAATAATAAATACACAATGGTTACAACAATATAATGCTGACTTTACCTTTTGTTATATTTTAGAATTTAGAGAAAGCATACCAGAATTTCCACTATAACATTACAAATCCCAGTTCCGTCCCTGATCCAACTTTTTCAACCAATCAGAGAGAAGCTGAACCATCTCGTAAGTTACATAAATAAAACAGATTTATATCAACAATGGAAATATTTTTTCCTTGTTGGCGGAATTGCATAGAATGATGTTTATTGTTTAAACTACACAAAACTTTGATCATTTTGAGATAAAAAATATGGTCATTTTTATTCCTATGGTTACGTATGCAATGCTAGGTTTGGAAATTTTAATCGTACATAGTCTTCAAACTCTCATTGCTCAACAATTCTATTCCATGCACATCGATGTGTACATGGGTGGGGGGGGGGACCTTGTTATTTTGTGTATTCCAAACACCATTTTTCCATGTCAGCCCAGCAGACGTTGCCCTCGACAATTGGAATTGTTCTTGAAAAAATTATACCAGTTCTTCTTGGCCCATGCCAGGTTTTAGTACTTAATTGAATAAGGAATATTATATTTTATATATTTTCAGGGTCTCGTTCAACAGTCAGCCACGCAAGTCATGTGATATCTCCTGCCCAATCACCAATACCTCATTCCCGTCCTATGTCTTCAACGCCTCATTATCATCATACAAAAACACAACAACAACAATACAGTGATGGTATGTACTACACACAGTTTATATATCCCCACATTTAATATATGTATGTTTTGGTTTCGAATCCCCAGTTGTACGTGACAAGGAGTAGGGTCATCTGTCCAACCTCATGGGTTTTCTCCGGGTCCTCTAGTTTCCTCCCACTGCTAAAGACCCCTACACGCTAGCAAATTATTGAAATAAAATTTTAAAAAAACATATGTTAGTCCTGAAATGACCTAGTTTGTGTCGACTGGACGTTAAACCCATCTCTCTCTCTCTCTCTCTCTCTCTCTCTCTCTCTTTTTCTTGTGAACCAGACACAGAAGAACCGTATCAAAAATTTACCCAACAATCATAGGCAGTGATGTCTTGTTTATATGTCTAAAGAGAAAGATGAATGTTGCAATATTTTCAGTTCATCATATATTTGTAAATGCTGAATGGAATTAAACCTTTTTGGGGCTTAAATTCCTATTTAGAGATTCAAGTTTCACAATACTGTAGTTTGAAAGTGATCCCCAATTCCTCAAATGAAAATCACTGGCAGTTCGAGAATGCTATTTTTCAACTGCTTTATAATCAATACTTCTTTTTAAAGTAGGTAGAATATGAGGAACTGAGTTGTAAATGTTTTGTTATAGATAGTTTTGAAGAATTAAGTCGAGGGAGTAAAGAAAAAGTCAAGACTCCTGATCCGTTATTAAAGTTTAATCTTTCCGCTATGTCGGAAGATGATCATAAACGGTAAGTTGTGAAGCCCACGAAAGTCGGAATAATCAGAATGTGTTAACACTGGTCAATAGAAATAAAGTACCGGTACCTGTGAAAGACATTGTCGAGCACAAATTCAGGTTTTGTCACATACAATTCCTCCAGTGTCTGTTATTTTTTCTGGCACAGATTTAACTTTTTATCTATACTAATATTTGTGACTGTCGATTGTCTGTCTGTCTGTCTGTCTGTTCAGGGTTGGCGGCTACACTAGGGTTGTACGAGACTGAAATTTGGTGTATAGGGGTAGCTTAGACCAGGGAGTAACAAAGGACTGGTGGTGATGGCCAACCACTTCTTGTTTCTGAGTTATGCTACTTTCGGTTCATGGCTATACCTGTGCTACGCTGGGTCAACTACTAGGGTATTGATATATTTAATTAATACATGTCTGGCACAAAGTTCAAAATGTCTGGTACTATTTCAGTGATGCCTGACATTTTCACAGATAGGCCTACATACAAAATCGTTTTTACCAGGTTGCATATTTGTCTGGTGACATATTTATTCTAATTTAAAATTAAAAAAAAAACTTTGTTCCATATATATCTTTTTATATTCATATACACAAGTGTTAAGTTTAAAAAGTAATTAAATTTTTGTTATTTTCGTGAATTTTGTGTATTATATTCAGAAGATGTTTGAAATACAGGTTATCTATTTTTCAGTAATGTTGTGGAAAAACGAGATAAATCGCGCCCAATAACTATAGATGATTTAGAAGCTCGTCCAGGTTCACCAAGTTTAGTTGTAGTGGCCGGCTCCGAATCTCCCAGTGAACACAGTCGTGATAAAGATGTCACAGATCGTCTTCAGAAAGAAACACCTGCTTTCTTACCTCCCATCTCATTGGATGATGCGTGGAAAACAACCAATCAAAAAACAGGTAATACATCAGAAAATTTTTAAGTACTCAAAACAAATTCATATTTCTTTCTATATTCTTGAAATTTTGCTTTATTATACCACACAAACGAGGTAAAGGGAGATATATTGAAATGGGCTCCGTCCTTCCTTCCTGGTTTTGATTTCAAAGCATATCTCATAAACTGTTCAAGATATCTTAATGAAAATTGGTACATACATCAACCTGTTACTAATTAGAAAAGTTTGTGTTTCCATGAAACAATTTTGTCTTTAAGTTTTTGTTATAGAAGGGCATGGGTTATTGATGACTGAGTGTTCTTATTTGCTTTGGTTGGACTGTATATTGACATTGTTGGTTCATTTTAATCTCTACTTACTTTGGATGCAACATAACTCTTAGATTGACTTCTGTTATTCTATCAGATGGAGATCAGGAATTAGAGAGACAGAGAGAAGAATTAGAGAAAGAAAGATGGGAGGAAGAAAGAAGAGAAAGAGAAGAAGAGAGAAAGAAGGTGGAAAGGGAGGAATATGAGAGAGAACAAAGGGAGTTAGCAAAGCTAGAAGGAAGGGCTACGGTAAGATGAAATTCGGGGTCCTAGAAGATTTAAACTTCTTAAAATCTGTTACATACAAACACTATTTTATTACCATTTGACACAATAGTATGCTGTCCTTATGTAACTTACAGGTATCCTGGTTGTCAAGGAATCCCCAAATTGGACCATTAAAAAATTTCAAGACAGTTCTCACTTATCCAGGTTGGCATATGGAAAGCGTGTCTAGTGATTGCACAAAAAGCTAGGTCCACCCAACCCATGTAAACACTGACATGCTCGTAAAAAGAACATCTTGGTAGTCAGAATTTGAGGAAGAGTTTACATAAACACTGCTTTCCGGGCAAGGTCCGCCTACTTCCATTGCACAGGTAAAAATGGAAATGGCCATATGTTAGTCTCAAAATGAATAAAGTATTGTGACTTTAAACCCTGTTTCATTTTATACTTAATACATTGTGTATAACATTTAACATATAATAATTCTGATTATATAATTGTATATAGAGTGATGATGAGAAAGAGGAGAATACTGGGATAGAAGAAAAGAAACAAGAAGAAATAGATCCTGTCATGCAACAATACATGGCCATGGTACAACAAAACAGACAGAAAGACACAGACACACAAAAGGTCAGTTTGTATTCTATGTCTGTCTTAATTCATGATCTAACCAGACTAATGAAGAGTGACATACGCCATGCAGGCAGCTACTTTATGATCTACCTTTTCGATTTCCAACTCTTGGGGTGTCTTTAACATACTCCAGTGATATACATGGGAGAGACCTTAATTTTTCATTCATCCCAAACAGCCAGTCTTGTCTTGCCAGGCCCTCCGTCCTGCACTAATGACAATGGGAAAACAGGCTGGAAAATCCCAAGAAACTTTCCTTGACTAACACAACACCGGGATGGGACCCAGGACCTCCTGACTAGTAAGAAATGAGATGATAATGAATCTGAAATTGTGAACTGGGGCTTGTCATGAAGATAAAATAATGCAAAAGTTATCTCAATTATCCAGACTCTTAGATTTAAATATGTAAAGGGAGGTAATGAGCTTATATGTATCCAAGATGCCAGGGTAGTAAATGTGCTTTGATAATAGCTATTAGTAGTGACCACCCATTATAAATATATACATTATTATTTCAGGAAGTCAAATCACCAGCTAAAGTGACAAAAAGTGGACAGGTAATTTTTATGAATTTACTGTAACATCATAGAATTTTATTAAAATGGGTTCGTTCGTCTGTCTGTCCATCCGTCTGCTTATCCATCATACTTAATTGGACACAATAACTCTCCTTCTAAATGAGCTGGAATGATGGAGTTCGAAGATGAGCATTTTCTGCTTAGGGTAAGCAGAGATAAGTAATTTGATTGGTTGATGGCTTGAGACACGATAACTTTAGTTTTAAATAAGTGAGAGTAATGAAACTTGGTTTATAAACTTTGTGGTTAAACTGCAGATTGCTGAAAATGAATTCTCAAGATATCAAGTGTTTTTGTTCAAGACCTTAGGGCTTAATAATAATAGAGTTCTGAAATAATCTTTGTCCTAGTTACATGCATTTGTTATTATTATTATTTTATAGGATAAATCTCCCATTCCAACAGATGAAGAAATTTCTATAGCAGAAGATTTAAAAAGGTAAAAAAAATGTATTGATATCAGGCTGCAACTCACCAACAACTTATTAATTAAATTTCTTCCTCTAGTCTAATGTTTCAGTACAAAGTGAAATAATGTAGATATTCTGTTACATAGTTGTTTATAAATAAATTAATAGTCAGGAATGTACTACACACTAAAATATTTATAATTAAATTTATTACACATAAGTATATCAATTGGGATTGGGTGGTTGAGCGATGTAGCGCCTGTGCTTTAGATCTTAAGGTCATGTATTGATTCATATGATGTCATAGCATGGAATAGGTTTAACATTCAGTATAATATCTTTTGCACCAAGCAAGCTAATGAAGATGGGCATATGCCACATAGTGTGATATAATATATTATGATATAAGAGCAATTTTGCCCAGGCAGCAGTGCTACAACCTACTCTTATTTCAATTCCCAGGGGAATTTTAATACACCGCTAATGGTATAAACAGGACTTCAGGATTTTGTCTATTTTAAACTGTGATGAAAGAAAGTTGGATATGTATGAAGCAGAATTCACGGCATAATTCTGTTAATAAGTCTCAAATTCTGCTCCATACATTTGTCCCTAATTGTATTTTAATGAGATGCTTATTATTATTTATTCTGTTTCAGTGATAATAATTCTGATGATGGTTTTAGTTGGTGAGAAGAAAACGACTAGTTTTAAAATAATACTCTGTCCATCCGTCCATGTTTCCTCTTCTCCAATTATTGGATGGTAAAATGTCCATAAATTAATTATTGAGAAATAGATTTATATGTCAACTGATTATATTTACCATTGATTATTAATGGAATAGCAAGAAATTAAAATGTCCATCTTTTATGTATTAAAGAAATAGTAAGAATTTAAAATGTCCATTGTTTGTTTTGTTAAATGTACAACAAGTTTTTATAGAATAAAATATGTTATATTAATATAAAGTAAATTGATACATGAATAGCTTTTAAATTAATTTGAAGAGTTATGGCAATAAGTACATTGGGGTTTGACTTCTGATTCCCTTTTAAATAATATTGCAGACAAATTATCATGTAGCTGTTAGCTAATATCGGCCATTTTCAGACATTGGCGTAAACTCTAATCTGATTAAAACACAGATCCTGTTTGATTTCGTTTTTAATAGTTTGAAATTTGATTTGTCTTGAAACTAGTGGACTGTAGTAAAGGTCTAGTCTCTGGTTCCCAGACATGTCTTGTACATATACATATATTGCCTGGGTACTCAAGACTAGTTGTGTCCATTCGGAGTATAAACAGGTCAAATTTATTAGGAGATTGACATAAATTCATTGATAATTACTGTATATTGACAATGGATGCCATATATTTTCTATGTGTGTATATAATGTAGATATAATTATATTAGAAATACATGTAGTATTTTATGTATAAATATGTAAAAACTATAATCTATATTCTAACAACTCATGTGATATTTATAATTTAAGAAGAAAAAATAAATTTCTTTTTTATTAACATAGTTTTTATTCCAAGATACTATAGGCCTTACACTTCTATAGGTTCCATCCATGAACTGGTATAAATGTTTTATGATATCATCTTCTTCAGACCACTTTAGCCAGCAGCGCTTGTGAAAGAGTCAGGATTTTTCAGATCTAGGTTATGATAACTTGATGAACTTTAACCCCTATTCTCATGATACAGCCGTTTTATGAATCCGGTTCTTATTAACTGATTCGATTCGTTTTGCCTTTTCTGTGCTGTATTCATGTACTGTTCCTTCTATGTTCTGTCTAAATTATCAAAGAAATTATTTTCCTGAAATAAGAAAAAAAAACAAGGTCCACAGATTATTCTCAAATTTTAAGATTACTAGACCTTTGGATTCAATTTAAAAATGACTAGACCTCGATGTGATGTGAGTTTAAAAAAAAATAAAGAGTCAATTTAATGTTTTGGTTTGCCTTGTGTGGCTAGTATCTGTCAACATGTAAAAGTTTGGGGCCACATATAGAGCCCTTGTTGAGATATAACTGATTTTGTATTCCATAATCGACAGTTAAAGCAAACTTAACTCAAATTAGGAAGCAAACCTACTCCCGCTTAATATTTCAAGAGGAAAAAAATGGTTTACTCCCTCCTGAGCGTGATTTGAGCGAAGTAGGAATCATTTGCAAAGTAAAATATTATAAAAGTTGAATTTCTAACAGGAATATCAGCCCTAAGTATGATTTTAGATATTTTCCGAAAAATGCACGTCAATTACCGTTTTGTTTTACTTTGATCCTTGATTGATTCTCTTCTTTAAAGCGATAATTTCATATTTTCTGAATCATAATTATTTCTGTGTCTTTTGGTCAATAGGTTGTCAACTCACTATTATACGATTATAGGTATTATTCTCCCTCTTAAAAATCCTTTGACCCCGGAAATAATAACACAATTACCTCCCTAGTTTTCCTATTCCCCCCATGGAATAGCTATCTTCAAACGTTTGAATTTAAAGTTGAAAATGATATTTTTGCCAATTTCTCAACTGGCAATAGCGAATTATAGGATTAATAGGATTATTCTTTAACAAGGTAGGACTGTTTATAGATACCATCTATTTTAAGGCTTTATTTTAATAAATTTTAAAAATATAACTTAAAAATATGAAATTGCAGCTTTAAGCGACATTTAGCAATTGACACACGTAATAAACACAAAAACATCATATGGAACACAATTACTATTCTAATTAAAGTGACGTTTCGTTGAAGGTTCTCTAAACGTATTCAAGGTTGGTTCATTCTGTTGTACACTTTGTTTAATAGTCTCCCATATTCTGTTTACTTCCAGCACTGACAAAAATCGAATATATTTCCTTAAAGCTACAATTTCATATTTTTAAGTTATATTTTTAAAATGTATTAAAATAAAGCCTTAAAATCGATGCTATGTATATAAACAGTCCTACCTTGATAAAGAATAATCCTATTAATCCTATAATTCACTTCATCTTCAAATTCAAACGTTTGAAGATAGCTATTCCATGGTAGGGAATAGAAAAACAAGGGAGGTAATTGTGTTATTATTTCCGGTGTGAAACATTTTTGAGTGTGGAGAATGATAACTATGATCGTATAATTGTGAGTTGACAACCTATTGATCAAAAGACATAGAAATAATTATGTTACTACTTTCTTAGAAAATATGAAATTGTAACTTCAAACCATCAGATACACGAATATAATCTGTACAATGATTTTTTTTTTCTGACACTATTTATTCAATAAATATTTACATAATATAATTGTGGGATCTGAAAACAAGCGAGAGCTTCTATAAATTCATCTTCCCAACGATCTTCAATCAATTCAAAACTATACAGGAATAATCTGGCATCGATTTCATTCAGGACGAAAAACGAGGTCCTGTGTGCACGTTGGCGAGCGCGTAAAAGAGACCCTTGGAATTCAATTGTTGACAAAATTTCCCTCATAGTACATTGCATGGCGTATGCTATTTTTCATTAGCCCCTGAAACTTCATTTATGGTTAAACTCTAATTATTATTTTCAAAAAGGTACTGTTTTGCCTCATTTTCTTCAGTGTACTAACATTGAGATATCTTGTAACCACACAACCGATCTTTTCTGTGAAGCCTGTATCACTAAAGATCTGGGACCCTTAAGGTCGTTCCTTCTAATCAAACTGGTTCAGGGCTTGTAGTGTCGTTTGTTACGTGTCTTCTAGTATTCTGTTTGTTTACATCTGGTGCGGTTCTCCTACGCCCTATATTTGGGGATTGGGGGCATACAATGAAAGAGTTGATCCAGGACATCACCAAAACTCTGCACGCCACTTTATCCATCTTTGTAAAAAGTTGTTTCAGCCACCCGGGCGATTATTACTTTGAATGAGTACAGACACCATGCGAAGAAACTTCAATACAAATCAAAGCACAAACAATATAATTATCTAGTGACGATATGCATGTAATTTAAAATGACACATGGACAAGAAAGCGCCAATTCAAATTTAAAAAATAACATAAACTGTTAGTTTCTGGAATCTGCCACAAGGTATAGTTTATATAATTGGTGTAAATTTTGCTCAATTTAGATTGTAAATGTAAATATGTGCGTGACATATTCTAGAATCTAAAATTATACTAGAAGTTGAATCAATCATTATTCATTTAGCTTCTTGTAATTTGAAACCATTGAATGTTTCTATTGATGATTGCACGCGATACTTTATTCTATGTTGACATGTTGTTTTCTAGTATGTCAGTTCAATAAGGTTAAAACACAATTTATCTTGGTGCAAACTGAATTAGCCGACCCTCTCTCCTGGCAGTGCCGGATTTAGGCATAAACTAAACCAACAACACAATCGACAAGAGCTTCACAAAATTTCAAATTTGTTTGATCTTTATGATTTTGTGGCGATCCAAGGTCCTAGTTTGGATCGTAGGCAGCTCGCGTACCCTGTTGGTGGGTGAACAAACCAACGCTTGGCGAATTCTGCTTCGAAATGATAGGGAGAGCCGACATCGAAGGATCAAATAGCACAACTTTTACGATTGATCTCATACTCCATATCTGACAAGTGTTTACTACATGGTTTCTAAAACATATGTACATAAGCCCAATGGGGGGGGGGGGGGCACCTAATAATTTGTCACTAGAAGGGCAAGCACGTTTCAGCTCGTTTCGCTAACAAAGTGTTAACCCTTAGGAATTTTGTTCCAACTGACCTGCATAGAATTTGATCTAACAAAAGAGATTGATTTTTGTTCTGTACTGTAGGCTAATAGTATTTTTTGCACAATATGTTAGCACAGGTAAGCTATTGTTAACAAGATTAAATCCAACGTAAGTTTCTTTGTAATTGTTTAAATTCAATTCATAGTCAGTGCTTACACTAGAAAAAAATAGGATTTTCATGTATAAAATCCTAACAGCCAATGTATTGTTCGTTTATTCATTCAATTTTATGATTGACAATGTAAAGCCATCGATTTATATATAGTATTTAAAAACATTTGGGGATCTCATACGACCAATATATACGAAAGCGGACAAAATTACCTCCATACTGTTACATCTCACGTGTGATTCAACCACCATGAGCAATACTATGTTACTTCACATATGATTCGGTCTCCATAAGCAATACTATTAGATCTCACATGTGATACGACCGACATAAAAAATACTATTATATCTCACATGTGATTCGGCTTCCATAAACAATGAGCAATACTATGTTACTTCACATATGATTCGGTCTCCATAAGCAATACCATTAGATCTCACATGTGATACGGCTTCCATAAACAATAATCTATTATATCTCACATGTGACTCGACCTCCATATACAATAATCTATTGTATCTCCATAAACAATAATTTATTATATCTCACATTGTGGTTCGACCTCCATAAACAAAATTATTATATATCACGTGTGGTTCGACCTCCATAAACAATATTATTATATATCACGTGTGGTTCGACCTTCATAAAGAGTACTATTGTATCTCACATATTATGATTCGGCATTTATACACGACACTATATTAATATATACCACATGTGATTCGTCAGCATAAACCGAAATATATTATATCTCACATATGACTCGACATCCATCAACAATACTATTATAAAACACATGTGGTTCGACCTTCAAAAACAATACTATTATATATCACATGCGATTCGGCCTCCATAAATAATAATATTATATCTGACATGAAATTCGACCTCCATAAACAATACGAGACAGAACTCCATATTGCAAAGACTCAATCCCAATCCATTTCTCTACCGCCACAAAAGCGTACGATATTATATACAATTCAAATCATTTTTATTTATTTTTCAAAAAGATCAAGGAAGAGCAAACAATTTATTACTCAACACTTTTGTTATAGATTTACAACCGTGACCGCCACAAACAAATTATATACAGCCATTATGATCGGATATTACCGTACAAGTTAAACCATTGTAAACTTGGATTAGGGACTGAGGATTAGGGTTTGATAAAGGGAGATAATATTACAAAATCAGTGAACCAAGTTAGGATTACCCTTACTTACAATGGCTAGACCCTTTCGATTTTGGTCCAAAATATAATTTTCAATTTCAATGCATTTTATTTGGTGAATTTTTTAGGCATGGATAATTTGTCTTCGTTTAAAGATGCATTCTGTAGTAAGAGCTAAATCTGCCAATTGCAGATCTTTCTTTTGGCCTCAAATTTCAAATTTTATATAAATTATCAATTAGACATTTATTCACATGGTACGCCCATAATCAATTCCCTTGACCATCAATGGTTGTGATTTTGAACGGATTGAAATACGATCTCCATTTAATAATTTAACATAAAACTGGTTAATCAAGACTTTGCTTTTTATCCTAACAACGGTAGCAATGAAAATCGAGACTACACTATTTTTGGGTTTCCCTGGTTCCTCTGTGTCCCCGGTTTCCTCCCACAGCTAAAGACCCCTACACGCAAGTGCATGATTGAAATAAAATTGAACCATACGTTTGTCCCGAAATAAATTAGTTTGTGTCGAGTGGACGTTAACACGTCTCTCTCTCTCTCTCTCTCTCTCTCCCTCTCTCGCTCTCGCTCTCTCTCTGTAAGTGAATTAATAACACATTGAGCCAGCAGTTCAATATTTTATTTTGAGTCTAAAATAAAGAGATTTAACTGATCAATTTTTATATTTAAGTTTGGACAAATCAAATGAACAGCTTTGATTAGTTTTCTGTAAATGAGATTGTCTAATCCGTTCCTGGAAAGTATTACAGAACTGTTTAAGTGGCAATTGATCGCCAATTCCACAATGTAATATAAAATAAATCTAACAGAATTGACTCATTTGAATCATGTATGAGTTTGTGTGAAATTGTTTTATGCAGCGTCCGCTTCTCCCATGGCGATATCGCAGACAATACAATTGATGAGTGCTATATACTTACAAAAAGATCCATATTATACTCATCATGGGATATATACTTTAACCATATACACACCATGGGATATATACTTTAACCACTGGGGACACAATCCTACTGGTAGTATACGATCAATTTCTAATCAAAATCAGCAATTTCTATTTTATAATCTTTCTGGCAAATCATCAAACGAAATCAATGTTTTACGTTGGAACCACATAAATAATCTGTGCCGAGTAGGAGCAAGTGAGAAAAACATTTTAGCATGTTTAAAGTGAGAAATTGTAAGATGCCACATTTTTTTTATAACTTTTTTATTTGAGCAATATCTAATAATCTAATATTATGCAGTGTTAATGTTGCAACCGGTAGAAATGGAATATTACGATTTTTGGTACATCAATGTAGGTAATGGGGCAAATGCCACATGTCACTATGGATAAACACCTACACCAAGTTTGAACATTCTAGCTCAATTAGGAGAGTTATTGTGTCCCAAAAATTGTGACAAACAGACAGACGGTCGGACCCATTTGAATAGTCCCATGCTTTCTTCGATGATGTTGTCAAGAGAAAATTACGCGCTTTTCGTAAAGAGATGGAAAGTAGCGGGTTGACATCACACTTGTGTATGTATACGCTAGAACCCCTATGTATGCTGAAATACAGACATTTTTCGCGGGTGAGGATGGGAGGGATATCCCCTCAGATACCTCTGTGCCAGTACTTCAGGGTCTTTTTTTAAAATATCCCCTGGGTGGGAACGTCATGTCTGCCAAATTCTCCTACCGTGTATGGCACACGCCACGATGGAAATTTCCATATACGTTTATCTAAATCGTGCATAATGCATCTTTAATATGACCGAAAACAGGACTAATGTGCCTATATATATACTATTCAAAAAAAGTAGGGGATATTTGATTTTTAAGTGTTATTAAAGTCACCTAATGAAACTGACGAAGAAACAAATGACAAAATGAAATGAAGTTCACATTCATCGATTTATTCCAAATGATCGTTAGACTAAGTAAGGCACAGACTGACCATTATAAGGGTAAAATGATACCCGGGGTCAAACAGCAAAGTTACCACAGCATCACAACTAAGTCAGTAACGGGTAAATCCTCCTCTGTTTGCCAAACAAGCATTGATCCGACGTGGCATACTCCTAATGAGACGTCTAAGGTCATTTTGGTCCAGATTGTCCCATTCCTGTTGCAACGCAGCAGCAAGTTCTTGGACATTGGCAGGACGTTGTTGACGTTGACGTAACCTCTGTCCAAGCATGTCCCAGACATGCTCGATGGGGGAGAGGTCGGGACTCAGTGCTGGCCAAGGTAATGTGGTGATGTTCTGTTGTTGGGGGTAACCTGTAACGATCCTGGCCCTGTGACATCTTGCGTTGTCATCCTGGAAGATGAAACGGCGGCCATGACGTCGTGCGAACGGCACAACATGGACTGCCAAGATGTTGTCCCGGTAGTACTGGCCTGTAACACGCCCTGCAACAACATGTAAAGCCGTTCTTCCAGCAACAGTGATGCCTCCCCACACCATAACAGAACCACCCCCAAATCGATCATGTCTGATGACGTTAACGTCTTGGAAGCGCTCGTTTCGACGACGCCACACCCTCCTACGTCTGTCCAAAAAATCAACAGTGAACCTTGACTCATCTGAAAACATTATATTGCTCCAGCGTCGATTATCCCAGTGTTGACGATCCCTACACCAACGACGTTTTGCCTGAATGAGATGATCTCTCAAACAAGGGATCACGCGAGGACGTCGGGCGCGAAGGTGACCCCTATGCAGTCGATTCCGAATCGTCTGGCCACTCACTCTCACACCAGTGTCTGTTTGAAGACGAGCGCTGATCTAATTTGCTGTGATGACACGATTTCTCAAGGCCAAGGTACGGATAAATCGATCCTGGGCTTGAGTTGTCGCCCTTGGTCGACCTGAGCGTGGTCTGTCCTGTACAGATTGTGTATCACGGTATCTGGACCATAGCCTGCTTATGACAGACTGAGAAACATTCATCGTCCGCGCCACAACCGCCTGTGTTGTGCCGATCTGTAGCATGCCAAGGGCACGTAACCTTTCATTTTGGGTAAGCCGACGCATATCAAAATTTGTTTTCTGGTCACTAAAACAATTAAACTGATGTTTCCACCCTGGAATTCAATGCCACAATGACTGTAACATTCAAAGTCAGAGTCGTGCAAATCTTGGGTTGGACCCCCATGATGATCCCAAGCATCACCTGCATTCCATGCGGTAGCTATTGGTGCGTTTGGGCGTCACATGTAACTGGAAATGTTTCTTCTGTTAGGTTCTATAGTGACTTTTTTCGTAGTCATTTGCATATTTTAGTATTATGCCCCCAAAATCAAATATCCCCTACTTTTTTTGAATAGTATATATAAAACTATTAGGATCTATAGGATCTATACAAGTCTATGATATTGGATATCGATCTGCAGTAATTGATAGAGTCAGGTATCTCAGCAAGCCGGATTATAGATCTATCTATTATGTGCTAATAGAGATAGAGGAAATTAAAAATAAAATGCCACAATGAAATCAAATAAACAATGATATTAAGCAGCAATACGTCAACCAATAAATCTTTTTTAATTCTATTACTACAGCCAAAGTTGATTAAATCTTGGCTAATACTAAATCGACCAATCATGGGTAATATTAGACCATACTTGTATAATACCGTTCAACCAATCGACATAATGTTATTATTTACACGGCATATTAAAGGGACATTTAATACAGATTCTTTTCCGATATGGTTTAGAATATGTGACCCGAAATGGGGTTTGGCGTCCTACTTTTGTGCACCAACTGGGCTAATGAAGACGGTCATACTGTGTGCAATATGCTGTCAGGGACATTTTGCCCGTTCCGCCCACTCACATCGAATTTCAACTGCCAAAGTCCTACTTGCGTACACACCAACTTGTACATGGGACATCGGTTTTTCGTCCGATACGAACGACTAGATGCTCTTCCTTTGCAGGTAGGTCCACATTACGCCAAATCTGAGAGGTGGATATACTCTAAAACATAGCTTTTATTGACGTATGCAGTTTGGGGAAGGAGGTGTTTAATTGCGTTTCTTCGAATTCAGTTGTCGCGGCAGTTGTAAATGAAATTAAATAGGGTTTAACTTTCCACTTTTCTCCACGGGCATACACCATGCAGTGTTTTATGGGGAAAATTTTGTAGACTTATATATAAAACATTGTGCTATAACGGTTTAGGTAATAAAACAATTGCCACGGCTTTAAAATTAATAGCCTAACAGGGATTACCACAACCTTCAATTTGGGGGTTAGAGGTATTTGTCCTTTCATTTGCAAAATCCCTGTTATGCCTGTCATTGCCCAAATGAAAACATTTCGCAGCACTTAGTGTCTCTTTAAGTTTAATCTAAGTGAGATATATTGAACCGTAACGCCGTGTAATACCTTACGGTATTATAGGGGTTCAAAACACGCCAAGTCTTCATGGTTACCACGATTGAGTCTTTTTCCTGGAACATATCAGCAAAAAACGCAGCAAGAACCTGTGTGCTTTTTCTGGATCTTCTATATTTTGTAAAATTTTCGAGATTTAACTCCGAAAATATTCCGCGCTGTTTAGTTTTGCGGTAAACGTATTTAAAGATTATTATTAACTTCTACAAAGAAGCGGACCAGATTGGATAATTGTTTTCCGCACTTTTGAATGAGCGCTCAAAATGTTGAGATATACTGGCGAGACTGTAAAACACTGTGAATGACAACACGGCTATAAATTAATTGCTGAGGATTAGATTTCTGTTTATGACTGTGTTATTCATCGCATTCTCTGGATATGGTGCGTATGTCGCTTTAGGCCAGCTTTTGTTTTAAATTGGATTCTTTGTCAAGTTTTCCGTACAAATGGCACTAGTTAGAAAAGCAACATTTATTTTACCAGATGATGACAGACTAAGTATTTCAAGTTCTCTGTCATCAAGATCATTCACGAGTTCGTCCTACGCTAACGTACCGGCCATTTCTAGACAATTATCACGCGCATCAATAACAGAAGGCAAACTTCCAGGAACCAGTCCGAGAGGAAATAATGCTGCATTCGCCCGAAGAGCGTCCATAGCAACTTCAGGTTTCAAGAACCAGCCTAGATCATTCAACACGGTTGGTAAAAAAGTCACGAGCATTTTAAGAGCGAAAATGGCGTTCAAGCCAAAATCGAGAACAGTACAAGAAATGCCAGTTGTTGTAGAAGATATTAAGGAATTGCCCAAAAGTCCACGATTTTCGTCTTATTTGTCCCCAGAAGCACAGTTCGCCTTAATGAAAGGTTATGAAGATGTCCTCCATGATGAAATTGCCTTTTCACTTCCAGAATATCGGCCACATCTGAAGAGAACCAGAACACCACAGAACACTATTGAAATTAAAAAAGGCGGGAAAACGACAGACACGGACGTGAACTTGAAGAACTGGGATGATCGCGAAGAAGCTGATAACCCCATTGCAAATAAAAGTAGTAACATTGTTGAAGAGGAAGACATCTGGGACTTAATAGGAGACACTCGATCTGGAAGAAGGCCTAGCCTACCGACACAA
Organism: Patella vulgata; assembly: GCF_932274485.2. Lineage (NCBI taxonomy): Eukaryota > Metazoa > Mollusca > Gastropoda > Patellidae > Patella > Patella vulgata. Next base: position 38,549,039 of record NC_065886.2, on the reverse strand, counting down.
TCGCCCTTATTCCGGTCCAAAAAGGCACAGCGGTGCTCCTCATCTAGTGCCGTCATCTCACGTGATCGACGTCTCGTGCTAACGTACCATTTGGAAAGCGCTATGGACATATTGGACACAGTACGTCATCGGAGTGGCGCAACACCCATTTCTCCCCGTGTTCAGATGTGTAAACGTACAATAACCCCTGTTAAAGACTATAATTCCTGGACCAACGTATGGCATCAAGAATTTGACTGTAAACAACCGGAATCATTACACAAATTCACAGACATCAGACGGGCTCTATTCAAGGCTTAAAGCGTGCAGAAAATGGTATTTAGCCCAACCCCGAAAGACAATTCCAATTTATAAAAAAAAAACTAATGGAGTAAAAATTCGGATGTAACTTTTAATAGTTGTGTCGATCAATATATAATTGCAAAACTTTGAGTAAAAAAAACACCTTTAAGGCCCATTCACACGGTGCGACTTGTAGTAACTACTTGTAGTATCTACATGTAGTATCTACATGTAGATTACAAAATCGTATATAAATGAGTTGATACGACTTGGAATCTCGCGATAATCTCGTCTTGTCTTAGCATAATGGCGCCCTATTATTGCCCTACATTTGATAAATAAGAACAAAAAGAAAAAGAGTAAACCCAAATCCGTCTGGGTTAGACAGTGATACTGGGTAGACCCACTGCCGGCGCGTACAGTTCCCTATTACGTGAACTTGAAGAAAAAGGCCCTTGATGGGTGCGCTTCGCGTCCATGTTTACCAACAACAAAGGGAGAGAACTCGTGTTTGTACTAATACTCGACGTCTCTGATTGGTTAATTTCATACGATCTGTTGACTGAAATAGGGAAGTTTCTATTTCGCTCAACTCGCTTTCAACTGGTTGGGAGCTTGTAAAAGTTGGTACGACTAGGGTGTTCTCACGCTGCATCTCGGGTCAATACTACAAGTAGTTACTACAAGTCGCACCGTGAGAATGGGCCTTTAGGAACATACGAAAAGTATACCACATTCTACCTGGTCTAAGTTTAAAATGAAATTCAATTGTATTACTGATTTGGCCGCGACGATCACTATTAACCACGGCAGGACGTATCTAGATATGCTTAACCAGGCACCTACACAGTTTGCAATTTGGTGACTTATTGGCAACCACACATCGAATGTAAAACTTTTTATTTCGATGGAAAAAATATCACAGCAATTAGGACAGTTCCACAGAAAAGGCCTAGAGGTTTCCAAGAGACCTTTGCCTCAGTTTTAGCAATTGTGGTTTTAGTGTGTGGAACGGGGACTGGAACCACGTGCTTTGTCAAAGTGAACAGACCTCGGGAACCGGGGAGCGTTCTTGATCTGCATGAAATGAAACTTCGTAGTAGGCCAATATTCAGGGACGTACATAACGCTTTTGTTTGGGGGGGGGGGGTGTTTAGCCAAAATGCGACCGACTGATGCACATACCCCAGGCGCGAGTTTTCTAGGGGACATGTGCAGAGCAGATCTCGAAGCTGGGAATAGGGGGTGGTTCCAAATCTAGGGCGCCATCCACAATCCCACCCCACAATGAATGTCAACAAAATACTGGCTATAACATTAAGCGTCCCAGTAGAACATACTTGTTCGCCGATCGTTGTCTCGCCGGAAAGCAGTTTTATTTAAGTTGACATGTTTATGTCATACATGATAATTGTGCCTATAACACTGAGCAACCTGAGAAAATTTTGAAAAATTGAGTCAATATCCTAGCACTTGAGGTCATTGCTGGGGGGAAGTCTTGTGGACGAGAGGACCAGAAATGTGAGCCAATGGGACAGAATCTCGAGATCTCCCCCTGTCAATTCCGCCTGTTTTGCAAGAGTTGACATAACATTTGTATAGTCTGACGCCCCACGACCCACACACCAGTATAACTGGACAGTTCACTATAACCGTGAATATGATAGTGCCGAGACAGTATAAGAAAACAGAGGAATAGAAGAATGTTGCTACAACGGAATCGAGCGCCGCAGGCGCGAAAAATTTTCAGATATGTAACCGGGCTTTTAATTTTTCGGGACTGGGACTGAAAATTTTAGTCATTGTCATGGCAAATGGAACCAAATTCTCGCTAACGAGAGAATAAGAAATGAGACAGAATCTTGCGGCCTATCAGTCAATTTCGCCTGTTTTGTAATTGTTTGTTTACCTCATTAATTCATTTAGTCTGAGACCGACTGCGGTGAGTACATTTTTTGAGACCGACTATTTTTTTACCATGGGGGAAAAAAATTTCATAGAACAACATACTCACAACAGCATAAGAGTGATTAACATTTTTTCAAACATGACAAGCAGACATAGTTATTTTATACTATAGTTTTGTGTGACGTTTGCAATTTAGGCTCACGGATTCACGCAAATAGTATTTGGGATCTATTCTGGCATTGTTTGTTTACCTCATTAATTCATTGAGTCGCCGATGCATAATTTTGAGACCGACTGCAGTGACTGCACTTATTTTGAGACCGACTATTTTTCTCCCTGGGTGAAATTTTGTTCATACACCAACATACTCACAACAGAATAAGAGTAAAACACGACATTTTTTCAAACATGATATGTTGACAAGGTTATTATATACTAAAGTTTTGCGTGAGTAGCGTGACTTATGCAGTGAGCACTTATTTTGATACCGACTGCACTGATTTTGCGACCGACTATTTTTCTTCCTGGGGGAAATTAGTTCATAGACCAACATACTCACAACAGAATAACAGTGAAACACAGCATTTGACAAGGTTATTTTATACTAAAGTTTTGCCTGAGTAGCGTGACGTATGCAGTGTGCACTTATTTTGATACCGACTGCTCTTATTTTGCGACCGACTGCACTGATTTTGCGACCGACTATTTCCCCCCCCCCCACATTTACGCCCCTGCCAATATTAAGAATATAACATAAAATTGACTTGGTAAACGATATTTATTTTGTATGTAATGTAAGCAAAAGATATGGTTCGGGTTACACAATTACAAAATAGCGACTGTGTTTTTTTGTTCTATAAAATTGATATTTGATGTTCTGTCATACTTATCTATTTGGATAACGTGTTTTCTACAGGGTTTAATTTATAGCCAATTGCCGTACAGCGAGGAGCGTAATAACGTGTTCGCAAACAATTTGGTTTGAAGCTGACAGTTTTATATTATTGTATACACCGTATTATATATTTATGTTTAAGATCCTCGAAATGAAACGTGGAAATGAGAAGGGGGTTGGGTGGCCAAATTGTTAACTCCTGTGCGTTGCATCATACGGTCTGTCATTGACTACGTGGCGTGATTTTGAGTCCCAATGTATATGACAACTTGTCCAACTTCGTGAGTTTTCTCCAGGTCCTCCCCCTGCTAAAGTAGCCTATTTGCAAGCGAATTATTTAAGTAAACAATAAACCATATATTAGTTGCGAAATGACCTAGTTTGTGTCGAGTGGACGTTGAACCCCATTTCTCTCTCTGGAAATGAAATAAAATCGGGTTCAACGATTACTCTTCGTCGAATTCCAACAGTCATTCTTTTTTTTTTTTTTTTTTTTTTGTCTTGTCCCACTGAAACGATTAGGCGTCCTGAACACTGACACGAAGAAACTATATTGTAAACTCCAGGGGAACTTACTCTTGCTGTTACTTCGCATTTACACAGGCATGGTAGATATTGTTCGGCGTATTAAATATTGTTTCATTGATTTTATGACTATTTTTGCAAAACTGTTACATAACACACATTTTATCTATATTTAACATTTTTCCTAGGAATATGTACAAATTCCACCGCAATAATTGCGGGGGCCACGGTGGCTAAGGCGCTGGCTCGCTAGCCACGAGGTCGGATGTTCGATCCCTGCATTGGCCGAGAAATTTCATACAGAATTTCCGGCGTGGTTTCCGGTGTCCTGTTGTCAGTGATGCAGGATGGAGGGCCTGAGAAGGACAGCTGTCTAGTCGTTCGGATGGGACGAAAAACCGAGGTCCCGTGTACACATTGGCGTGCACGTAAAAAATCCCCCGACAGTTGGAATTCGATATAAGAGTAGGCCGTAGTGCCGCTGTCCGGGCAAAATTTCCCTAATAGCACGCTGTGTGGCGTATGTGCGTCTTCATTAACCCAGTTCGGAGCAGAACAGTAGGACGTCAAACCCCATTTCATTGAATGTATAGTCCAACGGTAGCCAAAGGAAATATTTTTTTAGAAATCCACCTGGCAGCGCTTACCAAAACTTCCGCAATCCCAGCTAAAACGAAATCTAAATGGTCGATAAAATTAAACATATAGTTATTGCATTGGTACTTCCAACAAACACGGTGTTTAAACAGCAAGTCATAGCATAGGTCATAGATTAGCATGGCGACCCTAACCTCGTGGTTTCCTCTGGCAAATGCCTAGCGGGCCCATGCGTTAAGATGGCCATGGCACTGTCATCGTATCTTTCAATCAATATATCCATAATACCCATAATTCTACAATCTATAAAGCGTTTATGGTGTTTCATTTATTCTTTTTTTTCCCATATTCGTACATACAAACGTCTTATAATGTTGTTTTTGTACATATTCATTATTTTTAAACTTCTTATAAGTGTTGTTTCTATATTGTATCTGAAATAAACTATTTAAATTCAAATACCGTGTCTTAATGATCTCCATTGGCTTCCAGCCCGTCAATGTATCAATTTTAAAATACTCTTATTACGTATTCTGCTCTAAATGACGATTCTTGACCTCAATACCTTAGAGACCTTATCAACATTAATAAACCTTGCAGAACTATTTCTAATTTCTATTTTAGTTTTGGATTTTATAGAATAATTGTTAACTTTGTAAATGAATTTTCAATTTTGTGGATTAGTTTTCTATTTTGTAAATTAATTTTCAATTTTGTATATTAATTTTCAATTTTGTAAATTAATTTTCAATTTTGTAAATTGATTTTCAATTTTTGTAAACTGATTTTTAATTTTGTAGATAATTTTTAATTTTGTAGATAATTTTTAATTTTGTAGATAATTTTTAATTTTGTAGATAATTTTTAAATTTTAAATCAGTCTTTAAAATTATCAATTATATTTTAAAATTATTAATTATATTTTAAAATTATCAATTATATTTCAAAATTATAAAGTATATTCTAAAATTATAAACAACTAAATTGGAAATTCAAAATATAAATTGGAAATTAATATTTAAATTAAGTTTAAAATTAGAAAAACTAAGTGTAAAATTAGAGAATTAGAAATTAGAAAAATTAAAATTAAAATTAAAAATTAAAATTAAAAATTAAAATTAAAAATTAAAAATTAAAATTAAAAATTAAAATTAAAAATTAAAATTAAAAATTAGAAAAATTAAAATTAGAAAAATTAAAATTAGAAATTAGAAAAATTAAGTTTAAAATTAAAAAACTAAGTTTAAAATTAAAAAGTGTAAAATTAGAGAATTAGAAAAATTAGAAATTAGAAAAATTAAAATTAAAAATTAGAAATTAAAAATTAGAAATTAGAAAAATTAAAATTAGAAATTAGAAAAATTAAGTTTAAAATTAAAAAAAATTAAGTTTCAAAATTAAAAAAATTAAGTTTCAAAATTAAAAAAATTAAAATTAAAAAAATTAAGTTTAAAATTAAAAATAATAAGTTTAAAATTAAAAAAATTAAGTTTAAAATTTAAAAAATTAAAATAGGAAATCCCCCCCCCCCCCTAAACACACACACAAAGAAATAGGTAGTATTTCAGCTTCCGTACAAACGCTTTTCTCATACAATTCAATTTAATTTCATTTTTTATAGAAATTTCAATTTGAATTGAAATATAATTTATTTTGTTTTTTTGAGAATTACATTTTCATTTGGCAGGCTTCGACTACAGTAACTACTTTTATGCAAGAATTCAATGCGATCACTGCTTAAAAAAAAATTGGGGAACAAATTTTCTCTACCAAATGCTCTAAAATGCAGTTGTTTTTCGAAGAAATCTGTGAATGTTGTACGATTGCCACAAGTAAATCAGAGTGCTGCAGGAGCGGTTCGTACTAGTAGTCTCCAAATCACCCCGACATCAACAAATAGCTTTGAAATAGTTTTAAATCCGAGGAGATTGATATCAAAAGTCATACCACTGATGGAGATGGAAACGATTTTGGTGTTCCAAGTAATCCCAGAATCGATTGTCCAACAAGAACTCTAGCAGTAAAGTACAAAGAGGACACAAGTCTTCAAATTCCACGCACCAATATTAGTCACCATGATTTGTTCTCGGCCGATAATTTCTACAGAGTATCAAGACAAGGCACTGCCAGAAAAGCTAAATACTAGCCTTGTTGAAAGATACATATTATGGGAGATTCGATAACGAGTTGGCAGTTCTCACTATAATAGTTAAAAACTAGATAAAGGCAATTTGCTGAAAATTTAATTCAAATTGATCCACTATGAACCGGCAACTAAGCGGTTGAAATTTCCGACTAGCCTTGATCATCATTACTAAAGTCAGTACGATAAACAGCTTAGTCTCGATTATCCATTTAATCGATAAATCGTGAAGGAAAGTTATGCAGTAAATCGACTCACAATCCACTAATGATAGCAGGCTAGCGATGCCATCTAGAGTTGATTATGGTCTGGATAGGTTAATTTATGTATTGTTTAATGGTAGAGAGCGAGACATTAAGTAATATATTGTAACAACAAGAGGACCGTCAGGTCCGAGTGTTTTTACAATATATTACGCAATGTCTCAGCTCGAGACCATTAAACATCTTAAAATACAGACACTCCGCACGTGCGTTTAAAGTGAAATACGTCACTCGAGTCTAATATTTGACTAGGTACGATTGGCAAGTTGCCCGTACGATTATTTGAAATAATGGTACGCCAACATCAAAGGGTGACGTCACATCTGTATTTTAAGTCTAATTAATAGTTTAGATAACATTTCAGGCCTAAAGAAAGACCTGCACTAGGCAGATTTAGCTCTTGCATAATGCATGTTTAACCAAACGTACACAACTTAATAGAATGATCACATGGCGAAGTAGATATGATTGACGAGGTGTCCTATACGTATCTCACGTGTCTGTCATAGTTTAGTTTAAATTACACGTACAATAATCGTATTAATCGTATTAAATTAAAAAGAAACCGGGACTGGAGCTTCTACTGCGACTGGATTACTGGAGTCGCTGAAAGACGACAGTCTCTGAAATTTAACATTAACATAAAGGAGATAAATGGCTAATATTTTGGACCTAGAAATTGACAAAAATGATTCACAACGCATATAATATAATAATGTAATGTGAATGTATATAAACTGATTTACATTTAACCGTTTCCGTTTTTACTCTCATTTCAAATCACGTTATGTTCGGCGAAATACGCCAGAAATCTTAATCGAATGGCAATCTCTAGCGTCTGGTTATTTCAGTCTACTAATAGTATTTATTGCGCATGCTCTCTTGATATGAATATGACGTCACCGTTTGACACAAATACGTCATATATGACGTCATGGTTTAACATGACTTGTGGAATATGCCAAGCCTCTTCGAGTCTCTTGTTATAGATGGCGCCGAAACGCTTTACTGTACACGAGTTGTGTACTAATGGTAAAATGTTTATTTTGTCTTAAATATTGGGTTTCAGAAGCCCATCCTTTCCCGGTAAGATCTCATCAATGATGATTTAAATTCACAAACAATTCGTATTTTCAATGTCGAAGACTTTTGGTGATATCCGCTGGATAGCTAGGCTACAGCGCATTCAGCAAGCCTCGACAGATTCTACGCATCTAATCTCGGCTGTATGACGAATTCCGCCATATTGGAACTATTTTAAAGGTCCCGGATGAAAAATGGCTGCGCCCATGGAGATTTCTGTGGAGAGTGTATTATATCAACAAACGTCAAGTTTGGCATTGGGTTTGAGGAATTACCAGGGAATTATATCAAACCAGCAGCCTTGAGACAATGTTTCTGCTCGTTTAGTTATTATATACACGCCATTTTGGGACTTTTTTGTAAGTAAAAGCGGCACGTTTTCCTGTTAAAGTAAACCGGTAGCCGCATCGCAAATGTATGGGCGTAGGTACATATCAATTACTATCATACAGCCGAGGTTAGATGTAGGGTACCGAGATTTGCCGAGTGGGCTACAGGGCGGCTGGATGACTGGAATGGCGGAGTGACTACACAATCACTGGGTGACTGGAATCGACGGATGACTGGAATCGTTGATGACTACAATCGAACGAAATTTGCTAACTATAGAAATGCAAAAATCATTAAGGTTTGTGGTGTTGTATGCCAGGGTATCAGGTTCAAAATGCGATCTAGAGTTAAAAGTAGAAAATCTAAAGTCAAAAGTAGAGAGAGTAATGGGGTTTAACGTCCACTCGACACAAACTAGGTCATTTCGCGACTAACATATGTTTTTTTTATTTCAATAATTCGCTTGCGCGTAGGGGTCTTTCGCAGTGGGGGGAAACCGGAGGAGCCCGAGAAAACCCACGAGGTTGGACAGGCGACCCTACTCCTTGTCACGTACACGGGGATTCGAAACCACGCCAGTTGACTCAATGACAGGCCTTATGATACAGCGCGCACGTGCTAACCATTCGGAAAATCAAAAGTAAAAGGGAAAACTCTTTATCTAAAAGGGTATTTTATTGGTGGAATCCTGTAACAAAATTATCAAGCTTTTCAACTTTAAACATTTCTACTATCAACTTGCGACTTTCTACGGTAACTGTCAATTTTTTACTTTCGACTTTCCAGTTCAGATTTTCTACTCATGATTTTGCATAGTCTCTATCATCCAGAAAAATATTCAACGAATATTAGTCTATGCGTTGTCAACATTTGAGAATAACAGGTCATCGGGTAGATTATCCAGTCTTTTACATATTCATAAACAAATTAATTTAAGAATGCCATTTCAAAAAATCTATTTGATTACATTGCCAGTTCAATATCCAACACTCTTATTTTTTTTTATTGTAAAATTTCTCTCTTCATGGGCCATATTTATGTTTTTTAAATTAATCCTAGATTCATGTTTGTTTCTATTAATGCAAGAATAATATGATTTATTGCGGGAGGGGGCGCAACTCTTACTTGACTTGGCCAAAGATACTGGATAATCAACCACATTAAAAACATGGGAAATGGACTATTCGTCAAATATTGACAACCGGCCCAGTTTCCCTCCGTACGTTGAAGACTAGGGGGTTCTAGGTGACCGAGACTAGTTTTTCTAACGCAGATTTCTTAAATATTATGGTAGCTGGTATTGGCCATATAATTTTCGCCCTTTTCCTAACACAACATCACGACGTGACGACAGTATTAGTGAGAGCTTGCGGCAAAATAGATTTGGGTATTATCGTGTGATTGTTGTCGTAACGTGGTTTTAGCATCGCCTTGCCGCCTTAGTTTCTTTCTGTAAGACACAGAAATACATAATTTTGCTAGCACTAGCTCATAACATAATGAATGAATGAATGAATGACCCGAGGTTTAAGTTCTACTTTTCTGCACCAGTCGTATGGAAGGGTATCGCTGACAATATTAAATGCTCTGCGACACTGTCGTTTCCAATGATTATATGTAAAAAGTACAATGTTCAAAGTCATAATACCGATAATGATAAAGTCAAAATACCTCTAAGGCAAGAGTTAAATTGTAAAACGTTAAATGTTAAGTGTTAAATGACAAATGTTTTGTTGGAAAATGCATTTTTTGACGTGTCTACATTTTATATTTCTCTCATTACATTTTACATTTGCGCTCTGCCACATCCCATTTGTCCTTCACGCTTTCTACATGGCATCTTTCGCACAGCATCAACTTCAGTTTGCAAATGAAGGATATCACGTGACTTATTAACATATACGGAAACCTGGCACACTATAAACCAGCACACTATAAGTATATTCACCGGACGTTGTTGGTGGGGTGCTCTTATCGACTTTAAAATATCTTATTAAAGTTTGCCGCCATAACTAATAGGATTGATGCCTAGATGTTTGAAAATTGGCAGATAATTGCAATGTTTCGAAGCCTATAACTTTTATTTGAAGAATTAAGCCAGCTAACTAGCGTTTGTTCTACTGCTGTATTTCGAGATTACTTGAATAATATCAAAAATAATTTATTTTTGTTTGCAAAATGTTTCATTACTTTGAAAAAACAAATAACTAATCAACATATATCTCTTTTGTGCCGGCTTTATTTATATTTATGAATTCAGCTTCCTGTATGATTACGCCTTCATTAGCCTGGCTGGTGCAGAAAAGTAGAACGTTAAACTCCAGTTCATTGATTCATGTGCGATACAATGAGAACTACCATAATGCCAGCAATATTATGTATTTTTGTGTCTTACAGAAAGATATTAAGGCGATGATAACACCACGTTACGACAACAATCCTGCGATAATATCTAAGTCTACTTTGGCGTATGCTCTCACTAATACTGTCGTTATGTCGTGTTATCGAGTTATGAAAGTGGCGAAAATTACATGGCCACTACAAGCCACCATAGTATTGACGAAAATCTACGTTAGAAAATCGTGAGTAGAAAGTCTCATGTAGCAAGCCGAAAATCAAAAGTTTACGGGAGAAAGTAAAAGGCAGAATATCAAAAGTCAAATGTTAATATAGTAGAAAGTAGAAATTCTATCCCTGAAAGTCGAAATGTGACGATTAAAAGTTGAAAAGCTTGATGTTTTTGCAGGACCAAGTTTCATAAAGTTATAGGTTTTCACCTTAAAAAATACCCTTTTAGATACCCTTTTTACTCCAGATTGAATTTTGAACCCGATACCCCGCCATAGTGTTGAGGTTGTGTTAAACATGGACATGTATACACATTAACACGGACACTAATTTCGTATCTGGGTTACCCAAACACTAACTTATACCAGAGCCCCTCGGTTTTTTCTATATTTTCAGTATCAATTTCCCTATTTAATTAAATATGTGCAATATCATTTCTAAAAACATAAAAACTGGTAAATAATAATGGCTTGATAAAAGTTATTATCTTGTTAAACATAACACTAACCCCTAGGTGTTTTTTAAAAAAATTCTAGCTCAATTCAAGTCATTACAACAGTCTTTAGGTTTAAGACTTAAAATGATTTATTACCCAAAAATGGTCAAAACGTAAGACATAGAAATGTTGACCGCAGACCTGCCATGATTTACGAGAAATTTCAAAAAAGGAAATTTCGACAGTATAATGATCAAATAGATGAAAACTTTTTATTGAATATAATACATGGAAACAACACAACAAAAATTCAACAAAGATATCAGTTACTGAAACTCACGAGACGTTTTCCCCAATTATAGTCAGCCAAAGAATTGAATGCGTTAGAACAGGAGACAAAAACGAAACGAAAGTGGAACAATTAAAAAGAACATTAGTGTAATAGTGTTATTTTTAATGGTGTTGGCGTTTTTGTTGTTGTTGTTGTTTGTTTTGTTTTTTTGTTTTTTTTGTTTTTTGGGGTTTTTGGGTTTTTTTTCTTTTTCATCAGTGTTAACACCGTTATTAAACAAGTGTAGTCACTGGTTTAAACACTAGTTAAAGTGAGAGGATTGGGGTAAGGCATAAAAAAGAACACGACCAGTTATACACCACTACAACACAACCTTAGCACAAGCGTAGGCCTACGTATTTAGTGTAACCTGAGACTTGAATTGACCCATTGTGCTATGAGGGAAATGTTGCGTGCACACCAACGCCGACCTCGGAATTTCGCCCCATCCGAACGACTAGACACTTGTAATGTCCTCCATTCTGCACCCTCTTTCCGGGAGCGAACCCAAGAATTAGAGTCTAACTCACTGAGCCACTGCGGCCCCCGCACACACTGATATTAGAAAAGTTATCTACCCTTAGAAGGGAAAAGAAAATCAGTCGCATTCTACGCAAAATGGTTCACTCAACATTAATTTATAAAACTTCCGGATAGAGAAATTGTCATTATAAGTCGCTGTATATTTAAAAGAAGTTTTAGTTGAACAACAATCAGATCTAAATATTAAGGCCACCTGGTATGTAAATAGGGTTAGGGCACATGATTAGGCTTCGTCTATGGTTAGGGTTAGCGCTAGCCCTGTTTACACATCGTGACCTTGACGAAATCTGCAGGTGGCCTTAAATTTAGACCTAACCGTTCAACCACTTTACTCTTAATTATTCAAGATCCGCCCTCCTGATTATCTGCCCATGCCATGTTATTGATTTCCGGTGTATCGGATTCTCCGCGGGAGGAGAAGAGAACGGCCGTATGATTGTAATGGCGAGTTGTTTACTATAATGTCATGTCCCAAAGTGGAATTAACAAACATAACCGTAACATGCTACCGCCACCTCGTAAGGTCAGTTAATTCTTCCGATTTTATCGCTTGTCAACATGTTTTTGTTTGTTGTTCGCCGTGACGTGATGTTGGAGCATCAACTGCAATGAATATTTTTCTCTTTTCGTGTTGAAATTTCGATTTCCATTTCTATTGCAGGTGAAGCCGTCGGTGGCTTTGAAAAATATCCACAGTGAACAAGTGTCAAAATTGCAAACGAAACATCAACAGGAATGTGATCTATTAGAAGATCTACGGTAAGTTTGTGATGTCATTTTTTCAATTGGGTTATCTTGTGATCGTATAATAAATAAAGGGGTTTGAAGGCTTTGACGAGATAAAACTGATTACACTCACACTGCTGATAAACGGTCACGCCCCCTCCGCTGTAATACCGTTAGGCCACTTCAGTAGCCTGTGACAGGATAGGGAATCTACCTACTGACGACTGTGATATATTTCATTGTCAGTTTTAATAGGTTGTTCATGGTTCACTGTTTATAGTTATAAGGTCGTCCATAGTCTTTAACTTTTATTATTTATACTACAATAAATCATCTGGTTTTTGTGGGGTTTTTTTATGAATTGGGAACTGATAGACATCTACAAATGTACATTGATTACATGCTACTTTTTTTACATTTAGTTAAAAGTCTCTGTCACTCCCCTTTTCATTAAATAGAATAGGAATGTTAAACTGTGTAGGTAAAAGGTCATCAACTGTCCATATCAGTGTTGATAGATGGTCAGTTGAAATGTGAATTGGATTGAATTATATGGTTTGTAATTCCTACTCACGGAGAATCAATTCCATAAATTACATCTAGAGTTACATGTACAGTTAAATATTCACAACAAAAACACAATGTATATACATTGTATACATGTATATATAGATATATTATACCTACCTCATTCTCTGTTAACAACGTTTTGTAACACATGTATACAGGTTGATTTGATGTATATTTGTCATCAATTTGAAAACGTGACCTGTATGTGTTACGAAATGTTTTTGTTGTAAATATTTACAAAGTGTAGGCCGATACAGTGTTTGCATTGCCCATAATGACTAAGGAGGATATGTAATACATGTAGCCGAAATATAGACATCATTATATGTACAGAATAACAAAAATATTATTATGTATTAGGCACACCCCTTCTAGAAATTAAAATATTTGGTAAAAAAGCGCGCCCAATCTAACCAAAGAACAGAGTACATTTTTTGCAATGTCATCCCTTTTTCATTAAATGCACCTAGTGATCATGGTATGCATCAAACTCTACTTTCTGTTTATGCATTATCATTATGAGGTTTGTTGCTACAGTCCAAACCTTGTAAGGCATCTGTCAGTCATGTCAGGCACAAATTTGGGCATTGTCAGGCATAAAACCTGTCTGTAATATAGTCTGGCATTGTTTTTTTTTACTGATATTATTCATACATGTCCAGCACTAAGTTAAAAATATCAGGTATGCATACTAGATCAGTCTAGGTTATTCATTTTATTGTTAATTTTTTAGATCATGTGGATGTTTTAATCTGTTTAAATCTTAGCCATCCGATGCTCAAGCGAGTGGATCATAGGCTTGTCATGTGAATAAATGTCTGAAAGACCTGCAACAGGCAGATTTAGCACTTACATGTACATAATGCATCTTTAACAAACATCTGAATAATAAAATTATTTAAGATAAAATATATATTTTTAAATAATTATGGGTGAACACAAAACACATAAAATAAAACATAACGAAAAGAATATCAACTGAAAATTTAAAAATAATGGGGTTTTCAATTTTTCCTTAATAATAATAGCTTTTGCGTAAATTAAAAGAAGACCCTTCCATATACATTGTAGATTCACTAAAAGACCTCTTGATGTATGATACAAACTGTATTATTAGTAAAATGTGATCAGAAGATAACTTCTGTGATTTCTGAATAGAGTTCTAAAAGTTCTGTGGGCAGATCAGAGCCTTCAGGATTTTTGAAGTTCGATTCTCACTTATCAGGGGTGTTACATGTACATGTACATCTAGCTACAGACTGGCAATGAAGGTGTGTCTAGTTGTTTGGATCATACTAAAAATAATGAAAAAATGTACCCCAGCCACCAGCTATGTGCTTAGTATAATACTCAGACAGGGGTCGAGTGATCAAGTTGTCTGTCATTGGGTCAATTGACGTAGTTTCATTTCCATGATTGTACATGTACGCGACTGTCCAACCTTGTGGGTTATCTTCGAGTCCTCTGATTTCCTCCCACTGCTAAAGACCCTTAGATGCAAGTGCATTATCGAAATAAAATTGAACCATATGTTAGTCCAGAAATGACCTAGTTGTGATGAGAATAATAGGTATCATTATGTACCAGTAGTTGTAGTTTTATGTACAATTATCATGTTCTCTCTCTGTAGTCAACAAAGAGATGTATATGATAAGAGACTATATGGTTTAACTGATTGATATGTCAGGGACTCCACTAGGACTTGTCAGATGTTCAATTGTTTCCTGGTATTAACAATCATCTAGAAAGAGACAGGATTTTAACTTCACTGCTTCACACCAATCTTTGTCAATTACATGTCGACCTGTGTAAAATGGTTTATCTGAAATTGACATAGGCTTGTTTCATTCTACTTCAACATGTATTTCTAAAAATACATTTTACAATGTCGAGTAGATTGACAAAATGTGAATGATACAGGAGAATAGATCTGTTTGTTCCATTGCTGTTTTCTTTTCTATATTTACAAACTATAAATATGAACATGATAAGCGTTTAGTACATCTACATGTTCGACTATGATGTACTGTTGTCAAGGCGACTGGGGTGGATCTAATTTCAGAAAAGGAATCAGAAATGGTCTAGAAATGATCATACATGTATGAATTCAATCAAATATTGAAAAAAGCAGTTATGTAATGAACAGTTCTATGGATAACAATTACTGTATTTTTATTGGAGCTACGTTTCTACAATGATTCTCTTGTCGTTTTCAAGCACAACACTGATAGAGTAGAAACATAGCTCCAATTGGTACTGTAATTGTAGATTATTGGTACAGGGTGAAATCATAAACTAAGTGACCATTATTGATAAAACTACATACAGTACATGTACATGTATGTATAGCAATACTTGCAATACATTTTTACTATACATGTATGTGCAAACAAGTATTTGTACAAATAAATACATGTATGTACTTTTTTCTAGAGTACAAATACTTGTTTGCTCATACATGTACATACATGTATTTATTTGTACTAATGTAGAAAGAAGTAATTGTACTACATGTAGAAACTACTATTTGTACTGTATGTAGAAACTACATGTACTATTTGCATTTTATGTAGAACCAGGTAATTGTACTACATGTATCTGTAGAAACAAGTAATTGTACTACATACATGTATCTGTAGAAACAAGTAATTGGACTACATGTATCTGTAGAAACAAGTAATTGTACTAGGGAAAGAAACTACTATTTGTACTGAATGTAGAAACAAGTATTTGTGTTACATGTATATTAAAAGGCAATTAATTGTGCTATATTTAAAAGTAAGTAGTTGTATTAAATGAAGAAACAAGTATTTGTACTGTCTGTAAAAACAAGTATTTTTATGTACTAAATGAAGAAACATGTATTGATTGACTAGTTCGATAAATTAAGATAAAGTTGGGAACGTCCACAAAAACAAGTGGCTTTCAATTCATTTCCTACATCTATTTTGTGATTTCTTAAAATAGATGTATGAAGACTGGACGACTGTGTTTTAGAATGTAGTTTTGATCAATAAGTCAGTCGGAGTAAACAAACACTGAGTGATTGATGTTGGAGTGAAGGAATGGGGTTTCAAGAGAATTAATGGTTTTTACTCCCAAGTTCCATTCTACGAATGGCATTGATTTCTCAGAGACTGTATTTCTAGACAGGACAGTAAGATTGGCTAGATATCTTCAGTCTATTAAAGTCTTTTATCCTTGAACTAGAAACTGTATTTTATACGATCTGAGTTAGAACAACACGGGTCGATGGTTGCGTTTTTATAAAAGAAAAATATGAAATGAAATGGTGTTTAACGTCCTACTGTTCTGCAGTGTAGTGTGAGGGAAATTTTGCCTAGACAGTGGCACTATGGCCTACTCTTATTTTGAATTCTAACTGTCAAGGGTTCTTTTACGTGCATACAAATTTGTACACAGGACCTTGGTTTTTCCTCCCATTCCAAAGACTATACATGTACATAGTCAGTTGCCATGTCCCCTGATCAGAAGAAACTACACCAGAAAATCCTGATAAACTTTCTTTGGCAACACAGGAATAGAAGACAGGACCTCCATATTAGCCAGCTGACGTCTTACTCGCTGAGCCACAATGGCTCCCTGCATTTTTATACATATAGATTTTTCTCAATTGAATTAAACTGGCTGATTGTCATTTGAGTGACTTTAAATCCTTTGCAAACAATAATATTGTGAAAGTTCAATCTTTAAAAGGAGTACATGTATTAGTACAAAATGGTTCAATTTCATTTATTATTTACAAATATATGGTGAATTTTGAAACATTTGAGTGATTTTGAATTTCTTGCAAATGAGCAAAATATTGTGTAAGGTGAATTATTAAAAGAAATGCCAGTCCAAAAATGATTCAGTTTCATTCAGTATTTACAATGATATGGTGAATTGAAAATTTTGCAACAATCAACAGTCTCTACGGATGACCACCTATAAATTTTAATAAACCTCTGTTTAATTTGATTGAAGGCAAGACACCTGTTTGCTCTTGCCAGACCTATTCTGTATGTACACAACTGATGCTAGTTTGTCCAAATGAATTGGGGTTTAACGTCCTCCTGTTCTGTTCCGACTGGGCTAATGAAGACGGGCGTACACCATACAGTGTGCTATGATGTCTGTCTAAACTAAGAATCATCACAGTTGAGACAATTGGACCTAGTAAAAGTAGTATTGGTGACAGTTGACACTAAATATTTTTCATTATTTTGCGAGGGGGTAGGGGGGATTTTCTCAGAGTCCTTTGGTCCCTTGCAACTGCATGTGAATTATTGACATAAAATTATACCATATGTTGTCCCCAAAATTATTCTGTGAAATGCAATTATAATCAAGACATTTTTTGTCAATATATTTTATTCCATGTTTGTCTGTAATTTTACGTGATATGAATATATGTGATGAAATTCTCATGTTTGTCACGTTGCCCTTTTAACACTGCTTATTACTACAGGAAATTATCTCTTCTAATATCTGCTCATTTCCTTTTCTTATCTCAATTCTCAAGAGCCCTTTTACATGTAGAATCCACTTGTATTAAAATATGTGCATGAATACTACTCAATATCCACACACCCAACAAAAAAAAAAACCCAGGTGATTACAATACAACAATACATGTACATTGCACGTGGGGGGATCACATGGCTAAGTGGGTAAGACGCTGGCTCGCTAGTCTGGAAGTCGCGTGTTCGATCCCTGCATTGGCCGAGAAAGTTCATCCCGATTTTCCAGCGTGGTTTCCTCTTGTCAGTGATGCAGGACGGAGGGCCTGGCAAGGACAGCTGTCTAGTCGTTCGGATGGGATGAAAAACCGAGGTCCCGTGTACACATTGGTGTGCACGTAAAAGATCCCTTGGCAGTTGGAATTCAATATAAGAGTAGGCTGTATCCCCGCTGCCCTGCTGCCCGGGCAAAATTTCCCTCATAGCACACTGTATGGCGTATGCCCGCCTTCATTAGCCCAGGTTAGGAGCAGAACAGTAGGATGTTAAACCCCATTTCATTTCACATTGTACGTGGGCAGATGAAAGACATCCCTGACTATACCATATTTTATGGTCAATTGTAAAACAGAACATAGCAAGTTGGTGTATTAACAATGTGGCATTAGATGTTTTAGGAAGAATTATCCTATTCTATCTGATGTGGGACAACCTCCCCCAAAATAGCTAACAATTAGTGTGATGGGACAGTGGAATCAGATGTTCCAGGAAGTTATTATAATCTGTCTGATTTTGTACAACTGCCCATAAAACATAGAAAATTAATGTGATGGGAAAGTGGTATAAGATGTTCAGGGAAAAATTATCATATTTTACCTGATGTGGGACAACCTCACCTAAAACAGAACATAGAAAATTAGTTTAATGGGAAAAAGCTAGCCAGTTTCATGCCGATCGTACTGAAATTGTCGGAACCCTGGGCTTTTTTCAAAGAGTATCATCCCCATTACGATGAGTAGCTCTTAGGGCTCACATCCTGGTCCCAAAAACCACATGCTATATCTATCATTATTATTATGAACTAAGTATTTACGTTATATAACATCAGAGTGAGTACACACCTGTAGGCTAAAGGTCATCATCTACATCTTTGTCTTATTATATATTTATTACCTGGTTATCAATCCTGGCTAATTATTTAATCATTGATGGATTAATTAACCTAATTACAGCCAACATACCTGTCTGTACCTGTATTATTTTATGAATGATTTTCTAACTCAGCTTTTTATACACCTGCATGGAAATGTGTTCGTATACTTGTTTTTGCCCCCCTCCCCTGTCTTGTGAACACTCTACAGACTACATTTGTTATCCGGTTGTTTGGAAATTTGTACATGTTGTTTACATTAGTGAGATGAAGAAGTCTATTTTTACATGTGTTAGACCGACACAGTATTTTTATCGTCCAAGAATGTCAATTGTTCGAACAGTCTGTCTCTTCTTTCCTTTAGCCAAATGTTTTCTGGGATTTTCTAGTCTGGTTTCCGCCTTGTCTGTGGAGCAGCAAGAAATTTGTTGTAAGGCCCTTGACACCATGTTGTGTGGCCTATGCCAGTATTGAAGATTCAATCAGTTCCTTGATAATAAAACAAATAAAAGCTGCATCATTATGGCCTTGGATTACGACCATCTAAAACAATTACGACCAAATTAAAAACAAATCCTTTTATTATGCCATTGTTTGCATGGATTTTAATGAAGTTAATAAAAGAAAGTGTGTTTCCATTAGTTTGTAAAATAAAGCTGTCTACCCACTTTCTGAGAACAAAAAAATAGAGAGGGAGAGTCATTTTGGGACTAACATATTGCTCAATTTTATTTCAATAAGATGGACAGGTAACCCTACTCCTTGTCATGTGCAAGCAGGTAATCAAAATCACACTACTTGACTCAATGACCTTATGATCCAACGAGTACACATTAACAATTCGTCCAATCAACCGCCCTTTCTGACACAAACTGCATTTAGATTAGTTTCTTAAATCAAAGACTCTGAAAATAAAGTGAAAATGATTCGTATTGCAGAAAATGTGTATTTCAATATATTGATTTGATTGACAGCCCATGGTGTAATATTTCACATTATTTCACAATCAATATTCCCATCGTTATTTATTAGCTGCAACAGCTGATCATAAATTCATAATACGCAGCAAATAACGTTATATGTTTTATTTAAAAACACTTTATTTGATATCCTAGAAGTCATTCAAAACCATCCCTAAAAAGGAATTTGATAGATAAAGGATTAGTTTAAAGTGGCAGTGAGTCTATGCTTCCCAAATTAATTTGTTGAATTTTATCGGTTATTTGCCATTGAGCTCCGGTATTTGCCAAATTCTCGTGAATATACCCATCGTTTGATGTTCCTTTTATTTTCACAAATGTTATTTTGGTTGCTAACCAATTTAAGAATAAGAGTTTGTTCTTCATTGAAACGATTCCTGTATAGAATCATGATACACGGAATCGATGTATTGCGATTTTTTTTTTTTTGGCATGTTTCTTTTCTCGCCACAGTAAGTAAAACTATCACTCTTAATTATCCATGTCACACATTATCCATAGGTAACCAAATACTCTTAAATTGTTTTGGGCCTTATTTCGATCCACATCAATATCGTGATATAAAACAATTTTATTTCTTTGACATCAGTAGGACTGAAAATATCAATTTTTCGTTTATCTTGTTGGGTTGTATCGTAGCACCTGAATCGTACTAGGTATCGTATCATTACTGCAGTGGTAATACCCAGGAGGCCAGAGCTAATAAAGACCTTATAGAACTAAAAATCAACTTGGGTTGGCCTTAACGTTGTGCAAAAGCTATCTGTACACCTGGTTGGTTTTGTTAAATTAATAACAATAACGCTACTTTAAAAACAGGGTGGTTTTTGTTTAGTTGTCATAATACCGTATAATTTACAGTGCAAGTCTGTGCAGTGGTACGGAGATATACACATAGGTCACATATTTCAAATAACCAAATACACAGACACAAACTTTTTTGAAAAAAAAATTATTCATGTGTGAACTGTGAACTAGGGTATATATATATATATATATATAGTGTCTATATATCTACGTAGGTAGATATTTGTGTGTTTTGATAACTGAAATGTATACAGGTTTATCAGTGAATAGTCAAATAAAATTTGAATGATATAATTTGATAAGTTTAATTTCGATGTTTAGATTTATTTATGAAATACTTGAATATTTCAAGAAGGTTGTTCATTACATGTATGTGAATTACTCTTAGTAGATGGCGTTTTAAAGCAAGAGATTTTAGAATTCACACAGATTATGTGAAAAAAGTTTGACAGTACTGTAGGGCATGATCAGAGGTTACAGTAGATTACACATATTTCCGCAAAAATTAATAAAATATGCATGCTTAAAGCTATCAGAACGAGACAATGTTAAGGTGCCCGATCAAACTGTCAAGATAGGCCATCTTTGGAAAAAAATTTCTGCATAAGATATGCATGCTTAAAACTATCGGAAGATGTTATTGTTAAGCCGGCACGTACAGACAGTAAAGATAAGCCAGCTTAGGATGAAATACTGTGAAAGATGTGAAGATAGTATTTTTAAACTGGTTTATTTACCTACTTTGCATTTAGACAACAAAGTTAAACTAGCTTAACATTATAACTTACCTGAATTGAAGCGCCAAAACATCGTTATAAGATCTGTATCGTTATCAACATGTATAAGATCAGTATGCAGGATGTGGACATCTGTAAATATATATTTAGATGTTTGTTCATTTTAATTGTTTTATGTAATCAAGATTTGACTTTAATTTACATGTAATCCCACCAACAGAATTATTACTAACTGTTGATAAAACATTTCCTGGAAATATTGTATTACATGTACTTTAATTTCCAATTCCATCATTTACATAACACAACACAATTAAATGGAATACAAGTTACTTAAAAGTTTATGTTTTGCCGTATAAAGAATAGAGAGCTCTCAGTGAAACGTTTCCAGAAATAAATCTTTTAAGTAACTTGTATTCCATATAATTGTGTCTTGTTTTATTTTCATTCAATTACTAAATGCTGCTTAAACAATTTAAACGTTTTTTATGTTACATCACAAAATTAAACCCTGAAATAATGAATCTCAACCAATAAACCACACATTTCTAGGAAATATCATGCTTTCGATTCAACTGCTTGAATACTGAAATATGTGCAAAAATTAACCCAGCTAGACGTTCATTAATGATTATTGGACCAATGCATATCATCTTTAATAATTTGGCATGTGTGGCCGAACAGTCTTAACACTTGCACTTTAGATTATAAGCTCTGCCATTGAGTCGAGTGGCAATGTTTTGATTGTGTGACAAAGAGTTGGGTTACCTGCCAAACCTCGTGAGTTTTCATTGGTTTTTCTGGTTTCCACCCACTGCTAAGGACCCTTACACAATGACGCAAAGCGAATTATTGCAACAAAAGTTTACCACATGTTATTCCCGATATGACCTAGTTTATATGGAGTGGATGTTAAACCCCATCTTTCTCTCTTTAAAAATAGTATATGACAGTAAGTGTGAGTGTTTTGTTTTGTATTTTATGCCATTTGAAGTATATATAGCCTGGGCTCCCTAGTTGCCATGATAAGATAGACATGACCTAGTTTAAACCTAACCATGTGTTAAAATGTCACAGGAATATAATATTACAGCTACTGTTGTCAATGAGTTAAGGCCCACATCTAGGCTTGTTAAAAGTAAAGATGGGTTTTGTGGTTAAGAGAAGAGAATGAGAGAAAGGGAGATGGATGGGGTTTAACATATAATATTATCAATATTCATACCTCTCGGAAAAAAATGGGAAAAGTCACTTTCTTGGAACATGTATATTTTCGGTTAAGTTGATGTCTGGTAATAATTGGATAAACTAAAGAAATTTAGGCACTTGAAGCTGTGACTTGGGACAACAAATGGAAAGTTTATAGGATGTTTGAAGTGAAAAATTAAAGATAAGAGACTGTAGACATTTTATTAGTGGTTTGGTCATTTGGTTCTGACAGGCTGATCATCTTGAAAGGCTTACAAAAAAAACCATTTCATTTTGCTGATCATAGTTGATTTTATCTTTTTTATGTTCAATGATCTAAACCCTCTCTTTGATGTTTGAACCTCTGTTTTGTCTTGGGTCAGTAAGGTTTCATATTGTTTGTAGTGATTCCCTGATAAAGTTAGGCGAACTACCAATAAATAAACGCATGTTACTCAGGAGAATTATTATTGTAGATTAATTCACTACATAGTACATAAAGCTAGGAGAGCTACATGTACCAGTGGATCAATCTGATTAAAATACAGATCTATTTCTTCTGTTGCTGCGAATATTTACCCATAGTTCCACATATAGCACAAAAAGAACTCGACGCAACAAACCATTTGATTGGCTTATGCCTTACATCACCCAGAACGCGGGTGCCAGGTTTTTTAATAACTACACGTATTTAATTGAACTGTAAAAAATGAAACAAAATAAGATCCGTGTTTTAGTCAGATTACTAGTAAATAAATAGAGAATTATGATATAGAAATTTACCGCATAGTAATAAAGTTAGGGAAACAAACTAGTAGTAAAAAAACTGACTAATCTAGAGAATTATTAGAACAGTCACAGATGTAGATATAGAAATGGACTACATTGTAGGGGAACTACTAGTAATAAAATCAGGCTATTTGAGAGAGAGAGAGAGACCCCACAAGGTTGAACAGGCGACCTTACTCCTTGGCTATTTACAAGAAAGATTTATTTTATAGTACATAATAAAAATAACTGTTTCTCAATGTTTTTTTAGATATTATACAATGCATCAACATGGCATAATAAAATATAGATAGAACAAACCATAGGAGAATAGAGCACACAGCCAGAGAAAAAACTGATTCAAGATGTAAACTTGTTTTAAGACGTAGTCCTCACCCTGAAATGACAACTGATGCAGGTGTTTAAACACTACAGATTACACAGTGGCCAGAATGCCACCGTTTGAATGACAATGACCTATTGCACTCAATCTGATTTTTGCATTGGCAAATTCCACGGTTCTTCTCAGCCCTCACTGGGATTCGACCACTGGATATTTGAGTCTTGACTACAGAGGCACCCAATTCAAATGATAAAATCAGCATTAATGTGACACCAATACAGACTAGTATAAAGCCTGCTATCTTTACACTGCCCTATGTACGTATTATGCTATAAAGATTTGTGTGATGTGACCCTTATACAGAATTGTAGGAAACCTCGCTGTCTTTCTACTACCCAGCCTGGTCGCCGTTCTGTTTGTTGTGCTGTTAAGACCTGTATGATGTGGAGGGTTTGCTTGCGGAATGATTTAACAAGTGCAATTTAGATCATAAGGTCTATCATTGAGTCAACTAGCAGGGTTTTGATTGACAAGGAATAGGGTCGTCATTCCAACCTCATGGGCTTTCTCGGGGTCCTCTGGTTTCTTCCCACAGCTAAAAATCCCTAAGCCCATACAAATTATTAGAATAGAATTGAACTGTGTTAGTCCCGAAATGACCCAGTTTGTGTTGAGTGGAGCTAAACGCAATTTCTCTCTGTCTCTCTCTCTCTCTCTCTCTCTCTTGAACTGTGAAGACATGTGTGACATGACACTAGTATGAAATATGCTGTCTTGTCATTGCCGCTTGTTGTGCCGGAAAACAACTGTGTAATGAGACCTTTAAGAAGAGACAAGTTCCGTTTTTTTGTTTTTTTTTGAAGGTGTCAATTTTCAATTACCAGTTTAAAATTTCAAATACATTCATCACTGTAGCTACATGTACACCAGATACTCTTCCAGTCTCTTCAACTGTTCACACATTTTTTTTATCTAACTGTCAAAGTGAGAGAACATCATACGTCTGTGTAAACTGTAATATAATCCAATTTCTTTAAATTCAATACTTGTCATGACATTTTAATTTGGAAAGAATAGAGGTAATCTCTTGACATGAAAAAAAAACAATTTAAAAAAGCAGACACAGTGTAGAACTGTATATGAAGGAACACGTATAATTCAATTTCATTAAATTCAATATTCTTCATGCTAAATTTGATGAAAATCCATCCAGGCAGGCATAACTGAGACAATTCAACTTGTTGTCATCAGCATCCTTTATTATCATGCTTTTGAGCCAAGTTTGGAACATAGTTGGTAAATAAAATGGGTATATTTTTTTGGTGATTAATATATGTATGTAGTTCATCTCCCCAAATAACAAAAAATGTCATATCTTATGAACAAAACTTACAGTTCTAGCTTTAAAATGTGCATTTTAGAGAACTCAACGCCCGTCCTTAATGAAACAATGAGATTCTAGTACAAAGTAAATGGAAGCTTGTTAAATGCTTTTTTAAACAAAAGTTTTATGACACGTTATAGTATGGCCATTATATAATGTGTTAAAGACTATAATAGTTAAAAAATAGATAATGTAAAGGGAATTTGCTGAAAATTTCAGTCAAATTGATCCACTGTGAAACAAGAATTTAGCGATTAAATTTTAGGCCTAGTCTTGATCATCGTTACTAAAGTCGATACAATAAAAAAAACATAGTCTTGATTATCCATTTCTTGATTTAATCCTGTATGAGCATT
Source organism: Patella vulgata (assembly GCF_932274485.2). Lineage (NCBI taxonomy): Eukaryota > Metazoa > Mollusca > Gastropoda > Patellidae > Patella > Patella vulgata. The sequence goes on along the minus strand of NC_065886.2, from coordinate 38,523,663 downwards.
GAGCAGCAGATCGAATTATAATCCAGTAAATATCGCAGGCTGGCGATGACATTGAGAGTTGATTATGGTCTGGATAAGTTAATTAATGTCTAATTAATAATTTAGAAAACATTTCAGGCCTAAAGAAAGACGTGCAATTGGCAGAATTAGCTCTTGCATGATGTATGTGTTAAGTTACTTTATATTATCTACATGTATATCATTACCTCATTAGTTTTACAATGATGTAGATAAATGAGATGTCAAGATGCAAGCTTGACAAGAAAAGTGTGCTTAATCATTCACCTGTGGCTATATGAGCAGGCATGGAAAAGAACCCCTGCTATTTGGAAAAAATTCTCCACCTCATATTGCACATGAAAATTACCATACTGTATTTTAGTTAGATTCGAAATGCCTGAAGATTGGGTTGACAAGTCTTCAGAAATAAAATCCATTTCATTTCATTATATCTGTATATCCTTCATCTGCTTTATTGAGAAAATGTCAACAGTATCATTACATACAAATTATTTCCATTTCTCTTAAAGTTTCTGAGCGTGATTTGAGCGATATAGGAATCGCTGGCAAACCACAATATATTGTGAAAGTTTATACTCTAATGGGAGTATCATTTGATGCGCCTCTTTTTAATCTGATTGATATTTTGGTTTTATTTTCTTAAATAAACAATTTGAGTACTTATTAGCATAGATTAAGCTGTTGGATATTGTCCAAATGCAAATGGTGATCAGCAACTTTTGATTTGATTTCTATTGAACCATTGACTGTTTGTATTAAGAGAATTTTTATATCTCAAGTCAAAAATTGTATTTGGTAAGTAGAGGAAGTGATAAACCATCTGATATGTAATTATTGATAAATGTGATATTTTATAATGGTGGCTAGTTGCCGTGGGTTACCACCTGATGTTATGACAGATGTTATAAACACCTTTTATGTCATTAATCAGGTGTTTTAAACATCAAAAAATCTAAACTAGAAATATATTTACATCTGTTGAACTGAACATACATCTTTTTCACCTGTATCTCACATCTAGGTTTTCTCCAGATAGACCTACCATATGTCGGAAGCCATGGTGGCTCACTGAGTAAGACGTTGGTTCGCAAACCGGGAGATCCCAACTTCGATCCCTGCGTTGACTAAGAAAGTTCATCATGATTCCCCTATCTTAGCTGTGCAGTACATAGGCCCTGGCAAGGGACAATGTATCTTGGATGGGACAAATGATCAAGGACCTGTGTACACATCCGTGTGCACGTAAAGGAACACTTGACAGTTGGAATTCGATAAGAGTAGCCCATAGTGCCGCTAATCGAGCAAAATTTCCCTCCCAGTCGGTGCAGAAAAGTAGAACGTTAAACCCCATATCAATTTCATACCTGCCATGTTGTACCTACTGATCTAGTGCTTGACATTTTTAACTTTCTGCCAGATAGGTAATGCATAAATGAATGAATGAATGAATTAAATAATGTTTTATCAGCTCAATAAAACCACAGAAAATGACAAATCGGTGCCAGACAAAACAGTTTGTGCCTGAAAATTCTTGACAGGTGCCATTTTTCCAGGTTAAAATGTTACACCTGTTTTACCTGTGCTAAAAATAAATCCTTGTCCTTAAAAAGAAATACCAGTTTAAAAAAAAAAAAAAAAAAATTGTTAGCACAATCTTAGTAACTTATGTTTATTTGGTATCGTTAATTTTATGTTCAATCCCATCTTCTCTGGAACAAACTTCCTCAAAATATTAGAACCTGTTCATCATTAATATTTCTGTACCAATGGAATTCAATAAGTATGGGCGTACTATTTATACATGTATTTGAACCTGAACGAGTGTTATTTCATCACAATCAGCTTGGAATTGTGACGTCAATCAAGAATCAAAACCTGTCAATTGATGTATACAATTGTAAAAGTTGATGTAACAGGTATGCTGAGTTTCACTTCCATCATGCTTCAATTGGTGGAGTCTTAGGTTTTATCTGAAGACACATTGGCATGCACGTTAAAGATCCCTTGGCAGTTGAAATTCGATATAAGAGTAGACCATAGTACTGCTGTCTGGGCAAAATGTCCCTCATAGTACACTGTATGGCGTATGCAGAACAGTAGGCCATTAAACACCATTTCATTTCATTTCATGTTTTATCATTTAACGTCACCCCATGAACAAAAAGATTAGTCACAGTTTGAGAAGCAGTTCCTGGTGTGAAAATCTCTCTGCCTCTGTCTTCCCTCTGCCTTCCTGAAATGCTTGATTTATGTGTTACAGATGATTTTGTCATTGAATAATAACATCTGCCATTTTGATCTATAGTATACACATGACTATTATAGATTTTGAGCAAAAATATTTATTACTGTTTTTATTTAAATCTTTATATTTATACTAAATTTTTTTTTTTTTTTTTTTTTTTTCAGAACATATTGTCAGAAGCGATCTGTTTTAGAGAAAGAATATGCTCAGGTAAGTTTCCCATGTATTTAAAGGTTTTGGTTAACAGATTTAATTAACGATCAGTCTTGTTTACTAGTTTAACTCATGTAACAGAGGGCTGTTTTTTTTTGGAATCAAAGAAATATCTTTTTTTTCCCAGTATCATCTTAATACTAATATTCCTAACTAACTGATGCTACCTGGGTGTCTTATACTCACCTCCAACCATTTATATTGCATATGTGCGCACCAGCTAAATGAAAATAAGGCCATTAAAGATTTGCTAATTATTATATAATTCTCTAAATTGTCACATTTCTTAAATCCTCATGTGGAGAGCCATGGTGACTAAAGTGAGTAAGACACTGGTTCGCTAGCCCGGAGGTCGCGGGTTTGTCTGTCAGTGTAGGCAGAGAAATTTCATTGTGACCTTCCGGCGTGGTTTCCCCTTGTCAGTGGTGCAGGATGGAGGGCCTGATAAGGACAAATGTCTAGTCGTTTCGGATGGGATGAAAACCTAAGGTCCCGTGTACATATGACGTGCACGTAAAAGATCCCCTGGCAGTTGGAATTTGGTGTAAGAGTAGGCCGCAGTGTATGGTGTATGCCCATCTTCATTAACCCAGTCAGAGCAAAACAGTAGGACTTAAACCCCATTTCATTTAAATCCTCATGTGTATTGACCATTTGTCAGTGTAAAATATTATTTTCTTGGGGGCGATGCATGCTCTTTCGAAAAAACCTAAGGCTTTGTCAATTCCAGTACGAGCAACATTAAACTTGGCATGTCTGTTCCTTCTACAATTGCGCATCAATTGATAGACTTCTATTTTATGATGTGACCTTACAATGTGACCTCAAACTTCTTGCTCTGTTCCCAGTCCATTCAGGATATTTTTTGTGTCCTGTACTTATGATCTGTTTGTTTTTTCTACAATTTACTTTTCATGTCACCTTCATGGTCTGTTTGTTCTGTGATTTGTTGAACATTCATGTTGCGTTGTCTATTCTAAAAAATGGCTAGATTATTGTCAATGATAGAAGTTAATATAGAGTTAAATACAGATAGAAGTTACTATAGAGTTAAATAATCACAGAAGTTAATATAGAGTTAAATAATGACAGAAGTTAATATTGAGTTAAATAATGACAGAAGTTAATATTGAGTTAAATAATGACAGAAGTTAATATTTGGTTAAATAAAGAGAGCTAAAAAGAGAAGTAAATATAGAAATTGAATACATAGAAGTTAATATTGAGTTAAATAATGATAGAAGTTAATATTGAGTTAAATAATGAGAAACAAAAAGATAGCCGTTAATATAGAGTTCTATAAAGAGAAAATAAAGATAGCGTGAAGTCTGATTATACGTCAAGCTATCTATTTTAGAAGATATATTGATTGATGTTAGTATTAAATGATGAGCTAATGTAATGCAAACATGTCAAATTAATGGCTTAATATTCTATCTCATTTACATCTTTATAGCTTTATTGCAATCACAGTAATCAAAGTACTTGTGTATTTAAACAACCTTGATCATAACCAGGTCAATAGCTAAGGGAGATGGACAGGGGGAATATTCTCCCATCCACCACTTGGCCAGGAAATATTGTGAATTGTTTTGCCTGATGTATTACAGCCTATGCTCTGTTTACCATCATCCATGAATCTGAATATATAATGAGAGAGTTAAACAAAACTAATTCTAGTTTATGTACGTTCTGGGCGACATTTATTAACTTGAGCCACATGGAGACTGTGAACTACAAGAAGTTAAAGTTAATATCAACATATTATATATCTACACAGCTAGTTTCAATAGTTTATAAGTCTTTGAACCTTTTAGACTTAGTTTCCAAATTAAAAAAAAGACCAGCCCCTTGTCAGAAAACATTGTGTCCTAGGAAGGAGCCCCATGGAGACTGTAAACTATAAGAAGTTAAAGTTAATACATGTATTAACAGATATGATATATCTACGCAACCTAGTTTCAATAGTTTCAAGTTGAAACAAGTTGTCTCTATTGATTGGTCAATAACTGGTGGTATATTGGCTAGTATGGCCCGGAAGACAACCAATGGTTATTGATTATTGTAATTACATCAGTTTCGCGAATGAGGGGTAATTTTAATCAGGCGGTCTTCTGGTTTTATTATTCTACCGATCGGGTGTTTAGCCTGGTGCTCTGTTAAAATCAATAGTCTGTATTTACAAGGGGGTAATATTACAGACCAGTAGCAGGTTTTTTCGCTCCGGGTGGGTTGTTTCATTCTAGACAATGTTCTATTGAAAATCAAAAACGTTTGCACTTACATCAACATGTTTCATAGATATTCAGGGATATTTTACTTGATTTAAGTTTCTGACATACAGAGAATATTACTTTATTTATATTCATTGATGCTGAACAATTTCTTGTTTACATGTAGCACTTTCATATTTTTATTTTGACACTTCGTCAATGTGTTCCTATTCATGAACTACCTAGAAATTCTAATAGCTCTCATTTCATTATGAATTCATGTTAGACATTTATGATACAATTTATTATGATTTAATATTTAAAGATACATTATGGGAGATTTTTATAGAGAGTTGGCCATTCTTGCTATAACAGTTCAAAAGTAGATGATGAAAGAAGAATATATTGAAAATTTCGGTCAAATTACTTTATTTTGAACATAGTTATCATCATTGTAATATTTGACTAGAAATGGTAGCGAAATGTGTCTTCACCTTGACCGATCGTTTGATTGACAGGCGTTAACTCCACCTAAATATCTCGATTATCAAGTAAAGTTTTCAATGGCATACAGAAACGCTCTACAGCGGCCTCGCTAAGTACACTCTATCATTTAGCCTCGATCTAACTGACGTATTTTCATCAGGTTGCCCCATATTTGATTTAATCAATTAGTGAAATCCTATTTAAATCCGAGCTGTAGCCGAGCCATCCGTGGGTCTACAGAGTTGATTTTGGTCTTGTTGTTTAAATAAAGATCTAATTAATAATTTCTATAAGATCTGAAGCCTAAATTAAGACTTGCAATAATCAGATTTAGCTCTTGCATAATGTATGTTTAATGTATGGAATGTGTAAAACAGAAAGATATGTTATAAGTGCCATAAAAAAAATAGAAAAATAAGATGAACTTAATTGGGTTTAACATCTTAATTAACTCCATTTGACCTCATTTTTGGTCCCATCCTGTTGACTAGTCCCTTTTCTTACCAAGATAAAAAAAGAAATTAGTTGAATCATATTTGAATAGACTACACTATAAGTTTGTAATGTAACATTAACATGCATCAGACCTCATATTGGGTCCTATCCTAATGACTAGTCCCTTTTCTTACCAAGATGAAAAAAAAATAAAACAAAAAAAAAGTCAAAAGTTGATCACATTTAAATAGACTACACTATAAATTCATAATGTAACATTAATTAGCTGTATAAAAGTAAAAGTTTAGTTATATCTAGTTTAGTTATAGTAATATGAACTTTCAAATTAATGGCCGTGATTTTTGCTCGACTATTACATGTAATTATTATGCTAGACTGGTCTCAAATCTGTTCAGATTTTTGATGCCTCATGATACTTTATTCATTTAATCGTTCTTGTGTCTTGTTTCATAGACTCTTTCCCGAAAGAGCAGAAATCAAATTTTCGACAGAATTTCTGAATAATTGATATCTGTTACACGTCACTTAAACTGACGTGACCTGTCAATTCAAGCTAGTAAAAAGTGGCTATTTATATTAACAACGACCTGCAACTGTTTCAAGTAGGATTGTTAATGATATCACTTAATTGTGGTAGTTATTTCGGAACTAGTGAAATGCTGAAACTTGAGCATTTATCTTCAATCTCTGTGATATAATGTATATATGTGTGCTTTTGGTCCATAACAGCAATCAGTGGCGGATTAAGCTCCACCAAGGCCTGAGGCGGCAGTTGCTGGAGGGCCTATTTAGTTTTTAAATAGGGCCTATTTAAAATGGCGTGGGCCTAATTAATTTCGGTCAGGGCCTATGTTGATTCCCGTTGGGCCTAAACACACCCCCCTAACATTCATTGTCTATGCGATTGTAATCGTATCAGACAAGTCTAAAAAAATTTTTTTTTACAAAATCTTTGGGCCTGAGGCTGCAGCCTCATCAGCCTCACTGATAATCCGCTACTGACAGCAATGTGTGTGTGTGTGTTTTTGCTTAATCACTGCAATGTGTGTGCTTTTTCTCAATCACTGCAATGTGTGTGTGCTTTTGCTCAGTCACTTCAATGTATGATTTTGCTCAATCATCGAAATGTGTGTATGATTTTGCTCAATCACTGAAATGGTTTTTTTTGTGTGCTTTTGGCAAATGATGACATTGTGTGTGGGTTGTTGCAATGCTGAAATAACAGTAACATATATTCAGCAAGTCGTTTTGCCCTCATGTAGGTCTTTGATAGCAGGATTGATATTGACAGCAAATCAGCTATTTATTGCCATGATTTTTCCCTCCCAATGGCTTGGGACTCATTTGTTAACATTCAGTATCGTAATCCCCCACAGGCATGTTGGTGATAATTATGTTATGTCAAGTTCGATCATGTTCGTAACTAAATCATTAATCTGGTGCTATTGTAAACACGGAGAAACGTCAATAAATACTGGAGATAGACTGGTTTCTCTTACTTCATACATTCGATACAATCGTTTGATCATATAACAGTCAGAGTTTCCGATACCTAACGCTCATTTCCTTAATCAATTCATACTTTAGTGAGTTAATTGAGTAGATTATGCGATCTATATGATAACAGTTTCTAGACGAGACACTACAGGACATCAAAACTTTTCGTATAATCATGTTTTAGTTACTGCTAGAGGATTGAATCCTCCTAGATTTGAGATTAAGAAATGACTGTCCGATACTATTTCTAGACCCGAATTGCCCAGGCATCGAAACTTTTCGTATAATTACATGCTGCTACTTGAAGATTGAATCCATCTAGATCCAAGATTAAACTAAGAAATGGCCGTCAGATACTCTTTTCAAGTTTTTGATTAATTTTCAATTCAACATTTTATTATTATGTATTATTAAAATTTCCCCTTAATTATTTACAGCTAATAAATTGTAAGTTTATAAAAGTACATTTAAAGCCTCTTAACCTCATTTAAGGGAATGTGAAGTTGATTCTCTAAAAGGAAATGAAATGAAATGCCGTACTGTTCTGCTCCGATTGGGATAATGCCTGGACAGCGACACTACTACGGTCTACTCTTATTTCAATTTCCAACTGCCAAGGGATCTGTTAAGTGCACACCAAGGTGTACATTAGACCTCGGTTTTTCATCCCATCGGAACAACTAACAGTTCTTTTGTCAGGCCCTCCGTCCTACACGACTGATAAGGGGAAACTAAGCTGGAAAATCGTGATGAACTTTCTCTGCCAACAACGGAAGAGAAGCCACGACCTCGAGGCTAGCGCGCTAGTATCTTACTCACTTAGCCACCATGGTTCCCTTCTCCAAAAGGAATATCAGTTCAATAATGGTTCAGTTCCATTCAGTGTTTCCAAAGATATGATGAATTCAAAATTTGTCTACATTCACCTTCCTCTACAGATATACATGTATACCCTTGAAACAGCATGTGTATTGTAAAAGAAATATCTGTTAAAAATGGTTAAATGTCATTCGTTATTTACAAAGATATGATAATTAAAAAAAATTCAGCATTCGCCTTCTTAAACTATAATCTTCGCAAACATCTTTTAATCTGATTGAATCCTAACTGGGAGATTCTCCACCGTTGATATTTTGGTTAAGTTTTCATAAAGATGCATTATGTAGGATTTAGCGATGACTGTTCTTTCTATAATGATAGATAATTGAAAATGAATATATTGAAAATTACTTTAATCTGAGCCATATTGTGAAGATTTGACATGATTTAGCCTATGTAGTCTTGATTGTCAAGTACCATTTCCTACATTAATAAGCATGGTCTTGTCTATACATTATCGATTATCAAATGGTGTACATTGTAGGTGTTCTAATCCATTTAATATCTTGGCCATTCAGTGCCCTAGAGTGTTGATATGGGCTTGTTATTTACATGGAAATAAATGTCTAAATAATAATATATAAACCATTTGAAACCAGAAAAAGTAATGCATCTTTAATTATAAATGTCTGATAATCAATTTGAGTACGTTTTTCCATGGATTAGATATTGTACGAACAATGTAAACAATGCAAATGACAACCAGCACCTTTGTTTGCAATCATCTGCTGTGTTTACAATATGCATTATCAAGACAAGGTTAGTTTAAATGAAATGAAAAATAGATTCTTGCTTCTGTAAACATTTGCTACATTTATAGATAACTTATTTCTTGGATTTTTTTTACAACAATTATGTTTAAATATAATATCGCGTCACCTTTATTTTTAGCAACATGGGGAATGGTCTGTGTATCTTGACGAACCAGACGCTATAGATCTGCACTTACTATTAGTATTCGGGAGGGAGTCAGGGTGGCTAAATTAGTAAGACGCTGGCTCGCTAGCCTGGAGGTCGAGGGTTCGCTGACGGTGTTGGCAGAGAAAGTTCATCACGATTATCCGGTGTGGTTTCCCCTTGTGAGTGGTGCAGGACGAAGGGCCTTACAAGGACAGCTGTCTAGTCTTTCGGATGGGGTGAATAACCGAGATCCTGTGTACACACTTTGGTGCACGTAAAATATCCTTTTGCTGCTAGAATTCGATATAAGAGTAGGCCGTAGCGCCACTGTCTGGACAAAATTTCCTTGATAGCACACTGTATGACGTACGCCCGTCTTCATTAGGCCAGTCGAAGCAGAACAGTAAGATGTTAAACCCAATGTCATTTCAGTATTCAGGATAAACTACATGGAGGGAAAAATGCCAGGGCATTCACATGTATCTGAAAAGTCAAAGATATGTACTAATTTAATGTAAAGATAGATAACGTACTAATCACATTTAATTGTAGTCTTAAACTCAGTATGAAATCTTTATTCCAAAATATTAAAATTATGAAATATCAAGAGCTAAGTCTTTCAAATTGAGAAATTAAGAAAAAAAGACAAGACTATCTAAATTCAGATTGGGGCATATACATGTACGACCCCAAGTTAGAAAAAAGAATTTAGAAAGAGATAGTTTTGTACGTTTATCACTTTGAATTGGCAGCATTTCAAACTTGTGTGTATTCAGACTCATGCACTAGCAGTCATTAAATAGAAAACATAAACTATTACCAGGGTCGGGAAGAGAAATAATTTCTGATTTATTTCGTCATTTCATCTATTCCTGTATTTTCTCACTTTAAAAAAAAATTTGTTAATGTTATAATGTATTTTATGTTGAGAAAAAACTCATGACAGCTGGGTGATCTGGTATGAGAAATGGCTGTGTTTACGTGTACGTGCAGCTCAAGATGTTAGTTCGGTTTGTATGTTGATTACACACGGCCAGCCATAGACTAATTTGTAAATTTGGTCGCATGCCAGGGATGTTTGAATGGCTATTGTTAAATTAATACTCGAGGTGTCAGATTGTAATGTCGTACTAGAAAATAGCAACTTACATATCCCATTCAGATGGGGATATACAAGCATGGGCGATAAACGAAAGCTAAAAGATTCCCTGACAGTTGGAAATCAAAATTACTATAGGCTGTAGTACTGCTGTCAAGGCAATGTTAACCTCACACTCCTAGCACATGACATGGTGTACGCCCATCTTCATTAGCTCAGTTGCTGCAGAAAATGTTAAACCACATTTCAATTCACTGGCCAGTAATTGACTATAACTTTACATAGAGGAGACTCAACATAGATTGTGGGGTTGGGTGGTCAAGTGGTCTAATGTATACCCTTTAGATCCTAAGGTCTGTAATTGAGTGAAGTGGCATGGTTTTGATCCTAAGCTTGTTTGTGACAAGGAATAGGGTTGCCTGCCCGACCTCCTTATTTTACCTCCCACAGCTGAAGGCAACTCTATAGACGTAAGCTAATTATTGAAATAAAATAAATTTACCACATGTTCATCTCAAAATGACCTACTTTGTGTTTAGTGGATGTTAAACCCCATTCTCTATGTCTCAAATTATATTGTTTGCAAACTTTGAGTCGTACCCTTCATTATCAGCTGGGAGCCACGGTGTCTAAGTGGGTAAGACGCTCGCTCGCTAACCTAGAGGTTGTGTGTTCAATCCCTGCATTGGCCTGAGAAAGTTCGTGATTTTCCGGTGGGGCTTCCCCTTGTCATTTATGCAGGACAGCTGTCTAGTCGTTCAGATGGGATGAAAAACAGAGGACCTGTGTATACAGTGGAATGCGCGTAACAGATTCCTTGGCAGTTGGAATTCAATATAAGAAAATGCCATAGTGCCGCTGCCCGGGCAAAATTGCCCTCATAGCACACTGTATGGCGTATGCCCATATTCATTAGCCCAGTTGGAGTAGAACAGTAGCACGTTAAAACCCATTTCATTTCATTATCAACTAAAATGGTTTTAATGGAGTCCTATGATAAGGTGGTTCCAAGCTTACTTTGTGTACGATATACAAATGTATAAAATTCATTGCATTTATTTTCATGATAATCTGCAAGTCGAACCAACATAGAAGCAAAAAATTGTATTAAAGTTAGCCATTAATATTTTTTATTTATTAGATCCTACTCTCATGTTGCCTGGACTATATAACATCTAGATATTGATTATATCAACCAATGTTGAACATCAACATTAATAATGGGAAGGGGGGATACGTGTAAACTTACACATCTCTTATATGGACCAGTTGTGTTGTACAATGGTTAAATTAGCTGGTTGACATTTCTTACTAATGCTTGCTAATGGCGGGGCAGGGGTCCATTTGTCGAATACTTATTAAGATAGAATGTTTCACAACAGTTCACATTATAATATTTAAAGGCTGACTTTTCAGAAAAATCTTTTTTTTTTTACATTATTTAGAAAGGGGATTCCCCTCCCATGTGTTTGTACCTCTATTTATCTGTTTTAAAAAGAAATGTTGTCATCCATGTCCATTAGTGCTTGGTATTGTCACTGCAGTCGCAATACAATACATATTGCGATTCAGGTACTACGATACGATTCGTATCACGATTCATAACTAAGTCAATATTTTCCAAGAAAACAACAGGACAAATGAATAATTCATATTTTTAGTCCTGCCGATATCAAAGGAATAAGACTGTTTTATATCATGATATTGATAGGTATCAAAATAAGAACCAAAACAATTTGAGAGTGTTTGTGTACCTACATGTATGGATAATGTGTGACATGGATAATTAAGAGTGACAGGTACCTTACTGAAGCGACAAAAAAAAAACATAAAAGAGAAACACGATACATCAATTCAGCATCTCCTGAATCGCGATACATAGATTCAATGATGTATAGTGCCAGCACTACTGTTGATTCAATGATGTATAGTGCCAGCACTATTGTCCATCTGTCCATTTGCAATTTAAAACCTGCTAGAATTGTGGGCGGATGGGTGGTCGTGTTGGAGTCTGGAGTTTATGACTTACATCACTAGAGAGATTTTCACATTTTCACAATGCTGATTGAAGGGGTTTATTTTTGTTGAGTAGCAAGCATTTGTCCAATATATTATTGTAGCAGCCTACTCACCAAATAAAATGTTACTTTAATTTCAAAATAAGTATATATATATATGTGTGCAAAATAGGTAGTGTGATGTTGCTGTGCAGATAAAAATCTGTGACAAGCACCCATCCTGTCTCTAATCCTGAGTTCAGTAGTATAACTTGTCTATACATCAAATTTCTGTACATTTTATTCATGGAAGATTTGGTTTTAATTTCAGGGTTTATTAAAATTAACCAATCAGTTATTAAAGAGAGAATTTCCTGCTCAGCCTGATGTATCTTCTGATGATGGACGAGAACACAAGTAAGTTGATTCATGAATATTATTATTTTATTAATGTTCAAGGTCTGAAATTATTTGTTTCATTGTTGATATTGTAATAGTGTGATAATATGTCAATTGCTAAGATAATAAATGTTTCTTATGTTAACAAATTTAAGATCAACTGGCTAATAAGTCATTAACCTGTCATCACTTTTCATGCCGTCACGACGTTAATCCCATCTATTGTTTTTGTTGATATATTATATTGTTTAAGCCTTTATGTCTTGTTCATCTATGCCATGTCAGTTTTAATTACATTTACTTTAATCCTATTATCTGATTTTCCTTAAATATAACAAATTTATACATTTGTAGTCACTAGTAAGGATCCCTTACTAAGTGCAGTAACTGGCCTGTCAGTACTGTATGACAATATATGTATATTTATGTTCCAGTATATTAAAGAATCAAAGAACTATTTGATGTCTGTTATATCCAAAGATAGAATTTACTCCTCTAGAATATTTTTCAGGCTATTAAAGTTATTATTAAGTTTACTGTAATACTACTCTTGCAACCTCAGTCAAATTTGTTTAATTACATTTAGGAATGAAAAGGAATAGGGTTAGCATTTTCTCAACACACTGTCTTTTTAGAGACTAACATGCCATAAAGGAAGGGGAAAGGAGAATGTTGTTAGAGATTCAACGTACACAGTTTGCAAGGGAAATAATCATCGTATAATATATAGTGCATTTGATATTACATATAAAAGCTCTCTTGTCAGTTATAGTTTGAGAAGTAGCATGTATCTGCATTTTAACTATTATTTTTCCCAACACTTAGTATGCAATAAAATTGATCAATTTTTATCCAATTATATGTTTCGAGGACAATGCCAAGAAACTCTGTTATCTGATAGCAATATCTTCAGGTCTTCTCAGATGATGCAACATTGCTTGTCACGTTAATATTATGTTAGTCTCAGAATGACCTGAATATTGTTTTGGCCATTGTATCCTCTACTTCCTCTAAAAGTAATTTATAATATGATGAGACTGGAGTAAGTGAATACCCTCGAAGATAATTGATTAGATATAAAGATTAGATAGGTATAGATGATGAATTTTGACAGTTGTTAGTCTATGTGTAGAACTACTTATCTTGTAATCTCATTATCAGATGGGTAGATATAAAGCTATAACTTGATTAACAATATATCTAATATATAACAGAACTCTGGTATTCAATAACAGCAATTGTCTTGTCAAATTTTGAGTTGATTAGTTTCCTGGTATGAAATTTGAACTACTGGCAGTAACTAGTGGGAGAAAAACGGGAACAACACTTCTCCTGAGGATATTTTCATTGTTTGAAATTCGAAGTACATCAGTAACTACTCCCCCTAAGCACATTTTTTGAGTGTAAACTCTGAGCTGCATGTGTACATGTATATAGCTAGGGGGAGATCAACGGGAACCACTACTTCCCCGAACCACAATTTGCTAGAGTAAGATTTGATATAGTACATGTACATGTATAAATAAACTTATATTATCTACTGCTGTTAAATAAGTTAAAGTTTCATCAGCTGTTTCTAGGTTATTTTGGTACTAACACATTGAAACTATGCCGCTTGACTCAATGACAGACCTTATGATGCAATGCACATGCATTAACCATACCATTTGGCCACCTAACCCACTTTGAGAGATTAATAATGACATAATGAGTAGCAATTGTATTGCCACCACTTCATGATTTGTGTGATCAGAGTAGCCCAGTATGGTTTGCTCTACTGGAGAAAAAAATGGAGATTCGTATAATAAATTATGGTAGAATTCAGTTCAGATCATATTTACAATAGAGACAAACCAAAATATGACAATTGTCAGACCTAGAAATAATGTTTATACAGTTGTTGTATCTGACAAAATATAATAGTATCTGACAGTCACGCTCATCAACAGTAAATATAATCGCTAGGCCACTATATCACTGAGAGCGATGATATCGGTGCGGTTAATAATAATAATAATAATAATGATATTTGTATCGCGCAACTATTCAATGCACTATAGGCGCTAGAAAATTTTCTTACTTTGGAGTGTTAATGATAGTGACTAAACAACCAAATTTTCACTTTGGATTTTAAAACCGACACAGATTCACATTGTCGGATATTTTCTGGAAGTGTATTCCAAACAATTGATGCGCTGTTTCGAAAAGTTCTGGATCCTAAAGATTTCAAATTATAGGCAGGTACATCCAATAACAGTTTCCCTTCTGATCTTAATGAGCTCGCAATATTAACTTTTTTTCCTTATGCAAATTAAATTCTAGAACATTCTTTTTTTTTTGGAGTATTAGAAAAATAATGGTGTTTAAAGTGTATTTGGATAAAAAACTATTTCCTATATATTTAGTGTAAATGAGCATATGAAATGAGTAAAAGGCACTATTTTGCCCTGGTCTGTTCACGTTCTGTAAACATTGCACAGTCTATCGAGTCAGTGATCAAGGTCATGTGATGTAACGTCACACGTAGAATGTACATGAACTTTATAAAGGTCAGTCATCTTATACAGAGTTATAAAAAGAAGGAAGGCATTCACAACACCTGTATGAAACCGAATGCCTGACAGTTTGAACTTTATGCTGGACATGTATTATGAATATAATTAAAAACACTTATAAAAGACAAATATTTGCTTTATTTGTGCCTGATTTCTAGAAATTTGCAAATTGTGTATGGAGAACAACATTCTCATCCATGGTTTCCATGCAGGTTGCTATGCTTCACATAATGAATTGTGATGTAATCTGTGCAGTTGTCATGCTTGGTAAACATGGGTAAAAAAAAGTGTTGTTGTCATTATCGTAACCTGAAATGTCAAAGTGTATGCGTGTGTATCCTGATAAAAATGTTGGCAGGTATATATATACATGTATCCTGTTACAAATGCACCAGGAAATTTATCTTGTCTGGATATCAGATGAAATTTATATATCAACTACTTGGACTACAATTCCTTGTCCCAAATTTCCGATATAAATTCTGTTAATGTGTTAGTTTAGTACTGGTAACCAGATTTATACTTGATAATATTTAAATCTTTTTGCGTAGAAAATTTGTAAATTATTTATGTTTTATCGAAAGGGCACGTATTTTGCTACTCTTCATGAATTGGACATAAAAAAAATTTCTGCTTGTCCGAAAGAAATTAAAAAAACGAGTTGACTAAAAATGAGTTTTTGTTGACTTGGGCAATCAGGCAATTGTTAATTAATATCAAGCCCTTATAAAACATTTTTAATCAAATTCCAATTTCTAAATATCATCTACTCAAATCTTATATAGTTTTTATATCATATAATTCCAGCTTCAATTAAAACTTGTAAAAAGTTTATATATAAATATTGTGTATGATTCCAGCTTCAATTGAAACTTGTAAAAAGTTTATAAAAAGTTTATATATAAATATAATATGTTTCCTACTTCAGTTAAAACTTATAAAAAGTTTATATACCGTATAAAAATATTGTGTATAATTTCTACCTCAGTTGAAACTTATAAAAAGGTTACATTTATAAATAAATATTGTGTATGATTCCAGCTTCACTTGTTATATATAAATATTGTGTATGTTGTCACAGTCGTGTCATTAAATCTGATCAATATACAGTCAATACAGGTCTTTTCTTTATTTCTTATTCATATAAAACTACTATTATTTAATACTTTTAAATATTGATCTAGTCTACTCTAACAGTATTGATTTTACTATCCAGACTCAAACATGTTTATTTAAACTTCAGAAAACAGAAAACAGCTTTTATTTCAGATTATTTTGAAGGGTCTTGATCATGAAAAGATGATTTAGAAAAAATTAATTGGATTGAAAGGATGACAAACTATTCTTTAAATAAAATTCTAGAAACTGTTAATGAAATAATCTCCTGTTTTCAGAAAATGGTTCCCCTATTGTGATAGGTAAAATATTCACTCATTAATTTTGAGATCATCTTTATTTTGGAAAGGGATCATATGATTGGTGTTTGTTTTTCCTTTTATATTTATGGTGGATACATTTATTAATTTTTATACGCCCTTGTGGAGGTCATATATTGCCGTCACCTTTGATATTGCATCAGACTGTAGCCCAGAGGTCTTGCTTTTTTCTGACCTTGTCTTGAAACATATTTATGTTTTGGGGGTGAGAGTAAAATTTTAAATGTATGGACTTACATTTATACCGATTTCAGTAAATACTTATTAGAGTTATTTCCCTTGCCTATCTTACCACAGGAAAATCAATTATTAAAATATATTTATCTCAGGACATATTGAACCGATTAAACTGATATGGATTTTAGAATCTAATCAATCAGAATAAACGCATAGAAAAAAATGTTTTATGTCATTGTAAATTTCTGATAAAATCATAAAACAAAAACAAAATTACAGCACAGACGATGTAATGTAGCTGCTGTTGGCATATGTATGTTTAGTTGTCTGGCAACTCATGTTTATGAGGCTAGATCTGTACATTCATCAGTATATCATATTCATATTTCCTCTATATATTTTATTTCCTAATCTATAGACTTTCCCATGGAAGGTAAGGTGTTGGCTGTATATACATTTTAGTTCCCCATCCACCCATTATCTTTTGTTTCAGTTATTTTTTTTTTTCGTTTGTATTCTTTATTTTCCATATTTATTATTTTTGGGGTTACATACATGTACATGTACACTATTTTCTGTTTGATGTATAGGCGATACATGTACTACCGAACACATATAGCCATCTCCATTATGTTACATTTCACTGTACTTTTCTTTCCCAAATGTTCAGATTTCACTAACTATAGTGCAGTCAGTACAGACTACTGCTCCTTAGACTGCTTGAAACCGCCTAAGTCACACCTTAAAAAGTTCACTATGGTTTGATGCACTTGATGGAGGTATATGTATCGTAATGTAGATAGTGCTGTGTTCAGATGCAACCACAAAATGGAATTCTCGGCTAATCTGGTTTTGCTGCAGATAGATTTTTGGGATTTGTTTTGTTTTGTTTTTTTAAATAGAAATTGGAGTTTATTGTAGATCTTTTATAAATGTCATTTATTTTATTTACCATTTGTTTTCACTATATGTTGTATATCCTGTTGGGTATTTTTAAACAACAGAGTTTTAATAAGCCCACATTTAATGTGTATGGTCATCTAGTTTTTTGCCATTTTACATATAGCATGTTAAATGTTGTTTAATCATTGAAAGCTGATTAAAATCATCTTTCTAAGAATGAAAGTCAGCCATATTTAAAACGATTAATTTATATCACAAAACAAGTCAGTATCTGGTTGAAATGACTAAATCTCTTTGATTGGGGTAAAAAAATGAAAAAAAAGATTCAATTAAATTTGATTTGTTGATTTCTTGGAGCTAATGATGAGATAGAACTGATTTTGTCTTCAGCAGTCAACAATTTAGCTTGACCTAAATCAAAGAGGTTTAGCCCCTTTAACTAAGGATATCATGGACTCAAGAATAAAATGATCCAACTCTGTCTGATAATCTTAAAGTAGTAATATTATTATTAATCAAAGAGGTTTAGCTCCTTTAACTAAGGATATCATGGACTCAAAAATGAAATGATCTAACAGTGATTATCTACAAATTTATTGAATCTTAAATAAAATGTATGAAAACTCTGATTCATTGATTAGTTGGCTTTGTTGGCAACAATAATAACGTTTGTCATGTGATAGAATGATAGAACAATGGGCATTACTTGAGAATTTTGCAAGTATCGCAGCTAAAACTATTAGAATAAGTCTGATTTAAAGACTGATAAATGGCAACAAATTATTCAGACTTACTTAGACTTATTACTGCTTTACACGATTTATATAGATAATTATTAATATAAGACTGATATAAGTATTAATATATGTATTAAAATATTTATTCTTCAGGACAGCATGTACTGTGTGGCATAATATACTGGAAGAAACAGAGAAAATTGCAAAAGCCAGATTACAGGCAGCAGAAATGTACATGGAAAGAATTGCTGAGCCAGTTAAACCTCTTAGAGCCAGTAAAATGCAATGTATGAAAAAGGTAAAAGTGCAAAAATACATGTATGTACTACACACTGCCATACTCCTTGCCGTGTGTCATTTGATAAATCTACACTCTGCACTAGTGGTTCCAGACCCTTTTCTACTAGCTGACCCTTTGGGATATGTTTCTAATATGCATTTCCTCTAGATCTGTTCAGTCAGGAGTCACGGTGGCTTATTGGGTAAGATGCTGGCTCGCCAGCATGGAGGTCGCAGGTTTACTCCCGGTGTTGGCTGAGAAAGTTCATCAGGATTTTCTGACATAGTTTCCCCATTGTGAGGGGTGCAGGACGGAGTGCTTGACAAGGACAGCTGTCTAGTTGTTCGGATGGGACAAAAAATCAAGGTCCCGTGTACATATTAGTGTGCACATAAAAGATCTCCTAGCAGATGGAATTTGATATAAGAGTAGGCCTTAGCACCGCTGTCCAGGCAAATCTCCCTCATAGCACACTGTATGTCTTCATTAGTTCAGTCAGAGCAGAACAGTAGGACGTTAAAATTTAATTTCTGTTCTGTCAAATTTCCCATATTTGGGCCATTACTACATCGACCCATAGTAAGATGATTGCCATTTCTATTGAGGTGACTATGATATCAGCTACTGTAATTCATTACCCGAATAACAATTTCGTAGATTTCACAGACATCATTTTCCCCACCGTGACATTTGACTTGGATTATTATGCAAGTACATTTCAAAGAAATCATATAGTATGACCACTATCTTGTATGATTGATTATTTTAAATAATGGTACACCAACATCTGTATTATTATATTAATTAAATATTTCAGGTAATGCCTCAATTAACAACAATACAATCAGAGTTATCTAACACTGTACTAGAGTTGACCAAATCACAGAAAACATACAACACTGAGGAAAGTCTTGCTCACGAAGCTCGACAAAAATCATCAGACGCCGACGATAAGTAAGTAGATGTTTGGGTCGAACTAGATATTTATTTCATGTAGTTTTTTCTCAGACAATCCTCATGCTGGAGAAACGTTATTAATTTATTTTTTAGATCTTGTCAAACAATTTTCTGGGTAAATCATCACTTTTCTTGGTTCTATTTTTAGCTCATCATCTGTTCATACTGTGTACAGAAATACTTGTTGTTGTATTTCATCTAAACTTTACTATTATTGTATGCTAAGCTGATACAAGGTTATTTACAAGCAGCACCTAATTTTCATCTCCGGGGGGGGGGGGGGGGGGGGGGGGAGAGGGAGATGGGATTAAATGTCCGCTCGACACAAACTAGGGCATTTTGGGACTAACATATGGTCCAATTTTTTTTAATAATTCACTTGCGCATAGGGGTCTTTAGCATTGGGAGGAATCCAGAGGACCTGGAGAAAACCCACGAGATTGGACAGGCGACTCTACTCTTTGTCACGTACAACCGGGGAATCGAAACCACTGCTAAAGACCCCTGTGCGCAAGCAAATTATTGAAATAAAATTGAACCATGTGTAAGTCCTGAAATGACCTAGGTTGTGTCAAGTGGACTTTAAAAAAGACTTGTCCTAGATATATTTGAGTGAATTAAACTGATGAATTCTCTGTTTAACTGCCAGGAACTCTATGATACTATCAGTATACACATGTGGATTTCCGGTCTTTTTCAAACAGTAAATATTTTATATCAGTATTATTTATTGATAATTTATTTTATTTCAGGTTGAAAAGAAAATCAACAGGAATATTTAAATCTATGGCCGGTTTACAGAAAAATAGTGCTAAGGTTAGATTTATTTTACTAACACCAAACTAATATTAACAATTAGTTATAAATAGGGACCAAGTCTATGATCAAGTGTGATGGGGAGGTTGTTATAAGTAGGGACAGGTGTAGTACACAATACAGAGAATGCTTGTATTATTTAAGTTCAGCCGAACATAGCATAGTGTAGAGTAGAATCAATTAAATATATCAGCCAACTGTCATTTTAGAATTGATTGACTTTATTTCTATACTCATTTATATTAATTTTATAAATAATATATTCTTGTTTTATTTATTGTGAAATCTTTATAGTGTATCCAATTTCAATTGTTTTTTTGTTATTTTCAGTTAAAAACTCGACGGGATGGATGTGAAGTGAGGTCAACTTCTTGTCGTAATGAATATATTTTAAACATGTCTGCCGCTAACGCGCACCAAATAAGGTATTATAGTACAGATTTACCAGAACTCTTACAGGTTAGTCACAATCTTTATAAAATTGAGTGAAGGTGAACTTATCAAAATAATTTCATTACTTTTTGCAATCTAAAAAATGAAATGGGGTTTAACGTCCTACTGTAGTGCACTGACTGGGCTAATGAAGACGGGCATGCGTCATACAGTGTGCATGAGGGAAATATTGCCTGGACAGCAGTGCTACGGCCTGCTCTTATATCCAATTTCAACTGCTAAGGGTTCTTTTACGTGCATGCCAATGTGTGCACGGGACCTCAATGGAAGCATGCAATGAATGATTGATATACCATGGGTTAGTCTTGAAATGATCTAATTTAAGCCCCACCCAGGCTAATAAAGACAGGCATACTTCATACAGTGTTCTATGGCATTATGACTTATTCTTACTCCAGTTTCAAATGGTCATGGAATCCTTAACATGCTGCCAATGGTATACATGGAACCTTGATTTTCCATCCCATCCGCATGGTTAGAAACTTTTTCTTGCCAGACTCTCCATCCAGAAATACTGACAACTAGAAAACCTGCTGGAAAATCTTGAACTTTCTTGGCAAACACCGGGATTGTACCCAGAACTCCTGAATTAAAAATTTAAAATCATTTAACAATGTATGAGAATTATCACTGTATATGGTTAGTGCAGGGGGACTGCACCACACACAAACAATTACACAAGACAGACCTATGGACAAGACTAGACACAATATACAAAAATCAAAATAACAAACGCACATATCCAATCAATATAATCACACTATTTGTCTTTGATTAGGTTTTAGATGGAGAAGTTTATGAGAAAATAGAGGAATACTTTAAACTGATTGGTCAGACAGCAGCAGATATAAGCCAATCAGAAACAGACAGTTTTAAAAATGTTGTGACTCAAGCAGAAAAGGTAAATTTTTGAAAATTTGTCATTAAAGTGTATGTGATTATTATTTAACTGAAGTGACAAATAAAATGCTTGTTGTTATATTTGTATGAAATATAGAATATAAAATGCTTGTTGTTATTTTTGTAGATATGTCGACAATATAGTTTACAGTGTTTTTTATATCAACATCCGGTATTTACAGATTTAATACAATATCAATTTGAGCCATGTCACCAAGATCCTGTAAGTATTCTTTAACATTTTAACTTCATTCACTGTGTCAAAAAGTATGGACATTCGGAACTTCAAAATGAAATGAAATGGGGGTTTAAGGTCCTACTGTTTTGCTCCTACTGGGCTAATGAAGACAGGCATATGCCATACAGTGTGTTATGAGAGAAATTTTGTCCGGGCAGCGGTACTATGGCCTAATCTTATATCGAATTCCAACTGCAAAGAAATCTTACGTGCATGCCAATGTATACACAGGGCCTCAGTTTTTCGGTCAATCCGAACGACTAGACAGCTGTCTTTGTCAGGCTCTCGGTCCTGCAGTTCCAGATTAACAAGTATATTATGCTTCAAATGTGGCCTTAAATCATAAAAGTATGTTACATTTTTTTTTTGGGGGGGGGGGTATAAGCAATATTTTTATTCAGATTTGTATCTGAATAGGGATTGGGGAACAGGCATAGCCGATATTAAACCCCTGTATGTCACAGTTGAATAATACTTAAATTTTGAAATAAGTTTGCAGTGATTATAAATTATTTTTATCTATTCCTTTTGTAGATATGCAAACTAAGTGCTGATTATAATGCAGCTCCTGATTTAGATAAAGAATCCAAGAAATGGGCGACGAAAGTTGCTAAAGAAACAAAACTTATACGAGAATATAACAGATTACTGAAGGCTTATCAATGTGGTGGTTCAGTTGAACGGGTTAGTTCTATAATTATTCTTGTTCATGATTTATTGTTAAACAGTCTGGGAAGAAATAAATGAAATGGGATGTTTAATGTTCTACTCTTTTACTCCAAATGGGCTAATGAAGAGCGGCATGCGTCATACAGTGCTCTGAGGGACAAAGGGGGGGGGGGGGTGAATTAGTCTGAAAATCCTGATGACCTTTTCAGCCTAACAGGGATCGAACACAGGAACTCTAAGTTAGCAAGCCAGCCTTGTACTCACTGAGCCACTTTGACTCCTGCATCTGGGAAGAAAAAAAATGTTGATACTTCATCAAGTCACTATCAAATCATCTTTAGAGTGTGCTTGGTGAGTAAGGCACTGGCTCAATGACCAGCAGGTCGAAGGTCTTGGCTGAGAAAATTCATCAGGATGTTCCAGCCTTGTTTAAACTTGTCAGGATGATGTCGGATGGGAAGTCTTCTGGGGCCTGTTTCACGAAATTTTAACTTAAGATAAAATCAAAATTTTAGTAATTTGATTGGATAATATTAGATTGATTTTATTGCTTAGCCAATCAAAATTGAAGTTTCTACTAAAATTTGGATTTTATCTTTAGTTAAGATTTCGAGAAACAGGGCCCTGGCTAGTAAAAAAGCTTCTAGCTTTTGGGATAGTATGAAAAATCAAGGTCGATCTGTGTACTCATCATACACTTAAGAGAAGCCTTGACAGTTTGAATTGAATGAAGAATAGGCAGGAATCCTGCTGTCTGTCTGTCAAACCTTTTGGATTACCATAAATGCTCCTAGATTGTAGATTGCTGAAACTTGGTGTAGTTGTTCTTTAGATGAAGATCTTGACTGAGTTCAATGATGAACATTTTCTATGTAAACTAAGTCATGATATGCAATTTTATTGTACAGTGCATTGTAAAAAAGATAATTGTACAATTCTTTAGTGTCATCTATTTATTTGGCGATCGAGGCGGCAGACACTAGGTTTACTGTTGGCTTGTTTATTTGATTTTTACTGAAACTGATGTTACATGTAAATTCAGTCATTATTTTTTTTTTACTCGGTAGTTGACTGAACCTGGTGATGGGGGAACAACTCCAACCCAAGACCCAGAACAAAAAATGGAAGAGTTACGACAAAATATAAGAAAAGCTGAGGTATGATATATTATTTTCCACGTTTCTGCTGACACCTAGGGCTCGAATTACCAGGCGACGTGGGCGAAAAAGTCGCCTAACCCATTGATGACTTCGACCTAAAAGGCAATAGGGAGAAGTTGAAGTCGCCCTCACTTCGCCGTACATTTGTGCAAGGGCGAAGTAGGTAACAGGCATCGATATCAACGGTAAACAAAGCATTTTCTAAACAACACAACACGTGTTCGCATTGTGAGCATCGAAAGGAAAACTGAAAATTAAACAAGTTGTGAAAAGCAAAACATGTATTAATATTTTGTTTTTCGACTTTCTCTGTGTTGGCTGTGACAATGTTTAATAGTTTCAATGAAAAACATTGTATTTGATGTCAACAGGAAATACAATTCTTTAAAATAAAGCGAAGGAATCGAATCATAAATCTCCGTTACAACCTCTGGCTTCGTCCAGAAATAACAGCCAATCAAAAGCTGCGATGGCCAATATGGCGGCGGATACGATAATTTTCATGTATTTCTGTCTAGACAAAGTACTGAAGGTAAGTGAGTGGTGTGTCAAAACAATAATTTCATACATTGAATGTCGTAGGCCTACTACGTAACAACATGACTATCCTATTGTGAAAGGTGCTAAAACAATCACACAATAGACCCAGGACTAGTAATTAAATGTATTTAGGCACGAAAGGGTATAAATATTGATGTATTTGATAGAGGGGTATTACAAATCTTATTTGTATTGCTAAAGTCAAGTCTGTCTTAGTACTAGTATATGTGTAATTTATTATCACAGTAATTTTGATACCAGTAAGAGTATGATGACATACTGAAATAAATATATGTGTGCAGCTAAACGATGTTTGTTATTTATTTAGCATATTGACTGGGTAACGACTTGGTAAGATTGGTTGCAGCAATGCATGAAATATGACCTCTCCTTCAAGTCTCCCTATGTCTCCCTCATTTCTCCCTATTCTGTCCCTAGTTTGAGCCCTGCTGACACCATTCATGTGACGTTTATGCCGACACCCTTCAGTTCATGTTATGCTGATACCCTTTTAGGTCATGTTATGATAATACGGTACCCTTCAGGTCACCTTATGTGGATACTCTTCATGATCAGGTCCTGTTATGCTGATACCCTTCAGGTCACGTTACGCTGAAACTCTTCAGGTCATGTCATGCTGATACCCTTCAGATTATGCTGATACCCTTCTGGTCACGTTATGCTGATATCTTTCAGGTTATGTTATGCTGATACCCGTCTGGTCACGTTATGCTGATATCTTTCAGGTCATGTTATGCTGATACCCTTCAGGTCTTGTTTATGCTGATACCCATCCCCATTGTTGGTTTTCCTTGATTTGTGAAATTCTACTCATACATCCATTTACGAGACTGTTTTATGTTTTCAGACGTCTAAAGCAAAAGCAGAAGGTAGATTAGAGGCTTTACGTGCTGTTGGAAGTAAGATTTTATATATGTATCTGTTGATTATATTTTCAAAATACACATGTATAGGGTTTCATTTTGATTGATTAATAGCTCTGGACTGGACTCTAAACAAGACTTCTGGCCTAGACCAAGAAGAATGTTGGTATTCTTTAAGCCTCTGAGATGTTCATGTTAGCTTGTACATAAACAAACTCATGATAGTAGGAATTTAATAAAGAGTAGACTGAATCATCGCCATCGGCAAACTGTCCCGAAATAACACATTGCATGACTGGTATATAAAAGTAGGACATTAAACTCCATGTTATAGTCTTAACTGCGAGAACTTTTCCATAAAGCACTCAGATTCCCCCCACCCCCACACTGTTTCTTTCTGTCCATATTGACAATACCAAACATCAAATAGCTGGACCTCCTGTTTTAACTTTATATAATTATGACAAAGGGAGAAGATGTCTCTCCCTTTCTTCTCATGACAGCAAATTTTAACATCTTGTTTGTTTTTTTTAAGTGAACTTTGTTAATGTATTTTTTTTTTTTTTTATTACTCCTTCATATGTAAATGATTTTAGGTATATCATGTAATGTGTATGAAGTTGAATTTGAAATAAACAACCCCATTTCATTTCACTTATACACCTATATCTTTATTCATTTTTAATATTTGTTTGTTTTTTCTTGACAGTGAATATAGATGAGTATTTAAATAATGCCCAGATGGAAAGTCTGGGTACTGAAGATCTGACAATGGCCAGGGTGCCAAGTCAAATGTCTCTAAGAACAGAAAGCTCTGGCGGAGTACGTATCTACATTATAACAATAAAAATCTGTACTTGTAGACATTTGTTATTTCAAAGGAACATTCTCAAATATATTTTATATAATTAACCATAAATGTCAGTGATACTTGTCTAGAGGTTCAAATGGTCTGTTTTTATGCATTATGGCAGGAACTGATTCGTATGCTATGGTGGGAAATATTTCAATTATGAATTCTTTGAAGTATTCTAAACATTGATTTGTACTTATTAAAGTATGTAGTTAAGGAGCATGTGCACAGATTAAATTGTTTTGGGTTTTCTCTAAATACCAGCATTGGTACCATGACATTGCCCAGACATTCTTAATGTTTTGAAACATCGTTGTTTGCCTGATATATAAGTAGCAAAAGAGAAATAAGTCATCCACACATATAGAACTGAGTAGAAGTGGAAAGACTTTCGTTTACAGAAATATTATTACTATCAGTGATTTTCTGCAGGGGTAACATTGTATGAAGGGTGATGTAGAATCTTGCCTTAGTGCAGCTAAATATAGTTCCTTTTCTACTATTGTGTTTATCTCAGTTAATTCTCAATCAATGGAAGTAAAATCAATTTTAAAATTCATTGGAATTTAAGGGCAATGTGAGTTATTTCCCTTTTTAATTGGCCAGACACAGTATTTAAATTTGCTGTCTAAATAATGGTAATATTTGTTTTAATTTATAGCACAGCGCTGATGAACCAACGTATACACATTACGATGATGATGATGATTTTATAGATGACACGTTTAATACGTCTGCTGAAAATGAGACTTTCTTCATCCATAGTTCCGGTAAACAATTCCCCGTAAAATGTCGATCTCTTTATGCTTTTGAGGTAACTTTTTTTATCATAATTCCAACCAATTCTAGACCCAGTCCAATTAAAACAACAAGTTTTAAAACAGAACTCATTACCAAGTGTTCTGATAAGTACACAATATTCTGGGAGATACTGTTGAAGCAAAGCCCAGCTTAGGCATGGGCCTGAGGGGTCCAAGCCCAGAGCCCCGCGGTATAGGGGCCCTCGCGGTTCATGGCAAAAAGAGAAAAAATTCAAATTCCAGATGAAAGTTTCATGGTAATCGATCTAGCGGCGCGAGGGCGGAGACTGAGCTATCGCTCAACCTTCTCTGTGAAATTCCACTCGGTGATCAGTCTAGGCTTGTAGCGACGCGATGGGCGGAGACTTGGTGAGTCTGCAATCCCTCAACCGTTTAATTGTGTGTTACACATGCGTGCCATTCAAAAGGATGTGAAATAATCTTTTCGTCGCGTTAGGGGCCCTTCGATGCTAGTCAGGCCCAGGGTGCTCCGGTTAAGCTGGGCTTTGTGTTGAAGTAGAAACCCCTGGTATATTTCAAGAAATAAAACTTGTTAATTCTCAATTTGTTTCACAGAGGTAATGCGTAAGCGGCTTCTTATACCTCTGTATAAGGTGACTGACCTTTATAAGGGACATCTACATGTGACATCACATCACACGGCGTCAATCATTGGCTCAAGGGAGCATGCATTATTTAATTAATGTCAACTGGTCAGGGCAGAATGATGCCTTTCGCTCATTTTATATACCCATTTACACTAAATAGGAAATATTTTTATCCAGATATACTTTAAACAACTTTATTTTTTTTTTTAATGCTTCAAAAATTTTTACAAAATTAATTTGCAGAAGGAAAAAATTGCGAGCTAATTAACCCACACCGATTTCATCGCTCTCAGTGGTTGTAGCGGCCTAGCGAATATTCGCTGCTTATCGGCGTGGTTAATTCTGTGTGGAACAGGCATAAATTCTTTTATTTTAATCCCAGGCAACTATCTAAAGCTCATGTCAGTAAAAGAAGAAATGAAGACAAGAATTCCAATGTTGTACTGTGATTAGCTGATTACAGCCAAAGGATTTATTAATATTAGAGGTTTATTATTATTTTTCAGGCCACTAATTCAGATGAATTAACGATACAGGCTAACGAAGAATTAGACCTCATTGCTAATGGTGATGGTGATGGATGGGTCAAGGTCAGTAAATGGTTTGGCCTAAGTTTTAAGTTTTTTATGTAAATGGTTTAAGCAACAGAAAAGTATGATTTATTCCAGCTTGTAAATCTAAAATATAATTCTATCTGAGTTGGCATCTGCAAGAAAATTGTGCCAGATTGGATGGAACACCAAGGTCACATGTACAAAGTTGTTGTGCATGTAATAGATCCCAAAGCATACTTTTCTACATACAGACACAGACACTTAGCTAGTTGACAAACATTGTAATTCCTAAATCAATGATTTTAGTTGAAAACACTAAGTATACTTTGAGAATTTGGTTAGTATTCCTTCTGCTTCCATTTAATAAAATTGAAAAAGTTTGTTTAGTCTGTGTGTGTGACATATGTGAAACAGAGTAGAACCACACTACAAAACAGTATACCAATTTTTGGATATGGTGGCCATGTAGGGCAGAGATCTATTCTCGAAGAATGAAGTGTGCAGATTGACTTTTCTAGTTAGAACCATGATTGAAAATCTAGGACAGTCTTGTCTAGAGGCCAGAGCTATACTACTCAACTGTTACTGCCTCCATAACACGCTGGTAATTTTCTAGCTGAATGAAATAGCTTATATGTTTGCTCTATTTTCAGGCTCGAAATTTGAGAGGTAAAACAGGCTACATTCCTGAAAACTATGTAAACCTTACCGATAGTATTATAACAGATAACCAAACACCCAGTGAACCAGCTACTCCAGTTGCTATGCAACCACCAGAAATACAGTCCCCTATAGCAGCCGACATACAACATGAAACAACCTCTAGTTATTCATCCGGTGACCTTGAAATTCAGCAGACGACGGATGTAATGCCTGTTGATAATTTCCATCTACCATTACAAGAATCCTGTACGTGAAAAATATTTTATTGTTTAATTTGTATACCTCTGCCTGTGTTTAGAGCTGGACACCAGCAATGGGTAGGATTTATAATAGTGTTTTAGGAAAGGGTCATTTTGTAGCAGCATAAGGTTTTTGATCAGGCTTTCTTCTCATGATCCCAGTGCGTCATTTGTGCCTTTAGATAAGGTTTTTGCCAGGCAATACCATAACCTTACACTTTGTGATCCCTTAAGTTTTTGATTCAGTTTAATTGGCATTTATACTCTTCAGTGCCAACAGCCTAACCTTCGTGGAGTGGGGATGGAGGGCCTGAGAAGGACGTTTGCCTAGTCGTTTGGATTGGATGAAAAACCGAGGTCCTGTATAAAAGATCCCTTGGCAGTTGGAATCGGATATAGCAGTAGGCTGTAGAGCCACTGTCTGGGAAAAATTTCCCTCATAACACACTGTATGGCGTATGCCCATCTTGCTTAGCCCAGTCAGAGGAGAACATTTATTTGGGTGGCATGGTTTCAATTTCCCGCTAGTACATGACAAGGAGTAAACGGGTTGAGTGGCCGCTAAACCCCATTTCTCTCCCTCTTACGGGTAGGTTGCATGGCATTTACCCATCTTCAATGGTTAGTAAGTGTAGAAAGTAGTAAGATATTAAACCCCATTTAATTTTTATTAGTTGATGTTTACGATTTGTTTATTTCAGATTTACAAGATGTATGGGCTAGAGCTTTATATGATTATACTGGTAGTACTGCCGAGGAATTACAGTTTAACGAAGGAGCTCTGATAAAAATATTACGCAAAGATCATGGTGTTGATGATGGTTTCTGGGAAGGAGAAATAAACGGTAGAGTGGGTTTATTTCCGTCACTTGTCGTAGAAGAAATAACACAAGAAGGAATGTCTCTCGATGTAAGTTTTATTTTTAATGTATGTTATAGTATCGGTTTAATTCTGTCAAATTGATTTGCATTATAATTATTAAAACTTAACCCATGAAATTCTTTGGATTAGTTTGGATTATTAAGTGTTCCTGGAAAAAGTCCCAATTCCAGGCTAATGCAAAGACAGAAAATAAATTATTGTGTTTTCTATACTTTATTCTTTTTATAAAATTATTATAAAACATACATATAGCGCTATGTTTCAGGTACAATATAGTTTGAAAATAAAAATATCTATAAAAGCACTAAAATAGATACAAACAAAAATAAGCTAAAAAATATAGATAATGGGAAAAACTTAAATAAATTTAACAACTGAGACGCTCTTGGAATAAAAAAACTTTTAAGTTTAGATGTAAAAGTTGTCAAAGAGGTGCAACTGCAGATACTAAAAGGCAAAGAATTCCACTGCCTATTGGCAGAAAAATATTAAGGGCTATTTCATTTAAATTTATCTGGGTGGGAAGGCCACTATTTATGGACCCTTTAGGTCACAGATTGCAATAATTTCATGACACATTGATATTTTAGGATCCTTTCTCTCCTCAATTAACAAGTCCTCCTGACTTTGCCCCACCCCCACCAGTGATGGTAACATTACCAACACCCGATGAGTTACCTCCCCCTGTCTCTAATGGTGATGGTAAGTATTACATCAATTCATTAAATATATTTCATTGTCTTTGAGAATATTATACTGAATACCTGGCAATTTGTTTTCTGAAATTTAGGCCTAGGAATAAGGCAGGATTAATAATAGAATTTATAAAGATTCGTAAAAAGAAAAAAAAAATAATTGGGGTCATAAACAAAAAAAAAAGTTCAGCTCTGAATTATTTCTGTTTCTTCACTTTCGATATATGGTGGTTGGCTGGCATGTTGGATTTATTATTTCTATACGATTACAATTTTGCAATCTCTGACCCACTAGAATGCATGATGGAATAATCTTGGAAAGCATGAACAATTTTACATACAAGTTGTAGCTATTTGGTTAGAGTTAAAATAAAGTGTTGAATTGAGGCGAACTGGTGTGTTTTTTTCATCAGAGTTTGGCACAGGCTCTATCCGTAAATTTAGAAATAAACTGTTTGTCATTTTTCCTCACAGACAATCATAAAAAATAGAATCTATGTATGACCTTTAACACTATAAAAATTTAGCGGAGCCATGGTGGCTAAGTGAGTAAGACGCTGGCTCGCTAATCAGGAGGTTTCTGGTTGGATCCCAGTGTTGTCTGAGAAAATTCCTAAGTATTTTCCATTGTGGTTTCCCATTGTCAGTGCTGCAGGATGGAAGGGCCTGGCAAGGAACTGTGTCTAGTCTTTCGGATAGGATGAAAATCTGAGGTCCTGTGTACAGATAGACGTGCATGCAAAACTAACCTCATAACG